>NC_047105.1:21175575-21843518 GCF_902500255.1 Thalassophryne amazonica
TGGACTTATCTCTGTGCTTGTTCTGTTGGACCTCAGTGCTGCTTTTGATACTGTTGACCATAAAATTTTATTACAGAGATTAGAGCATGTCATAGGTATTAAAGGCATTGCACTGCGGTGGGTTTGAATCATATTTGTCTAATAGATTACAGTTTGTTCATGTAAATGGGGAATCTTCTTCACAGACTAAAGTTAATTATGGAGTTCCACAAGGTTCTGTGCTAGGACCAATTTTTATTCACTTTATACATGCTTCCCTTGGGCAGTATATTAGACGGTATTGCTTAAATTTTCATTGTTACGCAGATGATACCCAGCTTTATCTATCCATGAAGCCAGAGGATACGCACCAATTAGCTAAACTGCAGGATTGTCTTACAGACATAAAGACATGGATGACCTCTAATTTCCTGCTTTTAAACTCAGATAAAACTGAAGTTATTGTACTTGGCCCCACAAATCTTAGAAGCATGGTGTCTAACCAGATCGTTACTCTGGATGGCATTTCCCTGATCTCTAGTAATACTGTGAGAAATCTTGGAGTTATTTTTGATCAGGATATGTCATTCAAAGCGCATATTAAACAAATATGTAGGACTGCCTTTTTGCATTTACGCAATATCTCTAAAATCAGAAAGGTCTTGTCTCAGAGTGATGCTGAAAACTAATTCATGCATTTGTTTCCTCTAGGCTGGACTATTGTAATTCATTATTATCAGGTTGTCCTAAAAGTTCCCTAAAAAGCCTTCAGTTGGTTCAGAATGCTGCAGCTAGAGTACTGACGGGGACTAGCAGGAGAGAGCATATCTCACCCGTGTTGGCCTCCCTTCATTGGCTTCCTGTTAATGCTAGAATAGAATTTAAAATTCTTCTTCTTACTTATAAGGTTTTGAATAATCAGGTCCCATCTTATCTTAGGGACCTCATAGTACCATATTACCCCATTAGAGCGCTTCGCTCTCAGACTGCGGGCTTACTTGTAGTTCCTAGGGTTTGTAAGAGTAGAATGGGAGGCAGAGCCTTCAGCTTTCAGGCTCCTCTCCTGTGGAACCAGCTCCCAATTCAGATCAGGGAGACAGATACCCTCTCTACTTTTAAGATTAGGCTTAAAACTTTCCTTTTCGCTAAGGCTTATAGTTAGGGCTGGATCGGGTGACCCTGGACCATCCCTTGGTTATGTTGCTTTAGACGTAGACTGTGTTTCATAATTATTGTATGGCCTTGCCTTGCAATGTGGAGCGCCTTGGGGCAACTGTTTGTTGTGATTTGGCGCTATACAAGAAAAAAGTTGATTGATTGATTGATACTGGTTACATTAGCATACCGTCATTGCACTATTGCATTTAATGTTATACTGTTTACATTAGCATACCGCCATTGCACAATTGTATTATACAGTCATACTGGTTACATTAGCATACTGCCATTGCACTATTGTATTATACTGTCATACTGGTTATATTAGCATACCGCCATTGCACTATTGTATTTAATGTTATACTATTTACATTAGTACACTGCCATTTGCACTACAGAATCATACTGTTATACTTACACTGCTTACACTGTTTATACTGTTTTAAACTGTTATTTTTATCTTGTAAGTCAATAGCATTTTAGGTCATTTTTTACTTAGCTTAGTAGTAGTTTTTATTCTGTACTCTGCACAGTGGGCCCGTGAGGACTGAAATTTCATCTGTGCTATATGTTGAGCATGTGTAGCATATTTCACAATAAAGTTGACTTTGACTTCACGAAACACTTCTGTCCAGCGATCTCACATGTCCGACAGCTCTTCCAAGAGGTCTCTCGATGTCAAAGGCCAAGATAATAGAATCTGTCAACAATTTGGCACTTTTGCCTCACAGATACAGTTGCAATGGCCAAGTCAAGAAAATCAGCCTGGATCATTGTGTTGATCCAGGGCAGGTATAAACCCAGACGCTTTGCGTTATGGCATCCATCATTTCAGCAAAGAGCAATGTGGATAAATCGCAAAGTTCCAAGTAAAAAAAAACACATTCCCCTAATTATAGCTTTCACCCAGAGGAGGAGTTTTTGTCCCTTTAAATAGATTTCTTTCTCCATTTTGCTACATAGCGACAGGTGGTGGTTGGGTGAGGGTGGGTGTTAAATAAGTGTCAGTGCCCTCACTCAGTTGGGGTTATTTTCTACAGCGTGTGTAAGAGCCCATCTGGTGAATGTAAGTGGTTTAAACAGTATTCTCACCTCTCACCTGGCCCTCTGCACATCAGACCTGCTGCAAGACAAATTACATTTAATGATGGTCTGTAAGACGTGCCAAAGAAAAGGCTCATAAAAGGAAAAGCGTGGAGTCGACAGAGGAGGAGGTGGACAAACTGATAAATAGGAGAAATGCTGGAAAACATGCCGATGCATAAACTGTAAACACATCGAGACACATCGCCATCACAAATGCAGGCTGAATGTAATTTAAATATTCATTGGTCGGCTGCTCTGGTGAAAGAAATAATCTAATGACTCTCAATTGGCCAACGAGCCAAAGTCTCTTTTTCCTCCTGGGGGTGTAATGTTAGAGAAAGTTCAAGTCATTTATCCAAGTGTTGCAAACTGTTTGAAATTCAAAACCATAAGTTGTGACAACTGTGACCCAGCTGTGATCAATCTGGCACTGAAATGGTGCACTTGGGATTGGAGCCCTGGTGTGTTGGTGTCACACGGTGAGCTAAATGAAAGCAATGTGGCTGATAGGGCCATACATTACTGCACATGTGTGATTGCACAGCTATAAAAGTTATTTATTTTGCAGAAAGAACAGACTGACTAAACACATTTGGCAAACAGGCAGGACTGGATGAGAATTGGGAAGAACAATGATGGTATTTTAGCAAAAATTTAAGAATAAACAAACAAAAAACTAACTAATAGGGCCATTCCACAGAGCACCGTTCTTTCCAAATGAATCCGGAATACAACCCCTGGCAAAAAATATGGAATCACCGGCCTCGGAGGATGTTCATTCACTTGTTTAATTTTGTAGAAAAAAAGCAGATCACAGACATGACACAAAACTAAAGTCATTTCAAATGGCAACTTTCTGGCTTTAAGAAACACTATAAGAAATCAAGAAAAAAAGATTGTGGCAGTCAGTAACGGTTACTTTTTTAGACCAAGCAGAGGAAAAAAATATGGAATCACTCAATTCTGAAGAAAAAATTATGGAATCACCCTGTAAATTTTCATCCCCAAAACTAACACCTGCATCATATCAGATCTGCTCGTTAGTCTGCATCTAAAAAGGAGTGAACACACCTTGGAGAGCTGTTGCACTAAGTGGACTGACATGAATCATGGCTCCAACATGAGAGATGTCAATTCAATCAATCAATCAATCAACTTTTTTCTTATATAGCGCCAAATCACAACAAACAGTTGCCCCAAGGCGCTCCATATTGTAAGGCAAGGCCATACAATAATTATGAAAAACCCCAACGGTCAAAACGACCCCCTATGAGCAAGCACTTGGCCACAGTGGGAAGGAAAAACTCCCTTTTAACAGGAAGAAACCTCCAGCAGAACCAGGCTCAGGGAGGGGCAGTCTTCTGCTGAGACTGGTTGGGGCTGAGGGAAAGAACCAGGAAAAAGACATGCCGAGAAGGGGGGCAGAGATCGATCACTAATAATTAAATGCAGAGTGATGCATACGGAGCAAAAAGAGAAAGAAACAGTGCATCATGGGAACCCCCCCACAGTCTACGTCTAAAGCAACATAACCAAGGGATGGTCCAGGGTCACCCGATCCAGCCCTAACTATAAGCCTTAGCGAAAAGGAAAGTTTTAAGCCTAATCTTAAAAGTAGAGAGGGTATCTGTCTCCCTGATCTGAATTGGGAGCTGGTTCCACAGGAGAGGAGCCTGAAAGCTGAAGGCTCTGCCTCCCATTCTACTCTTACAAACCCTAGGAACTACAAGTAAGCCCGCAGTCTGAGAGCGAAGCGCTCTAATGGGGTAATATGGTACTACGAGGTCCCTAAGATAAGATGGGACCTGATTATTCAAAACCTTATAAGTAAGAAGAAGAATTTTAAATTCTATTCTAGAATTAACAGGAAGCCAATGAAGAGAGGCCAACACGGGTGAGATATGCTCTCTCCTGCTAGTCCCCGTCAGTACTCTAGCTGCAGCATTCTGAACCAACTGAAGGCTTTTTAGGGAACTTTTAGGACAACCTGATAATAATGAATTACAATAGTCCAGCCTAGAGGAAATAAATGCATGAATTAGTTTTTCAGCATCACTCTGAGACAAGACCTTTCTGATTTTAGAGATATTGCGTAAATGCAAAAAGGCAGTCCTACATATTTGTTTAATATGCGCTTTGAATGACATATCCTGATCAAAAATGACTCCAAGATTTCTCACAGTATTACTAGAGATCAGGGAAATGCCGTCCAGAGTAACGATCTGGTTAGACACCATGCTTCTAAGATTTGTGGGGCCAAGTACAATAACTTCAGTTTTATCTGAGTTTAAAAGCAGGAAATTAGAGGTCATCCATGTCTTTATATCTGTAAGACAATCCTGCAGTTTAGCTAATTGGTGTGTATCCTCTGGCTTCATGGATAGATAAAGCTGGGTATCATCTGCGTAACAATGAAAATTTAAGCAATACCGTCTAATAATACTGCCTAAGGGAAGCATGTATAAAGTGAATAAAATTGGTCCTAGCACAGAACCTTGTGGAACTCCATAATTAACTTTAGTCTGTGAAGAAGATTCCCCATTTACATGAACAAACTGTAATCTATTAGACAAATATGATTCAAACCACCGCAGCGCAGTGCCTTTAATACCTATGACATGCTCTAATCTCTGTAATAAAATTTTATGGTCAACAGTATCAAAAGCAGCACTGAGGTCCAACAGAACAAGTACAGAGATAAGTCCACTGTCCGAAGCCATAAGAAGATCATTTGTAACCTTCACTAATGCTGTTTCTGTACTATGATGAATTCTAAAACCTGACTGAAACTCTTCAAATAGACCATTCCTCTGCAGGTGATCAGTTAGCTGTTTTACAACTACCCTCTCAAGAATCTTTGAGAGAAAAGGAAGGTTGGAGATTGGCCTATAATTAGCTAAGATAGCTGAGTCAAGTGATGGCTTTTTAAGTAATGGTTTAATTACTGCCACCTTAAAGGCCTGTGGTACATAACCAACTAACAAAGATAGATTGTTCATATTTAAGATTGAAGCATTAAATAATGGTAGGACTTCCTTGAGCAGCCTGGCAGGAATGGGGTCTAATAAACATGTTGATGGTTTGGATGAAGTAACTAATGAAAATAACTCAGACAGAACAATCGGAGAGAAAGAGTCTAACCAAATACCGGCATCACTGAAAGCAGCCAAAGATAACGATACATCTTTGGGATGGTTATGAGTAATTTTTTCTCTAATAGTCAAAATTTTGTTAGCAAAGAAAGTCATGAAGTCATTACTAGTTAAAGTTAATGGAATACTCAGCTCAATAGAGCTCTGACTCTTTGTCAGCCTGGCTACAGTGCTGAAAAGAAACCTGGGGTTGTCTTATTTTCTTCAATTAGTGATGAGTAGAAAGATGTCCTAGCTTTACGGAGGGCTTTTTTTATAGAGCAACAAACTCTTTTTCCAGGCTAAGTGAAGATCTTCTAAATTAGTGAGACGCCATTTCCTCTCCAACTTACGGGTTATCTGCTTTAAGCTACGAGTTTGTGAGTTATACCACGGAGTCAGACACTTCTGATTTAAAGCTCTCTTTTTCAGAGGAGCTACAGCATCCAAAGTTGTCTTCAATGAGGATGTAAAACTATTGACGAGATACTCTAACTCCCTTACAGAGTTTAGGTAGCTACTCTGCTCTGTGTTGGTATATGACATTAGAGAACATAAAGAAGGAATCATATCCTTAAACCTAGTTACAGCGCTTTCTGAAAGACCTCTAGTGTAATGAAACTTATTCCCCACTGCAGGGTAGTCCATCAGGGTAAATGTAAATGTTATTAAAAAATGATCAGACAGAAGGGAGTTTTCAGGGAATACTGTTAAGTCTTCTATTTCCATACCATAAGTCAGAACAAGATCTAAAATATGATTAAAGTGGTGGGTGGACTCATTTACTTTTTGAGCAAAGCCGATAGAGTCTAATAATAGATTAAATGCAGTGTTGAGGCTGTCATTCTCAGCATCTGTGTGGATGTTAAAATCGCCCACTATAATTATCTTATCTGAGCTAAGCACTAAGTCAGACAAAAGGTCTGAAAATTCACAGAGAAACTCACAGTAACGACCAGGTGGACGATAGATAATAACAAATAAAACTGGTTTTTGGGACTTCCAATTTGGATGGACAAGACTAAGAGACAAGCTTTCAAATGAATTAAAGCTCTGTCTAGGTTTTTGATTAATTAATAAGCTGGAATGGAAGATTGCTGCTAATCCTCCGCCCCGGCCCGTGCTACAAGCATTCTGACAGTTAGTGTGACTCGGGGGTGTTGACTCATTTAAACTAACATATTCATCCTGCTGTAACCAGGTTTCTGTTAGGCAGAATAAATCAATATGTTGATCAATTATTATATCATTTACCAACAGGGACTTAGAAGAGAGAGACCTAATGTTTAATAGACCACATTTAACTGTTTTAGTCTGTGGTGCAATTGAAGGTGCTATATTATTTTTTCTTTTTGAATTTTTATGCTTAAATAGATTTTTGCTGGTTATTGGTGGTCTGGGAGCAGGCACCGTCTCTACGGGGATGGGGTAATGAGGGGATGGCAGGGGGAGAGAAGCTGCAGAGAGGTGTATAAGACCACAGCTCTGCCTCCTGGTCCCAACGCTAGACAATCACAGTTTGGAGGATCCAAAAAAATTGGCCAGATTTCTAGAAATGAGAGCTGCTCCCTCTAAAGTGGGATGGATTAAAAGAGAGTAAATCATCATACAATGTTGCAAAAGATGTTGGTTGTTCACAGTCAGCTGTGTCTAAACTCTGGACCAAATGCAAACAACATGGGAAGGTTGTTAAAGGCAAACATACTGGTAGACCAAGGAAGACATCAAAGCGTCAAGACAGAAAACTTAAAGCAATATGTCTCAAAAATCAAAAATGCACAACAAAACAAATGAGGAATGAATGGGAGGAAACTGGAATCAACGTCTGTGACCGAACTGTAAGAAACCGCCTAAAGGAAATGGGATTTAGAAAAGCTAAACGAAAGCCATCATTAACACCTAAACAGAAAAAAACAAGGTTACAATGGGCTAAGGAAAAGCAATTGTGGACTGTGGATGACTGGATGAAAGTCATATTCAGTGATGAATCTCGAATCTGCATTGGGCAAGGTGATGATGCTGGAACTTTTGTTTGGTGCCTTTCCAATGAGATTTATAAAGATGACTGCCTGAAGAGAACATGTAAATTTCCACAGTCATTGATGATATGGGGCTGCATGTCAGGTAAAGGCACTGGGGAGATGGCTGTCATTACATCATCAATAAATGCACAAGTTTATGTTGATATTTTGGACAATTGAAAGGATGTTTGGGGATGATGAAATCATTTTTCAAGATGATAATACATCTTGCCATAGAGCAAAAATTGCAAAAACATTCCTTGCAAAAAGACACATAGGGTCAATGTCAATGAGCAGATCTGATTTGATGCAGGTATTAATTTGGGTGATGAAAATTTACATGGTGATTCCATAATTTTTTCCTCAGAATTGAGTGATTCCATATTTTTTTCCTCTGCTTGGTCTAAAAAAGTAACCGTTACTGACTGCCACAATCTTTTTTTCTTGATTTCTTATAGTGTTTCTTAAAGCCAGAAAGTTGCCATTTGAAATGACTTTAGTTTTGTGTCATGTCTGTGATCTGCTTTTTTTCTACAAAATTAAACAACTGAATGAACATCCTCTAAGGCCGGTGATTCCATAATTTTTGCCAGGGGTTGTAGTAAATCAGCTCCAATCATGTTCAAAGTTCTCTAAACAGGTTATTCGTAGTGCCTACGGTTTGAAAAGTGTTTGGTCCTGCGGCACTGCGGTAAAAATTTGAAGGCGAAGCAACGTTTGCCGTGGTTTTTGTTCAATGTTTCACAGCTCGAGCTCTTTTCTTTCATTTTTGCAGGGGTTGCCAAGCCTGCACTTTGTAAGACAGCCAGTTACCAGGTCTATACATCATAAGTTGTTTCATCCTGTTGGGAGATCATACTAGAATGGCACCCTGTGGAATAGCCCTATAACTGATGAAAACATGGAGGCCAAACATTCGAACCATTTGCTTGTGCAAAAACCTCACTGCATAGTGGTAGCTGAACTCCACATGCTAAGTAAATGTAAAGAAAGAAATTTAAGGGGGCCACCGAAGAGTGTCAGGAAGGTAGATCTCAAGGACCAAACTTGGGCACCCCTGGGTTAGAGTCTACGACTTTGGTGCAAAAGTTCACTGGATTGCATCCAACTTGGACCAATGACAAGAAAACTCTATCAACTCAGCAACAAATGGGCACCTGACTCAGGGCGAGGTGAAGGCAGCAAAGGGAGAGGACAGGGGTACCACCCTTCATATGCTGTGCCCTAGAAACAGTGGGACACTAACATCCTATGGTCGTCAAGCTATTGGACTACCTTAGCTTTTATGGTGTGGTCAGATAGAGTGTAGTCCATTGCCATTTTAAGGAAGCAGAAAGCAATTGTGCCATACATCACTACAATCCCAGTTTGACCCCTTCATCACATTAGCTCCTAGAAACAGAGGCAAACAACCAGCTGCCATTCAGTTTCAATCAGAGACAAATCTAATATGAAGACAAGATGGTTATGGTTTTGGACTAGGATCTCTTTGGAGAGTCCTCAGGCACCACTGGAATGACTTTGTGTCTAATGAGTGGTTTCTTAAGCCCCCGTCACACATGGCAAGAATATGCAAGAACCAGGCCGACACAGCAAAAATGGCCTTAATCCGGATGCAGTTGGGAGAAAAAGTGATGTGTCAACTGTGGGCGGATCCCGTCTAGACTACCTCGTCCACACCTGCACGATCACATCCATAGTGAATTTAGACAACAGTTAGATGACACAGTGTTGTGTGGGCCGCTGAAGAGGAGGTACTGCTGGCCCACCACCTCCAGATGGCGCCCTGCTTGTTGTGCAGGCTTCAATCACGAGAGGGCGTCATAGCAACCGGGAGTGACAGCTGTCACCCGTCATCAGCACCAGCTGTCACTCATTCACATCATAAAGGCCGGACTGCAACTCCACTTCCCCGCTGAGAAATCAGCTACCTTGGAGATACTTTCTCTGCTGTATTCAACTTTGACAAATAGTCTGAACTCTTTTTGCAGCCGTTTTCCTGTGGTGTTGCCTTATCTGGGGAATTGGCGTTTGGTGTGATCAGCGACGGCTTCACTTCACACTCCAACCAGATAAGTGGTTAGAGAGGAGCTGCACGAGTGTGTGATTGGAGGTGGAGGTGCTCCCTCCCAAAAGAACACAGACGGTGTAATTACTGAGTGTGCGAACTCACACTCATCTAAACTGTTTCTGTTCTCTGCCAGCAGTACCCGGTCTGACAGCTGGAGACGGTGGCCACCTGGGGCTCCAGGACTTGGCGGCTCCGGTGTTCTTCAGATCCGTTGGCGGTGAAGGCTGTGTGGGATCCGGCTCGGTTCTAGACGGACGTCTCCTATCCTCAAGCCTGCCCAGACATCACTCAACATTTAATTGTGTATGGTACCAAAACTGTGTTTGTCTGTATTCCGTTGTGCACTTCACAACATTAAATTGTTACTGTTTGGCTTATCCATTGTCCATTCATTTAGCGCCTCCTGTTGTGGGTCCATGTTCCTACACCTTCACAACACACAGACTGCTGTCAGATGGCCATAAAAGGCTCTGAAGACTGTCCAAATGTCTGGATGGCAAACATGGGACAGAGTGGGAGGCATCGCTGTGTCCTCCTTTGTGTGTATTGCTCATAATGGCTGAATGAGCCACTACGCGTGCAAGCCGCTGTCAGCCACTGGGAACCTGTTTGCTGCTAAACATTGCTGCATGCTAAACTTTGGGGCATGTGCGCACACGTGCACTGGACACCTTTGCTGAAAGTTTGCTGACAGGGGGCTATGCTTTCCCACCATTTGTCAGATGCATCCTTTCCATCCATCCATCCATTTTCTTCCGCTTTTTCCAGAATCAGGTCGCAGGGGCAGCAGCTCAAGCAAAGCCGCCCAGACCTCTCGATCCACACACACCTCCCCCAGCTCCTCCGGGGGGAACCCCAAGGTGTTCCCAAGCCAGCCGAGAGATGTAGTCCCTCCAGCGTGTCCTGGGTCTTCCCCGGGGCCTCCTCCCAATGGGACATGCCTGGAACACCTCTCCAGCGAGGCGTCCACGGGGCATCCGGAAAAGATGCCCGAGCCACCTCAACTGACTCCTTTCAATGTGGAGGAGCAGCGGCTCGACTCCGAGCTCCTCCCGAGTGACCGAGCTCCTCACCCTATCTCTAAGGGAGCACCCAGCCATCCTTTCCAGCAAACTTTAATTTCTTTTCTTTTCTTTTTTTTCTCACTTCAACACAACACATGTCTGGTTGGATTATCACATGGGATTTATTTATGCTGTGGTTGTTTGTAGCACACAACAGCCGGGTGAGAAGCTTTTCACCACAGGCTGTGGTCCTGGCTCCTGTCCATCCTGTGATGTGAAACACTCCTGGTTCTGTGCTGGAGGTGAGATTCTTGTTTAATAATGTTGTCATGTGCTGGCGATATAGTTCCACATCATACCTCCTACAGAATTAGATGGTAATCAAGTACTAATATGTATTTTACAGCGGTGAGATCCGTTCAGCTCCGAGCCTCTGACGTGTGCATTGATGCATTACTGCGCATGAGACAGCGGTGAGGTGCACCTGCCCCTGGTATCACAGGTATGATGGACACAATATTTCACATTATTTATGTCGCCCATGGGATGGAATGGAAATATATCTGTACTGTGATGTCTGTTATGGATATAACAGCCTGTTGAGATCTGCGACAGCATGCACTGTGCGACACATTGACCTGCAGTGGTACACGTGCTTTCAGTTTGATTGTATGCTGTTCACCTTCACTGTACATGATGAATATGTGCCACATACATGTTATTACATATCAACATTTCCTTTTCTCTCCCTGGCCAGGGTCCAGTGGAGGTGAACATCCGTGGCACAACATGACGGCAGGCTTTGTCGTGGCCGATCCATCTCAGAGCTCAATCAACAGCGATCAGATCATTTCAAATGCTGTTATGATGCCATCAGGATATGCAGATTGTGATCCGATCGTGCACAAACTGCACATAGACGGTTGTCAGATGTATGTCCCATCTCGACAGCGCTAAGAGTGTTTTGAACTGTGCAACACACTCGGGACAGCCAAGTGAATGGGACCAACTATGTAGACTGCTCTGAGACTGCAGTCCGTCTATCTTCAGACCGCACCTCAATACTTCCCAATTGTGGTCGGATGTGTCATTCTCACGCCATTCAGCCTCAATCGGCGTATGTGTGACGGGGGTATTAGATTAAGAGGTGGTGCATTGTGCAGAGTCTCACTTCAGTATTTTGACCATGTGGCGCATTTCTCTGTGCATAATCCAGCACATAGTTTCCTGAGTGTCGAGGACCCCAGTGACTAGAGAAGACCAAGGGGATGCCCACGTTTAACTTGGCTGCAGCATATATAGCTACTTTTGAAAGGTTGGAATGAACTGGTTGTCTTCCTGTGTGGTTTCTTTCCAGGACCCAAAGAGTTTCATGGTGCCGTGGATGTGGGAAAGTGCGGCAGCAGTTCACGCTCCCATGCTGCCCATGTCTCACTGGACCAAGAACCATCATTTCAGTCTTATCAGAGTTTAAAAGAGGAAGTTTGTAAACATCCAACTTCTCACGGCTGCAAGGCAATCTTCCAAGGATTTTATGTGAACGAGATTACCAGCAGTTATCGGCATGTATAACTGAGTATCATCTGCATAGCAGTGAAAGGTAATCCCAAAATGCCACAGTATGTGCCCAAGGGGTGCTATATAAAGGGAGAAAAGCAGGGGGCCTAAGACAGAGACCCCTGTGGAATATAGCGCAACACAAATTTAAAACAAAAGAAAATGTGATACTTACAGGCTGTACTGATTGCTGGGGTTGATTTTGTCGCAAAGTCGGAACTGACCCTCTACTGAGTATTAAATGCCGACTGAAACCAGCTCGAAATTGAGCAAGGTTGTTGAAACAGTCCTCCGTGAAATGCGCAGAGCAAAGAAATAGTCGGTGGTTGTATGTCCTGGGGATGCCTTTAAAAATGAATAAAAGCCAGTGATCGCATACATTGCTTTCCGTGGGAAGAATATGTAAAGATCATAGTCCGCTATGACAGCTTGGGAAGACACACCTGTAGCTCGCCATTGCTCCTCTTCCAGTGGTAGGAATGGGTGGTCACAACCGTATGAATAATTAATGTCGAAGGGGCATGTGTGAAAGGGGGTGGGTGTGTGTGTGGGGGGGGGAGGGGGGCTATTGGTGAAAATGTGACGCAATGTTTCCCTCAAACACGAATTGGCCTATTTTCTGGCGGCAATTCAAAAAAGGAGAAATACTTGAAATAGAGGTTCTGAAACTTGCTGGTACTTCGAGTGTTTTCCCCACAGCGGGGAGACTCTAACACCAAAATCATGAAAAAGATGATTTTGATTCTCTATCCCCTTTAAAAATCAACAATTATCAATGTCAATTATTTTGATCCCATATAACTAATGTAATGGTGACATCCATCTTCAATTTCCTTTTAAAGGGTTGTTCAAAACCCTGAGGATAAAGTCCTGCCCTCTACTCTAACGGGCTGAAAATACAAAATTCTGGGCTGAATTTTAATAGGTAATTCATTTTGCCATCATACACAAACACAATGGCATTGAAATGAAACAATCAAGATGTGCTTGGATTGTCGATTTTCTTAATCTCATGGAGTTGAACAAAAATATCACATTTACCATTATATAACACCTGAACATATCCTTATCATTTGATTGGTGGTTTGTATGTCACGTGATATGGATTATTTGTACCATTTGCCAATGGAACACAATGACAAATGGTACGAATAATCCATTATATTCCATTTACCGTGCACTGCTAGTTCTACGAGTATTTAGCGTGCAATTTTGGTTCTATATATTTTGTGCTATTGCACGCCGCCATGCTCACACTAGCAGCAAAGGTATTTAGCTTAAAACAAACACTGGTCCGACACAGTGCCCAGACCCGTGGGGTAACAGACGGGAAGGCTGGATGTGCTGAGGGGGCTCTAGAGTGAATTCGCTGAAACATTCCATATTTCACCTCATGAAATATTCTTAAAATTGCACTCATAAATATTCATTATTTGTATATTTAAGAATTGCAGCCATTTGTATACGTAGTCACTGTCAGAGCTCATAAGTAATAGGACATATACTGACTTGGTTCCTTCATAGAGTGACATGTTCCACAACATTATCCATTTTTAGGTTGGTCAGAAGGTAGACAGAGTCACATACTTCCAAGATTTTGACATCTACAGCAGGGGTGGATCCAAAAAGTTTTGGTGGTGGGTGTGTGGGCAGGAGGAGTCAAATTTACAAAATAAGTTTGTTTTTTGTTTTTTTAATTGTAAACCACAGCTTTCATGAATCACAAATGAACTGTTGACAGATGGACCAGGAATCTCCGAAAACACTTGAATCTACACTCAACAAAAATATAAACGCAACACTTTTGATTTTGCTCCCATTTTGTATGAGATGAACTCAAAGATCTAAAACTTTTTCCACATACACAATATCACCATTTCCCTCAAATATTGTTCACAAACCAGTCTAAATCTGTGATAGTGAGCACTTCTCCTTTGCTGAGATAATCCATCCCACCTCACAGGTGTGCCATATCAAGATGCTGATTAGACACCATGATTAGTGCACAGGTGTGCCTTAGACTGTCCACAATAAAAGGCCACTCTGAAAGGTGCAGTTTTATCACACAGCACAATGCCACAGATGTCGCAAGATTTGAGGGAGCGTGCAATTGGCATGCTGACAGCAGGAATGTCAACCAGAGCTGTTGCTCGTGTACTGAATGTTCATTTCTCTACCATAAGTCGTCTCCAAAGGCGTTTCAGAGAATTTGGCAGTACATCCAACCAGCCTCACAACTGCAGACCACGTGTAACCACACCAGCCCAGGACCTCCACATCCAGCATGTTCACCTCCAAGATCGTCTGAGACCAGCCACTCGGACAGCTGCTGAAACAATCGGTTTGCATAACCAAAGAATTTCTGCACAAACTGTCAGAAACCGTCTCAGGGAAGCTCATCTGCATGCTCGTCGTCCTCATCGGGGTCTCGACCTGACTCCAGTTCGTTGTCGTAACCGACTTGAGTGGGCAAATGCTCACATTCGCTGGAGTTTGGCGCGTTGGAGAGGTGTTCTCTTCATGGATGATGCAAAGGAGATGTGTTGCACTGCATGAGGCAAATGGTGGTCACACCAGATACTGACTGGTATCCCCCCCCATGAAACAAAACTGCACCTTTCAGAGTGGCCTTTTATTGTGGGCAGTCTAAGGCACACCTGTGCACTAATCATGGTGTCTAATCAGCATCTTGATATGGCACACCTGTGAGGTGGGATGGATTATCTCAGCAAAGGAGAAGTGCTCACTATCACAGATTTAGACTGGTTTGTGAACAATATTTGAGGGAAATGGTGATATTGTGTATGTGGAAAAAGTTTTAGATCTTTGAGTTCATCTCATACAAAATGGGAGCAAAATCAAAAGTGTTGCGTTTATATTTTTGTTGAGTATATAATAGTATCATGTAGCTCATAGAAGTTTATCCTACTTTTCTGGACAGCTGATACAGTGCAAAAATGATCTCACATTGTTGAGCACAGAGATGTTTTTTTTTTTTTTTTTTGCAGTGGATGATAATTATTAGGAAATTGTGGCAAACATTAGGTTATCAAATTCAAAAACTCTAGTTTCATTTTCTTTCTGCGTTTCTTTTTATTTTCTTTTTCTTCATATATATATATATATATATATATATATATATATATATATATATATTGCATCTTTTTTTATTGGCTGGTGGGGGGTGGTGAAGAGATACACCGGCAGTAGAGGTGGGCGATACTGGGAATTTTGGTATTGATCCGATACCAAGTAAATACAGGCCCAGTATTGTCGATATTGATACAGATACCGATACTTTTTCATATTTAAGCTTCATAGATCCAAAGGATCCAAAAGACCTAGGATAGAATTTCACCAAACATTGTACATGACAACAAAATACTTTATTATCACAATCAACATTTTTGTTTAAAAAAATATCACTCAACACAACTTAAAACAAAATCTCCTGAGGTAGAGGGCTGACAAACCACAATACAGGGGTGCGCTACTCCGTGTTGTGTGACACAGCGCAGCGCTGCTCTTACAGACAGAGAGTAGACTTTGATGAATCTGCGTGCGCAACAGTCAGTGCGTGCAGGAGAGAAAAAAGCTTGAGTATCGATCTTTTTACACAAGGATTGTTCAATATCAATACCAGTGTTGGTATCGATATTATCGATATTAGGATCGATCCGCCCACCTCTAACCGGCAGTTCCATGCCTCATGTCAAGCTGCCCCACTTAAACTTCAAACACAAAATCAAGTGACTGAACTCAAAGAAATCAGGTGAAATGAATGGATTATACATAAAATAATGCTAAAGGATGAAATGCTGAGTGATTTCATAGTGTTTTCCCTCAACGTCTGATAAACATATGCCATAAGTCGCACAAATATATACAAGGTGCATTGCACAGAGCCATCATTTTTCAGCTATTGAACAAAAACTGGTTTTGTCATATGTGATCTTTTAAAATTGAATGAGTATACTATCAAAAGCTGTGTGAACATCAGTTAAATAATAGTCCGAATACAGCATTTTTTTTTTTTTTTTTTTTTTTTTTTTGCAGGTGTTCCATATTTAAAGCTGTACAAGAAGGAAAAGAAAAATCAAGTAACTGTACTAAATCACACAAAACAAACAAATCCATTATTTCCCTTCAGGCTCCACACAGAAATTGCTTTGTGCATCAGTCATAATCCTGTTTTGCCCACTTGGGTTTTATTGCTGTCTGTATTTCAGAGGCTGAAGTACCACTGCAGACTTCAACAATGCCCTCTTGTTGAAGTGGCCTTTCCAACACAAGGCCTCTGTCGCCTCTGCTTCTGGTGGAATGTTCCCCTCTCCCGGAATGTAGGAGGACATGGACAAAGAATGAGAGACACAAACAGGAGAGGGGGGACGGGATGGAAGAATCTATGGAAGGACAGAAAAGAGTGGAAACAGAGACAGATGGAGACAGGATGCAGAGTGGGAAATGGCAAATTTGAGCATTGGCTTGCCAACAATATACCAGTTTTCATTCCAGCCAAAGATTTCAGTGAGCAATTTTTTTGTGATTAATTTGTTTGTGGTTAAAAGTGAGTTGCTTATTGCATGTTAAGCCAGTGAATAGACATATAAAGGTTGAAGAGTGGCAAAACATCAAGGTGAGGTACAGGACAGAGAGTAAGAAAAGAGTAATACCACTGCAGAGAGAGAAGAATTTCAGCATTTGTGGTGGAGATCAGCTGGTTATTTCAACATCGTGCCTTTAAGACATAAAGCGCTGTGTGACTTATGAGTGACAGAGGTTAAAGAAGAATGGAGAAAGAGCAGAAAAAAAGAAGGGCTAAGTTCGATCAGCAGGGTTGACGCACCTGGTGAACCATTAAACCTGGTGTCAGAAACAAGGGTTTTGCCAGCCAAAGTTTTCCAGCCAGTAAAATTTACAGCAAGCTTCACCCCTAAGCATTCCCATAAAACAGAGAGGGGATCCAATGTTGTACAGGAAGACCCTTAACTGAAACAGGAGAAGACGTGATGGAGGATTACTGCAAAAATACATAGTAAGAAGGGAGAATATTGGAAAGTTGTAGTTCAAACATGTTTAATAACTAGTTTTGTTCTGTTAATAATTAAGATAATGTCCAAACACAAATTACAGAGAGTGAACCCAAATACACAACCCACACAGGAATATTAAGTCAACAGTCTGCATAGAAAATGAGATCAGGTCACTGAATGGCAAAGCAAGCACTACCTTTGGTAGACTACACCAAGGACTATAGTCAGACCATGGCCTCCACCTCAGCACCAGATGGATGTAATAACTACTCTCTTGCAGTAGTGACTTCTGGATATGGTACCATGAACATGTGAAACAACTCGACCAATCCCACCTTAGATATCTCTGAAAAATCAGTGGAAAATCCTCGAAGGACAGAGTAGCCAACACTGTACTTGAGTAATGCAAGATCAAGACAATTGAAGCACTTATAAAGAGCCAACTTTGCTAGGGCATCTTGTTTGCATGGAAGACAAATACCCAAAGCACTCTTCGATGAGGAATTAGTGGTTGAAATACACAAGCAAGCCAATCCCAAAGGTATAATGATGTCTTGAAATCCAGTTTGAAAGCATGCAATCATGCTGATATTTGGGAGAGACAAGCAATCAGCTGCTCAGAGTGGCAATCAACCTGTCCTGCTGTTGTAGACAAATTTGTGGACTATAACATCAAACAACATGGAAAAAGTCTCATACAACCCGTTATCGGGGTTCTAGCTCGGACCATTTTAGTGGCAGGTAAATTATGTGATAGTGGCTCATAGCTTCAGGGGGTCATGAGCCCCTAGACCCGCAAAGCTATAGGGTTTTATGCCACTAAAACATTATTTGCAAGCCCTAATTTAACTAATTTTGGGTGGTTTTAGATACATTTAAAGCAAGAATAATGAACAAAAAATTATATTTATGTTGTAATATTTGTAAGGTCAAAGTTCTTTTTTTGCATGTTTCTGTCCAAATCTAAGTTAATAAATTAAATAACTTTGAAAAGGTTAAAAACACATTAATATTTGATGGACACAGCATTTACTCTCTTCTTCAGAAATGACACACGGTAACTTTTACTCCAAGGAAGCAGGCAGTTTTTCATTCATCCTGTTTTGTTTTGTTTGTTTTTTTTTCCCAGCATTTTTGAGTGGGATTGCATTACGTTTTCCTTTTAAACAATATATTTTAGAGTCTGCTCCTTCTCTGCCCCTGACCAAGGCAGCGTCTCTACATTTGGAGTTGTTTCCCGGGCACTGGACTGTGGCTGCCCACTGCTCCTAGTGGTTAGATTGTGTCAAACTGTAATTAGGATGGGTTAAATGCAGAGGACAAGTTTTGTTATATGTATATATGTGCAATGACAATAAAGTTTCTATTCTATTCTATAACACCTTATTGCCTTGTTTGAACAAGAGCTGAACCTGGACTGATTTGTCAAACCTGCTCTTTTAAATGAAAATCTTTCTGAATCACTTTCCTCTTTCACTGATGCTGTGCTCCTCCTCCTCTCCACTCCCTCTCTCCTCCACCCCTCCTCTTCTGCTGTTTTTCAAACTTGGAGCTTTTTGGAAAAAATGAAGCCTTTCAACTGTAAAATAAACTGTAAATTTCTGAATGTAATATCAGATACAGACACAGAAAGACCGATGGATTATTTAATTTAGGATTTTGATACCGTTTTTTTGTTTGTTTGTTTGTTTGTTTCTTCAGCTCAGAGTGCAGCAGAGACGTGTTTTTCAGCCGCTGCCGTTCACAGCGCCATGGCCACAGAACACACTGATGCTGATCTCTGCTGTTTGCGATTTAATATGAAGAAAATGAGAAATATATTTCTTATTACTTTAATTATTGGTTTAAAATTGCAAAACTATGACTTTATAACCTTGAAATACGATCAATTTGGTACATTTTCAGCAATATTTCAGTTAATTTTTCAGAAATTCTGTGCTGGGTGGCACAGCCAATTTGAACCTGAGAGCCAAGCAGAAATTTACAGTACCGAGCGGCAGAGAGAACCCTGCCCGCCATGCTGCTCAAGGTCAACCACCGCCATAGTTCTGTCTTTGTCTGTACAGTGTGCTCATGCACAGGCCCGGTCAGCCACAGAAGAAAAAGCACCAGTGTGCAAGGAGATGTGTGGGCTCAGGCAGCTCAGGCCATCATCATTAAATAAACAACTTATTAAATTAACAAGAAGCCCATGGTTCTACCAATATGAACACCTGAGTTCAATACCTAGTCATGCAACTTATCTGTGTCCTGAGACAAAATAATAAATCTGCTTTGTCCCAGTTCATCATGCTGTAAATGGGTACCGGCCTTGGCTGGAGAAGTAACCTGTAATGTGCTGACATTCCATCTGGGGGAGTCATTGACTCTTCTGCTGGTATCCCAGGATAATCCCTGGCACCAATGGGCCTCAGAGCCTATATAGGACATACTTCTAAGGATCTCAGTGGTCATATGATAGTTGAATTTGGAACAAGCAAATCCATCAGTAAATTGCTTTGTAGGTGACAGTTAAGCCCCCAATCCAGGGGTTAACCCCTCCTACCAATTCTGATTGAAGGTTTTTTATGATGTGACCTCTTATGGTGCCACTCCTCCGTGTCATGCAGACCATAGGGCCAGGGCTATTTCATAGCGAAAAATCAACACTCTGAGTGCTTTATAATTTCAAAATATAACATTAGCACAAATCACAAAGAATGAACAAGACTGCTGTTCACAATCCCCATTAACCTGGCACATTGTAATATTTTATTTATTTTTTTTTCAGGGCACCAGGTATCCTTTGTGTACGTTATATGTTTTTATACTGTTTTGATACATATACCTCATACTTTTATACATTTATGTACCCGAGAGCTCTGCACAAGAATTCCAATGTACCTAAACCTTGCATGTGAGTACAAATAGCCAAATAAAGTCTCTCTCTCTTTATTTAAAATAAATAAATGAATTAAATGTATCCAATATCAGCTGATAAACAGTTCTATAAAGTTGAAGGACAAGCAAAGGCTGCAGACCCAGCAAACTTCATCACCATGTTCAGGATGAAATTTAGACTCCTAATGCTACCATGTGGTGAGTTTAAATCAATCAATCAATCCATCGATCGATCTATCTATCTATCACTGAACAAAAAAAGCATGAATGAATGAATGAAGGAATGAATGAAGGATCTATGTAAACAATAAATTTGTTCAAAAGAAACCAGGTATTCTTTGTCACCAGTCTAAGATTAAAACACAAAGACAGGTCACAATTACAAATTACATGCTGTACATCTGGTAAGTATTCACAGCATTTCATTTTGTCCACATTTTGTTATGTTAAAGCCTTATTCCAAAATGGAGTAATTTTTTCCCCTCAAAATTCTACTCACAACATCCCATAATGACAGCATGAAAGAAGATTTTTTTTTTTTGTAAATTTATTAAAAATAAAAAAATAACGAAAGAAATCACATGGGCATAAGTATTCACACTGTAGGCATGTAGACAGGTGTGTGTCTTTCCAAATCAAAGATCAGTGGAAACAGGATGCACCTGAGCTCAATTTTGAGATTCATGGCAAAGACTGTGAATACTACCGTGAGTACTACATGTGATTTCTTAGTTTTGTTTTTTGTTCAAATAAATTTGCAAAAATCTAAAACGTTTTTGCAATGTCATTATGGGGTGTTGTGTGCAGAATTTTGAGGAAAAAAATTAATTTCATCAATTTTTGAATAAATTGAATAATAACAAAATATGGAAAAAGTGAAGCATTGTGAATACTTTCCAGATGCACTGTAGCAGTGGACGCAGAACCAACGTTTGAGGTACTTTGTACTTCACTTTTAGAAAATTTAAACAGTTTATATATATATATATATATGTGTGTGTGTGTGTGTGTGTGTGAAGAGTCCTTGCGCAAAACCCCGTGAACTCCACACCCACAGAAAATGAGGTAACCATTGCAAGTGAAAGCTTACCGAGGCTCGTATCTGATAACAAAATCAATTCTGCTGTAACACCCCATAGATCCTGTGGTACATGCAAGTCTAGATGCAGTTTGTATGCAGAACCTCGTAAGCGCCATCCCAGTTTGTATGCAAAACCACATAGTGAACTGCGCACCACTCACTGGCATGTATCTCGATCACCTGACGCAAAGATTGCGGCGCCCACGAGAGCTTCTCTGATTCTGTGCTTACACACAACAACGGCACGTCACGAATGCCACAAAGTATACATCTGCTGATCACGAATGTGATGATTTAAGGCAGAGGTGTCAGGTGTCTTCAGGAACTGCTGCAACCTGTTACCAAGTAACAGCGCATCGTTAAGTTCTGTCACGTTGTGAATGAGGCAAATTGTCTCCACACACAATTCATCCATCTGCTGATGAACATTTGAGATCACTCCAGTTTGTTCCTTTAAATCCACTCCAGAAGAACTTTGTGACTGCATGCTTAGTTGGGCTCTGTGCCGTTTTCCCAAACATCAGGCGCAGCAGCAGGTGGAACACCTGCAGGAGCACGCTGTGGAGCACTGGAATGAAACTTTTAGCCGACTTGGCGTCTCTGTCCTAGCGTACATTAAAGTGATGGTCTTACTAAGTTTTGCAAACAAACTGAAGGTGGAGATACCAGGTTTTGTAGCCAAATATATTAAAAGTTGCTAATTAACACATTTCTGAATAAAGGTTGATTTTTGAGATTCTGCTATTTTGTTCAGTCCACCATAACCATTTCATCACAAGAGAGAATGATTCATGGAGATGTACAACTTCCATCAGGTAAATATCCTTATTTAAAACAAGAGTGGCCTGGTGGAGATACAGGGATTTGCACCTGAACTCTTTTATATATATATATATATATATATATATATATATATATATATATATATATATATATATATATATATATATATATATATATATATATATATATATATATATATAAAGATGAAGTTGAGCTGAAGCTGTGATTGTCCTCAGGAGCGACAAGGATGGATTAAGAATGAATTCATAAGTGCAGCTTATATCATTTGGAGCCAAAAAGAAAAGAGCCGTACATCAAGAGAAGGTTGCTGAGGATGAAGCTGCCAAGCAGAAGGAGAATAAGAAATCCAAGAGGTGAGGAGTGAGGGAGAGGATCTGGTGTGGAGACCCCTAATGGAAGCAGCTGGGGAAAAATAAGAACAAAAACACTGTAATCACCCTCATCCATGAGAGCTGAGTTATAAAATCAAATCAAATCAAATCAGTTTTATTTATATAGTGCCAAATCACAACAACAGTTGCCCCAAGGCGCTTAAAAAAATCACCTTAAAGTAAAAAAAAGAAAAAATATCTCTGTGACACATAATGGCCCCACTCCTCCAGTTTGATGGCAACCAGCTTTTTGTCTCCTCCACATTACATTCTCGTCTCTCAAATTTTGAGAAACTATTTCTCAGAAGTTGAAATTATAAGTGTTTATCTGATTATCCTTTTACATCACCTGTGGGTCATAGGCTACGAAAACAATAGAAAAAAAAAAAATCTAGAGCTAGAAATGACAAGGTGATTTGGAGAAAAATAAAAATCTAACTCACTTGAACTAACTACAACCCCTGGCAAAAATTATGGAATCACCGGCCTCGGAGGATGTTCCTTCAGTTGTTTCATTTTGTAGAAAAAAAGCAGATCACAGACATGACACAAAACTAAAGTCATTTCAAATGGCACCTTTCTGGCTTTAAGAAACACTATAAGAAATCAAGAAAAAAAATTGTGACAGTCAGTAACGGTTACTTTTTTAGACGAAGCAGAGGGAAAAAAATATGGACTCACTCAATTCTGAGGAATAAATTATGGAATCACCCTGTAAATTTTCATCCCCAAAACTAACACCTGCATCAAATCAGATCTGCTCGTTAGTCTGCATCTAAAAAGGAGTGATCACACCTTGGAGAGCTGTTGCACCAAGTGGACTGACATGAATCATGGCTCCAACACGAGAGATGTCAATTGAAACAAAGGAGAGGATTATCAAACTCTTAAAAGAGGGTAAATCATCACGCAATGTTGCAAAAGATGTTGGTTGTTCACAGTCAGCTGTGTCTAAACTCTGGACCAAATACAACCAACATGGGAAGGTTGTTAAAGGCAAACATACTGGTAGACCAAGGAAGACATCAAAGCATCAAGACAGAAAACTTAAAGCAATATGTCTCAAAAATCGAAAAATGCACAACAAAACAAACGAGGAACGAATGGGAGGAAACTGGAGTCAACGTCTGTGACCGAACTGTAAGAAACCGCCTAAAGGAAATGGGATTTATATATAGAAAAGCTAAACAAAAGCCATCATTAACACCTAAACAGAAAAAAAACAAGGTTACAATAGGCTAAGGAAAAGCAATCGTGGACTGTGGATGACTGGATGAAAGTCATATTCAGTGATGAATCTCGAATCTGCATTGGGCAAGGTGATGATGCTGGAACATTTCTTTGGTGCCGTTCCAATGAGATTTATAAAGATGACTGCCTGAAGAGAACATGTAAATTTCCACAGTCATTGATGATATGAGGCTGCATGTCAGGTAAAGGCACTGGGGAGATGGCTGTCATTACATCATCAATAAATGCACAAGTTTACATTGATATTTTGGACACTTTTCTTATCCCATCAATTGAAAGGATGTTTGGGGATGATGAAATCATTTTTCAAGATGATAATGCATCTTGCCATAGAGCAAGAAACTGTGAAAACATTCCTTGCAAAAAGACACATAGGGTCAATGCCATGGCCTTCTAATAGTCCGGATCTTAATCCAATTGAAAATCTTTGGTGGAAGTTGAAGAAAATGGTCCATGACAAGGCTCCAACCTGCAAAGCTGATCTGGCAACAGCAATCAGAGAAAGTTGGAGCCAGATTGATGAAGAGTACTGTTTGTCACTCATTAAGTCCATGCCTCAGAGACTGCAAGCTGTTATAAAAGCCAGAGGTGGTGCAACAAAATACTAGTGATGTGTTGGAGCGTTCTTTTGTTTTTCATGATTCCATAATTTTTTCCTCAGAATTGAGTGATTCCATATTTTTTTCCCTCTGCTTGGTCTAAAAAAGTAACCGTTACTGACTGCCACAAATTTTTTTCCTGATTTCTTATAGTGTTTCTTAAAGCACAGAAAGTTGCCATTTGAAATGACTTTAGTTTTGTGTCATGTTTGTGATCTGCTTTTTTCTACAAAATTAACCAACTGAATGAACATCCTCCGAGGCCGGTGATTCCATAATTTTTGCCAGGGGTTGTATATGAGGAAAAACTAGAAGCACTCAGAGAGTGCAAACCTCCTCCAAGGCCATGGAGTCACTGACACCATAACATCTACACGCAGTGGAATCATTGAACCTAAAAAAGTCTAACAATGATGTTTGCTCAGTAGGAAAAAAAAGTTTCATCTGCTGTGACTGGATAGCATGTATCCTTAGCGCTTGGCATCACAGTTTATTGCAACTTGCACCTTTCCCAGAAGATACTGTCATCTGAGCACTGATATTGATATTGCATGTGCTTATAGACAAAAACAAATAAGAGACAAAATTCAATTTATTATTCAACTAAACTGCAAATATATGAATTTTTTAACATTTATGAAACACTTCTCTAAACAAGGCCATAAGGTCACTGACCCTAAAGAGATTCCCTCCTTGGCACAGTGATCTATTTCTTATTGTCTCTTTCTCTAAAATTGTATATAATAATCATTAGATTATTAATATATAAACAAAAATAAATTTAAGAAATATTACAATTTGAAAACAAATGCACCCGAACGTGATGACAGCTGCAACTGCTTAATGCTAACTTTTAACATTGAAAATGCCATAGACATGCTAACACATTAGCATCGGGATCCGGATCGTGATCCGGATCACCACTAAAATTTAATCACTTGTTCCTCTTGTCATTTCCAACCACTCCACAAAATTTCATCAAAATCCGTTTAAAACGTTTTGAGTTATCCTTCTGACAAACAGACAAACAAACAAACGCGACCGGAAACATAACCTCCTTGGTGGAGGTAATAATCTAAAGTAGAAGCAAAAGAACAAAAACTGTACATGAAGGGTTCAGATGCACAACCGAGTCCAAACCACAAATTGAAGTCACGGCAGCACAAATTCATTCTAATTCATTCTGTCATGGCTGCACGAAATTAAAAGTGAAGCGGGAGAGGGGGGGCAAGGGTGGTTATGGTTAGGGTTGGGGGAAGGAGTAGGGTTAGGTTATGGTTAAGGTTAGGGTTGGGGTAGGAGTAGGGTTAGTAATAGTGAGTTAAAAAACACCCCGTCACGAAAATTTGACTCATTTCGTGACGGGAGCACAAAAAGAAAACGTGAGACTGGGCTCGGTGCACTGCTGTTCCAGCAGGGTGTCGCTCCAGATGACCAAAACATAACCGGATGGATTTTCACCAGACATGTTGGGATTATTGCTTGGGTCATATCTCCAGATGATTAACTTTTGGAGCAGACTTGTCAAAGGTCAATGTGCAACAAAACATACCACAAAAAATACAGCTTTACCATAATATATCTAATAAGAATGTGGCTACAGATGTGATCAAAAGCTCATATTGAAAGTATTTATGATTGATTGATATGAGTAACTTTATGTAGACATCATGAAGTCATAATAAAAAAAACAAGAGTAAGCCGAGATTTCTCCGCCAAGAATTGACAAGGGCTCAAAATAAAAGATATGTAATTCACATCGTGACTTGGACTTTACAGCCCCTTCACACATAGTACGAATAAGTACAAATCAGGACGAATCACAGCGGAACAGCTCATATGAGTGAACCATGAAAACATTGAGCAGATGGGTAGGTGTGCAACGGTATCATGCATGCGATGGTGTCATGCGAGCAGGAACACTGCAAGCAACTGGGACGTGGTGCACCACCTTGTGTTTCTGATGTGGAGAAAAATGAAATAAAAACCAACTGTATAATTAGTGAATATCACTGGGTTGATAGAAATAAGAAATAAAAGGGGAGGCTGGTTAATAACCCTAGTTAAATAAAAAAATAAATGCCACTCAGGGATTCCAACCTGTAAGCTCTGATTATTAGAAAGAAACTTTACCACTGCGCTACAATCACTGTCTTATAACAGGAGTGTGAAATTACTAAAATCAAAGCAGATAAACATATTTTTAAATAAGACAAAAAAAATGCCATGATAACTGACCAAATGGCATATTTCTGGTGATACGTGAATGAACGTGGCATATTTGTCGCACTGTTGGCTTGTCGTATGGTCTTGCGGTGCGCTGCTCACAGGACACGCGTGTGCTGTCAGACAGACGTGACATTCAGATCGCCTGCTGTGTGTCCACATGAACTGACAGCCCGTCGCAAAGAGATATATATTTTTATATATTTCCATGTGAGGACAGCAGGCAGAGACACGCACCTCATGGAGGAATGTTGTAAGTTCATGTCCTTCAAAACACAGTATGTGTTCTCCAGTTGGGATGTCCAGGAGCAGAGATCTCAACAGCAGTAGTGTGTGAGCTGTGTTATGTGGTTATTCATTTTTATTATTTGTTATATAATTGTGTATGTACGTATTGCTAGAATTATTTATATAATTGTCCTGGCAGTGGTGTCTTTGTTTTTAATGTGTGCACTGAGCCATCATCCAGCTGTCACTGTGCTGCGATCAGCTGACAGGCCCCTCCCCGTGCTGTGCGCTCAGACCTCACTGTCCGGCCCCCATGTGATCAGATCTGTACATACATATAAGCATTTTATGCAAGTGTACACGTGTGATACACATTTACACAACATGTGTGTTGCTTTCACGCCACACTCGTGGGGGCACTTGGACAAATTTCACATCCAGCTCGACAATGATCGTCTGCTTACTGTTTTCATGCTAATAGTATGAATGAATAACCACCATTTTCTAAGGGCCAAATGAGCGGTGTTAGATGTGTGTGTGTGTGGCACCTGGAATTTGGCCGACACCTGCCGCAAGAGAGATCGAATGGGCTCTCACTGTGCACACTCTGTCTTTCAGCCGCTGGTGTGTGCAGATAGTTGTAGCAGCAGGTGTACAATGCATTGGAGGCAACTACGACTTCACATGTATTGCATAGGATTCCTGCTTCCTGTGCACTTCATGTGCAATTCAACCACATTTGTATTGTTTGTGAAAGGGCCATTACCTGGATCTGGATTCACAAGCTGAAACAAAATAGTGTCTATCTGGTTTTGGTTTTACATCATGATGTCATATTCATGATGTAGTTTTGATGTAATCCTTAAAGGTTTCCAAAGTGAAATCCTGCTCCAGAATCTGGATCTGCATCCAGATCACCTCCAAAATTTAATGGAGTTCCAAGGTCTAGCACCAATGTGTCGTGAGAATTTGGTGAAAATCCATTAAGTAGTTTTAACATAATCCTGAAAATCAGGCACAGTGTAGTGTACAAATTGAAATCCTGATCCAGAATCCAGATCTGGATTACCTCTAAAACTTCGTGGAGTCTTCCATGGCTTAATATCTATCTGTGGTGCGAATTTGGTGAGAATCCATGAAGTATTTTTGATGTATTACTTAAAATCTTATATAAAGTGAAATCTTGATCCAGGTCCAGATCCAGATCATCTCCAAAATTTAATGGAGTCTTCCGTGGCCTAATATCTATCTGTGTTGAAAATTTCATCAAAATCCAAGTAGTAGCTTTGATGTAATCCTGCTAACAGACAGACAGACAAATAAATAAACTCCAATGATTTTATTACGTCCTTGGAGGGTATAATGACTGTGGTGGGTCCTCACAGCTCATTGTGTGTACTACTACTGATGGTTAGTATTCATAACTCATAATATAAATGTATATCTGAGGGTGCAAAGTGAGTAGTGTTATGAATCAGGCCTCTGATGCCTTTCATTTAACTTTGAAATACCCATTGAAGGATTGCATAGCTTTTGTACAGACCTATTGCTCTGGTAAAAATGATTTTCCAGGCGGTTTATCTTTGGAGATCTGTTTGTGCTTTTGTCACTGTTCAATGTGCTGCTTGAATCTCATCTGCAAACACCAACCTTTTCCATTTGAGAGGTCGATCGTGACCCAGAAACAGCTCTGAATCAGGACTGGTGTCTTAAAGGCTATTTCATATTTTTAGTTGCTATTTGTTGGTGCATTAATGCAGTTTTGGCTTATTGATCACTCAGTTTCTATGCTTTTCCTTCTCTGGGAATAAAGTCCAAAATGTACAGCCTTTTCCACTGTAAGTGCATTTAGGATGTTTTTCTTTAGTTCAGAGGTTACAAAGAGACAAATTATAAAAAAAGCACAATCAACAAAACATTATCAGTCAGACTTCATTATCATTCATCAATCCATCCATCCATTTACTAAACCCACTTATTCCAGTTGGGGGGTTGTTGGAGCCTATCCCAGCAGTCACTAGGCAAGAGGTGCAGTACACCATATAGTTACTCGTAAGAGGACACTCCATTCTGCACTAAAAGAAGAGGAATACATGCATGTACCAACGCCTGTTTGTCCACAAGTCAAGTAAAGTCAAGACTGGAACCATCTTGAATCCTGGATCAGCACCACTCAGGCACACAACTGGATCAGCACCACTCAGGCACACAACTGGTCCATCCCCGGGTCTCTAAAATATGTATCTATCTGTTGCATCCAGAAAACCGTGGGCATCCCATTGACCTTCTCCAGCCACTAGGGTCTTCAACAACCAGGCATCAATGTGCTGGATCATGCACAGAGAAATGCACCACGTGGCCAAAATGTCCAAGCTGACACTCCCTCACAATGCAAGTGATTATCCTCATCTTAGTCTGCATAAGTAACTGCTTGTTTGACACAAAGTCATTCCAGTGGTACCCAAGGAATGACTCTTCCACCAAAGAGAATACGTACAGTCGGCACCTTAGTTTACCAGTCAGTGTCGAAGTCTCACAGCCCAGCCCTGTCTCACGCTTTTTTTTTTCGTGCTCCCGGCATGAAATGAGTCAAATTTTCATGACGGGGCTTTTTTTAACTCAATATTACTAACCCTACTCCAACCCCCAACGCTAACCTTAACCATAACCTAATCGTACTTCTTCCCCCGACCCTAACCATAGCCACCCCGACCCCCCCGCTTCACTTTTAATTTTGTGCAGCCATCACGGAATGAATGAATGAATTTGTGCTGCTGTGACGAAAATGAGGCACTTTTCCTCACAGTTTCACAAACCAATAGTTTAATGTATATTTCATGTTGCTGAATCATGACTTGCTGTGTCACAGGGTTGCACAGCCATATAGTAAGACCAGGAGCACCAGGACCTGAAACATTTGGACCTTCATTCTCATCTCATGAATGAATCCATATGGTCTTCTCAAGTGTCTCTCAATCTCAAAGGACCCAAAGACATGAATGTATCTGAGATAAATGAGTGTCTCTATGAGTTCAACACTTTCACCACATACAGATACACTTCCAAAGGCCCTGTCCAGAAAGGACACTCACAAACCCAGACACTCAGATTCCTTACTCAGCTTCTCAAGTGATGCAGTCAGGGTCAGTAATCATTTTCTTGCCAACAAAAGCACTGCCATCACTGGTTTTCACAAACCTACCCAATACCTAGTCAATACAAGCACTGAACAGTGTTGGAGCCAGAACACACCCCTGACAAACAGCAATCTTCATTGGGAAAGACTCAGTCTCTGTCTCCGCTCCATACAGCACTCACACTAGCTGTGTGAAGACTGGCTATGATGTGCAGCAACATCTTGGGGATGTCACAAATTCTCAGGATGTCCCAGAGAGCAGCCCGATCAACTGACTTGAACACCTTGCGAAAATCAACATATGCTGCAAAGAAGCACTGCCAGTATTCATGCTGGCATTACATCACTACTCCCTGGGCTAGGATGCTGACAATGGTTGACTTCTTTGATAAGAATCCAGACTGCTCCGGTCACTGAGAAGCAAGTAGCTGAACTGAATCCTATTAAGACCTTAGACCTTACCCTTGTGAAGCAATTTGGGGCGACTTGTAATATGGTGTAGTGCTGTATAAATATGTTGAATTGAATTGGGCGGCACAGTGCCTTTGTGGTTTGCATTGCCTTACAGCAAGAAGGTTGTAGGACACTTCCCATCTTGTCCTTTCTGTGTGGAGTTACATGTTCTCCCAGTGTTTGTGTGGGTTCCCTTCAGGTGCTCTGTTTGCTCCCACTTCCCAAGACATGCAGGTTAGGTACATTGGTGACTCTAAAATTGACTGTAGGGGTGGATGTGTGTCTACATGTGGCACTGCAACAGAGTGATGCCCTGTCCAGGGTGTACACCACCTTGCCCCCCATGACACCCCCCCAAGCCTTGATTGGAGTAAGCGTGTATTGAAAATGAATGAATGAACTGAATTAAAGCACCTTCCCTGTCACAGAGAACACTGTAATACCACTAACGTTGTTGCAATCCATGCAAGTCACCTGTTCCTTTACCAGACTGTGGCAGATCCTTCCTTCTAGTCTTCAGGGATGATACCCACTTCCTATTTTGAAACAAAGACTGTTTGCAGTACCAGAAGAACAGCATGTCTGCCCACCCGGAGGCACTCACCTCAAATGCTGCAGATCCCAAGAACTTTCCCTGCCCTCAGCTGTTTCATGGTCTTTGTGATATCACTATCATTTGGTGTTTCACGGTTGACTGGAGAATGAACTACAAGTTGACATTGGAAAAGTCTTACATCCAAGTAGGAGGCTCAGCCTTATACAAACTAGATGGACCAGTGGGACAGAACAGCAGAGACATCTGCCAGAACTGATCCATCTTCCACTATAACTGCAATGAGACGAGATGTCGGGATGGAGGAATAAATTGCTTTGATTCCTTTGTTAGTAGGTCAAATGTCACTAGACCATACATGGTGGAGGTAATAACTGTTTAATTGTGTGTTCATGAGTAAGACGCCTTTACTTTTGGGTCCCAAAAACTTGCACAAGTCATAACGAATTAAATCAACCAACAGAAACGTATTGAAACTTGTGCAATAATTGCAGTTGGACTAAAACTGTAAATTTTAAAATTGATCACTGATCTGAAATTGTTTAAGCCTCTGGGGCCGACGCCATTGTATACAATGGCTAAGACCAAGCTTTACTAAATTCTAAATAACTTTTTAATGATATGAGATAGAAATTTACTTTTTTTTTTTTTTTTGCTGAAAAGTTAACTCTGCTTTCTTTCAAGCCAGCCATCAGCCATCTTTGTAGTCCTCAAAGAAGCTGTGTGATGATGTGCGCAATGTGATTGTCCAATTGGAATTGGTTCACCATCACATGGTTTTACAAAATCCATTCGTAGAGCAGATTTACCTCACGTGAAAAGCCAAAGATCGTTTTCAGGAGTGATATGTTACTAGTTGGCCCGTTTGAATAGCCCCCTAGGTGCTTCAATGAGTACATCCAGTGCGCCCTGCAACATTACGCACAGCGACCAGTGAAAGCAGAAGCAGATGGAGAGCCTCTGATGACAATCTCACGTGCTCAAACAAAGAATGTGTAACTATCAGGATTGCTCCACTAGTTTGCATGTGAATGTTACTGGATAACTCTGATGCTTTCTCGGCGTAAAGCACTTGTTTGCCAAAGTGTGAATGAAAGCTGCTTTAGGAGCAGCACAGAACAGTCCAAAACACTGTAGAAGTAGAAGTTTGTGTTGTAACCTTTGTGTAATAGCAGACAGAATGTTATGTGTCGACGCGGATTGAGGAGCGAACCTGCGTCAGACAGAACCCAGCGCTAAAAATAACCAGAAAGCGGTTCCGACAACAAAAACAATTTATTTTTCACCTGTGCCTAAATAAAATGTACAAAACCAAAACCAACGTCCTTCTGGAGGAGTGACTGCTGGCACGCTCTCCAGCGCCCGCAAGGAGAGAAGTCCGGCGCTCCTGGACCCACTACCACCAGACAAACACCCCCCAGGTGGACACGACAAACTGACTCTCTGTGAAGCAAAGAAGATGTGAGGTAAGTCAGCAGTTACAACAATATCTTTCAAAAGACACACGCTATCAGCAACACATTCAGGTCTGTACTTTTTATCTTTATGCAAATGAGCAGCTTCTCACAACAAGTGGAGGATCACTTATCCTGCACGCCACAGCAGTGAGAAGCAAGCTGCACAATTCGCATCACAATTCAAGTATACTGTGTAACAAAACACCAAGTTACTATCAACAATTAGTCAAATACTTAATTACCTTTAATGTGTGCTGACAGCATGTGTCCTCACCCTTCTTTGCTTCACGGGCTCGATGTGTCAAACCCAGGCGCGGTCCTCAGCGTCTCACAAACGAACATCACAAGGTCGAGTTCCCGGCAGTTCTGCTTGAATCACACATGCCTTAAAAGCAGAACGCCATCCAATTATCTGCTTCAGCTGAAAGTCTTTAAGGTTGCATGTGAGCACCAGTCACAGGTGCTTCACATGATGTTGATGAGGGTGAGGATTCTTCAGCCAGCACCTTCTCCACAGACAAATCAGTTTCCATGCCACCTGAAGAGCAAAGAAAAGAAAAGAACACCAAAACATCCAGCCACACCTCCCAACACACAACACAGAAATTGCTTTGAGATGAATCAAATCAAATCAAATCAAATCAATTTTATTTATATAGCGCCAAATCACAACAAACAGTTGCCCCAAGGCACTTTATATTGTAAGGCAAAGCCATATAATAATTACGTAAAAACCCCAACGGTCAAAACAACCCCCTGTGAGCAAGCACTTGGTGACAGTCAGAAGGAAAAACTCCCTTTTAACAGGAAGAAACCTCCAGCAGAACCAGGTTCAGGGAGGGGCAGTCTTCTGCTGGGACTGGTTGGGGCTGAGGGAGAGAACCAGGAAAAAGACATGCTGTGGAGGGGAGCAGAGATCAATCACTAATGATTAAATGCAGAGTGGTGCATACAGAGCAAAAAGAGAAAGAAACACTCAGTGCATCATGGGAACCCCCCAGCAGTCTACGTCTATAGCAGCATAACTAAGGGATGGTTCAGGGTCACCTGATCCAGCCCTAACTATAAGCTTTAGAAAAAAGGAAAGTTTTAAACCTAATCTTAAAAGTAGAGAGGGTGTCTGTCTCCCTGATCCGAATTGGGAGCTTGTTCCAGAGGAGAGGAGCCTGAAAGCTGAAGGCTCTGCCTCCCATTCTACTCTTACAAACCCTAGGAACTACAAGTAAGCCTGCAGTCTGAGAGCGAAGCGCTCTATTGGGGTGATATGGTACTATGAGGTCCCTAAGATAAGATGGGACCTGATTATTCAAAACCTTATAAGTAAGAAGAAGAATTTTAAATTCTATTCTAGAATTAACAGGAAGCCAATGAAGAGAGGCCAATATGGGTGAGATATGCTCTCTCCTTCTAGTCCCTGTCAGTACTCTAGCTGCAGCATTTTGAATTAACTGAAGGCTTTTCAGGGAACTTTTAGGACAACCTGATAATAATGAATTACAATAGTCCAGCCTAGAGGAAATAAATGCATGAATTAGTTTTTCAGCATCACTCAGAGACAAGACCTTTCTAATTTTAGAGATATTGCGCAAATGCAAAAAAGCAGTCCTACATATTTGTTTAATATACGCATTGAATGACATATCCTGATCAAAAATGACTCCAAGATTTCTCACAGTATTACTAGAGGTCAGGGTAATGCCATCCAGAGTAAGGATCTGGTTAGACACCATGTTTCTAAGATTTGTGGGGCCAAGTACAATAACTTCAATTTTATCTGAGTTTGAAAGCAGGAAATTAGAGGTCATCCATGTCTTCATGTCTGTAAGACAATCCTGAAGTTTAGCTAATTGGTGTGTATCCTCTGGCTTCATGGATAGATAAAGCTGGGTATCATCTGCGTAACAATGAAAATTTAAGCGATGCTGTCTAATAATACTGCCTAAGGAAAGCATGTATAAAGTGAATAAAATTGGTCCTAGCGCAGAACCTTGTGGAACTCCATAATTAACCATAGTCTGTGAAGAAGATTCCCCATTTACATGAACAAATTGTAATCTATTAGATAAATATGATTAAAACCAATGCAGCGCAGTGCCTTTAATACCTATGGCATGCTCTAATCTCTGTAATAAAATTTTATGGTCAACAGTATCAAAAGCAGCACTGAGGTCTAACAGAACAAGCACAGAGATGAGTCCACTGTCTGAGGCCATAAGAAGATCATTTGTAACCTTCACTAATGCTGTTTCTGTACTATGATGAATTCTAAATCCTGACTGAAACTCTTCAAATAGAACATTCCTCTGCAGATGATCAGTTAGCTGTTTTACAACTACCCTTTCAAGAATTTTTGAGAGAAAATGAAGGTTGGAGATTGGCCTATAATTAGCGAAGATAGCTGGGTCAAGTGATGGCTTTTTAAGTAATGGTTTAATTGTTGTTGTTGGCAATTTCCTCGCTTGCGAGGATAGTGGGAAGGCCTTTTTTTTTAGTTTATTTTCTACAAGCCCTCTGGTGGCTGAAAAGTCCGATGCGGGATGTACAAGACCTGTTACACTTGGGGCAAATGAACACTTGAGTAGGCTGGGCTTGTGCTGCTGCCCGCTCTTTCTGTCTTTGACGCTTCTGGCGTGAGGCCCTCACTTCTTTCTGCCTCAAACTTCAGGCTGGCGGATTTGATGCTGGAATGCCAGCTGAGTCTATATGTAGCTAGATGCTGTCATGACTGATGCTGAATGCCTGCAAGGGAGAGCTGTTTCTTCAGCTGGTCCTTATAGCGCTTTTTGGGGGCCCCTTGGTTTCGTCTCCCTTCCTTGAGCTCGCCAAAGAGAATTAATTTCGGCATGCGTGTATCATCCATCCTGGCTACGTGACCTGCCCAGCGAAGCTGTTGTTTGAGTATAATAGACTCCATGCTGGGGAGTTTGGCTCTGGTAAGGATGTCCTCATTTGAGACGTAGTCCTGCCACTTGATCCCGAAGATGTTTCGGAGACAACGCTGATGAAAGTGTTCCAGTAATCTCATCTGCTGGCGATACAGAACCCAGGTTTCAGCTCCATACAGGAGGGTAGGGACCACAATGGCTCTGTAGACCTGCACTTTTGTGGAAAGGCGCAGTGCATGATTCTGCCAGACTTTCTTAGAGAGTCGACCAAAAGAACTGCTGGCCTTGGCAAGGCAACTGTCTAGGTCCTTGGCAACAGATGCGTCGTTTGAGATAACACTACCGAGATACGTGAAGTGCTCTACTGCATTCAGGTTGGTACCCTCGATGTTGATTTGGGGTGGGTTATATGCTGTATGGGGGACCGGTTGATATAGCACTTCTGTCTTTCTCAGGCTGATGGTGAGGCCGAAGGCTCTTGCTGCTTCAGCAAAACAGTTGACAGTGTGCTGCAAGGCTTGCTCCGTATGGGCGACGAAGGCGCAGTCATCTGCGAAGAGGAGCTCCATGATTAGCTGTTCTGTGATCTTAGTGTGAGACAGAAGGCGCCTCAAGTTAAACAGACTTCCGTCGGTTCTGAAGCGGATATAGATGCCATCTGTCAAGTCTTCTTTGGCCTCACGAAGCATCATGCTGAAGAAGATGGAGAACAGAGTGGGCGCGAGGATGCAACCTTGTTTGACGCCATTTGAGATGGGGAAGCTGCTGGACAGAGTCCCGTTGTACTTCACTTGTCCCATCTGGCCTTCATGCAGCTGGCGGATGATGGTGAGGAGCTTTGGAGGGCAGCCAAGGTGTGCAAGAATCTTCCACAAACCCTCACGACTGACCGTGTCAAAAGCCTTGGTTAGGTCTATGAAGGCTGCATAAAGGGCCATGTTCTGTTCTCTGCACTTCTCCTGGATCTGTCTCAGGATGAAGATCATGTCGGTGGTTCCCCTGTTGGCCCAAAATCCGCACTGACTCTCGGGAGTATTTTCATGCGCTGTGGTAGGGGTAAGCCTGTTGAGCAGCACTCGAGCCAAAATCTTAGCTGCTATTGAGAGGAGAGTGATGCCCCAGTAATTAGAACAGTCGGACTTGTCGCCCTTGTTCTTGTACAGGGAGACAATGACCGCATCCCGAAGGTCATGTGGAACCATTCCCTTTTCCCAGCAACTGCAGAAGAGAATCTGAAGCTTGTCGAGGACTGCCTCACCTCCATTTTGGTACACCTCTGCTGGGATGCCATCTATGCCAGGAGACTTCCCTGGATTCAGCTGCGTGGTGGCCTTTCGGATCTCTTCAAGTGTTGGGGGGTCATCAAGTTCCCATTTCAACTCCACCTGGGGAATCTTCTCGATTTATGACTCTTGCACAGTGCGCTTGTCATTGAAGAGGTTTTCAAAGTGTTCTAACCAATGCTGCATAATGGTTTCCTTGTACGTCAGAAGGGTAGAGCCGTCTGAGGAGTGCAGGGGTGCTTGCACTTGATGTGCTGGCCCATGAATGTTCTTAAGGTCTTCATAAAAGGAACACATGTCTCTGGCATCGGCATGTTGTTGTGTCTTCTCCGCAAAAGCTAGCCACCAGTCGTTCTGCAGTATGCGGAGCTTGCTTTGCAGTATGGAGCAGGCATTTCTGTAAGCTGTCTTGACAGAGTGGTCATCAGGTTTAGCTAAAAGAGTCTTGTGGCATGCACGTTTCTTTTCTAGTAGTTCCTGGATCTGTGCATCAGACTCATCCCCTCCACAGCATGTCTTTTTCCTGGTTCTCTCCCTCAGCCCCAACCAGTCCCAGCAGAAGACTGCCCCTCCCTGAGCCTGGTTCTGCTGGAGGTTTCTTCCTGTTAAAAGGGAGTTTTTCCTTCCCACTGTAGCCAAGTGCTTGCTCACAGGGGGTCGTTTTGACCGTTGGGGTTTTACATAATTATTGTATGGCCTTGCCTTGCAGTATAAGGCGCCTTGGGGCAACTGTTTGTTGTGATTTGGCGCTATATAAAAAAAATTGATTGATTGATTGATTGATATTTTTCCTGGCTGAGAAGCCCACTACTTCTGCTGCCGTCTCTTGAAGGATGGTCTTTAATCTCATCCACTGTTGTTCACGGTCGTCAGGCAGGCCTTCTTCTCCACCCAGTCTCTCCTCTAGTTTGGCCTGGAACTCCTTTTTTGTGTCTATGTCTTGCAGCTTGCGGACTTGTAGCTTCTTAAACTGTGGGCCTTTCTTCTTAGGAGGAGGCTTGAAAGTGAAAGCAATCTTGGAACCGACCAAGCGATGATCCGTATAGCAATCCGCGCTAGGCATCACCCTGGTATGTAGTACGTCTCTTCTATCACGCTGTCGCGTCAGAACGTAGTCCAGAAGGTGCCAGTGTTTGGAGCGTGGGTGTCTCCAGGTTGCTTTGAATCTCTCTTTCTGTTGGAACAGGCTGTTGGTGATCGTCAAGTCATGTGCAGAGCAGAACTCCAGCAGCAGGTGGCCATTGTCGTTACAGTTGCCTATGCCATGTTTCCCTAGCACGTCCTTCCATACATCAGAGTCGCGGCCCACTCTGGCGTTGAAATCTCCCATGATGAGGAGCTTGTCCTGGGTGTCGACGTGCTGTAGAAGGTTGTGCAGATCACTATAGAAAGCCTCCTTAACTCCGATGTCGGCCTGCATGGTTGGGGCATACACACTAACAATAGTGGCAAAATCCTTGTTGTTGATGGGGAGCCAGAGTGACATGAGTCGGTCAGAATGTCCAACTGGCAAACTGTGTAACCTATGTGCTATGGTGCTCTTAATCATGAACCCGTCCCCTGAGAGTCGACGATCTTCTTTAGCCTTCCCTGACCAGAACAGTGTGTAGCCTGTGCCTTCCTCGGTGAGTGACCCTTGGTCTGCAAAGCGCACCTCTCTGAGTGCAGCAATGTCTATGTCAAGCCTTGCTAGCTCTTTGGCGACTAAGGCTGAGTGTCTTCGAGGACGATCGCTATTGTCTGAGTCCATCATTGTGCGTACATTCCAGCACGCAATTTTCAGGTTCTTTGTTTTTCTTTTCGCACCGAATTAACAGGAAGCCAATGAAGAGAGGCCAATATGGGTGAGATATGCTCTCTCCTTCTAGTCCCCGTTAGTACTCTAGCTGCAGCATTTTGAATTAACTGAAGGCTTTATAGGGAACTTTTAGGACAACCTGATAATAATGAATTACAATAGTCCAGCCTAGAGGAAATAAATGCATGAATTAGTTTTTCAGCATCACTCTGAGACAAGACCTTTCTAATTTTAGAGATATTGCGTAAATGCAAAAAAGCAGTCCTACATATTTGTTTAATATGTGCTTTGAATGACATATCCTGATCAAAAATGACTCCAAGATTTCTCACAGTGTTACTAGAGGTCAGGGTAATCAATCAATGTTTTTATATAGCGCCAAATCACAACAAACAGTTGCCACAAGGCGCTTTATATTGTAAGGCAAGGCCATACAATAATTATGTAAAACCCCAACGGTCAAAACGACCCCCTGTGAGCAAGCACTTGGCTACAGTGGGAAGGAAAAACTCCCTTTTAACAGGAAGGAACCTCCAGCAGAACCAGGCTCAGGGAGGGGCAGTCTTCTGCTGGGACTGGTTGGGGCTGAGGGAGAGAACCAGGAAAAAGACATGCTGTGGAAGAGAGCAGAGATCAATCACTAATGATTAAATGCAGAGTGGTGCATACAGAGCAAAAAGAGAAAGAAACAGTGCATCATGGGAACCCCCCAGCAGTCTACGTCTATAGCAGCATAACTAAGGGATGGTTCAGGTAATGCCATCCAGAGTAAGGATCTGGTTAGACACCATGTTTCTAAGATTTGTGGGGCCAAGTACAATAACTTCAGTTTTATCTGAGTTTAAAAGCAGGACATTAGAGGTCATCCATGTCTTTATGTCTGTAAGACATCACAACATCACAAGAGCTATTAAGGACTGTATCAGGAGGAAGAAGAATGCTTTTAAATCTGGTGACAGATGAGATTAGCCAGGCTTCAATTTAAAGAGCGGGTGGAAGAGGACCTTTCTAGGTCCAACTCCAGGAAATTGTGGGACTCCATTAAAGCCATGACCAACATGGAGGCAAAGAGGAAGCCTCTGTTTGTCACTGATGAGATTAAGAGGGCAAATGAGTTGAACAATTTTTATTTACGATTTGAAACTGATAGCACTTAGGACTGCTGTGTTGTCCTTAAGGATGTGACATGTGATTCGAAGAACAGGATTCTGATAGATGCCGATGCTGTGGCAAAAACTTTTAAATCTATGTGCAGGAAAAAAGCTACAAGACTGGATAAGATGTCCACTTTTCTCCTGAAAACATTTGCAGATGAGCTAGCGCCTGCTTGGCAGCAGCTGTTTCAGCTCTCCATTGACACACAGACGATACCAGAAATCTGGAAAAACTATCATAATTCCTGTTCCAAAAAAGTCATGTCCTCAGGAAGACAATGACTATAGGCCAGTGGCACTTACCTCAAATGTTTGTAAAGTTTTGGAATGACTTATGATAAATGTGCTTCAATCTGATGTGGAGCCATTTTTAGACAGTTACCAATTTGCTTATAAAAGGAAACACAGTACAAGTGATGCTATAACAACTTTGATGCACCTCACATTACAGCACCTTGACAAGCCTGGTACATATGCCAGAATGCTGTTTATTGATTTTAGTTCTGCGTTTAACTCTATTCAGCCACATATTCTTCTTAGGAAGTTGGCACAAATGAAAGTTAACCCTTTTCTAATTAAGTGGTATTATTCATTTTTGACGGATCGACCACAGCAAGTGAAAATAAACGGAACACTTTCAGATACAGTGGTGAGCTGTACGGGAGCTCCGCAGGGGTGCGTCAGCTCACCATTCCTCTTTACTCTGTATACTAACGCCTGTGTTAGCTCTGGGCCTGATCAGTATGTGGTGGAGTTCTCTGATGATACTGTCATTCTGAGTTTACTTTCCTGGTCACTTGATGTTTCTTCCCACATGGCTGCTGTGAATGATTTTGTGGTCTGGTGTGACAACCATAAACTCCAGATAAATACAAACAAGACAGTGGAGATGATGTTGGATCCCAGATCAGCCGGTGACCATAGACCTGTTGTCAAAAACAACCTCACAATTAAACAGGTGACCTCTTACAAATATCTTGGTATTCACATTGACAGTAACTTAAGCTGGCAGACACATGTTACTTCTGTCAGTGTCAGAATTCACCAACGGTTGCACTTTTTGCGCAGACTCCGTTTATTCGGGGTCTGCAAGAACATAATGCTAATTTTTTACAGAGCTACGACTGAGTCTATTTTTCGCTATGGTATCACTAGCTGGTCTGGGAACCTTCCAGTCAAATTGAAAGCACAGATCCATGCCCTTATAAAGACTGCAGGTAAGATCATGGGCCATACTCCTCCCACTTTTCAAGAACTCTCTGACAGAGCAACCATTACACAAGCAAAAAACATCTTAATGGACAGCTCACATGTTCTGCACTCAGAGTACACCTTGCTAAACTCGGGTAAGAGATATCGTGTTCCTTTGTGCAAATGTAATCGGTACAAATACTCATTTGTTGCGTTGTCTATTAAGCTTATTAATGAACAAGCTTAAATTGTACGTATGTCTTAGGACAAATTTTGCACATTTTTACAGTTGTATGGCAAGTGGTAAATGGCTGTGTGGTTTTAGTAGAATATAGTGGGCTGATTATAGTGATTTCTTAAGGTTATTTTTGGTTATTTATGTTATTTTATTGATGGTGATATTTATTTTTGTGGCTTTTATTGTGTAAAGGCTGGTCCTGTTTTTATTGTCTGTGCAGGTGCATGCACCAAACTAAATTTCTCCGAAAGGAGACGATTAATAAAGAACTTTGAACTTTGAACTTTGAAAGTGAATAATGTGTAAATAATTTAGAGGTGATTCAGCACTCTCTCACTGCGGTATTGTATCACTTCCTGTTCCGGAGCACAGCGGTGTTTTTCTGTATCTGTTAGCTGTTTAATCTGCGCAGTTAGATCTAGTTATCTAGATTACGATTTGTTTCCCAGTGTAATCTTTACGTGCCTTAACTAAAGCACTCCTTCTGCTGAATCACCTCTAAATTATTTACACATTATTCACTTTGCGTGTTTTTAGGAATCCGCTAGCTTAGCGTAGCTACTAGCTCTTAGCCGATTTAGCATGGCGGCTTCTCCTGTCTCTCCCGCACTTTTCTGCTCTGGGTGTGAAATGTTTAGTTATTCCTCGGCCTCCTTTAGCAGTAACGGTACTTGTAATAAGTGTAGCTTATTCGTAGCTTTGGAGGCCAGGCTGGGCGAATTGGAGACTCGGCTCCGCACCGTGGAAAATTCTACAGCTAGCCAGGCCCCTGTAGTCGGTGCGGACCAAGGTAGCTTAGCCGCCGTTAGTTCCCCCCTGGCAGATCCCGAGCAGCCGGGAAAGCAGGCTGACTGGGTGACTGTGAGGAGGAAGCATAGCCCTAAACAGAAGCCCCGTGTACACCGCCAACCCGTTCACATCTCTAACCGTTTTTCCCCACTCAACGACACACCCGCCGAGGATCAAACGACTCTGTTTTGAGAAATGTGAAGTTAGCGACACCAGCAACCATAGTCAATTGTCTTCCGGGGGCCAAAGCAGGCGACATTGAAGGAAATTTGAAACTGCTGGCTAAGGCTAAGCGTAAATTTGGTAAAATTGTAATTCACGTCGGCAGTAATGACACTTGGTTACGCCAATCGGAGGTCACTAAAATTAACATTAAATCGGTGTGTAACTTTGCAAAAACAATGTCGGACTCTGTAGTTTTCTCTGGGCCCCTCCCCAATCGGACCGGGAGTGACATGTTTAGCCGCATGTTCTCCTTGAATTGCTGGCTGTCTGAGTGGTGTCCAAAAAATGAGGTGGGCTTCATAGATAATTGGCAAAGCTTCTGGGGAAAACCTGGTCTTGTTAGGAGAGACGGCATCCATCCCACTTTGGATGGAGCAGCTCTCATTTCTAGAAATCTGGCCAATTTTCTTAAATCCTCCAAACCGTGACTATCCAGGGTTGGGACCAGGAAGCAGAGTTGTAGTCTTCCACACCTCTCTGCAGCTTCTCTCCCCCTGCCATCCCCTCATTACCCCATCCCCGTAGAGACGGTGCCTGCTCCCAGACTACCAATAACCAGCAAAAATCTATTTAAGCATAAAAATTCAAAAAGAAAAAATAATATAGCACCTTCAACTGCACCACAGACTAAAACAGTTAAATGTGGTCTATTAAACATTAGGTCTCTCTCTTCTAAGTCCCTGTTGGTAAATGATATAATAATTGATCAACATATTGATTTATTCTGCCTAACAGAAACCTGGTTACAGCAGGATGAATATGTTAGTTTAAATGAGTCAACACCCCCGAGTCACACTAACTGTCAGAATGCTCGTAGCACGGGCCGGGGCGGAGGATTAGCAGCAATCTTCCATTCCAGCTTATTAATTAATCAAAAACCCAGACAGAGCTTTAATTCATTTGAAAGCTTGTCTCTTAGTCTTGTCCATCCAAATTGGAAGTCCCAAAAACCAGTTTTATTTGTTATTATCTATCGTCCACCTGGTCGTTACTGTGAGTTTCTCTGTGAATTTTCAGACCTTTTGTCTGACTTAGTGCTTAGCTCAGATAAGATAATTATAGTGGGCGATTTTAACATCCACACAGATGCTGAGAATGACAGCCTCAACACTGCATTTAATCTATTATTAGACTCTATTGGCTTTGCTCAAAAAGTAAATGAGTCCACCCACCACTTTAATCATATCTTAGATCTTGTTCTGACTTATGGTATGGAAATAGAAGACTTAACAGTATTCCCTGAAAACTCCCTTCTGTCTGATCATTTCTTAATAACATTTACATTTACTCTGATGGACTACCCAGCAGTAGGGAATAAGTTTCATTACACTAGAAGTCTTTCAGAAAGCACTGTAACTAGGTTTAAGGATATGATTCCTTCTTTATGTTCTCTAATGCCATATACCAACACAGTGCAGAGTAGCTACCTAAACTCTGTAAGGGAGATAGAGTATCTCATCAATAGTTTTACATCCTCATTGAAGACAACTTTGGATGCTGTAGCTCCTCTGAAAAAGAGAGCTTTAAATCAGAAGTGTCTGACTCCGTGGTATAACTCGCAAACTCGTAGCTTAAAGCAGATAACCCGTAAGTTGGAGAGGAAATGGCGTCTCACTAATTTAGAAGATCTTCACTTAGCCTGGAAAAAGAGTCTGTTGCTCTATAAAAAAGCCCTCCGTAAAGCTAGGACATCTTTCTACTCATCACTAATTGAAGAAAATAAGAACAACCCCAGGTTTCTTTTCAGCACTGTAGCCAGGCTGACAAAGAGTCAGAGCTCTATTGAGCTGAGTATTCCATTAACTTTAACTAGTAATGACTTCATGACTTTCTTTGCTAACAAAATTTTAACTATTAGAGAAAAAATTACTCATAACCATCCCAAAGACGTATCGTTATCTTTGGCTGCTTTCAGTGATGCCGGTATTTGGTTAGACTCTTTCTCTCTGATTGTTCTGTCTGAGTTATTTTCATTAGTTACTTCATCCAAACCATCAACATGTTTATTAGACCCCATTCCTACCAGGCTGCTCAAGGAAGCTCTACCATTATTTAATGCTTCGATCTTAAATATGATCAATCTATCTTTGTTAGTTGGCTATGTACCACAGGCTTTTAAGGTGGCAGTAATTAAACCATTACTTAAAAAGCCATCACTTGACCCAGCTATCTTAGCTAATTATAGGCCAATCTCCAACCTTCCTTTTCTCTCAAAAATTCTTGAAAGGGTAGTTGTAAATCAGCTAACTGATCATCTGCAGAGGAATGGTCTATTTGAAGAGTTTCAGTCAGGTTTTAGAATTCATCATAGTACAGAAACAGCATTAGTGAAGGTTACAAATTATCTTCTTATGGCCTCGGACAGTGGACTCATCTCTGTGCTTGTTCTGTTAGACCTCAGTGCTGCTTTTGATACTGTTGACCATAAAATTTTATTACAGAGATTAGAGCATGCCATAGGTATTAAAGGCACTGCGCTGCGGTGGTTTGAATCATATTTGTCTAATAGATTACAATTTGTTCATGTAAATGGGGAATCTTCTTCACAGACTAAAGTTAATTATGGAGTTCCACAAGGTTCTGTGCTAGGACCAATTTTATTCACTTTATACATGCTTCCCTTAGGCAGTATTATTAGATGGTATTGCTTAAATTTTCATTGTTATGCAGATGATACCCAGCTTTATCTATCCATGAAGCCAGAGGACACACACCAATTAGCTAAACTGCAGGATTGTCTTACAGACATAAAGACATGGATGACCTCTAATTTCCTGCTTTTAAACTCAGATAAAACTGAAGTTATTGTACTTGGCCCCACAAATCTTAGAAACATGGTGTCTAACCAGATCCTTACTCTGGATGGCATTACCCTGACCTCTAGTAATACTGTGAGAAATCTTGGAGTCATTTTTGATCAGGATATGTCATTCAAAGCGCATATTAAACAAATATGTAGGACTGCTTTTTTGCATTTACGCAATATCTCTAAAATCAGAAAGGTCTTGTCTCAGAGTGATGCTGAAAAACTAATTCATGCATTTATTTCCTCTAGGCTGGACTATTGTAATTCATTATTATCAGGTTGTCCTAAAAGTTCCCTAAAAAGCCTTCAGTTAATTCAAAATGCTGCAGCTAGAGTACTGACGGGGACTAGAAGGAGAGAGCATATCTCACCCATATTGGCCTCTCTTCATTGGCTTCCTGTTAATTCTAGAATAGAATTTAAAATTCTTCTTCTTACTTATAAGGTTTTGAATAATCAGGTCCCATCTTATCTTAGGGACCTCGTAGTACCATATCACCCCAATAGAGCGCTTCGCTCTCAGACTGCAGGCTTACTTGTAGTTCCTAGGGTTTGTAAGAGTAGAATGGGAGGCAGAGCCTTCAGCTTTCAGGCTCCTCTCCTGTGGAACCAGCTCCCAATTCAGATCAGGGAGACAGACACCCTCTCTACTTTTAAGATTAGGCTTAAAACTTTCCTTTTTGCTAAAGCTTATAGTTAGGGCTGGATCAGGTGACCATGAACCATCCCTTAGTTATGCTGCTATAGACGTAGACTGCTGGGGGGTTCCCATGATGCACTGTTTCTTTCTCTTTTTGCTCTGTATGCACCACTCTGCATTTAATCATTAGTGATCGATCTCTGCTCCCCTCCACAGCATGTCTTTTTCCTGGTTCTCTCCCTCAGCCCCAACCAGTCCCAGCAGAAGACTGCCCCTCCCTGAGCCTGGTTCTGCTGGAGGTTTCTTCCTGTTAAAAGGGAGTTTTTCCTTCCCACTGTAGCCAAGTGCTTGCTCACAGGGGGTCGTTTTGACCGTTGGGGTTTTACATAATTATTGTATGGCCTTGCCTTACAATATAAAGCACCTTGGGGCAACTGTTTGTTGTGATTTGGCGCTATATAAAAAAAATTGATTGATTGATTGATTCAGCAGAGGGAGTGCTTTAGTTAAGGCACATGAAGATTACACTGTGAAACAAATCGTTATCTAGTTAACTAGATCAATCTAACTGCACAGATTAAACAGCTAACAGATACAGAAAAACACCGCTGTGCTCCGGAAAAGGAAGTGATACAATACCGCAGTGAGAGCCAACCACCAGTAGAGGCGAAATGAAAAAAAAAACAAAAAAAACGCATAGACCATTTTATATATATTCTGCAAAATGTGCATTTGTGTTTATTGTTTGAACCTTTTTGTTGTACAGTCTTTCACACAAGACCTCACATTACCTTTTTAAAGTGTCAAAACAGTTGTTTATTATAGTTTGCTGTGTGTCCTGAATAAATGTGTGTGGAAAATTATTTTCCGCTTTACTTTTTTCTTTCATATTTTTGATTGTAAACCTTTATTACACTTATAAAACACAACAAAAGCATATATATTATGAAAGCACAGATTGTCCTGAAAAAAAAGAGAAAACTTGATTGTGGGATGCAGGGAGAGCTGTTAACAGCAATCATAAAACATTTATGCCAGGCAAGTGAACTGTTCAAAAAATGCCCTGGACCCCAGAGGGTTAAAGTGCTGGCGGCTTGATTTTAAAAGTGTTCCAGAATGAACAGAATCTACTGGGGCTAAAATAAATCAGATAAATATTTTTAACTACACCATTGGGGTTGTATGTTTTTGAAATTGTTGCTCATGTATGTAAATTGTGTGTATTTGGCTCAAACATCAAACTCGCCGTGCACTCTTTCAAGACCACGGCGGCTTCTCTGATGTTCGAGTTTGACTTATTGCTTCTGAATGCATGCAGGCAGCACACATTATTTACATATTCCTCTTTTATCTATGAATACATTCTGAGCTCATGAGCACATTTATAAATTCTCTGTGTGGTAAATACACGCTTGGCTGTTTGCTCGCGTGTGTAAATAATTACACATTTTGAGCCAATATGAGCTTTGGCTCTCTTTAAAGTGCCAGTATTCAAACAGACATTCATGTTGTGTCTGAGCTGCGAGCGCACGTCAATCAGGGGTAAGTAGGCCACCTGATCCCCTGCTGAATTATTGATGTCCATTCAGGGAGCGAGAGAACAATGTGGATGATGGAAGGATGATGGAGGAAAAAAGAGGAAGAGACAAAGAAAAGATGTGTTGTGCCAAAGAAGGATGGAGTTTAGCATGAAAGCTTACAGGATTTTAAGAACTGGAAGGCAGCAGTCAAGGTAAAACAACAATAACAACAACAAAATGCATTGTTTGCCAGAAGGCGCATGTGAAACTTGAGCCTTTACTTGATCTGTTTTGTTAAATTAAAATCCTTTTTTGTGCCATTTCACCACAAAGATGTGGCTGGTGGTGCAACAGGCAGCAGATGGAGAATGGACAGTTTCTCCCATCACAGTCACAAAAGGGACTCCTTCAGATTTGTCTTGGACATCTTGGTGGCTTCCTTACACTTGACACTCTCTGTTTGAGCACTGTCTACTCCAGTCAGATTTACCGTGCAATACCATAGGGTTTGTTTTCTTCATGAGTATCTGGGTTTGCAATTGACCTGGAACAAGACTAAGATTTCAATTCAATTCATGATATGTACACAGCTCCAAATCAGAATGTAAGTCACCCCAAGACACTTCACAATGGGAAAGTCTAACCTTAACAACCTCCCTGAGCAAGAACATAGGCAACAGCGGGAAGGAGAAACTCCCTGTATCATTTGTTTGCAGGAAGAAACCTCAAGCAGGCCAGACTCAGAGTGGTGGACAATTCAATTTCAATTTATTTTCATTCATATAGTGCCAAATCATAACAAAGTTGCCTCATGGTGCTTTACACAAGTAAAGTCTAACCTTACCAACCCCCAGAGCAAGCACACAGGCAACAGTGGCAAGGAAAAACTTCCTCTGAGGAAGAAACCTCAAGCAGACCAGACTCAAAGGGGTGGCCTTCTGCTTGGGCCATGCTACAGACACAAATTACAAAAAAGTTCACAAAATAATATCCAGGAAATGTTGCCGGTGCACAGGACATCAGGTTTTCCAAAGCAGACACCACACCCATCTCTGGATGGAGCTGCACCTCAAACAGAGAGAAGAAAAACAGAATCAGTCATCAGAAAAATGACAAATACAGTATAATTTGTCAGCATTAAGTAAACAAGAAAAACAAAAGAAATGGTCCACTGGTGAGGCCATTTTAACAATACCAGTGATCAAATTCATGTCCCAAGTACAACAAAGAATTATCAAATATGCAAGATGGGAACAAATCAAAAGCCTGATTATAGATCATTGTTATTGTTCATGTCTTCATCCAGGAAAGAGCAGCTTTGGGTGTAGCTTGACTGCATCCTCAAACAGAGGTCCGGTGAGCAGGATCTGGCTTCAGTGATACAGGGTTTCATTGACTTCCTGGAGCCACCCTTCAGATGTGTATACCTGATCTGTCAACGGCAAAGGTGTTGAACTTCTTGAGAATCGCTTACTGTATCGTGGCATTGACATTCATGTCTCTGGACTTTGAGATCAAGAGATGCCTGAGAAGAGCTTTTGGAGTCAAAAGGTCACTGGACACAAGTGTGTGGTGATGTTGGTATCTTTACAGGAGAAGGAAGTTACAAATCTTTGAGGCTCTACTGCTTGCTGTATGGTTGTAAGACTTGGATTCTAACTAGTGACCGCTTAAGGAGCAGAAAATGGATGAATAAATGGTTGCCATCAAGGACGCAGGGTAATTTCTGCCACGTGTTCCCACACCTGATTGGGCCATAATGTTTTCATTTCTCAATCATTGATTCAAATGAAGTCTGAGACATATTTAGTGACATGGAAAAATGTCTGTGTGTAACTTATCTTGAGAAACAGCTAAAATTGATCATTTACATTAACAATAATCCTTATATTTAGTTTTGACTAATTGCATATAGCCTGTGCATACAAATGGCTGTAATTTCCGACAGGGTTAATGTGATATTTTTATTAATTCCCTTCCAGAATAAAACTGAAAGTCAACATTACAAACACATTATTATGTCATTTAAATTCTGTTTTTTGCTGTGCAGAGGCAAAATTGACAAACTATCTCACTGTCTAAATACTTATGGACTTGATGCATGAAATTACTGAATCACAAAGAGTGAATTTGCATGATTCGGTGTACTACATATCTGATGTGGGCGTTGCCCTCTGACTGCCCCCTCCGGGTGATGATTTTTTTAATTCTCTCAGGAAACTGAAATGTTTTCCGCGTTCGAATCGAATGGTAATTCTCGCTACATTTTGCTTTGCATAACTTGCAGTTGGCACTGGATCATGAGAGCAACTCAAACTGAATATCTCAGATTTTGCAGCATGTGTGCCTGCGTTTCTGTGTTGGCGTTGACCTTGCATGCGGTTTCGTTCCTGTTTCATTGCCTGATCTTGCTGTCTCACCTTGTCTTTTTCCACACCTCGCTCCATGCTGTCTGCTTCATCCTTCAGATTCTTTTGCCTTATTTTTTTATAATCTTACTCCTTTCCTTCATCTACATTTCTTTGTTGACTGACATCACAAACAACGTGCTCTCTTCCTTGTTATTTTTCTTTGTCTCAGTTGCATTTTTCTACAACAAATGCAACTCTCTTTCATTCTGTCGTCACTTTTCCTTTCTTGTATTTCCTGTTTGTTCTTGCCTTGTTTCATGCATCTGAGCTTTAGTTTTGACTTTGCTTTCACTTTGTCCAATTTCTCGTCTTTTTTCTTTTCTATTTTCTGAAAACTCTTCTTTCTTCCATGCACATTCTCCTCGACTCCTTTCTATAATTATTTAACACTGTTCTCATTCCCTCATCACAACTTTTATCCATACGTCTCCTCATGTCTGGATCGGTTTCCTTTCTAACATCCTGTGAGACCATCACTCAGCCTGGAATGAAGCAGTGTTCAAACCATGAATGTTAACTCCTGTTTACACTGAAAGTTCACGTGGAACCTGGAGAGGAACAAATCTTAGTCAGTCTTCTTCACATCCACAACTTGATTCTTTGCGTAACATGAAAAAGGGCAAAGTTACTTACAGGCTGTCATACTCGTGTGGATTAAACGAAATGCAGAAATCTTGCCTGATTGGATTCAGAACCAGAATTTGTGGTTTTATTGTTGAAACAAAACATGGTTTTGGTTTGTGATATTCATGAAAACTATGGAACTATGCTAGTATATATAAAGGTATATCTAAATATCTGAAAAGGAAGAGTAAAATAGGAGAGTAGAAAAGATTCGAGTAGAACCACTTAGGACAGGATATCGAGTCATAGTCAGGGGGAGGAGGGTTTCCAGTTTGGGTGGCTCAGGGTCTCATCATTGCTTTTTGCAGATGATGTGGTCCTGTTGGCTTCATCAGCCGGTGACCTCTAACACTCACTGGATCATTTTGCAGCAGAGTGTGAAGCAGCTGTGCTGAGGATCAGCACCTCTATCTGAGGCCACGGTTCTCAGCAGGAAAGCGATGGATTGCCTACTCCAGGTAGGGAATGCGGTCCTGCCCCAAGTAAAGGAGTTCAATTACCTCAAGGTCTTGTTCATGAGTGAGGGGACAATGGAGCGTGAGATTGGCCAGAGAATCAGTGCAGCAGGAGCAGTGTTGCATTTGCTGTAATGTATCATTGTGATGAAAAGGGAGCTGAGCCAAAAGCCGAAGCTCTCAATCTACTGGTCAGTCTTCGTTCCTACTCTCACCTATGGTCATAAGGGTTTGGTCATGACCGAAAGAAATAGATTGCAGGTACAAGTGACTGAAATGGGCTTCCTTACAAGGGTGCTGGTGTCTGCCTTTGAGATAGGGTGAGAAGTTCGGTCATCCGTGGGGAGCTCAGAGTACAGCCACTGCTCCTTCACATTGAAAGGAGCCAGCTGAAGTGGTTCGGGCATCTGGTAAGGATGTCTCCTTTTTGGCACAGCACGGTCATCTGGGAGGAGACCCCGGGGAAGACCCAGGACTAGGTGGAGAGATTATATCTCCACACTGGCCTGGGAACGCCTCGGGATCCCCCAGTCAGGGGTGGTCAGTATGGCCCGGGAAAGGGAAGTCTGGGGTCCCCTGCTGTTGCTCCCGTGATCCGATCCCGGAAAAGTGGTTGAAGATGAGTGACGAGAGGAGTGATTGTTGAAACAGATATTTCTATGGCAAATTAAACCAACACTGTAACACATGTCAGATTTAAATTCAAAGACAATGTGGAAATGAAAGTTCACCTGATGCCTCGAAAATGCAAGTTAACGCAACTCGAAGAAAACCTTTGTTGAAACTCAGAAATGTAAGTTGAAACAGTGCTTTTTGTTTACCAATTTGGCAATAGTTAACTTGCAATTCTGATATCGATGACCTATGTGCTGTGCACAGCTGTTTTATTATGTTTATGGTTTAGGACTCCTTCACACATAGCACGAACAAGTAGGAATGAGAGCGAATCACAGCGGATCATGGCGAATCATGGAGTAAACAGCACAAATGAGCGAACCCCGAAACCACTGAGCTGATGTCGGGAGGGACACATGGTCAGGAAGGCGGGAATGATCCTGCTGTGACGGTTCTGTGCACGTGCATGAGAATGCATGAAACTGTCACAGCAGGAACACAATGTGAGCACATGGAGCATGTGGAACCACATCACACAGCTGCTGTGGAAAAAAAAAAAAAAACAGCTGGAACATGTGGAACCACATCACGCCGCTGATGTGGAGAAAAAATAAACAGCTGGAAAGTGTAGAACCACATCACGCGCTGATGTGGAAAAACAAAGAATAAAAACTAAATGCTACTCAAGGGATTCGAACCTGTAGTTTACAAAAGGTCTGATTAACAGAAATTTTACCACTGTACTACTATCACTGTCTAAAAATCACTGCCTAAAATCAACAAGGAGAAAAACATATTTTTTAGAAATTACACAATGGAGACAAAGAGAAAGTTTTTGCACCGTAATAACTGACAAAACGGCATTTGTTACAGCGTATTTTTGGTGATACGTGACTGAAAGTGGCATATTTGTCTAACTGTTGGCATGTAGTCCTATGATGTGCTGCTTACAGGACACGTGTTTTTAACCAGGCCTGCATGTCCTGTCAGATAGATGTAACATTCAGATTGCCTGCTGTGTAACCAAATGATCTGACGGTCCTTTTCACTTGGGACAGCCTGTCAATGTGCATGCTGTGCGCTTGCTCACTGTAGCCCATCGCAAAAGTGATATATGTTTTTATGTATTTCCACAGGAGGACAGCAAGCATCACAGTGGACAGTTGTAAGGCCATGTCCGTCAAAACACCGTACGTGTTCCCCAGCCGTGATGTCCAGAACCAGAGATCTCAACAGCTGCTGCTGACACTGGCCACGCCCCCTGTCTGTTCAGCACAAACACCAATGTTTCACTCTCTGATTCTGTGTTATGTGATCATTTTTAAAGTTATTTTGTTATGTAATTGTGTATGTAGTTTTTTCAATTTTCAATTTATTTTCATTTATATAGCACCAAATCACAACAGAGTTGCCTCAAAGCGCTTCACACAGGCAAGGTCTAACCTTACCAACCCCCAGAGCAACAGTGGTAAGGAAAAACTCCCTCTTAGGAAGAAACCTCAAGCAGACCAGACTCAAAGGGGTGACCCTCTGCTTGGGCCATGCTACAAATATAATTTACAGAACAATTAATGGAAAATATACAAGAAATGCTATTGGCGCACAGAACAGGAGGATCGCCAACATGAATACAACTCCCATCTCTGGATGGAGCTGCACCTTAAACAGAGAAAAAACAGAATCAGGCATCAGAAAGACAAAAAATGCTGTATAATTTGCCAGCATTAAACAACAAGAAAAACAGAGAAATACTAAGGTGATTGCCGGCCACTAGCCCTAAACTTCACTAAAAGACCCAGAATTTAGATAAAGTTGAGGCCGCGGCCCGCTCCAATTACTAATAAATGAATTAAAAGAGTAAAAAGCGTAAAACAAAACTGTACCAGTATGCAGGCCATATGAAAGGGAAAATAAGTGCGTCTTAAGTCTGGACTTGAAAATCTCAACAGAATCTGACTGTTTTATTGACACAGGGAGATCATTCCACAGAACAGGAGCACGATAAGAGAAAGCTCTGTGACCCGCAGACTTCTTATTCACCTTAGGGACACAAAGTAGTCCTGCACCCTGAGAACGTAAAGCCTGGGCCAGTACATAAGGTTTAATTAGGTCAGCTAGGTAGGGAGGTGCCAGTCCATGAATAATTTTATAGGTTAGTAGCAGAACCTTAAAATCTGATCTCACTGGGACAGGAAGCCAGTGAAGGGATGCCAAAATGGGTGTAATGTGGTTGGACTTTCTGCTTCATGTCAAAAGTCTGGCTGCAGCATTTTGAACCAATTGGAGACCCCTAATGCTAGACTGCGGTAAACCAGAAAATAGAACATTGCAGTAGACCAATCTAGAAGAGATAAATGCATGGATCAGGGTCTCAGCATCAGTCATAGACAGGATGGGACGAATCTTTGCTATATTTTGCAGGTGGAAGAAAGCAGTCCTAGTAATATTTCTAATGTGGAGGCCAAAGGACAACGAAGGATCAAAAATTACCCCAAGGTTTCTCATTTTGTCAGTGTAATGTATGACACATGAGCCGAGGCTGAGCGTTAACTGGTCAAATTGATGCCGATGTCTCACTGGACCAAGAACCATCATTTCAGTCTTATCAGAGTTTAAAGTAGGAAGTTTCTAGACATCCAACTTCTCACTGCTGCAAGGCAATCTTCTAAGGATTTTATCAGCATGTATAACTGAGTATCATCTGCATAGCAGTGAAAGGTAATCCCAAAACGCCGCAATATGTGCCCAAGAGGTGCTATATAAAGGGAGAAAAGCAGGGGGCCTAAGACAGATCCCTGTGGAACCCCAAATTTCATGTCACTAAGGTCAGAGGTAGTGTTACTGTACAAAACACAGTGAGAATGACTGGTCAAGTATGATGTCAGCCATGCAATGGCACTCCCAGTAATCCCAAAATTATTTTTCAGCCTATCAAGTAGAATATGATGATCCACTGTATCAAATGCAGCACTGAGATCTAACAGCAACAGAACCGTAGTGGTGTCCAAATCCATTGTAAGCAGAAGATCATTCACCACTTTAGTGAGAGCTGTCTCTGTGGAATGATATTTTCTAAAAGCAGACTGCAGTGGCTCAAAGAGATTATTCTCAGTAAAATAGTCTACGAGCTGCCGTGACACCACTTTTTCCACAATTTTAGAGAAAAATTATAGATTTGATACCGGACGATAGTTTTTCAATACACTAGGGTCAAGATGAGGTTTCTTAAGTAATGGTTTAATCACTGCAGATTTGAAACATTTAGGAACAGATCCAGAAGTTAAAGAAAGATTAATAATTTCCAGCACAGTCGGCCCAAGAGTGGGCCACAGGTCCTTAAACAGTTTTGTTGGTATAGGATCAAATAAACAGGTTGTGCTTTTTGTTGACATTACGAGTTTTGTCAGCATGCCTAGTGAGATACTATCAAATTCTGTAAATCTAGTTAATACCTCAGTAGTGGTGCCCACCTCAATAGCAGGGTGTAGTGGCTGGGTTAATGCATGAACATATGTTTCACCTGATGTGTTCTATTTTCTTCCCAAAGTAATCCAGGAAATCTTGTGCTGTAAAAGGAGAGCGAACTACAGGTGGTTGTCCATGCATACGTAAGTGTTGCCACCATGTCAAACAAGAACTTTGAGTTATGCTTGTTTGTTGATCAAATCAGAGTAGTAAGTCCGCTTTGTAACCAATAAAGCATGCTTTTAGTCTAAGATAGCATCACGCAACGCAAGGTGGAATACTTCTAATTTTGAACGACGCCATTTCCGTTATAGACCTCTTGCTTTATGCTTGAGGTCACGCAGATAATCATTGAACCAAGGTGACTGTGATTTGGGGGAGCGCGGTTTTAACACAGGTGGTGCAATCATGTGGAGTGTAGTTTTGAGCACTGAGTTTAAACTATCCACAAGTCTGTCTACTGACTGGGTATTTGTCAAATGTGAAGCTAAGACATCAGGCAGTCTAGCTTCGAGTTCAGTCTTAGTTAAGGAGTTGATGCATCGCAGTAATGATATATAAGGTTGTTGTTCCACAAAACATGGCAGCGACACTGTAAACTTAATAAGTGAGTGAACAGACACCACTGATGTAAGAGGCATGATGTCAATATTCGTGACAGCAATACCACGTGTGAGAACCAGATCCAGGGTATTTCCACTAATGTGCGCCGAATCCCAAATGTACTGCCGAAATCCTAATGCATCCACAATTTCCATAAATGATTTGCAGAGGGGATCAGAAGGCTTATTTATATGAATGTTAAAGTCACCAATGATCAGAATGTTATCTACACTAGTTGACAAGTTAGAGATGAACGCACCAAATTCATCTAAGAATTCAGAATATGGGCCAGGAGGCCTATATACAGTGACAAAGTAATACGACTGATTTTTATTCTTCTGACCTTGGCAATGTATAATATCCTGAGCAGAGTGGAGAATCAGATGCTCAAACGAGTGATATTTGTAACCCCAAACAGCTAATAAGCTAAACCTAGATTTATAAATAAGAGCAACACCCCCGCCTTGCTTTGCATCACAAGGGATGTGACTAAATGTATATGCTGGTGGGCAGGCCTCATTTAAGGGGAGGACAGCTGTAGGTTTAAGCCAGGTTTCACATAGCCCAATCATATCTAAATGATGATCAATAATTAGATCACTGATCAACAATGACTTTGAGGACAGTGATCTTATGTTAATGAGACCCAGTCTAAGGACCTCAGTGGGGTTGACAGTTGAACTGTTTGGGTTTAGGGGTTGTTCCAGAGTAGCATATATAAGATGCCTAGAAGTAGGTTTAGGTTTGAGACATTCCACGTGCGTTGTAGGTAGCAGACACAAAATCTTTGCTATTGCTGAAACAACCACTGGGCCATCCTCAGTTTCAACATCATCCAATATAGTAATGGGTATTAAGTTTGGAAAGCATATCCCTCTATGATTTTTATGGACACGACTATGGAAGCAGGCCACAGTCTCAAGTTGTTGAAATTCCCTCCCTGTCAAATAAACTGCACTATCACCATCGTGGATTTTCTGCACTAAATTCCCCGCTAAGCTAATGGATTCCACATCCACATTTGTCATAAGCCTTGCAGGGTCTCTAATCACCTGCTCCGTGGCCTGCTGTAGATTCCTAATGTGACCCTCCCTGTAGAGCTCTATCTATGTTTGCAGACAAGATGGCGGTGCCTTCCCCAGTAGGGTGGAGGCCGTCCGGCATCAGCAAGCCACGGTGGCCCCAGAATGAAGGGCAATAAAGCTAAAGCCTTGCTGTTTACAAAACTGCGCCAGCCACCTATTTAACGATGTCAGCCTGCTAAACGCCTCATCAGTACCCCGGGAGAGGAGGGGACCAGAGACTATTAATCAAGTCCTCTCTATGTCCATTTTTGTGACCTCTGAGTGCTTCATCCTGATATCATTGGTGCCAACGCAAATAACTATGTGACTATATCTCATGTCATGTTTCTTCGTCTGTCTTCCCTTCTTAGGGTCTTAGGGTCCTAAGATGAGATGCAATGTTGGGAGCTCTAGCCCCAGGAATACATTTAACGTCAGCCGGCATCTGTAACCTGATTTTGCGGGTAATAGAATCCCCTATCACTAAAGTCTGGTGTTTTGGCCTGGAGACAGGAGTGGAAGTCACTTGTGGGCTCAGAGAATTCAGATCAGGCAAATCCAAGGGGGAGAACCAATTCACAGTTTGCACTGGCGAGTGTGATCGGGGTGCCACAACAGGGCACCTAGCCCTACGAGGCTTCCTCCGCCTAGCCACAGTCCGAAAGCCGTCCTTCACAGCCGGTGGTTCTAAGCTGATGCTAATGGGCTTGCTAGCCGGCCCAACACTAACCTCATCTGGAGTGCCCGTAACATCTAACTCCACTGAGCTAAGAAGCTGCTCTAACTTATGGACATGGCTCTCTAATTGAGCCACCCTATCTTCCAACATCATGCAGGATTTACAGAGGGTGTGAAATAGGATTTGTAGTGTACTTTGTGCACTAAGAAATTCAATAATGTAGCCAAGCAAGCACAAGCTAACCAATAATGGATAAGCTATCCACTCCTAAGGCTCACACAGACACAAATAAATAATTTAAAATTCACAGCAGTTACACTGAAAAACTAACGGAGGTATTAAACAGGTAAAAAAGCAGCAGCTATAAAATACACTAAACAGTTAACTAACAGAGGTATGAAAAAATGATGACAGGGTCTGAAATAGCTAACGCAAGTTAACTGCTAGCGGATACGCTGGCTGCTCCTAAGATTTTACACAGGAGTAAAATAATTACTTAAAATTCACAGCAGTTCGACTGAAAAACGAACAGAACAGCTATAAAAAGTAACGATGGGGGAGGGGAGGAGTCGACCTAGCTAGGGAAAGCTAACCGCTAGCGAATGCTAACTGCTAGCAATTCACAACAGGACTGTTCTTAAATAACGTTCAGTGTAGATACAATTAATAACCAGAAGAGTACTAAACAGAAATAAAAGAAGTGTATACAACCGTGTGAAGTTCCGAGTGGCATCACAGCAACAAACAATCCGTATTTATTGTAGTACTTATTTATATACCTGTCCTGACGGTGGTCTCTGTGTTCATAATGTGACAAATCGTGTGCACTGAGCTGTCATTTGCAGCTGTCAGTGAGTCTCCGGCCAGCGATCAACTGGGAGGATCAACTGATTAGACACCATGATTAGTGCACAGGTGTGCCTTAGACTGCCCATGGAAAAAGTATGTGGAAAAAGTTCATCTCATACAAAATGGGAGCAAAACCAAAAGTGTTGAGTTTATATTTTTGTTGAGTGTACAATACCATGTACTCCCACAGTGTTTCTTAATGATTGATGGAGATAAAGTGCAATACATATACGTAGCTCGTCCATTTAATTTCTAAAATAGCATAGATTCCCAAATGGTTCCTATGATATTATTGTTAGAAAACCTCAACCGCAGCTGAAAATCAACGTGGGAAGCACATATTGATTATTTAATGTAAGCACCATTGTCAGGGGAAGTTGTGTTAGTTTTGTTTTTACTGAAAACCCTGAATCCAATCATCGAGAGCGAAATAGGCATCACATCCACTTTTTAACAAATACAGTGCAGGCAGAAAGTATTCGCAAAACTTCACCTATTCCACATTTTGTTATGTTATAGCCTTATTCCAAAATGGAGTCATGTTTTCCCTCAAAATTCAATTCAAAACACTCCATAATGACAACACGAAAAACATTTTTTTTTAATTTTTGCAAATGTATAAAAATCAAAAACTAAGAAATCACGTATACACAAGTATTCACACCTTTCGCTCAATACTTTGTTGATGCACCTTTGGCAGCAATTACAGCCTCAAGTCTTCTTGAATATGATGTCACAAGCTTGGTGCACCTATCTTTGGGTAGTTTTGCCCATTCCTCTTTGCAGCACCTTTCAAGCTCGATCAGGTTGGATGGGGAGTGTTAACGTAATTGTCCTGCTACAAGATGAACCATCGTCCCAGTCTGAGGTCAAGAGCGCTCTGGAGCAGGTTTTCATCCAGGATGTCTCTGTACATTGCTGCATTCATCTTTCCCTCAATCCTGACTAGTCTCTCAGTTCCTGCCACTGAAACTCAACCCCACAGCATGATGCTGCCACCATCATGCTTCATTGTAGGGATGGTGCCTGGCACAACAATGGTTACAACCCAAATCTGTCCTCACTAGTGCACACATACAAGTACACCAGTGAAAACAACACCCTGCTTTCGCCGCTTCACTGATGTGCCGGGTGAAAATCATTTCACCACAGAGTAATATGCTGAAAAAATTTGGGAAAACCTATTTACACCATTCAAAAAAGTTAACTTTTGTTAAGTTAAAGTCAAGCATGCACACACTGACCTTCTTTTCCACCAGTATGCTGCTTCACTTCAGACTTGATCTGCTAAATCATGTCCTGTTGTCATTGAGCATTTGATTGTTGGAGCTGGTGGTCCCTTGGTTTTCCAGCTACCTGTCAGCCAGGACGTTTGTCCAGTCTTCTACTTGTTGTAAGGGGACGACCCCCAAGGTTCGTTTTTCAGACCAATTCCTCTTTATTCATATAAAAAAACAATGTATTTCTTAATTTACCTTATAGGGACAGGATATGGAGGAGATAGGAGATGGAGGAGGCAGTGTTTCAGGATGGAGGTGAAATGTAATCAAACCCAGGTCAATATACTGGTAGCCCAACTCCTTACCCCACTGATCTACCTGCTCTGACAGCTTAGTAAAAAGTACCCATCTTAAATCAACTTTCTTGGGTTACTGTTAACTTACTTGAAATTTGAACATTTTTTTATGATATATAAATCCAGAAAAGATTAAAACCATAAGGTCCTGAGCATGATTTGATGTGATGTAAAATTTTTCCAAAGCATGGACCTAAAATGCATTTCCGACACACTATCAGCAGGGTGTCTGCGCGCTATTTTTCATCGCTGTTGTAATGCAAATACAGTGGAACAGCATCCCTCAGCAAAGGGGAGCAACAAAAGCAGCCGAAAAAGGTTACATCTTACAGACGTCGATGCAGACAGATTCTCAGTGCAAAGAACACGTGCTCCTACTAATACAAGCCATACTGATACATGTGTACACTCCCACACGGCCTGTGGCGTTCACGGCGATGATGCCTCTGACTGTGTTAAACAAGTCCTTAAATCATCTCTGCCAAATGGAGAGAAAATAGGATGGGAGGAGCAGAGGAAGCAATTTTCCATCCAGGCAAAACGCCATAATAAGTGTATTGTTGTTGAAAGCCAAAAAACGTGGAATCCACGTGGCATCTCCGCAGAGACGCAAAAGGGACTAACTCGTCATTGCCAGTTACAATTTCAAATATATATATATATATATATATATATATATATATATGCGTGTGTGTGTGTGTGTGTGTGTGTGTGTGTGTGTGTGTGTGTTGTGTGTGTGGCAGATTCTGGGTGAAAGAGAGATGGAAGAGGGTGGAAAAAGATGTAATTATATTCTGTGCTTCGTTTTAATGAAGTGCAGAAGTAATTCCCTGATGAAAGCGGCGGTAATTGCCCAAACAGTCTTATTATGTGACAATCATACTTAGAACAAAATGCAGTATGAAATTGCGAGGGATTTGTAATCGGCGGGAAGCATTTTTGCAAGACGCCTGACAAGTTAAGATAATTAAAATATATTTAGTTTATTTTTTTAAAAAAAACTTTAACAGAAGGAGCTTTTGTTTCGGGGTTTTTTTTTTTATGTTGGAATGTCAAGTCCTCAGCTTTCTTAATGTAACACACAATTATATGGCAAGAGATTTGGCTCATTTCCCAGGCATCGCTAAAAGGGCCGCGCCTCAGCGGCAAAATTGCATCTCCCAACTCTAATCAGGACATCATCACTGCAATCTAGTGCTTAAACACTTTTATAAAAAGTTTTAATCTTCATAAAAATCTCCAAATGAAGCTGTTGTGAATCATAGGACTTGTTAATGGAATACAAGTCACGTTGTGCGAATTTAAAGGAGAAATAATGAGGTGAACTTTGAAAACTAGTCATGGAGTTGTGATACTTGAACGGAAACTCCAGAATTGGATCTGGCTTTAGTAATGTGTCTCCATTTATGAACGCAATCAAGAAGTTATTTAGTGATAAAGCTCGATAATTGAGTTTTTGTTGTTGTGCATTCGTTCACTGGCTTAATTCAGTTTGGGATTTTCTACATTTCTCAGAAGTGACTCCCAACAGATCTCAGAGGAGATGACACAACCTGTAGGATTTCATCAGTGGATGATTGTAGGGTGAGTGAGCATTTAGTGATAGTTATTAATCATGATAGATAGCGTTTCCACCTCTATTGCACCTTTCATTGAAGATGTAACATGTCATGGTTACACAGCATTAAGGTTTTTGATTTTGTTTAGGTTTTTTTTTTCTGTTTTTTTGTAGCATTTCTGAAGAAGAGCTGTTCTCAATGTGATGCACTGGGAAAACATTTGCAACTAATATTTTAGTATTTTTAATATTCAAACCATATTCTTGCAAAATGGTTTTGCAAAATGTATAATTAGTAATTTAGCACCAGACCTACAGTGTTTAAAGGTCTTAAAAATAATTGAATCCCACCAGATGTGGGTGCATTAAAGCACCAGCATCTCTGAAACTCTGCTCCTCCACTAAAATGACTGAAGGGAGGCCAGTTGGGTCATGTTGGAGCCCTTTAGTAGCTCCAAGGGTTCTCGAGCTGGGGAAAGCCAGACCTATATTGACTCTAGTCCAACCATGTTCTTGCTCAGAGGACTTTTTGCATCTGAATGTGGGTTTTTAGTGGATTTTACTTCAGGAAAGTCACTTCTCTCAAATGGGGTGACACAGTGGTTTGCACTGTTGTCTCCCAGCAAGGTCATGTGCTTGCTACTCACCTGGGTCTTTCTGTGTGGAGTTTGCATGTTCTGCCTTCTCTGTGATACGTGTTATTTGTCAACTCAGAATGCTCCTGCTGAAAGGCATAAAGTATCAGCAAACTGCCTTTGGCCAGTTGGCATTTTCAAAAAAGGTGTTGAACGTGTGATATAGCTTACCCATTGAGCTTAAAAGAGTACTTCTTAAAACCTAATCAGATATGTAGTTATGTATCAGGGTGAATTTTAGGGGGTGATATGGGGGGGGGGGGGATAGGGGGGTTGTTATCTAAGTGTTAATGTTTACCTTAGAAATAATTATGTTATACAATATTGATTCCAACTTAACACATTTTAACACATTGTTATACAGTTGTCTTCTTATGACTGCCAGTGGGTTTGCACTGTGTTCTTGCTGAAATCTCTTATCTGAATGTGAAGGGACACTGCGTTCCTGCTGAGGTCTCAACCACTACCTTTATCGACAGTTACCTTCTTAAAATTGCCAGGAAGTCTGCACTGGTCACAACACTTAAAACACCATTATATGATCATGCACTGAGCACCTCTGTTGTTGTGAGCCAAAAGAAATCGGTTGCAAAAACAGGTCCACCCATTGTAACAGGAGAAGTCTCTGACTTTCTATTAAACATTACTGTATTCTGTGTTCGAGGGCTTTATCTGAATCAGTTGCATAAGTGCATGGATGTATCTACTTGTAAGTTTAGCTGTTGCTGTACACATAACTATGTAAGTCATATATATATGTAACAGTACCTGCATGGGATGTAGGTCCCATGAAGACCCTGAGGCCCATTGTTGCTGGTGCTTAGCTATGACTCCCCCTTGATGGGATGCCAATCCAAATCAGGTAACCTCCCCAACCAAAGCCAGTTCCCAGTTATACAACCCCTGGCAAAAATTATGGAATCACCGGCCTCAGAGGATGTTCATTCAGTTGTTTAATTTTGTAGAAAAAAAGCAGATCACAGACATGACACAAAACTAAAGTCATTTCAAATGGCAACTTTCTGGCTTTAAGAAACACTATAAGAAATCAAGAAAAAAAGACTGTGGCAGTCAGTAACGGTTACTTTTTTAGACCAAGCAGAGGAAAAAAATATGGAATCACTCAATTCTGAGGAAACAATTATGGAATCACCCTGTAAATTTTCATCCCCCAAATTAACACCTGCATCAAATCAGATCTGCTCATTGACATTGACCCTATGTGTCTTTTTGCAAGGAATGTTTTTGCAGTTTTTGCTCTATGGCAAGATGCATTATCATCTTGAAAAATGATTTCATCATCCCCAAACATCCTTTCAATTGTCCAAAATATCAAGCATAAACTTGTGCATTTATTGATGATGTAATGACAGCCATCTCCCCAGTGCCTTTACCTGACATGCAGCCCCATATCATCAATGACTGTGGAAATTTACACGTTCTCTTCAGGCAGTCATCTTTATAAATCTCATTGGAAAGGCACCAAACAAAAGTTCCAGCATCATCACCTGCCCAATGCAGATTTGAGATTCATCACTGAATATGACTTTCATCCAGTCATCCACAGTCCACAATTGCTTTTCCTTAGCCCATTGTAACCTTGTTTTTTTCTGTTTAGGTGTTAATGATGCCTTTCGTTTAGCTTTTCTGTATGTAAATCCCATTTCCTTTAGGCGGTTTCTTACAGTTCGGTCACAGACGTTGACCCCAGTTTCCTCCCTTTCATTCCTCATTTGTTTTGTTGTACATTTTTCGATTTTTGAGACATATTGCTTTAAGTTTTCTGTCTTGACGCTTTGATGTCTTCCTTGGTCTACCAGTATGTTTGCCTTTAACAACCTTCCTATGTTGTTTGTATTTGGTCCAGAGTTTAGACACAGCTGACTGTGAACAACCAACATCTTTTGCAACATTGCGTGATGATTTACCCTCTTTTAAGAGTTTGATAATCCTCTCCTTTGTTTCAATTGACATCTCTCGTGTTGGAGCGATGATTCATGTCAGTCCACTTGGTGCAACAGCTCTCCAAGGTGTGTTCAGTCCTTTTTAGATGTACACTAACGAGCAGATCTGATATGATGCAGGTGTTAGTTTTGGGGATGAAAATTTACAGGGTGATTCCATAATTTTTTCCTCAGAATTGAGTGATTCCATATTTTTTTCCTCTGCTTGGTCTATAAAAGTAACCGTTACTGACTGCCACAATCTTTTTTTCTTGATTTCTTATAGTGTTTCTTAAAGCCAGAAAGTTGCCATTTGAAATGACTTTAGTTTTGTGTCATGTCTGTGATCTGCTTTTTTTCTACAAAATTAAACAACTGAATGAACATCCTCTGAGGCCGGTGATTCCATAATTTTTGCCAGGGGTTGTAGCTGGGTGGACTGAGGCAATGCAGATTAAGTGTCCAAGGACACAGACAGGTATCATGAGTGAGACTAGAACTCAGATCTACATATTAGTGATAGCTCCTTGTCTGCTCAGCCACCTGTTCTATATACCTGTGTGTGTGTGTGTGTGTGTGTGTGTGTGTGTGTGTGTGTGTGTGTGTGTGTGTGTGTGTGTGTGTGTGTGTGTGTGTGTGTGTGTGTGTGTGTGTGTGTGTGTGTGTGTGTGTGTGTGTGTGTGTGTGTGTGTCAGAAAGCTGGATAATTGTTATTCACTTCTGTGTGTTAACTGCATCTGCCCCTAATCCATAAAACAATTAAATGAAAAAGGGTCTGCTCACATTTCCAACAAGCTTCAGAATATGGTAGGAATGTGATTTAAGTCACTTGAACATAGTCTGACTGATTATAGCAGAAGGGCTGCTGATCTCCTACGATTTTCACTCAGAACCATCTGGAAGGTCTTCAGAGGATTGTTCACAGGAAGAAAAACAAAACATCCAGTGATTGGTAGTTGACCAGGAAAAAGTGACTTGTTGATGGCAGAGCAGAATGACCAGACTTGTTGGAGTTGTTAGATCAGCATCAGTACCTCACATAATGACACGTTCTAACCAGAGCTTCTCTGAATGCACAACATGTTGAACCTTGTAGCAGAGCAGCTACAGGAGCAGAAGACCACAGCGGCTGCCACTTTCTGTTAACTATAAACAGGAAACTCAGGCTACAGTGGGCTCAGCATAATTGGCAAGTGAAAGTTTGGGAAAATGTTGCCTTGTCTGATGAATCTTGAGTTTTGCTGCCACATTCAGATGGTCAGAATTTGGTGTAAACACAAAACTGTGGCTGCATCCTGCCTTCGATCAGCAATTCAGGCTGCTGCTGGTGCTGCTGTTCTTTTATATTATCTGCATAATGTCACGTCAACATGGCACAAAATTTCCAACGTCCATGGTCCTAAAATGTACCTAATTGAGAGGCGTAGGAGTGAAATAATGAGGTAGATATGTGTAAAATATCACTACAATTTTGTGGTTAAAGCACATTGCACAAACATTGTTTGATATATCATTTAGAAAATTGGATATAATTCCAAGGTCAGGTTTTTTTTCGATTGTCATTGTAATTACGGTTGGAATGGATTCAACATGTGAGAAAACAGAAAATGACACCACCCTTATATCTGTATGACATATGGAGGGGTGGATATGTGCATTTTATGGTAAAAGAACCACATTTACACAGACATTGTTTGATGTATACAAGATACAAGATAATTTTATTGATCATATGCAGGTTAACACAGAGTCAACAGTGCAATGAAATGCTTAGGATGAGAAGGACTGTTCAAACTCGCAGGAAGTACTAATAGCATGCAATATAAATACCGAAAATATAAGCATATGTTAAAAAAAAAAGAAAAAAAAATAATAATAGTCAGCAGTAGTCAGGTTGTAGTATTCACAGGTTGTAGTATTGCTCATATTTTTTGTATAGTATTGTTCATAATTTAATAAAATGAAAATTTTGCGCAACACAGTGGATTAGTGGTTAGCAGTTGCTTGACAGCAAGAAGGTCATGGGTTCTATTCTCACTTGTGGCCTTTCTGTGTGGAGTTTGCATGTTCTCCCTGTGTTTGCGTGGGCTTCCTCCTATATTTAAAGACATGCAGGTTAGGTGGATTGGAAACTCTTAATTGTCCAGGTCTCCCTTGCAAAAGAGGTCTCGATCTCAATGGGACTAACCAGGCCCAGTCACACGGCACTTAATGAAGGGCAACAAAGCCCAAACCAAACAAGAAATTTGGACTTTTGTTGGCATCGTTTAACCATCCCACAGCTTCGTTCCTGCAGCTGGTGTCAGGTTCTTGGTTTTCTGGGTGGTTGTTGTTGTTCCATCTATCTCTTGTTCTGTCTCTGCTCTATCTTTCTGCTTGGGTTTTCTCTGTCTTGTTGTTTCTTGCTTTTCTCTCCTGGTTCTTTGGTGGGTGTCTCTCTCTGTCTGGCCACACCCCGTTTCTGGGAGTTTCTTCACACACCTGTTCTGAGTTTACTGTTAATCACCTAGGTGCTTTATAAGCCTCACAGTTTGTCTCTGTCCTTCTCCAGATCGTTGCGCCTTGTGCCTTCGCTTCCAGCCTTGTTCCTGTTTTCTAGCCTTGTATTGTTGCCTCATCGGTTTTTTTGACTACCTGCCTGTGTACTCCGACCACGCTTTTTCGCTTGATGTTTCTGATCCTGTTGCTCTGTTTGGATTGCCTTTCTGTGTACCGACCCCCTCACCAAGTAAACAATTTGTCTCCACTAAGCTGTGTTCCAGCGTTGTGCATTTGCGTCCAGCTCATCCTGCCTATCGAGCCTGATAGAACGATCTGGCCAACTATGGAAGCAGTGGATGCTGACCCCTTCCAGCGGGTGGTACGCCACCATAATCAGCAATTAGCGCAACAGGAGTACCAGCTGGCTGCTCGGAACACCGGACTCAGAGAGCCGGCAAAGCAGCAAGACACAATTATGGACTCTGTGAGTGCTCAGATGGAGAAACTCCTTATTGCTGTAAAACATCAGGCTAAGTCCAGTACGACTCCCACTGTCAGCGCCTCTAGTGTAGATAGTTCTGATCTAGAAGGAGTTCCCCCATGTTACCATGATCTTGCCGACGTATTCTGTAAAGGTAAAGCCAAGTCACTTCCACCACACCGCGAGTACGATTGTGCCATAGATCTGCTTCCAGGGGCCACCCCTCCGAGGGGGAAGTTGTTTTCTCTATTGGCGCCTGAGCGCGAGGCCATGAACACATATATACAAGAATCACTCGTGGACGGTTTAATTCACCCCTCTTCCTCGCCTGCCGGGGCGGGGTTTTTCTTCGTAGAGAAGAAGGATAAATCACTCTGTCCCTGCATAGATTATCGAGGCGTTAACAAGGTCACGATAAAGAACCGATATCCTTTGCCACTTATTTCATCCGCTTTTGAACTGTTGGAGGGAGCCCAGATATTTACCAAATTGGATTTACAGAAGGCCTATCATTTAGTTTGCATTCGCGCCGGTGATGACTGGAAAACTGCTTTCAATACTCCCACTGGTCATTACGAATATCTGGTAATGCCGTTTGGTCTCACTAATGCCCCAGCTGTTTTCCAAAATCTAGTAAATGACGTATTGCGTGAATTCCTTAAAAAATGCATCTTCGTTTACCTTGATGATATACTGAGCTACTCCCCCGATTTGAAGACCCATATTCAACAAGTACATTCAATCCTCCAAACCCTATTACGCAATAATCTATATGTTAAAGCAGAAAAATGTGAATTCCACAGCTCCACGGTACCTTTTTTAGGTTTTGTGATTTCTGAAGGACAAATTCAGATGGATCCAACTAAGGTGGCCGCAGTTCGTGAGTGGCTGGTTCCTAAATGCCGCAAAGACGTTCAACGGTTCCTTGGTTTCGCCAACTTTTATCGCAAATTCATCCGCAATTTCAGTACGGTTGCAGCTCCGCTTCACAACGTCACTTCCTCACTCCGTTCATTTGTGTGGACCCCTGAATGCAATAAAGCGTTCCAGAACCTAAAGAAACGTTTTACAATGGCCCCCATACTGCTCCTTCCTGACCCTGCCCGGCAGTTCATTGTCGAAGTGGATGCTTCTGATGTTGGGATTGGGGCAGTGCTATCCCAAACGGGATCCAATGATAACAAGTTGCACCCTTGTGCTTTTCCAAGAAACTCACTGCCGCGGAACGCAATTATAGCATCAGCGATCGCGAACTGCTGGCAGTCAAAGTGGCCATGGAGGAGTGGCGTCGCTGGTTGGAGGGGGCACAGTTGCCTTTTTTGGTTTGGACAGACCATAAAAATCTGGAGTATCTGTATAAAGTAAGTAAGTAAGTAAGTATAAATGCGCGTCAGGCTCGGTGGGCCATCTTTTTCAGCCGATTCAACTTTGTTTGTCTTACCGACCGGGGTCCAAAAATGGCAAGCCTGATGCGCTCTCTCGCTTATATGACTCTGCTGATTCCACTTCCATTCCCGAATCAATTTTGCCAGCCAGGTGTTTCGTGTCAGCCTTAACCTGGAACATTGAATCAAAGATTAGGTCTGCTGTAGGCAACTCTCCTGTTCCTCCAGACTGCCCGAACGGCAAGTTATTTGTTCCTACGTCTCTCAGGGGGGAGGTCATTCAATGGGGACATGATAGTCACTTTTCGTGCCACCCGGGTGCCCGAAGAACAATGTATATTCTCTCCCAACGGTTTTGGTGGCCAAAGATGTTCTCAGATGTCAAAGAATATGTGAATGCTGGTTCTGTTTGTGCAATGCATAAGACTTCTACCCGTCCACCTGCGGGGGCTCTGTTGCCTCTACCCATTCCTGTTCGGCCTTGGACTCATATCTCAGTAGACTTTGTGACTGGCTTACCGCCCTCCAGGGGCAATTCTGTGATCATGATGGTGGTAGATCGATTGTCTAATATGGTTCATTTTGTACCCCTAGCAAAGCTCCCGTCTGCCAAAGAAACTGCTGAGGCATTGGTGGTACATGTCTTCAAGCTGCATGGTTTGCCTCAGGACATAGTGTCGGATCAGGGTCCCCAGTTTGTTTCACATTTCTGGAGGGAATTCTGCCGTCTTCTTGGGGTCACTTCTAGTCTCACCTCGGGGCACCATCCTCAAGCTAATGGCCAAACCGAACACCTAAATCAAGAATTGGAGAAGGGGCTGCGTATTTTGTTCTCCCAGTGCCCCGCTTCCTGGTCCACTCAATTACCCTGGATTGAATTGGCTCATAACTGCTTACCTACTGTTTCCTCTGGTTTTTCTCCATTCCATGTTGTCTATGGTCATCAACCTTCTTTGTTCCCCTCTGCTGGTTTGCACTCGCCAGTACCCTCTGCTCTGGGTCTTGTCATGCGGTGCCAACGGACCTGGGTTCGGGCCCGGAGGGCTCTTTTGTGGTCCTCCAAATGTTACAAAGTGGCGGTGGATCGCAGGCGTTCTGCAGCACCCTCTTACATGCCGGAACAGCGGGTCTGGCTGTCCACGTGGCATCTGCCGCTTCGTGGTGTGCCTCAGAAAATGGCTCCCAGGTTTGTTGGTCCATTCCCGATTACTAGGATTGTTAATCCTGTCTCTGTCCCTCTCCGTCTTCCTGGGTCTCTGAAGGTCCACCCCACGTTTCATGTTAGCCATCTTAAACCATTCCATTCCAGCCCGTTGTGCCACCGGCCATTCCCCCTTCTTCCGCCCGGTTTGTGGGGGGGGGGGGCTGCCTTTACTGTGTGGCATCTCCTGGGTTCCCGGCGGCGGGGTCGCGGTCTCCAGTACTTGGTGGACTGGGAGGTTTATGGCCCCGAGGAGTGGTCTTGGCTTCCCTCCCGGTTTATTTTGGACCCTGGTCTTGTGCATGCCTTTCATGCTTCTCACCCCTCTGCTCCTGGACCGTCGGGAGTCAGCCTTTGAGGGGAGGGTACTGTCAGGTTCTTGGTTTTCTGGGTGGTTGTTGTTGTTCCATCTATCTCTTGTTCTGTCTCTGCTCTATCTTTCTGCTTGGGTTTTCTCTGTCTTGTTGTTTCTTGCTTTTCTCTCCTGGTTCTTTGGTGGGTGTCTCTCTCTGTCTGGCCACACCCCGGTTCTGGGAGTTTCTTCACACACCTGTTCTGAGTTTACTGTTAATCACCTGAGTGCTTTAGAAGCCTCACAGTTTGTCTCTGTCCTTCACCAGATCATTGCGCCTTGTGCCTTCGCTTCCAGCCTTGTTCCTGTTTTCTAGCCTTGTATTGTTACCTCATCGGATTTTTGACTATCAATCAATCAATCAACTTTTTTCTTGTATAGCGCCAAATCACAACAAACAGTTGCCCCAAGGCGCTCCACATTGCAAGGCAAGCCATACAATAATTATGAAACACAGTCTACGTCTAAAGCAACATAACCAAGGGATGGTCCAGGGTCACCCGATCCAGCCCTAACTATAAGCCTTAGCGAAAAGGAAAGTTTTAAGCCTAATCTTAAAAGTAGAGAGGGTATCTGTCTCCCTGATCTGAATTGGGAGCTGGTTCCACAGGAGAGGAGCCTGAAAGCTGAAGGCTCTGCCTCCCATTCTACTCTTACAAACCCTAGGAACTACAAGTAAGCCCGCAGTCTGAGAGCGAAGCGCTCTAATGGGGTAATATGGTACTACGAGGTCCCTAAGATAAGATGGGACCTGATTATTCAAAACCTTATAAGTAAGAAGAAGAATTTTAAATTCTATTCTAGCATTAACAGGAAGCCAATGAAGGGAGGCCAACACGGGTGAGATATGCTCTCTCCTGCTAGTCCCCGTCAGTACTCTAGCTGCAGCATTCTGAACCAACTGAAGGCTTTTTAGGGAACTTTTAGGACAACCTGATAATAATGAATTACAATAGTCCAGCCTAGAGGAAATAAATGCATGAATTAGTTTTTCAGCGTCACTCTGAGACAAGACCTTTCTGATTTTAGAGATATTGCGTAAATGCAAAAAGGCAGTCCTACATATTTGTTTAATATGCGCTTTGAATGACATATCCTGATCAAAAATAACTCCAAGATTTCTCACAGTATTACTAGAGATCAGGGAAATGCCATCCAGAGTAACGATCTGGTTAGACACCATGCTTCTAAGATTTGTGGGGCCAAGTACAATAAATTCAGTTTTATCTGAGTTTAAAAGCAGGAAATTAGAGGTCATCCATGTCTTTATGTCTGTAAGACAATCCTGCAGTTTAGCTAATTGGTGCGTATCCTCTGGCTTCATGGATAGATAAAGCTGGGTATCATCTGCGTAACAATGAAAATTTAAGCAATACCGTCTAATAATACTGCCCAAGGGAAGCATGTATAAAGTGAATAAAATTGGTCCTAGCACAGAACCTTGTGGAACTCCATAATTAACTTTAGTCTGTGAAGAAGATTCCCCATTTACATGAACAAACTGTAATCTATTAGACAAATATGATTCAAACCACCGCAGCGCAATGCCTTTAATACCTATGACATGCTCTAATCTCTGTAATAAAATTTTATGGTCAACAGTATCAAAAGCAGCACTGAGGTCCAACAGAACAAGCACAGAGATAAGTCCACTGTCCGAAGCCATAAGAAGATCATTTGTAACCTTCACTAATGCTGTTTCTGTACTATGATGAATTCTAAAACCTGACTGAAACTCTTCAAATAGACCATTCCTCTGCAGGTGATCAGTTAGCTGTTTTACAACTACCCTCTCAAGAATCTTTGAGAGAAAAGGAAGGTTGGAGATTGGCCTATAATTAGTTAAGATAGCTGGGTCAAGTGATGGCTTTTTAAGTAATGGTTTAATTACTGCCACCTTAAAGGCCTGTGGTACATAACCAACTAACAAAGATAGATTGATCATATTTAAGATTGAAGCATTAAATAATGGTAGGACTTCCTTGAGCAGCCTGGCAGGAATGGGGTCTAATAAGCATGTTGATGGTTTGGATGAAGTAATGAATAATGAAAATAACTCAGACAGAACAATCGGAGAGAAAGAGTCTAACCAAATACCGGCATCACTGAAAGCAGCCAAAGATAACGATACATCTTTGGGATGGTTATGAGTAATTTTTTCTCTAATAGTCAAAATTTTGTTAGCAAAGAAAGTCATGAAGTCATTACTAGTTAAAGTTAATGGAATACTCAGCTCAATAGAGCTCTGACTCTTTGTCAGCCTGGCTACAGTGCTGAAAAGAAACCTGGGGTTGTTCTTATTTTCTTCAATTAGTGATGAGTAGAAAGATGTCCTAGCTTCACGACTACCTGCCTGTGTACTCCGACCACGCTTTTTTGCTTGATGTTTCTGATCCTGTTGCTCTGTTTGGATTGCCTTTCTGTGTACCGACCCCTGCTTGCTCACCAAGTAAACGATTTGTCTCCACTAAGCTGTGTTCCAGCGTTGTGCATTGCGTCCAGCTCATCCTGCCTATCGAGCCTGATAGCTGGTGATTCATCAGGATATTTGAACTGTTGAAAATTTTGAACAAATGCTGCGGAAAACTTCAATTTGTCAGTATTTTGTTTTGCTGTCGTTCTTGACGGTTTCTTATCATTTGCTTAGTTTTTGTAACATTAGCTTTTAGTTTGACTTCGTTTGACCACTGAATGTTTTCATACAGTGCAGAAGCTGGTTTGTGAGCATTGCTGCTGCCACTGCGTTCAAGTACCATTGGAAATTACAGGGCAAACTCAGCCTGTTTGCTTGGATTTTTTTTTTATCTGGGTGGGGGGTCAGCTTCACTGGGCTCAGGCACCTTATATAGGGTAGAATTAATCTTTTGTGTGGATACATTGAATTATTTTACCAAAAATAAAATGAAAACCACGCTCCTGCCACAAGCAACTGCTGAATTTGAAACAGCAAGAAACGTTGTGTAATTTCCGACGGTATTTGAACACAGCATCAGCAGCAGCCATCACCTCCTGAGTGTGCTTATTATTTTTTATTATATATAACAATATGAGTGCAGGAATGACGATCCAGCCCTTCTGCACACATGGCAACAGGTAGATGATTCAGAGGATTATATAACAGCTGTTGTGGAAGGCAGAATTCACATTCTGGATCAGAGGCAGATCGTGGAATAACTACACATGGGGAGTCTATGTGTGGCGTTCACACAGACAGATCAATTTACTGCTCTGATATATTCAATCATCTTTACACTTATATTTATTCCCCCTTTTGACAGTTTTCTGTTTAAATCAATATATATTGCTTAGTAACATAATACAGCGAAATAGCAGCCACCACGGCAAACCAGCATTTTTGTTTTTTATTTGTTTTTGTTTTTTAATTGGAGCAAGACAGAGTGCGCAGCGTGTCATCAGTCTGAACCATCAGAGGATTCTGATGAGGAGATGATCCCTCTTTTGTTCTGGATGAGGAACCAGAGCAGGTGGATCCACCGACGTGCACACAGATCTCCATAGTGGGTTGGATTGCACGCTTCTGTTTGCAGTTTCTACAGGACTCAGGTGCTATGAACTCCGTCCCAGTGCCGAGTCCTGGAATGCAGAGATACAGACACACACTGCTCCAGCTGTGGCTCCAGGCGTGTTTTGTTTAAAGCGTCAACATCATTAGCATCATTGTTTTTTTTTTTATGTTCCTCTTTCGTCCCTTTTGTGCTCTTGATTCGCAGGCTATTCCATGATAAAGCTTGTTCATCCACCTTTTCTCAACGATTTGTGACTTTTTTATTTTTATTTTTTTTCCTTTTGTTTAGGAATCGTAGTGTGCCGTGTGACCAAGCCAAGAATTAAATTAAATAGATGTCATGCCAAGCTCAATTCTTCCCAAAATCCAAGACAGTCGCCATCCCATTCTGGAACATCTTCAGAATGCTCTGTCTCTATGTTGTACACACACACATAACAAACACACTTCCATTGATTTGTGGCTTGGTATGGCATCTTGTTTTATTATATATCAAACCATATCTGTGCAAAATTTTGTGCTTTTACCATAAAACACACAATCCGTTAACACGTCTGCCTCACAGTATATGGAAATAAGAGCAGAAACACTGATGGATAAATGTGTTCCAGTGTAAATCCTCCATATGGAGTAAACCTTTTACCACTGCCAAGGAGGTTATGGGATCACGACATGTTGTTTGTTTGTTAGCGGGATTAATCGATAGCTAGTGAGTCAGTGGCCGTGGTGATTGGTGGAATGCTGAGTTTTATCGAGTGGAAGAAACTAATTTTAACATTCAGTGGGCCGGCGTTGTGACGTTATGAACAGACAGCATCTCCTTTGAGAGGATGATCTGCTCTGTTGGTCAATAATCTCCAGAACGTGACCTTCCTGCCATTCTTCCTCAAGAATTAGACTGTGAGGTCACAAAAGCAGCACATTGCTTTTGTGCTGCAACAGATATTCTGAATTCAGTGACATCATATCTTTGATCTAGTCTGCTGCTGATGAATAGAACATATTATACACATTTTATATTCTCAGTAATACTGAGGAAAAACACACTTTGTCATTGTTAAAACATAACAACAAAAGGTTGTTGCCCTTAAGGAGTATTTTTATGACCAGTCACATTTAAACAAAGTGGCCTGAGTGCAGTGAGGGAAGGAAAGAAAAAAAAGAAAAAGAAAAAGCTTCGGTAACAATTTTGTGCAGAAATGTGAACGAGGGAGTAGATTGTGAATGTGAGTGTCTCATCATGTCAGAGAGAGAAAGAGAAAACAAAGGCTCCACAGATCTGTGCAGATATTATTAGTAACACAGCGCCTCCTAGAGGTAGAGAAGGTAATTCCACCTAATCAGAATCATGCTGCTGCTGCTGGGGCTGGATGCAGACTGCGGGTTTCTGGGATTATTGTGTCTGTTGAGTTCTGAGGATTTCATGAGTCTAGCCATGAATCAGCAGCCATGTGTTCAGGAGAGCCGTCGCGGCGCCACAGCGGCGTGCTGGTGTGCATGTGTGAAATGACACGTGGAAAAAAGTTGCCTCAGAGCAGCTTTAATCCAGCCAGTGAATATTATGGAGACAATATCCATCAATCATCTGTTACTTACACACATGTAATGATAAACCTTATTAAAACTATAATTAAGGTCGCGTCCTGTTGCAGATTTGCAGCCCCAATTTCCGTTCTAATTTCAAAACGGAGGAAATAGGGCCCTTTTTTAATATAGTTAGCAAAATGTGTAAGACCATTTATATCTATATCAGCTCTATATTAGGTTGCGTATGAATGTAAGTGAATATTGTCAAATGCACCAGAGTACGCAGATTCCCATTAGATGTTGCGAATGCGCCAGCGCAAAACATGCATTTTTCACTACAACCCCTGGCAAAAATTATGGAATCACCGGCCTCGGAGGATGTTCATTCAGTTGTTTAATTTTGTAGAAAAAAAGCTGTTGGAGCCATGATTCATGTCAGTCCACTTGGTGCAACAGCTCTCCAAGGTGTGATCACTCCTTTTTAGATGCAGACTAACAAGCAGATGTGATTTGATGCAGGTGTTAGTTTTGGGGATGAAAATTTACAGGGTGATTCCATAATTTATTCCTCAGAATTGAGTGAGTCCATATTTTTTTCCTCTGCTTGGTCTAAAAAAGTAACCGTTACTGACTGCCACAATCTTTTTTTCTTGATTTCTTATAGTGTTTCTTAAAGCCAGAAAGTTGCCATTTGAAATGACTTTAGTTTTGTGTCATGTCTGTGATCTGCTTTTTTTCTACAAAATTAAACAACAGAATGAACATCCTCCGAGGCCGGTGATTCCATAATTTTTGCCAGGGGTTGTATTATTGCACATTGTACCCACTTGTCCACTTTCACCTACTTTTACACAAGAGCACCTTCAGTTTGCACCAGTTAACAGCAACTATACCGATTTTGATGATCATCTAACATAACGTCAAGAATGTTTTAAACATGTTGAAAACTTTCCAGATTGTGCACAGTTTTTTGCAACTCTACTTTTACTGCAGATTATGCCTCATTTTCAGGTTGCAATGGGGTTTCCATTGTTGTTTGCCTTTCGGCTGCTCCCGTTTGTTCAGGGACGCCACAGCGGATCCAACAGAGATCTGCATTGGGATTTGGCACAAGTTTTATGCTGGATGACCTTCCAGAAACACACACAGACCCTGGGTCTTCTGAAGAGGTTTCTGATCCAAGTATTAACCAGGACCCACTCTGCTTAGCCACTGAGAATAGACAGGACCAGATTCACACAGAGCAAATTGGCTGCACAATTGGGTGTCCATTGATGTTTATTATTATTATTTTTTTTTTTTAGTTTGTTTTTAAAAATTTTTTTTTTTTTTTTTTAGTTTTTAATGATTAGTTTTCCTTTATTTATTTATTGGTTTATTTATTTGTAGCAACAACACAACTGGTTATAAAAAAGATTGGCAGGGGGAGATTTTCCTAAATCTGCTGCGTTTTTGTGTCGGTTGATGACACAGTGCCGCTGCGGTAACAGCTGACTCATTCAACCCACCAATGCCCTAAAAAAGAAAAACTGCAATATTTATTCCTGTTAAAAAAATAAAAATAAAAATCTGTTTCAGCAGGACCCTACAGCAAGATGATTATGAAAATAAAAACAAAAATACATCATAAAGTAAAGAACAAAAAAACAAACAAAGTGAGATAAGTGTTGGCAGTTTTTTCCACCATTTGCAATATTTACATTTACATCAGTTAAGAAATTCAGTCTGGTACTGACGAGGCAGTTCTCAAAATCAGCGTGACCGTGCAAAAAGGAGACAAGTGAGGAAGATTTTTCATATAACAAAAGAGAACATAATGAGGGTTTCATCTCCCATGTGCCTTCTAGCAAACTGTCACTCAACTCTGAAGTCTTCTTTTTTTTTCAGAAAGTCCTTCTCTGCTCCGCTCCAACATAATGTCTTGTTCCCGGTGATGCAAAATGCAAAACTCAAACACTGCACAATTTCTACAGATGCAGACACAGAAGCCAGAAGCTTGTGTGAGTGCCTTGGTGGCTTCCCTCGCTTGCTTCCTTCACTTGCTTCTCTTGCTTGCTTCCGTCGCTCACCTCCTTCTTATACAGTCACTTGCACGGTTTGGAGAACTGCCTCCTCCAGAAAGATTTACCACACAGTACCATAAGTCCAAGACTTGGAAATGTTCATGTGTCCATCCCCTTACTTCTTTCAAGAAAACCGACTGTAAAAGGGATGATTACCTCAGCCAATGATGTTGGATGGAGGTTATGTGATCGCCTGCATTTGTTTGTTGTTTGATTGGTTAGTTAACAGCTCACGAACACAGTTCAGTTCTTAAATTTGGACATAGGGTTCAGATAATGCTAGAATAGAGTGAGTTCATTTTTCAAGGAAAAAGTTTCTAGGTCAAGGTCATGCAAAAGGTGAAAACCAAATAATCAGCCATAACTTTGGAACTATCACCAAAGAACTTCCAAATTGCCTCAAATTGTTCCTCTTAGGGAGACATTTTCTGATTGACCTTGGTCTTCGACCTTGACCTTTAAAAGACTGACCAGAAAAAAAAAATCTGTATTTAAATCAGATGCATGGAAGTGGTGTATTGGGACCTAGAATACTCCCTGTATTTTTGGACGCAAGGTCACAGTTCAAAATTTAAAGTCAAGGTCACACAAAAATGAAAAATTAAAAATGCATCATCAGTTTAGCTGGTGACTTGAATTTCACCATTCTGAAGTGTCATTTTGGTCAACGTTTAGTTGAAATTTTCAAGTGGAACCAGTTTCAGGAGAGTACTGGCTTCACGCCAGACCTCTTTCAGAAATGTTTGATCCGACTTGAATTTCAACATTTTGAAGTTCCAGTTTGGTCAACGTTTGTTTCATAGTGTGACATCATCAGTAACGACTCTGTTGATGGAGGTACTTGCGTTCTCTGAATTCAGCTCCAATTTATTTGTGTTACACTAAAAGGTGCAACTACTCCTTCTTTTGCAATCCATCATTTTGGTTTTTATATTTTTATTGCATTTGTCATGTTGAGTTTGAAGGGCATCATTTCATAAATTTTACATACAGAAGCCCATTTTTTTTTTTTTTGTTTGCTTGTTTGTTTGTTAATTTGTAATGTGATGTCATTCCAACATGTGTAAACAGCTGAAGGGTTTTCTTCTATTTTTACTATATCACCCTGTGCAAATCCAGCTTCACACCTTTGGTCCTGTTTTTATCTTCTCCACACCACGGATGCACCAAGGTGGTTCATAAATGTAAATTATAAAATGTTTGCTTTTGTTAGTGTGCGCCGTGAACCGGGCGGCTCCTAATAAACGCCACATTGGCCCCAGATCACTGCTTCTGTGCACTAAAGTGTGATTAAGACATACGCCGTGTTCACAGAGCAGCCAGCTTTAGATGATGAAAGAAATGAGCGTGCACGGCGTCGAGGTCATTAAACCTCCATCAGAAAATGCCTCATTGAATTAAGTCCACGTAGTGAGGCCGTTCACGCCTGCATGTTGCTGAGTATTGAAGAGGATATTTCCACCTTTTCTTTTTTCTTTTTTTTTTTTTGTCGTTCTTTCTTCAAGATAACTGCCACCTCATCTTTTTCCTGCCGATTGTCCCCTCTGGGTCAGGAGGAGCGTATTAACTGCTCTAATGTTGATGCAGTGAGGGCACAAAATAAAAACCGTAAAACTTTTATGGCTCCGGTGCCTCTGGTCGCTTCAGCAGGCGGCTCAATTCCAACAAGGATTTTCCTGAAAGGGACTTTGGGACATTACATGACAGTCATGTCATGAAAACGAGACGTAATTAGCCTTTTTTAAAACAATGAAGTGTAGATTAACTGCAGCATCACCAAGACAATGTGAACATAAATCTCAAACGTAAGCTATCTCAAAATGACATCAACAGATTCCAGTGGAGAGCGGTAGACTGAGAGGAAAGGAAGAGTTCATTCAGTTCTGCCTTTGATATTGGACCTCTGAGCTTTATTCCATTAGTGCTGATCCTGCTTTGATCTATGATCATGATTCTTTTGATCCTGTAATAAGGATTACTGATTACTTCAAAGGTCTGGATCAAAAAACATGATTTGCTACTTGACTCTGATTCTTTGACCCTAATTACAGCATTAACAAATGGCAGACAGACAAATAGCAGTGAGAGATAAGTCTCAAAGATTAGGATCAAAGGACAGCAACTAAAATAAAAATACAGCAATTGGCAAAAAAAAAAATCAAAGATGGCATGCACATCAAAGATCAGCATCAAAGCTCAGCAATTAATATAAAAACAAACTGATCAGAATCAAAGGTTGTCACTGAGAATCAAAGATGACAGATGAACATCAAAGATCAGCATCAAAAGACCAGATTTGCCCCTTGACTCTGATTCTTTGATACTAATTACATGATTAACAAATGGCAGGCAGACAAATGGCAATGTCAGATGAATATCAAAGATTAGGATCAAAGGACAGCAACCAAAATAAAAATGTGGTGATTGGCAATAAAAATCAAAGATGGCAGATACACATCAAAGATCAGGATCAAAGGTCAGCAATCAATATAAAAACAAATTGATCCGGATCAAATATTGTCACTGAGGATCAAAGGTGACAGATGAACATCAAAGATCAGGATCGAAGGTCAGCAATCAAAATAAAAAGTCTGTGATCAAGACTAAAGATCAGGATTAGATGAGTGATGATCATCACAGGTCAACAATCAGGATGAAAGATGACTGATCAGAATCAAAAGACAGTACTCAAGATCAGTCTTCAGGACAAAAGATTGGGATTAGAGACGAGTGATCATGGCCAAACATCAACAATGATGAGCAAAGTTTTGTGATCAAATCAAAGGTTAGCAATAAAGATCAAAGATAACAACAAAACCTGGCAATATAAATCAAAATTCAATAATCAGGGCCAAAGATCAGGATTATGTATATGAGTGAATATGATCAAAGATCAGCAATCAAGATCAAAAGTCAGGGATCAAGATCAAAGGTCAGTAATGTGGATCAAACATGAGTATGATGAGGATCAAAGATGTGGATTAAGCATCAGCAGGAGGCGGATCAAAGAGCAGGATCAAAAGTCAGCAATGAGTATCAGCGTCAGCAATTTGAAATAAAGCCCAGTTGTCAGAATGAATACTAAAACATCAGGCTCAAGGTGTGAGAGGAAGAGACGGGTGTAAGAAGTAAAATAAAGGACAACATGAAGCAACTATACACCGGGAGCAAAAAGAGGACGAGTAACACACACACACACACACACACACACACACACACACACACACACACACACACACACACACACACACACACACACACACACACACAAAGTAATGAACAGCAGGCACAAAGGAGAGCTGATTAACCAAAGGACACGTAGAATTAGAGCTGATGACGTTTGTTAATTGATGACAGGGTTTTATATTTGTGTCCTTCTGAAAACAATTTGTGGTCATTAGTTTTTGTTCGAGGACAAACAGTGTTCACCTGTTCATCAATTTAGTGATACCACTCATCAGTTTATTGATACCACTCATCACTTTACTGATATCACTCATTAGTTTACTGATACCACTCATCAATTTTCTAATACCACTCATGACAGGTGTGACCACGGATTATTTATAACAATAGCAATAATACTGGCATTAAATTTAAAGGGGACACATCATAGACTTTGATATTAGCCTCCAGGTGTGGTTTGTACGTGCACCATAATATTAGGTTCTGTGCGGTTTTGATATTTGATCAACTTGGTCCAAAATCAAACCACTTTATCTCTGACTAACACAATGTTTAATCCATATTGACTCCACAGTGTTTGCGTTAAACAGCGATGGCCCTGAGTTTGACCGGTCTCGCCCGGGGAGTAATTCAGTGTAGAACCGCCACTGCTTATATATATACATTGGGAGAACATTTTGACTTTGGCTTGTGACCTTAAGACCAAATATATCAGGAGAAATAATTCTGAAGGCTTGTAACTCGTGAATCAGAGGCAATAGACCCCTGGTTACTATGAGGCATGAATAGGAAGTCATATATGGGCTTTCAAAATATACCAATGCATTTGACCTTGAGTGAGCTAGAAGGTCACAATCAAGATTTGATTGTTTATTGTGGCAAAATGGTGTCAAATACACCCATAGTTCCTATTAAACATGGACAGGACATTATATCTGAGCTTTTGAGATGTACCTTTGCATTTGAGCTTGAATGAAAGGAAGTTATATGTGAGCTTATAACGTGGAACTTTGAAACTGACCTGGAGTGACCGTGAACATATTCTAGACCAGACCCAGGTTGGCGTGATGAAGCATAATATAGTTTCCTCACTGATATAGTATCTCTAGGGTGGGACGTTTTACACCCACTACAATAGAATAGAATAGAATAGAACAGACTGTCTTTATTGTCATTGTATTGAAAACATCCAAAATCCATCCATTTTCTATACTCGCTTCCTCCATTTAAGGGTCATGGGGGGCTGGAGTCTATCCCAGCAGTGATCGGGCATGAGGCAGGGTTCATCCTGGACAGGACGCCAGTATAGACAAATAAACTCATCCACACCTGCACGCACACCTACGGACAATTTAAAGTTTCCAATCCACCTAACTTGCATGTCTTTGGATGTGGGAGGAAGCCGGAGCAGTTTTGAAAATAATACAATGAAATTTAAAAAAAGCATCACTATCCAGTGGAAATGTCTTCTAGTTGGACATGCACTTGTAAAAACACAGAAATCTGAAATTTGTAAAATAAAATAAAAAACTTCACCATTTCACTGCAGGACCTGATGGGAAATGGCACAGATATCACAGATTAAACTGATCTTAATAAAATTACCAAGGAGAATGATGAAGAGAATTGCTGGCTGAAGTTGACACCTGAATATAGTTGAACACTGTCTTGGCTGCTGTACTCTCTGCACGTCACTGTCAGGCAGTTAAACACCCTAAAATGTTTATGGCAAACCTTCTTCGGGCCAAACTGCCTCCTTTGATGGACTATGGAGGATAGTGTTTTGGCAACAGGTTCCATTCCTCTGGTGGCAGTGAAATATATCTTTAATTTGAATTCAGAGATGAGAGAGGTTCAAAAGCAAGCAAACAAGATTGGAACAAATAGATTTATAGATGTAGTGTGGATATTTGTTTCTTTTTTCATGGTTGCTTTGCGTCTTCGCTGTAATGTTCACAGGGTAAATGAGTGATCCAGATCCAGAGGACGGAGCCTCAGAAATCACACGCTAAGTTTATTTAATGAAAAATGCCCGACTTCTTTCACTTTGTGCACTCTTTATTTCCCAATAGACGTCTGGCTTATTTTCTTTCATTATAACTGCATTTCCATTTTGAGCTTTCAGTGCTTTCGCTACATTTTAAAGGCGTGGCAGCGAGCTCGCAACTCGCAGTCCTCTGAGAACTGAACACCAAAAATACAATCTCTTACCACAGTGACATTACTTTGGGGGACATCAACTGATTTTTGAATATTGTTGAGCAAATTATTATTTTAGTTCTTTTGTGAGTCGACTGTCAACACGTCAAGCAGAGCAATCGCGATCAGTCACCTGATCTGGAAGGAAACATTCCATTTATTTTGCCATTTATTATGTCCGCCAAGGACATAATACAACCCAATTCCAATGAAGTTGGGACGTTGTGTAAAATGTAAATAAAAACAGAATACAATGATTTGCAAATCCTCTTCAACCTATATTCAATTGAATACACCACAAAGACAAGATATTTAATGTTCAAACTGATAAAATTTATTGTTTTTGTGCAAATATTTGCTCATTTTGAAATGGATGCCTGAAACACGTTTCAAAAAAGCTGGGACAGTGGCATGTTTACCACTGTGTTACATCACCTTTTCTTGTGTGGGCCGCTGAAGAGGAGGTACTGCTGGCCACCACCAGAGGGCGCCCTGCCTGAAGTGCGGGCTTCAGGCACGAGAGGGCGCATCCCCCAGGAGCAACCGGGAGTGGCAGCTGTCACTCGTCATCAACGCCAGCTGTCACTCATCAACCACCACCACCATATAAGCCGGGCAGCTTCTCCACCTCACTGCCGAGATATCGACTACCCGAAGGTAAATTCTCAGCCGTGTTTGTGCTGAACACACATTGTTTTTCTCTTGCAATTCTGATTGTGTTTGCAGGTGTTCGCTTGCTACTTACAGCCGAGTTCGTGGATGGTGAAGAAGTGAACGGATTTCACTTCTTACTCCGAACTGCAATAAAGTAGGAGACTAACCTTGCATGACTGTGAACTTGTGATTGAGGTGGAGGTGTTATTCCCACCGGACTGCAGAGAGAGAACATTTTTGCTGACTGTTTGCTGGGTGTGTGCACACACACCCACCGTTAACTGTTTCTGCCTCCTGCCAGCAGTACCAGATCTGACAGCTGGAGACAGTGGCCACCTGGGGACTCAGGACTTGGCAACTCCGGCGTGCTTCAGATCCGTTGGCAGTGGAAATCGTGTGGGACCCAACTCTTCTCTGGACAGACATCTTCTATCCTCGAGCCTGCCCACACGTCACCTCTGTATATTGACTAATATCAAATTCTGTGATTGTCTGTATTTCGTTGTGCACATTCACAACATTAAATTGTTAACTTTTGGCTCATCTATTGACCGTTCATTTACGCCCCCATGTTGTGGGTCCGTGTCACTACACTTTCCCAACAGGATATCTCGGCAGTTGTCATGGATTCCGAGGGGCGTCAACCATCGGCTGAACTACCAATGGAAGAGCAGGGTGCACAGGCGCCAGCAGGAGACATGGTTGGTGAGTTGCAGCAAATCCTCACCGCCTTCACTGCTCGGTTAGATTTAATGACCGAGCAGAATGTCATACTCAATCGTAGGATGGAGGCTCTCACCGCACAGATGGAAGTGCGCGCTCAGGGCACGGCTGCAGCTCCTCCTCTGGTGCCAAATATAGACATTCCAGTGGTCATTCAACGAACCCCCCCACCGTCCCCTGAAGCATACATAAGCCGCCCGGAACCATACGGAGGCTGTGTGGAGACGTGCGCGGACTTCTTGATGCAGTGTTCACTCGTCTTCGCACAGCATCCGGTGATGTATGCGTCGGACTCCAGCCGGGTGGCTTATGTGATTAATTTGCTTCGAGGTGAGGCATGCGCCTGGGCTATGGCGCTCTGGGAACAGAATGCAGGGCTCCTAACCACATACACTGGGTTTGTGAGGGAGTTCCGACAGGTTTTTGATCACCCTTGCTCTTGCTTGCCTCTACTGGTGGTTGGCTCTCACTGCGGTATTGTATCACTTCCTGTTCCGGAGCACAGCGGTGTTTTTCTGTATCTGTTAGCTGTTTAATCTGCGCAGTTAGATTGATCTAGTTATCTAGATTACGATTTGTTTCCCAGTGTAATCTTTATGTGCCTTAACTAAAGCACTCCTTCTGCTGAATCATCTCTAAATTATTTACACATTATTCACTTTGCGTGTTTTTAGGAATCCGCTAGCTTAGCGTAGCTACTAGTTCTTAGCCGATTTAGCATGGCGGCTTCTCCTGTCTCTCCCGCACTTTTCTGCTCTGGGTGTGAAATGTTTAGTTATTCCTCGGCCTCCTTTAGCAGTAATGGTACTTGTAATAAGTGTAGCTTATTCGTAGCTTTGGAGGCCAAGCTGGGCGAATTGGAGACTCGGCTCCGCACAGTGGAAAATTCTACAGCTAGCCAGGCCCCTGTAGTCGGTGCGGACCAAGGTAGCTTAGCCGCCGTTAGTTTCCCTCTGGCAGATCCCGAGCAGCCGGGAAAGCAGGCCGACTGGGTGACTGTGAGGAGGAAGCGTAGCCCTAAACAGAAGCCCCGTGTACACCGCCAACCCGTTCACATTTCTAACCATTTTTCCCCACTCGGTGACACACCCGCCGAGGATCAAACTCTGGTTATTGGTGACTCTGTTTTGAGAAATGTGAAGTTAGCGACACCAGCAACCATAGTCAATTGTCTTCCGGGGGCCAGAGCAGGCAACATTGAAGGAAATTTGAAACTGCTGGCTAAGGCTAAGCGTAAATTTGGTAAGATTGTAATTCACGTCGGCAGTAATGACACCCGGTTACGCCAATCGGAGGTCACTAAAATTAACATTGAATCGGTGTGTAACTTTGCAAAAACAATGTCGGACTCTGTAGTTTTCTCTGGGCCCCTCCCCAGTCGGACCGGGAGTGACATGTTTAGCCGCATGTTCTCCTTGAATTGCTGGCTGTCTGAGTGGTGTCCAAAAAATGAGGTGGGCTTCATAGATAATTGGCAAAGGTTCTGGGGAAAACCTGGTCTTGTTAGGAGAGACGGCATCCATCCCACTTTGGATGGAGCAGCTCTCATTTCTAGAAATCTGGCCAATTTTCTTAAATCCTCCAAACCGTGACTATCCAGGGTTGGGACCAGGAAGCAGAGTTGTAGTCTTACACACCTCTCTGCAGCTTCTCTCCCCCTGCCATCCCCTCATTACCCCATCCCGTAGAGACGGTGCCTGCTCCCAGACCACCAATAACCAGCAAAAATGTATTTAAGCATAAAAATTCAAAAAGAAAAAATAATATAGCACCTTCAACTGCACCACAGACTAAAACAGTTAAATGTGGTCTATTAAACATTAGGTCTCTCTCTTCTAAGTCCCTGTTAGTAAATGATATAATAATTGATCAATCAATCAATCAACTTTTTTTTTATATAACGCCAAATCACAACAAACAGTTGCCCCAAGGCGCTTTATATTGTAAGGCAAGGCCATACAATAATTATGAAAAACCCCAACGGTCAAAACGACCCCCTGTGAGCAAGCACTTGGCAACAGTGGGAAGGAAAAACTCCCTCTTAACAGGAAGAAACCTCCAGCAGAACCAGGCTCAGGGAGGGGCAGTCTTCTGCTGAGACTGGTTGGGGCTGAGGGAAAGAACCAGGAAAAAGACATGCTGTGGAGGGGGGCAGAGATCGATCACTAATGATTAAATGCGGAGTGATGCATACAGAGCAAAAAGAGAAAGAAACAGTGCATCATGGGAACCCCCCCACAGTCTACGTCTAAAGCAGCATAACCAAGGGATAGTCCAGGGTCACCCGATCCAGCCCTAACTATAAGCCTTAGCGAAAAGGAAAGTTTTAAGCCTAATCTTAAAAGTAGAGAGGGTATCTGTCTCCCTGATCTGAATTGGGAGCTGGTTCCACAGGAGAGGAGCCTGAAAGCTGAAGGCTCTGCCTCCCATTCTACTCTTACAAACCCTAGGAACTACAAGTAAGCCTGCAGTCTGAGAGCGAAGCGCTCTATTAGGGTGATATGGTATTACGAGGTCCCTAACATAAGATGGGACCTGATTATTCAAAACCTTATAAGTAAGAAGAAGAATTTTAAATTCTGTTCTAGAATTAACAGGAAGCCAATGAAGAGAGGCCAACACGGGTGAGATATGCTCTCTCCTGCTAGTCCCCGTCAGTACTCTAGCTGCAGCATTTTGAATTAACTGAAGGCTTTTTAGGGAACTTTTAGGACAACCTGATAATAAAGAATTACAATAGTCCAGCCTAGAGGAAATAAATGCATGAATTAGTTTTTCAGCATCACTCTGAGACAAGACCTTTCTGATTTTAGAGATATTGCGTAAATGCAAAAAGGCAGTCCTACATATTTGTTTAATATGCGCTTTGAATGACATATCCTGATTAATTGATTAACATATTGATTTATTCTGCCTTACAGAAACCTGGTTACAGCAGGATGAATATGTTAGTTTAAATGAGTCAACACCCCCGAGTCACACTAACTGCCAGAACGCTTGTAGCACGGGCCGAGGCGGAGGATTAGCAGCAATCTTATATTCCAGCTTATTAATTAATCAAAAACCCAGACAGAGCTTTAATTCATTTGAAAGCTTGACTCTTAGACTTGTCCATCCAAATTGGAAGTCCCAAAAACCAGTTTTATTTGTTATTATCTATCGTCCACCTGGTCGTTACTGTGAGTTTCTCTGTGAATTTTCAGACCTTTTGTCTGACTTAGTGCTTAGCTCAGATAAGATAATTATAGTGGGCGATTTTAACATCCACACAGATGCTGAGAATGCCAGCCTCAACACTGCATTTAATCTATTATTAGACTCGATTGGCTTTGCTCAAAATGTAAATGAGTCCACCCACCACTTTAATCATATCTTAGATCTTGTTCTGACTTATGGTATGGAAATTGAAGACTTAACAGTATTCCCTGAAAACTCCCTTCTGTCTGATCATTTCTTAATAACATTTACATTTACTCTGATGGACTACCCAGCAGTGGGGAATAAGTTTCATTACACTAGAAGTCTTTCAGAAAGCGCTGTAACTAGGTTTAAGGATATGATTCCTTCTTTATGTTCTCTAATGCCATATACCAACACAGTGCAGAGTAGCTACCTAAACTCTGTAAGTGAGATAGAGTATCTTGTCAATAGTTTTACACCCTCAATGAAGACAACTTTGGATGCTGTAGCTCCTCTGAAAAAGAGAGCTTTAAATCAGAAGTGCCTGACTCCGTGGTATAACTCACAAACTCGCAGCTTAAAGCAGATAACCCGTAAGTTGGAGAGGAAATGGCGTCTCACTAATTTAGAAAATCTTCACTTAGCCTGGAAAAAGAGTCTGTTGCTCTATAAAAAAAGCCCTCCGTAAAGCTAGGACATCTTACTACTCATCACTAATTGAAGAAAATAAGAACAACCCCAGGTTTCTTTTCAGCACTGTAGCCAGGCTGACAAAGAGTCAGAGCTCTATTGAGCTCAGTATTCCTTTAACTTTAACTTAGTAATGACTTCATGACTTTCTTTGCTAATAAAATTTTAACTATTAGAGAAAAAATTACTCATAACCATCCCAAAGACGTATCGTTATCTTTGGCTGCTTTCAGTGATGCCGGTATTTGGTTAGACTCTTTCTCTCCGATTGTTCTGTCTGAGGTATTTTCATTAGTTACTTCATCCAAACCATCAACATGTCTATTAGACCCCATTCCTACCAGGCTGCTCAAGGAAGCCCTACCATTATTTAATGCTTCGATCTTAAATATGATCAATCTATCTTTATTTGTTGGCTATGTACCACAGGCTTTTAAGGTGGCAGTAATTAAACCATTACTTAAAAAGCCATCACTTGACCCAGCTATCTTAGCTAATTATAGGCCAATCTCCAACCTTCCTTTTCTCTCAAATACTCTTGAAAGGGTAGTTGTAAAACAGCTAACTGATCATCTGCAGAGGAATGGTCTATTTGATGAGTTTCAGTCAGGTTTTAGAATTCATCATAGTACAGAAACAGCATTAGTGAAGGTTACAAATGATCTTCTTATGGCCTCAGACAGTGGACTCATCTCTGTGCTTGTTCTGTTAGACCTCAGTGCTGCTTTTGATACTGTTGACCATAAAATTTTATTACAGAGATTAGAGCATGCCATAGGTATTAAAGGCACTGCGCTGCATTGGTTTGAATCATATTTATCTAATAGATTACAATTTGTTCATGTAAATGGGGAATCTTCTTCACAGACTAAGGTTAATTATGGAGTTCCACAAGGTTCTGTGCTAGGACCAATTTTATTCACTTTATACATGCTTCCCTTAGGCAGTATTATTAGACGGCATTGCTTAAATTTTCATTGTTACGCAGATGATACCCAGCTTTATCTATCCATGAAGCCAGAGGACACACACCAATTGGCTAAACTGCAGGATTGTCTTACAGACATAAAGACATGGATGACTTCTAATTTCCTGCTTTTAAACTCAGATAAAACTGAAGTTATTGTACTTGGCCCAACAAATCTTAGAAACATGGTGTCTAACCAGATCCTTACTCTGGATGGCATTACCCTGACCTCTAGTAATACTGTGAGAAATCTTGGAGTCATTTTTGATCAGGATATGTCATTCAATGCGCATATTAAACAAATATGTAGGACTGCTTTTTTGCATTTACGCAATATCTCTAAAATTTGAAAGGTCTTGTCTCAGAGTGATGCTGAAAAACTAATTCATGTATTTATTTCCTCTAGGCTGGACTATTGTAATTCATTATTATCAGGTTGTCCTAAAAGTTCCCTGAAAAGCCTTCAGTTAATTCAAAATGCTGCAGCTAGAGTACTGACAGGGACTAGAAGGAGAGAGCGTATCTCACCCATATTGGCCTCTCTTCATTGGCTTCCTGTTAATTCTAGAATAGAATTTAAAATTCTTCTTCTTACTTATAAGGTTTTGAATAATCAGGTCCCATCTTATCTTAGGGACCTCATAGTACCATATCACCCCAATAGAGCGCTTCGCTCTCAGACTGCAGGCTTACTTGTAGTTCCTAGGGTTTGTAAGAGTAGAATGGGAGGCAGAGCCTTCAGCTTTCAGGCTCCTCTCCTGTTGAACCAGCTCCCAATTCAGATCAGGGAGACAGACACCCTCTCTACTTTTAAGATTAGGCTTAAAACTTTCCTTTTTGCTAAAGCTTATAGTTAGGGCTGGATCAGGTGACCCTGAACCATCCCTTAGTTATGCTGCTATAGACTTAGACTGCTGGGGGGTTCCCATGATGCACTGAGTGTTTCTTTCTCTTTTTGCTCTGTATGCACCACTTTGCATTTAATCATTAGTGATTGATCTCTGCTCCCCTCCACAGCATGTCTTTTTCCTGGTTCTCTCCCTCAGCCCCAACCAGTCCTAACAGAAGACTGCCCCTCCCTGAGCCTGGTTCTGCTGGAGGTTTCTTCCTGTTAAAAGGGAGTTTTTCCTTCCCACTGTCGCCAATGCTTGCTCACAGGGGGTCGTTTTGACCGTTGGGGTTTTTACGTAATTATTGTATGGCTTTGCCTTACAATATAAAGCGCCTTGGGGCAACTGTTTGTTGTGATTTGGCGCTATATAAATAAAATTGATTGATTGATTGATTTACATTTTGAGCAAAACCAATTGAGTCTAATAATAGATTAAATGCAGTGTTGAGGCTGTCATTCTCAGCATCTGTGTGGATGTTAAAATCGCCCACTATAATTATCTTATCTGAGCTAAGCACTAAGTCAGACAAAACGTCTGAAAATTCACAGAGAAACTCACAGTAATGACCAGGTGGATGATAGATAATAACAAATAAAACTGGTTTTTGGGACTTCCAATTTGGATGGACAAGACTAAGAGTCAAGCTTTCAAATGAATTAAAGCTCTGTCTGGGTTTTTGATTAATTAATAAGCTGGAATGGAAGATTGCTGCTAATCCTCCGCCTCGGCCCGTGCTACGAGCGTTCTGACAGTTAGTGTGACTCGGGGGTGTTGACTCATTTAAACTAACATATTCATCCTGCTGTAACCAGGTTTCTGTAAGGCAGAATAAATCAATATGTTGATCAATTATTATATCATTTACTAACAGGGACTTAGAAGAGAGAGACCTAATGTTTAATAGACCACATTTAACTGTTTTAGTCTCTGGTGCAGTTGAAGGTGCTATATTATTTTTTCTTTTTGAATTTTTATGCTTAAATAGATTTTTACTGGTTATTGGTGGTCTGGGAGCAGGTACCGTCTCTACGGGGATGGGGTAATGAGGGGATGGCAGGGGGAGAGAAGCTCTAGAGAGGTGTGTAAGACTACAACTCTGCTTCCTGGTCCCAACACTGGATAGTCACGGTTTGGAGGATTTAAGAAAATTGGCCAGATTTCTAGAAATGAGAGCTGCTCCATCCAAAGTGGGATGGATGCCGTCTCTCCTAACAAGACCAGGTTTTCCCCAGAAGCTTTGCCAATTATCTATGAAGCCCACCTCATTTTTTGGACACCACTCAGACAGCCAGCAATTCAAGGAGAACATGCAGCTAAACATGTCACTCCCGGTCCGATTGGGAAGGGGCCCAGAGAAAACTACAGAGTCCGACACTGTTTTTGCAAAGTTACACACTGATTCAATGTTAATTTTAGTGACCTCCGCTTGGCGTAACCAGGTGTCATTACTGCCAACGTGAATTACAATCTTACCAAATTTACGCTTAGCCTTAGCCAGCAGTTTCAAATTTCCTTCAATGTCGCCTGCTCTGGCCCCCGGAAGACAATTGACTATGGTTGCTGGTGTCGCTAACTTCACATTTCTCAAAACAGAGTCGCCAATAACCAGAGTTTGATCCTCGGCGGGTGTGTCATCGAGTGGGGAAAAACGGTTAGAAATGTGAACGGGTTGGCGGTGTACACGGGGCTTCTGTTTAGGGCTACGCTTCCTCCTCACAGTCACCCAGTCGGCCTGCTTTCCCAGCTGCTCGGGATCTGCCAGAGGGAACCTAACGGCGGCTAAGCTACCTTGGTCTGCACCGACTACAGGGGCCTGGCTAGCTGTAGAATTTTCCACGGTGCGGAGCCAGTTCTCCAATTCGCCCAGCCTGGTCTCCAAAGCTACGAATAAGCTACACTTATTACAAGTACCATTACTGCTAAAGGAGGCCGAGGAATAACTAAACATTTCACACCCAGAGCAGAAAAGTGCGGGAGAGACAGGAGATTACATCAAAACTACTGCATGGGTTTTGACAAAAGTTTCACCACAGATAGATATTAGGCCATGAAAGGCTCCATTAAATTTTAGAGGTGATCTGGATCCGGATTCTGGATCAAGATTTGTCTTTATATAGGCTTTGAAGGATTATGTAAAAAAAATAAAACATGCAAACATTTTTTATTATTTGTCATCTCTATTGTTAAAAAGACAAGGGCACACAACACTCAAGCAATTTTGTCCATAATTTCTATCCAATAAATATAAAAATATGTGTATCCCCAACTTAGTGTAATTCGAATGTATGCATGTACTTTGAGTTGGAGCTATAGATTTCTTAGATGGAAATCATGTACAAAATTAAACTGAGATCATTCAGGGACTATATTCAGTTTTTATTTGTTAGTTATTTTTATTTTATACTGTATTTATTTATTATTTATTTACTCACTCACTCATTTTCAACCGATTTTCCAGGATTGGGTCTTAATAAGTTAATTTTAGTTTATTTATTATTCTTTTTTCTTTTTGGAGTGGACAACTGTATTACATTGATATGTCAAACATATCAGGAACTGTCACATCATTTTTCTAATTATCAGATATTTACTCACTCACTCATCTTCAACCAATTATTCGGGATTGTGTGTTATTTAGTTATGTTTATTTTATTTTTTATTCTTTTTTTGGAATGAACACCTGTATTACATTGATATGTCAAACATATTAGGAACTGTCAAATCATTTTTCTCATTATAAGATCACTCACTCAATCATCTTCAACCGATTACCTTGGATCGGGTCTTATTTAGTTAATTTAATTTTATTTATTATTCTTTTTTTCTTTTTGGAGTGGACAACTGTATTACATTGATATGTCAAACATATTAGTAACTGTCAGATCATTTTTCTAATTATCAGATATTTATTTACTCACTCACTCATCTTAAGTAAGTAAGTAAGTAAGCTTTATTTATATAGCACCTTTCACAGACCAAGGTCACAAAGTGCTTCACACGATATAAATAGACAATAAAAACAACACATAGAAATATAGAACAATAAAATAAATTGACACTAAAATGCCAGTTTAAAAAAATGTGTCTTTAGTTGCTGTCTAAAAACATCCACAGAATCTAGTGAGCGAAGTGAACAGGGAAGCTCATTCCAGAAGCGAGGTGCCACAGCTTTAAAAGATCTGTCCCCTCGACTTTTAAAACAAGTTCGGGGAACCATCAGCAGGTTCTGATTGGAAGACCTCAAACTCCTGCTGGAAACATAAGGCTGGATCAGGTCCTTAATGTATTCCGGTGCCTGCCCATGTAGAGCTCTAAAGGTCAGCACGAGGATTTTGTAATTTATCCTGTAAAAAACAGGGAGCCAATGTAAGGACTTGAGGACAGGAGTAATATGCATTCTCCTCTTCAACCAATTATCCGGGATTGGGTCTTATTTAGTTATTTTTATTTTATTTATTATTCTTTTTTGGAGGGAACAACTGTATTAAATTGATATGTCAAACATATTAGGAACTGTCAAATCATTTTTCTAATTATCAGATACTTCACTCACTCACTCATCTTCGACTGATTAACCAGGATCGGGTCTTATTTAGTTATTTATATTTTATTTATTATTCTTTTTTTTTTTTTGGACTGGACAACTGTATTAAATTGATATGTCAAACATATTAGGAACTGTCAAATCATTTTTCTAATTATCAGATACTTGTGCAACCTCACATCCGTCAAACTGAGTTGAAATGGCAGTATCTTCTGTTGCTTATGTTTCAACAGAAGTCTCAGGTTAGTACACTAATCCGGACCTTTAACATGCTTCAAAACTTGAAAACATTTCCATATGTGGATACATGAAGTTCTGTTGTTAGAAATATCAGTTCCAACACGTTTTATGATGGGCCACTGCCCTCATCCAGGCCTATAATTCTGAAGGAAAAATTAAAAAGAAGTCCTCCTCACTGGGGAACTGTAAAAGACAATAATGGTAATACTGTCAAGTTGGAGTTGGGTTTCAAATCCCAATCACACCAAGCATCTTGTACAAGACCTGCTGTTTAAACTCTTATTCACACCAGGTGACGTTTAGGAGTATTCCACAGCACACTGCTCCTGAATTCACCATCATAAGGAGACATCCAAGCAGACTAATGTTCCCTTCCCATCTTGTGACAGTAGCCATCTATCTGCTGCAGACACATGCCATATGTGCACCCCCTTGGAAGTCCCAGCTGTGGGAGCTCTCGGCACTGAGGCACCTACATGCTGGATTATGTTCAGGGGAGCTGTTAACCCCCAAAACGTAACTAACCTCAAGCCTCATCAGGGTCTCCCCAGGTAAGTGCTCATTTGACACAAAGTCCTTCTGGCAGTATCCAAAGATTCTCAGGAGAGACCAAGTACCAAAGACATCCATTCATCTTCTCAATCACTGGTCAGAGTCCAGGTCTTGCAATCATAAACTGAGACTGGAGTCAGTTCTACCAGAATGACTCAGGAGACAAGTTAAAATTGATATATTTTAATGCAACAAGATAATGTAGAGAAAGGACTATTCTGTGGTGTAGCAGATTCCCGTCCCCATCATGGCACAGAGTAGAGCTGAGATGATCACAAATCCTGCTGATGGAAATGGGAGGCGCAAAGCCTGGCCCCACACAGACGACAGGAACCAATGTGGTGATGCGGTGGAGGAGGGGCTATCTTGTCAGTGATCTGTGAACAGCAAGAGGTATGTGAGGTCACGGATGGTTTAAGGAATGTGGAGATTGGTGGAGAGCTAAACTAAACACTCCATTTTAATACAATAATTGAGTTAACGTAACTCAAACTTTGAAAAAAGTTATACTCACTCATTTCCATTAATTAAACTAACTCAAAAATGAATTGTTCTCATAACAACTCAGTTCCTTTAAGTGCATTTAAAGTTTTGGGGCATTTAAGTGTTGGTGATGTATTTCCAGTGCATTCCATTCACTCATTTTAATTGAGTTTATGTAATGGAGGCCAGCAGGTGTCGCTGTGCATATGTAGTTAGTAAAACCTCACTTCCAACAGCTCAAAAGAATTCTCTGGTCACAAGGCCAGAGTCCTGGGTTTTAGCCTTCATTAAATTTTTGAAAATGATTTTATTTAAGTTGGCAACCTCAAATGGTTTAAGGCAATCAGTTTCCTCAAATGGTTTGAGTTCAACTAACTCACTGAGTTTTACAGTGTAGGTAACACCCACGTTGTTTAGAGCAAAAAGCTGATGTTACTTAACTGATTCTGAGTGACTACTTAACCCTGTAACTGCCAAACGTTTTTCAATAGAATATATTTGATATCAATATCTTCTACCAAACGGTGGAGCTGACCATTAAAGATCTGTAGAGCAGATCATTTATTTTGTTGAACAAGTTACAACTGCAATAGAGATGAAGCAATACACTGTAGGGGATTTCTTTGATTTACAGAAAGCATCTGATACCATAGATCATAGTATGGCATTAGAGGATTAGCCCTGGATGGTTAGCTAGTTATTTATGTAATAGGTATCAGTGTGTCCATTTTAGAGGGACAAATTCAGAATTATTGAGGATTACATGTGGGGGCAATGTCCTTGGGCCATTGCTGTTTTTGTTGCATATTAATGATATAAGTTTGGTGTCAAAGTCTGTGCGTTTTATTTTGTTTGCTGATGACACTACTGTGTTCAGTAGTGGGGACAATTTGGGGCAACGTTTGGAAATGATGGAGAGGGAATTACTAAATTTTAAATATTGGTTTGATTCTAATAAATTGTCACTTCATTTTGGTAAGACAAAGTGTATTATATTTGGAAATAAGCCCAGGAATTTAAGTAGAAACTTATCATTGAACGATGTTGAAATTGAAATTGTATCTGAAACTACATTTCTTGGCATTTTTATTGATGCTAAATTAAGTTGGAAAACTCACATAAATTATATTAAATCTAAAATTTCAAAAGTTATTTCAATTTTGTATAAAGCACAATATTTTATCCCCCAATCATTCATTACTTGTCCCATATATGCCCTATTGTATTGAGGTTTGGGGAAACACATACAAAATAAAAACAAATCCAGTGTTACAAAAGAAAGCTATAACAGTTATAAGTAAAAAACACATTATGAACCAACGAAACATTGTTTGTTTGTCTGTGTATTTTGAAATTTCAAAATTTGGTGGATTATTTTATATACAGACCATGTACCAAGTTAAAAATATACTTTTGCCTCTACCAATTCAGGAGTTGTTTAAAATGAGGGAGTCCAGTTATCATTTGCGAGGAACACTGATATTTGAGAGAAGAAAGATTCGAACTACTGTTAAAAGTCATTGTATTTCTGTAAAAGGTGTTAGAATCTGGAATAATTGTTCTGATAGTATTAACTTATCTGGTACATTAGTAGGTGTAAGTTGAATTGGAGCAAGACGGAGCGCGCAGTGTGTCGACAGACAGTGTGGATTCTGATGATGAGGAGATGATCCCTCTTTTGTTCTGGACGAGGAACCAGAGCAGGTGGGTCCACCGACATGCGCACAGATCTCCACAGCTTCTGTTTGCAGTTTCTCCGGGGCTCAGGCGCTATGAGCTCTGTCCCAGTGCCAAGTCCTGGAACGCAGAGATGCAGACACACACTGCTTCAGCTGTGGCTCCAGGCATGTTTCATTTAAAGTGTCGAGATGGGTAGCTTCGGTTTTGTTTTGTTCCTCTTTCATCCCTTTTGCACTCGATTTGCAGGCTATTCAGCGATAAAGCTCGTTCGTCCACTTTTTCTCAACGAATTGTGACTTTTTTTTACTTTTTTCCCTTCATTCAGGAATTGTCGTGTGCTGTGTGACTGGGCCATTAGCCCACCAAGCTGTCAATGGATACCGACCTTGGCTGAAGAAGTATTCGGCGTTGGACTGGCACGCTATCCAGGTAGAGTTGCGAAGTCTTATCATCATCTTGACCAAAGGGCCTATATAGGACTTCTTCTACTTGAAGATCTGAGTCTTCTGGTAGAATGTAAACTGCATTTCTCAAATACATGGACCTTTGTTCTCCTGCAGGGATCACCAGAAACTCCTATTCAGTCACCTCTGGATGCCATCAGCTCTTTCCTGACATCTCATGATCTCACAGGTCAAGTTGCCAGAGGTGAGTGTCAGTGTGCAGACTGTCGGCCACACAAAAGATGCTGAGAAAGGTCATTCACGTGAAAATATTTACATTTTCTTCTGAGTCTCATTCATCCATTCTTGAAGGCTATACTGCCACCTACTGGTGCACAGAGTGATTGAAAAATGACTGAAAGCATAGTTTAGACCCCTACGTACAAAGTGAGGGTGTGTTTGATGAATCAAAGATGAATTAAAGCCAAAATACACATCAAATAAATCAAACAACTGGTACATTTGCCCAATTCACAAAAAAGTGTTGATTATTTCTAAATTTGCCTGACAAAATCTATTAGAGAGTCACATAAAAATGTGCATTACTGCATAGGGGGCCAAAACTATAAAAATGCAAAAGAATACAAAAAAATAAGGTGCTGTAGGATGTGATTGAAAATGATAATTAAACTGAGAATATGAGACAGAAAGCAATAATCTCAGGGAGAAGGTGTGCAGGAGTCAGACAGAAAACATGTGGGCGATTCTTATTAAACCAGGGGAAGGAGAGAATGACAGAGCCGGTAAATCCGGGGAGCAGTGACGGGCCAAAAGGAGGTGTCACCCAGCTCCGCTCCTGATTAACTATTTACAACATAAGATTAGAGACAACATGAAATATTAACGTGGCACTCTGTGCTAAGACACACCGAAAAGGAGGCGAGGGGGAGAGCCGGGATGGATGAGGGCGTAGAGAGATAGCTGAGACTGGAAGCTCAAGCAGGAATGCAGGAGGAGAAAGTGACAAGGAGGACAGCAAAGGATCTGTGAAGGTGGCAGAGAGATAAAAATCACACCTGCTTTAAAATCATCTGATTTACGTGGGAGCCTCCCTGTGTTTAACTCTTTCTCCCGTTTGGACATATCTCCCTCTAATCTCTCAAGTTCATAGTGATATGACTCAAATGGGTGTTTTACAGTTTCTGTGGTGCGCCCAGCCTGTACGATATGACCTTGCCCGCCGTGCTGTGCATCGTCGTCACGTTCACTAGCCTCCGCTAGCTTGTGTTGCTGATCAGAACACCTCTCAAACAAAATGGCAAATATGCTTCAAAATTTCTGTCCGCTCGTCGCAAGACCTTCCCTTTCTAGCCATTAGCCATGTCAGCATGCATTTAGCAAGCTAGCGCAGGCTAATTTTAGCAGAGAGCACAGTGAGGAAATCAAGGTTAGCAAACAGGCTAACTGTAGCAGTGGTATGTTTTCAACATTTTTTTAAATCATTTAACCACATACAGCAACATATCCAGGTACAGGAGCTATCAAAAATAAATATAACAATAGTTAAGCTATCAAATTTACATAAATGTACAATTTAAGATGATTTATTTAATTAATTTAAAGCCTGATTTATGCTTTTGCTGCTCTGTAACTCCGTGTCATGCAATGACGTGTGTGACAGTTTTAAAATTCTCTGGATTATGCTTTATTCTGGACTAATTTGACCCTCAACAAACCTTTCTTTCTACAATCATCACCTCCAAATCAAAGGTAAACTGGACATTTTCTTCTTTTACCAACTTCGTACTGTAAATGTGGTGCAGACTTTTCTGATCCATTTATCAGTGTGCACGCTATATAATATGATGTCAGATGAAGGATTAAAAGCAGAAAAGTGTCAAATCACAGCCTTTTGTGTTTGATTTAACAGGTGCACGTTAGGCTGCGGGTCTGAGTCTGAACACGGCGAGAAAAAACTAAACGGTCTGACTTTTACTCACAAACGATTCCTCTCCCACTTCAAATCAGCGAGTGTCAGAGCTGAATGTAAATTTGTAGCTCTGCACGTCCAGACCGCTTGGAGGTTTTAATGGAAATACATTGTGATCGGATGGGACATTTTATCCGATGTGAGTGAAAAATCCACTGTACAAAATCTGTTATATACGGTGTTTGTTACATGGAAAACAATACAAAAACTTTGGGATTTTTTTTTTTTTTTTGTCCGGTGACTGCCAATATCTGGTTTATATGACAACGGTTTAGTTGAGTTTTACTGTACGTGGGACTGAATAATAAATTTACCTCGCAAAGCTTTGATGATGAAGTTGCTTCCATCACACACAGCTGACGTTATTTTCCCAATTTTTTTTTTTCTATTCAGATCTGAAGGGAATCTGTACATCCTGAAGCCCTTGCTGTGTCTATTTGTGCCTCCAAATGCACAACAACCCAGCATTTTCAGTGAATAAATCAATAAAATAGCTGGATTTACTTGTAGACAGATTAACAGCAAATGATATTTTGAACCCAAGATGGCACCACGAGTCATCTGACCGGTTTTTTTTTTTTTTTCGACTCGTCATGTCACCACTCTCTCTAATAAAGGCGTACTAACTGTGCCTGGCCACACCTCATTTTTAGACCGACACCCCCATGTGCACACAAATGAGCGCAATGCTACTCACTGCTTTACAATCTGGGTGCACCCGCTTTACTCCTGCAGAAAGATAGGGCCCCTTTACCCAAATGATGCATGAATGTTAACAGCAGAATCATTTAAATTTTCTTGAACCTTTTTTAGCAAGTTTATTTTCCACACTGTCAAATTTCATTTCTGTCCAAAATTTCAAACATCACCACATCGCTCCACAAAACCATCTTCTAGCATTTTACGGATGACAGAAATGCAGAATAGCGCTTGAGTGTGCAGCAGTTGGCTTCCTGAAGAACATGTTCCTTAAACCTGACTTTGTGACGCTCTTGGCATCGCTGTGGATAAAAATGTGTGCGCTGTGTGAATAGGTTTAAAGGATGCTGTCACACTTTCCAAGCTGAACTTTTATAAGGAATACCTGAAGGTATTTGAAGGTGTCCCGGTGCCAGACTCAGTGTGTGAGCTTCAAATGGAAGTTCCAGGGTTTAGTTTTATTAAACTGGGCTCAGTTGAGTCAGCTGTATCAGACGACTGGCTCGGCAGCTTTTTAGTCACTTTTTTCTGAATGGAAAAGTTTTCTCGTCATTTATCCGGACCGGTTAATGATAAATGTTACAGTCTAGTTTTTTGCTGAGCACGCACACTCGTTTTACAGCAGAATCGATCATAATTGTCAAATTCAGTATATTAACAGCAATGAGCCGCTCGGTGCAAACACATCGTGAGCGTTTTTACTGAAGCGACAGAGGCAATAAATGAAGGTGATCCTGGTGGAATTTGCTGAGGGAGCCACAGGGAGGGATTTTTATTTATTTATTTATTTATTTTTTAACTGCGATTAAAGATGGATACTTTTCAGAAATAAACTCAAAACAGAAACAAGGAGTGAAATAATATGCAATGAAATATAAAGTAAAAAGAATAAAAAATAAATTAATAGAGTTCATAAGTGTCTAGGCTGTAAAAATATAATATAATGTAACGCAGAAAGCTCTGTGTCACTGCATACCATCTCCAAGCCCATCACCGTAGCCTGATGTGCACCTTCCAAAAATTGAAACTACATGTTGAAATGACAGAGACCACACTGTGATTGGTCACCTTTCTGGTTTCACTCCTTCCTCTCCCATTATATTTAAAGATATAGTGCCACTGAGTGTTTTAAGAATTAAGTCACAAAAATAACTTTCTTTGGCACTGCTATAATTTTATTCTTTAGCATTTAGATAAGATATGATATTACCAATATGATCGAAATTCATACTGTGTGGAAACAGTTTAGAATTTTTTTCAGAATTCTTCAGAAAACTGCTCTATAAATGAGCAGTCCTGTGACATGTTTCTGTTTTGTACAGATCAGTGGTTTCTGCACCAATCTGTTTTGTACAGATCAGTGGTTTCTGCCACTAGTCTTCCGTGTTTTGGCCCGACGCGTCATTCCTATTGGACAGCGCGAAGCTACGTCACAGCTCAGAGCGTCGAAAGTTGGATTGGGTTGAACTTATGTTTTTTCTTTTGTTCAATAAAAAAAAAAGATTGGGTTGAACTTTGACCGCGTCAGCCTGCCGACAAGTGGCAATGCGCGCTCCCATCAGAAGCGTCGCTTTAGCTCAGCTTTTCACGCAACATTTCTGACGCCTCTAAAAAGCAACATGTCACATTGAAAATAATGCTTTTTAGACCGATTCTAGACGCCTCTCACGCTTCCGACACATGAAAGGCCCATTAATCTGCAATAATGAGCTTGAAATAGCGCTGATCAAAATAATGAGGATAAAATCTATATCGGATTCCTGATCGGGATGCAACGTCCGATTTCGATCAAGTCTGAAACCACGTGATCGGGCCTGATTTCCGATCACGTGATCGGATTGGGACATCCCTGCTGAATACATTATTGACCTAGAATCTACAATGGCTTCAATCACAGTCGCAAAAGAAGTAAATAAGCACAAAACTAATATTTAAAATAAATTCAGGTATTTTTCTTTCACCAGCATGAACAAGAAGAAACAAATCTGCAAATGGCTGCATGATTTATATGATTAAATAAGTTACACTGTAGAAAAAAACAAGTGTTGGACACAATGGCTCAAACAACTTGCAACATTCAGTCACATTCAGGTTATGTCTAAAAGCATGCCACATTACAAAAGGGGTCATGTGTTCAAGTCTCCTCACATATGTCAAACTGAGTGCCCTCAATATTACAAAATGCATCCAAGTCCTGTTTAAATTGCACAAACATTGTGTCTGTGTAAGGAAGGCAGACTACATCAATAAGGGGAGGCTACAAGAGGTGATCTCAATGAGGAAAAAAGAACAAATAAACAACAACAAAAAAAGTCCCAGCTTTGTTCTTCATGTCGCACCCCCTTACTATTCCGGCGGTAAATTGCATTATAATGCTCACCAACAACACAGAGAACTTCAAAAGAGATACAGATTCTTTATTGTCATTGTAACAGGTACAACAAAAGGTAAGGTGCAGCCTTTCGGTGCAAATATGAACCTCAGTAAATCACACACACACTTGAAATGTCTGGAGAAGAAAAGAAAATAAACATAACATTTAACAGAAATAAAAAGGTATGCAGAGTGCAAATTTAAAAAAAAAAATATAAGAACAAGTGGCAAAAAAGTGAGTCCATTAAAAAAAGAGAAAAATATGTACAAAACTGTGGATAATTCAGTGGCAGTGGATATTGCACGTAAACAAATATTGCACTCATTTCAAGTAAAGACTCGTTAGCAGACTCTTAATGAGCCTTTCATTGCATTCAGGTGTGTTGGAGCAGGGAGACAACTAAGAGTGTCAGGAATGTGGCTCTCGAGGACCGAACTTGGCCACCCCTGCTCTATTTGGACTCCCAGGAAACGGAAGTCCCTGACCCACTGGTCTACCCAATGATAATGGGCTGAATGTCTGTTTTGTTTCTCCTGAAGTCTATGATTAGCTCCTGTGTTTTAGATGTGTTCAAAGGCAGGTTATTATCTCTACACCACATCATCAGCTGTTCCACCTCATCCCCAGTAGGTGGACTCATCTCCTCCAGTGATACAACCTACCACTGTGGTGTCAACCACACACTTAATGAAGATGTTGCTGGTGTGGATAGGAGTGCAGTCAGAGGTGTAGTAGGTGAAGAGCAGCGGGCTCAGCACACAGCCTTGAGGGGCACCGGTGCTGAGTGCGAGAGCTGTGGATATGTGAGGACCAATCTTGACTCTTTGTGAGTGATCTGACAGAAAGTCCTTAATTCAAAGACAAAAAAAAAAGGTCACACTCACATCAACATCATTGCGTGGCCATGGGATTACGGAGTTGTAGATGCAAAAATCAAGACTTTAGTCATTGTGTCCCACAGCAGGCTGTACTCAAAGTTCTTGAAATGGAGCAATAACACCACCTGATGGACATTTACCATTAATTCAGGTACAACAGAATTTCACCAAGAGATTTAGTTTTCTATATCTAATTATCCTAGTCCAGGAGCCTATCCCAGCAGTCACAGGGAGAGAGGCAAGGTACACCTTAGACAGGACCCCAGTGTACTGCAGGGTCACATATAGACATACAGACACATGCACACTCTTACACACATCTACAATCAATGTAATGTTCCCATTTCACCTAACCTGCATGTGTTTGGAAGTGAGAGGAAGCCGGAGCACCCACAGGGAATGTACACAAATATGAGGAGAACGTGCAAATGCCACAAAAAGAGGACCAGGTGGGAAGCGAGCTCAGGATGTTCTTGCTGTGAGGCAACAGTGTTAACCACTAATCCACCGTGCCTCATTTAAAATATTGACACACGTGAGTGTTTTTAGTCCTTGGAGCTGTTTTTATTTGACCTAGTGAATATTTTGGACCACATCATGAATAGGATTTGTTCCAGAACTATGCTGATGGCGAAAACCAGCTATCCTGACAGTGGGCTGTGCTTTTGTGCGCTCATGTGGACATAATGAATGTAATTCTTGGGGCTCATACCGACATGTGAGTGACTCACTCTGAGCTTTTAACCTGCAATTACGTGTGCTTGTGTCTGTGTGGTGTTAGACTACAATAAAACACCATCAACGACTCAAAAAAAACCCAACTAAAAATCACACACAAATACAGTCTACAGGCATGTTGACATCAGGCCATACCAGGCATGCAAACATGCATCAGAAGTTCAGAAGAAGAAACAGAAGAAAGTCTATAATTTCCCCAAAATGGGACATGTGTCCAGTACATGTTATTTCCCACACTTTTCCAAACCGCTAATATGTCACTATTAAAATTTCAAACCTGTCTTCTGTTGAAGAGCTTTTCATTGGTTTCATTGTTAAGGAGGAGGATCAGCAGGAGACTTCTGCTGCAAGAACAGCAGGTCCTGGATAATGCATATTGTACGCAATTGTCCACATTCACCTACTTTGACACAAGATTACCCCCAATCTGCACCTACTGAAACAGATTATTTATTGGATCACAATTTATGCCCTTGTCATGAATGTTATTAAACATTTTTAAAATGTTCCTGATTGCTGATAATGTTGTACAATGCTACTTTTACAACAGTTTACACTCAGTTTCAGGCCATGAATGGGTGTACTTTTTACTTTTGTGCCACATATAGCATCAAAACCCAGCAATGGAGACAGGCCTACATCTTCCATCCTGTGACATGGGAGGATTTCCAGTTTTCCATTACTTACCTCAAGAGACCACCTATCTGCTACTAGAAACAACAGAGTTTCCTACCACAAATTTGTCAATCTATTTGTTCTGCATTTTTTTTAATAGAATTTTGCATGGATTGGCCAATCCGTGTAGCAAGAATAATCCAAACTTGTACGGGGGGTATTTATGACCCTGGCAAGATCCATGAGATTTTCAACATGATAGCTTCAGATGGTATTGTAATTTGCCAACTCTAACATTACATTTTACTGTTTTGCAGGGAAGCCAACAGACCTAGAACAACAAAATTTACCGCTGCACAAGCATTAAGATTGATTCCTGATGCCTGCAGTGATGATGAAAAGGATGATGGTCAACTATATTACAGAGTGAAATAAATATGAGGAACCCTAAAACAATCAGTTATATAGAAGTATTACAATATAAAGTCAATGGGGTCATAAATAACCCTACTTGGTCATATTATTTGCTAAAATAATTTGGTCACTTGTGGGGTAATGCAGGTACAATGGAGTTTTACAGAGTTCCAATAGAGTTCCAAGTGTGTAGTGCTCATATCAGAAGATTGTACTTTGTCCTTCAGATGAAGATAAGCTAACGCAATTGAAGCAGCCATCTGAATGAGACGTGAAACATGATAAGGACAGCTCCTGTTACCGATATAAATAAAGGTGGAAAACTAAAATAAATTATATCCAGTGGAATTGACTCTGAATTACAGTGATTAACTATTTTTTTTTAATTCAACATATTGACAGTCCATCTTCTTATCTCACTGAGCTACCTGATCTACAGTGGAATGATGAGGCAGCTGTGGAACGATATAAAGTGAGTTTGGAGCAAAAACTCTAAGAAATGTTTCAAGCACCTTGTTGAATCTACACCATGAACAATAAGTAATGAAGACACTTCTGAAGGCAAAAGGTGGTCCAACCCTACACTGAGAAGGTGTATAATGAAACGTCCAGTGAGTACACAAGAGAAGACAAGAAAGTGCAACTTTACCACACACTGAAACCTTAAACTATACACAGAATTCTACACCTTTGTGCAAAAAGGTGTTACTTGTAGTTTGTGATTTCATATAGCAGGTAGAGAGATGCGAACATCTGCTGTCAATGTAAAAACGAAGAGTCTGACATGCCCCGTCAACTCACATCTATGACCGTCAGGAAATTAGAAAGAACAGACATCAAACTATGAAGTTCAATAAAAGTTTGTCTCATGCAAAACATCATCTTCTCCTTTGAAGCTGTTTAGTGTTATGTCTGTTGAACCTAATTCACTTTGAAGTGTGCGAGTGCCCGTTGCTGTCTGCGGGGGTGAGAGTGTGTAGTTTTGTGTGCGTGTTGCATAATGGCATTAGGAGAACACATGCGCACGAGGACGTGGTCACGCCTCTGTGTGCGATCAACCGGCGATGTATTAAATCAAAGAGTCAGGGTTGGTCAGCACATCAAGGCCACAGTGGCTTCATAACGATCTTTAATACCATCTGAACAGCTTTTAAGATGCGTGCACGGTGGACGGATGGGGAGTTGCTTCAAAGACGGTCCTCGCGCCGCACACCCCTGTGGGTATCCAAATTACTGCTCAAGGCCAACACAAAAACTCCAGTTAGAAGTGGAAGGATGGAGATGAAAAACAAAGAGGGGAAAAGGAGAGAAGGAGAAGATCAAGGAGGAATAGAGGAAGCAGGGTGGTTTTGATTTCGCTTTAGAGTCACCCGACATTCACACACAGATGTCGACACAAACAAAATGTGAAATGTCTTTTTCCTGAACTTGATGTTACTCCTGTGAAAGGATGATGCGAGGAAAACACCACAGACTGTCTCTACAGATCTGGTGCTTCCTGTCTTACTGTACCATGATGAGAGCTGAAGGCAATGAGTCTTTGGTACTTGATCTCTGTGTATGATCCTTGGGTACCACTGGAATGGGTGTCAAAATCAACAGCTCTTTCATGTCATGACACCAACATAAAAGATCAAGTTGGGGATTGCCTGTTGGGATGAAAAACAGTGGGGACCTTGTGTCAGAGAACCTTAAAGGTCCAACAGGAACCCTGTACACAAGACGGCTAATGGAGCTCTAGTGAAAAAGAAATCCACAATGACGGATCAGAACGAGGATGTGATGGCTTGTAACCCAACAGCTGTGAAGGCAGATGAAGGCTGCAGCAGGTCCTCAGTCCCCGATCATCTGGGATTTAACAGCCATTGTATCAGGCTAAGGATCTGTGTATTTACTGGCATGCAACAACATTCCCACATTCAACAAACCTCACAACAGACGTCTCTAGATCGACTCCACCAAGAGACCATCTTCTCACCACTGAGGGATTGCCATGGCGACCACTACAATGAATATGAGTCAAACAAGCAGTTCTTAGGGGTTACCTAGCTGAGGAGTAGAAGTTATGATATTTTGACCATGTGGTGAAAGGGAGTTTGGGGTGCAATGCTGGAGCTGTTGCCCTCATGACCTGATCTCGGATAAGTGGTTGAAGATGAGTGATGATGTGCGATTTCACCATCTATACAGATAACAACCGATTAACGTACATCACGAGCAGAGCCAAACTCAATGCAGTTTGTCACCGCTGGGAGGGAGAATTGTCAGACTTCCGCTTTGACATCAGATACAGACCAGGGAGAGTTAATACTGATGCAGATACACTGTCTCGATTCCCCCTAGACGTTGACTATACAGTGAGGAAAATAAGTATTTGAACACCCTGCAGTTTTGCAAGTTCTCCCACTTAGAAATCATGGAGGGGTCTGAAATTTTCATCTTAGGTGCATGTCCACATAATCTAAAAATAAAAATCTGGAAATCACAATGTATGATATTTTAATAATTTATTTGTATGTTACTGCTGCAAATAAGTATTTGAACACCTACCAACCAGCAAGAATTCTGGCTCACACAGACCTGTTAATTTTTCTTTAAGAAGCCCTCTTATTCTGCACTCTTTACCTGTATTAATTGCACCTGTTTGAACTTGTTACCTGTATAAAAGACACCTGTTCACATACTCAATCACACTCCAACCTGTCCACCATAGCCCAGACCAAAGAGCTGTCTAAGGACACCAGGGACAAAACTGTAGACCTGCACAAGGCTGGGATGTACTACAGGACAACAGGCAAGCAGCTTAGTAGAAGCCAACAACTGTTATGATTATTTATTAGAAAGTGGAAGAAACACAAGATGACTGTCAATCTCCCTCGGTCTGGGATTCCATGCAAGATCTCACTTTGTGGGGTAAGGATGATTCTGAGAAAGCTCAGAACTACACAGGAGGACCTGGTCAATGACCTGAAGAGAGCTGGGACCACAATCACAAAGATTACATTAGTAACACATGATGCTGTCATGGTTTAAAATCCTGCAGGGCAGCAAGGTCACCCTGCTCAAGCCAGCACATGTCCAGGCCCATTTGAAGTTCACCAGTGACCATCTGGATGATCCAGAGAAGGCATGGGAGAAGGTCATGTGTTCAGATGAGACCAAAATAGAGCTTTTTGGAATTAACTCCACTTACCATGTTTAGAGGATGAGAACAACCCCAAGAAAACCATCGCAACCGTGAAGCATAGGGGAGGAAACATCATACTCTGGGGGTGCTCTTCTGCAAAGGGGACAGGACGACTGCACCGTGTTGAAGGGAGGATGGGTGGGGTCATGTATAGCGAGATTTTGACAAACAACCTCCTTCCCTCAGAAAGTGCATTGGAGATGGGTCATGGCTGGGTCTTTCAGCATGACAATGACCCCAAACACACAGCCACAGCAACTAAGGAGGGGCTCCGTAAAAAGCATTTCAAGGTCCTGGAGTGGCCTGGCCAGTCTCCAGACCTGAACTCAATAGAAAATCTTTGGAGGGAACTGAAACTCCAAACCTGAAAGATTTGGAGAAGATCTGTGTGGAGGAGTGGACCAAATTCCCTGTTGCAGTGTGTGAAAACGTGGTCAAGAACAGTGTTGCCACAGTTACTTTGAAAAAGTAATCCAATTACTGATTACTGATTACTCCTTTAAAAAGTAACTTAGTTACTTTACTGATTACTCAATCGTAAAAGTAACTAAGTTAGATTACTAGTTACTTTTTTAGTTACTTTTCCCAGCTGCTGACAACAACCCTCTGCCACCTCAACATGACAATGATACTTGTTTTGCCAAAACTCACTTTATAGTTACCTTTTCTTGACTTCAATGAAAATAAATACTTGTTTTATAAAAGGTAAAATAAAGACCTCTTTCTTGACTTCATATTTAACTGCTGACAGCACTGTAACAGTAAAACTTGCAATTTCTCACCTACATTGTTTATAAATGTAACTATTAAAATCTTTCTAAGATTTTTTCTAACATTGACCTGCAGCTCATAGATGTGGTGAGGGAGACAGCTAGGAAGATACTGGGTGTGATATCTGGACAGCAGAACGAAGACAAGAAGACTTGATGGTGGAATGAAGATGTCCAGGAACGCATAAGGAGAAAGAAGTTGGCGAAAAAGAATTGGGACAGTCAGAGAGATGGAGAAAGTAGAGAGGAGTACAAGGAGAAGTGCTGTAAGGTGAAAAGAGAAGTGGAAAATCTAAGGAAAAGGCATTTAACTTCCCTGCTTCCATCAAATGCAGCATGAAATTTCAAGCCTGTGGATGCACTTACTCCTGAATGTTGTTCCAAAATTCAGTAAAATTGTCATGGAGCAAACTCACTATATTTGAAATGAAATCTTCCTGAAATATATCAAATACAACCACTGGGAAAAGTGGAAAAAGAACCCAAAAACCAAACAGTAGTAGTTCACAAATGGAACACAGCCGACAACTGAAAAGACGCTTGAATTTAAAAGCATCTCTGTTAGCATGTGTGATTATGTGGGGATGATTACGGCAAAACGCTACTTGATGAGCGAAGAAAATGTGATGTGATTCACTTCACGATGATTCGCTACATTATTACAGCATTTATGCATTTGTTTTTGCTAACTGACGAAGGTACTCTTCTGCTCACGGATACAGTTCCATGTGCTTGTATCACGTGCACATGCCTGCTTTTTATGTTTTGCAATAATAAAAACACAACACATTATTATTTTATTCTTGTGCAGGTTGAAAACGCTGTTTGTTCCTGAGTCCTTTTTAAAATGATGTGTTGTATTTGCTTTGCACTGCGTTCACATCGTGGACTCACTCACATCACTATTATTATGTTCTTCATCACAGTTAGTGTGAGGGCCAGACCCACTAAATCTGGTTCATAACTACCACTTGGGGATGGGGTGTGGGTGCAGCGCTGGGGGTGCGGCACTGTGGTGGTATGTGCCTCTAGAGTGCATTTCAACATGATAGAAATCAATATTCTGTATCTTTTTTTATTTTTACAGCCTGTTAAAATGACCTCATATCAACCAAAACGCTATGTTTATGAATCAATATGTTTGACTTTAAGCACGTCTAAAAGCCAAATAGAATAGTAATATCATTGTAATCAGATATGAAATATCATATTTGATGTTCAGTTGCACACACACACACACACACACACACACACACACACACACAAATATCAAATCAAATATGGCTGCCAAGATGGTGGCGAAGCATTATATTTTTAATTATATTAATTATTTTCAACAAAACGCAAATTAGACAAGAAGATGATAAAAACATTCAATTTGTCCTTTTCAGCATTTAAGGAAGCAACTAGGATGTTTTTTTTTTTTGCAGTATTTCCCTTGCATTTTCAGTTTTCTAGACATAATTTTTTTTTTCAGGAAACAAAGCATGTTTGGTGTAACGCGAGTCATGCTGTAATTAAAAGTAATTAAAAGACTAATCAAAGATTTATCTTAGTTTTTGTTTCTGTCATTTCACACCTTGTGTTAACTGGCACATTCACACAAGAAACTGTGTCTAAAAATGTATATGTGTGGGAGGTACACAAAAAATAACTTGCAAAGCGACCAAAAACTATATCACGAGTCACATGGAAATGCCCAATTACTACTGTTTCTTCAACATTTGATATTAAAGAATAATTCTTCAATTTAGAACACAGTTGTTGGGGGTGGGGGGGTTCATATTGAATACATGGCTGCACTACACCACACATCAAATAAGTCCTGTCCAGGGTGAACCTCGCCTCACACCCTGTCACTGCTGTGATAGGCACCAGCACCACCATGACCCTTAACTGGAGTAAGAAGATAAATCAAATCAAAAGCAAATCAAATCAATTTTATTTATATAGTGCCAAATCACAACAAACAGTTGCCCCAAGGCGCTTTATATTGTAAGGCAAAAGCCATACAATAATTACAGAACAGGAAGAAACCTCCAGCAGAACCAGGCTCAGGGAGGGGCAGTCTTCTGCTAGGACTGGTTGCGGCTGAGGGAGAGAACCAGGAAAAAGACATGCTGTGGAAGAGAGCAGAGATCAGTCACTAATGATTAAATGCAGAGTGGTGCATACAGAGCAAAAAGAGAAAGAAACACTCAGTGCTTCATGGGAACCCCCCAGCAGTCTAAGTCTATAGCAGCATAACTAAGGGATGGTTCAGGGTCACCTGATCCAGCCCTAACTATAAGCTTTTCCAAAAAGGAACGTTTTAAGCTTAATCTTAAAAGTAGAGAGGGTGTCTATCTCCCTGATCTGAATTGGGAGCTGGTTCCACAGGAGAGGAGCCTGAAAGCTGAAGGCTCTACCTCCCATTCTACTCTTAAAAGCCCTAGGAACTACAAGTAAGCCTGCAGTCTGAGAGCAAAGCGCTCTATTGGGGTGATATGGTACTATGAGGTCCATAAGATAAGATGGGACCTGATTATTCAAAACCTTATAAATAAGAAGAAGAATTTTAAATTCTATTCTGGAATTAACAGGGAGCCACTGAAGAGAAGCCAATATGGGTGAAATATGCTTACAGAAGATACAGAAAAGTATGATAGCAGACATCTAGTTTAAACCAGCCTTTGGAAGAACTCAGCAGGTTCATATCAGGCCGACTTATCCTGTATCCCGACTTTACATTGTTTTTGGCACTCATATGTGTTACACTCGAGAATCTGAAATTTTAGTCAATAGGGCATCAATCTGAAAGGCAGTAAAATCAAGAAGTTACACAGTGTTGCTATTGTTAAGTCAAATCAAGTCTAGGGGCGTGCACTGGTGCTGCGCATTGCTGCATCCACAACACCATGGGAATGCCATGGCTCCTGGATGGCAACCACCCAGGCAGACAACTGCTCCCATCCCACATCTCTAAGGGCCCCTTCTCACGTAACACGACTGAGGTAGAATGGCGCATGAAGGAGGAATCAAATGGCACTCATGAAAAATCGGAGCCACCTCATACAGCTGTCACAACAACCATTCGCACACACCAGTGGCCGAAAGACAGCGAGTGCTGTGTGAATGCCAATTTGACTCCTCTCTTGGCAGGTGTCGGAAAAATTCCGGGTGTCGTACACAAACATCTAACACTGCTCACTGGACACTTAGAAAAGGCGGGGCTGTTCACGCTCCCAGCTCAGACAGTAGGCGACCACATTCGACCTGTCTGTGAAAAGTGTCTAAGTGCCCCATGAGTGTAGAGTAACCTAGCAACACACATAGGCGTGACTGTGCAGAACACCCACACACACACACACACACACATGGCTTGTGGAATATGCCCCACTTCCCCCAACACACACACCAAGAATCCAACATTGTCAACTGTGGCTGAGGACCCCAGAGTCCGGTCAGTGTCCAGCGCAGTGCACTGGTGAAACAGCTGACCTGCTGCTCAGCTGGTGAACACGCAATGCACATGTGTAGGTGGGCGCTCATGCCCTCATCACATGCTGATAATTATGTACTGACACGATCACATCTGATCACACCTGTACTGGCTTGTAGGATACGACTTCACAAAGCTGTACTGTGAGGCGTAGATGTCAGCATGCTGTCCTTTATGTGGAAATAAATTAAAATACATATTGCTTCAGCTGACCGCTGCGTCAGCGCACCACAATGCTGGTGAATATCACAGGAGGTCCCTGCGAAGTGTGTGTCACTGCAAGAGTTCCCCAACATTGTAATAATTAAAACACATATCACATTTGCAGCAGATCACTGCGCGCTGGACAAGCCATGCCGACTGATGTGTTCATGATGCGAGAACCTGGCTCTTCATGACATGGGAGCTGGCTCTTCATGACATGGGAGCCCGGCTGATGTCTTCATGAGAGGAACGCATCAGGTAATTCATGTAATACCTAAAAGGGAGAACAGTAATGCACGTCATTTCATTACTTCTTCCCAACTGCCCCTTGATCTCAAAGGCAGAGGAACCAGAGACATATATGTCACTGCAAAGCTATCGTGCTGACATGAAATCCAGAGATATGCAACTTTCAGACTAGGCCACACAGTCTGAGCTACTATGACTGCCAGACATGACCTCTACAATTATCACAAAATGAACAACAAGAAAACCATCTTCTATTGTTGCATATGCAGCCAGCTGAAGTACGTCACCCCCCCCCCCCCCGCCCCCCGCTTTATTTAGGAAAATAAAGCAGAATTTTCTCTTGTTTTCTTATTGTTCATCATGAAAACTGCTGCTCCAGCCATCTTTTCTTTTCTCATCGATGCCGCTGAGAGGAGCAGCTGACACACTGAATGTCATGCTGTAGGTGCGAGACAGGCCAACCACTAGATCTTCTCACCACGGTGGAAAAGGTGGAAGATAGAATCCTACATATTGTTGCTGCTGATTCTTTAAGGTGTAGTTGTTATAACCCAAAACAGTTTCCTGATTTGTGGCTGGACTTCATAATGTGTTGGTTGAGTTTTTAAGAGAAATTCAGCATGTGTAAAGTAAAGGTTTGCACTTCAGCAAATTGGTTATATCAGGGCTTTGTTTTCACTGACATATTTGTGTGTGTCAGTGAAAACAAAGCCCTGACAATGATAATGTGCCTGATAATTCAAAAACAGCTGGATGGATTTCCTTCAGACCTGGTGGCAATATTACTTGGTGAGATATAGAGAGTTCATTAGATTTTGGTGTAGTTTACTCAAAGGTTAAGGCAAAGGTTAAGGTCCAAAAAACACCTTTTTTATACACCTCAACCATGAAGAAGCCTTCATCGATCAAACCTAATGAGAATAGTATTTGAATAGTTATCTACATCATACGAGGTCTGTGAGAAAAGTAACGTACCTTTTTATTTTTTTCAAAAACTATATGGATTTGAATCACGTGAGATTACATCAGCCAACCTTGAACCCTCGTGGACATGCGTGAGTTTTTTCACGCCTGTCAGTTACGTCATTCGCCTGTGGGCAGGCTTTGAGTGAGGAGTGGTCCACCCCTCCCGTTGGAATTCCTTTATCTAACAACTTGCTGAGAGACTGGCGTTTTGCTTTATCAAAATTTTTTCAGAACAGGCAGATCGAAGTGGACAAGTGGAAATTCAGCTGGTTTTCGGTGAAAATTTTAACGACTGATGAGAGATTATGGAGTGTTACTGTCGCTTTAAGGACTTCCCACGGAGCGGGACGTTGCGCCGCGCTCCGAGGCACCGTCGTCAGCCTGTTTCGAGCTGAAAACCTCCAAATTTAAGCCTCTGTTGACCCAGGGTGTCGTGAGAGAACAGAGAACTTTCAGAAGAGGTCGGGATCAGCAGTTTATCCGGACATTCCACTGTTTAAAGGAGATTTTGTAATGAAAGACGTGCGGACGGATTGGCGCGTCGGCAGGCAGCCGGCGCGGTGCTCTGCCACAGAAAAAACACCTCTGTGTTGATAACCATTTGTAAAAAACAGGTGGCTTTTGATGGCTTTCAGTAGAGTGAGTATCTGATAAATTGTTTAACAGCTGGACATGTTCCAACTTGTCCTTAAAGCTTCCAACGGAGGTGGTTTTCCTGTGGCGGCACGCCGCGCCGGTTGCCTGCCGACGCGCCAATCCATCCGCACGTCTTTCATTACAAAATCTCCTTTAAACAGTGGAATGTCCGGATAAACTGCTGATCCCGACCTCTTCTGAAAGTTCTCTGTTCTCTCACGACGTCCTGGGTCAACAGAGGCTTAAATTTGGAGGTTTTCAGCTCGAAACAGGCTGACGACGGCGCCTCGGAGCGCGGCGCAACGTCCCGCTCCGTGGGAAGTCCTTAAAGCGACAGTAACACTCCATAATCTCTCATCAGCCATTAAAATTTTCACCGAAAACCAGCTGAATTTCTCGAATGGTGTCCACTTCGATCTGCCTCACAGGTTCTGAAAAGATTTTGATAAAGCAAAGTGCCAGTCTCTCAGCAAGTTGTTAGACAAAGGAATTCCGATGGGAGGGGTGGACCACTCCTCACTCAAAGCCTGCCCACAGGCGAATGACGTAACCGACAGGCGTGAAAAAACTCTCGCATGCCCACAAGGGTTCAAGCTTGTCTGATGTAATCGCACGTGATTCAAATCCATATAGTTTTTGAAAAAAAATAAAAAGGTCCGATACTTTTCTCACAGACCTCGTATTAGATTTTGGAGAAGATTGGTCAAAGGTCAAGGAGAACATGGTCCAAAAAACACCTTTTTTATATATCTCAACCACCAAGAAGCCTACATCAATCAAACCTAGTGAGAATAGTATTAGAATAGTTATCTACATCATATTAGATTTTGGAGAAGACTGGTCAAAGATCAAGGAGCATATGGTCCAAAAAACACCTTTTTTATATATCTCAACCACCAAGAAGCCTACATCGATCAAACCTAGTGAGAATAGTATTTCAATAGTTATCTACATCATATTAGATTTTGGAGAAGATTGGTCAAAGATCAAGGAGAACATGGTCCAAAAAACACCTTTTTTATATATCTCAACCACCAAGAAGCCTACATCAATCAAACCTAGTGAGAATAGTATTTGAATAGTTATCTACATCATATTAGATGTATGGATTAATGTGCTCTTTATATCAGACTGTAGATTGTAGAGTCAACACTATAAGTGTAGTTATTGGAGTGACATGCCCACAGAGTGTTACACTGTGCAGTAATATGTTTTAGCACACACTCTGTTCATATCCCACTGATTAATAAAATGCAGCAGAGGCAACCAGAGGCACATTTAAGAGTGATGGAGCTGCACGGGCAGGAGGCTGGGTGTGCACGCCCAGTAATAATGCAGAAATAAGACTTTCATATGGACATGGGGGGGAGGAGGGGGCGATTTTCTGAGTCTAATCTGGCAACACTTTATTTTGAAAGTGTCTGGATTCATTCCATAAGATGCTTACAATGTATTTGACAGTACGTGAATGTGCCGAATTTTGAACCGATTCACGTTTTGTCATCAAGGAATCTCCACAACAGAAATTGTTATCTTCCTCCTGAACAGGAATAGAAAACCTGTTTTTGTCGTACGTTTTTCAACAACTCTTTATTTCAGTTTCAATGCCTCATGTTCTAACAAAACTTTAATCAAAAGCAATTAAAACAGGCTCAGACATACGCGGCGGCAAGGTTACAGCACAAGGGAAATAATCAATTTAATGATAATAAGATTCATTATATATAATATTCCTCAGTAATATATATCCTTCTGAAGTCCTTGGAAATATGTGGAAAATGGCTCACAGGAGCACTAAAATATAACACAAGTAGTCTTCTAAGATTTTGTTGGAACAAATCCATTATAAATCCCCATAATTTCCACCTGGGTGTTAACAGGCAGCCTGGAGTGCCGAGAGCGCCGCGATGCTAAAACGAGAAATGCACGCTGGAGGAGGCAAGTTTGGGAAAAACACAGAGGAACTGTACAATAAAGTTAATTTCACAGTGACTTTGTGAAACAAGTAGAAGCAGTAGTGCAGGTCGAGTGCAAACTAAAGGTGAAACTTCACTGCTCATCCCACTTCAAAGACACTTTTGTGATACTTTATTCAAATCAATAAAGCATTTTTTTTTCCTGTTCCTGTTTTGCTGCTACACCAAAGCACAAGGTCGTCCTCAGAGCTGCTTGACCAAATCCGGCAGGGACCAGAATCAGGCTCAAGCACAGTTTCTGACTAAAGAGGGTTGAACCTGCCTGCTGGTAGAGAACAGTTTTCCTGCACGCTGCAACCCAGTCACCCGCCTCTGGTTCAACCATCCGCAGGCAGCGCCAGCTGGTGGCTTGTAATATTCTTGATGGGAAAAAAAAAGCCTGCAAACAACACAATGGAATTTTCAAATTCAGAACTCCATAAAACAGACTATAAACTAACAAAATCATAACACCAGCATGTGAGAAATAAACATCAAACTGATTAAAAAAATATATCAGGCTGCCTTATATTTGTATGTGTGTGTGTGTGTGTGTGTGTGTGTGTGTGTGTGTGTGTGTGTGTGTGTGTGTGTGTGTGTGTGTGTGTGTGTGTGTGTGTGTGTGTGTGTGGACAACACAACTCAAAAAAGCTGGACAGATGTCCTTCAAACTTGGTGAGAATATTAATTTGATAGATATTGAGCAGATTCTGGAGTAGTTTAGTGAAAGGTCAATGCTCAGGAAAACATGATCCAAAAACACCTTTATTTGTTTATCTTTACATCCAAGAAGCCTTGATGGAGGATCTAAAGCATATATTGATCAGAAAAATATTTCTGATTGATCTGTATAAATGAATTCATAAAAGTCATATCATGTTGCGGTCCATCTTCTCTGTCTGTGTGTGTGGTCTGTCCTTTGTTGGTATCCTGGTGTTTGTGGTCATTGTGTTCTGTCTGTGTTAGTATTCTGTGTGCTCTGTCCCCTGTCTGTGTCTGGTCATTGTTTTTGTGATTGGTCCTCTGTCTGTGTCTTTAAGTGTTTTTGTCATTATGTTTCAGTCCTGTGGTCACCTGTTAATCATGTTGAGTTTCCCTCAGTTTGCACTCTGTTCACTTTTGAGTTTCATGTTAGTTTTCTGCTTGTGTTTCCTTGGTTCAGTTTTTGGTTATTTTGCAGTTCCCTTTGTAGTTTGATTCTTGTTGTCATCATGTCTTCATCATGTGTTCTTCAGTTCATCATGTTGTTTCCCTGTTTTGCACTTTGTTCACTTTTGAATGCCATGTTCGGGTTTTGTCTTTGTGCACTTGGTTTTACAAATTGGTTTTGCGATTTCCATTCTTAGGTTGTGTTTTGTTGTCTTTATGTTTTGGTACCAGTTACCCTGGGTTTCTGATTAGTTTTTAATCATTAAGCTAGAGTGACATATTGGTAAGGTACTTGTGAAAAATTAGTAGGAGGTCATACCTTGATGATTTGTGGTGCAGAATCTATAAAGCGCATAGTGCACCTGAGTCTGTGGCACGTCCAACTCCATATTACGCACAGTCTGTGTGCAAAGTGGGATGTATGGCACTGACTTGGTTAACTGTGGGCATATTTTTGGCATAACATGACATAAACCAGAGTGTCACCTGTTACTCCCTTTAAGGCACAAGTGCATGTTTGGTATTAAGATGTCAGCAGTCTTGTATAAAGTACCTCAAAGTGATACTTGAGTAAAAGTACAAGTATCTTACCATAGAATTACTTTGGTAAAAGTTAAAGTCTCCTTTAAAAATTTTACTTGAGTAAAAGTCTTAAAGTATCTGACATTTTTTGTACTTAACCCTCTGGGCTGACGCCGTTGTATACGAAGGCTAAGACCAAGCTTTACTAAATTATAAATAACTTTTTAATGATATGAGATAGAAACTTACTTTTTTTTTTTTGCTGAAAAGTTAACTCAGCAGACTTTCAAGCCAGCCATCTGCCATCTTTGTACTCCTCATAGAAGCTGTGTGATGACGTGTGCAATGTGAGTGTCCAATTGGAATTGGTTCACCGTCACATGGTTTTCCAAAATCCAGTCGTAGGGCAGATTTACCTCACATGAAAAGCCAAAGATCATTTTCAGGAGTGATATGTTACTAGTTGGCCCATTTGAATAGCCCCCTGGGTGCTCCAGTGAGTACATCCAGTGCCTCCTGCGCCATTACACACAGTGATCAGTGAAAGCAGATGGACGGAGAACCTCTGATGACAATCTCACGTGCTCAATCAAAGAGTGTGTAACTATCAGGATTGCTCCACTAGTTTGCATGTGAATGTTACTGGATAACTCTCTTGCTTTCTTTGTGTAAAGCACTGTTTACCATATCAATGGACAACAAAACGCATAGACCATTTTGTATATATTGTTGAAAATGTGCATTTGTGTTTATTGTATTTTGAACCTTTTTGTTGTACAGTCTTTCACACACGACCTCAAATTACCATTATAAAGTGTCAAAACAGTTGAATATTATAGTTTGCTGTGTGTTTTGAATAAATGTGTGTGGAAAATTATTTTTCGCTTTACTTTTTTCTTTCTTATTTTTGATTGTAAACTTTTATTACACTTATAAAACACAACAAAAGCATACATATTCTGGAAGCACAGGTTGTCCTGAAAAAGAGACAAAACTTGATTGTGGGATGCAGGGAGAGCTGTTAACAGCAATAATAAAACATTTATGCCAGGCGAGTGAACTGTCCAAAAAATGCCCTCGGACCCCAGAGGGTTAAGTATCAAAAGTAAATTTCTCATATAAAATGCACTTTATGTAAAGTATTGAGTAAAAGTAAAATCCAAAACAAGTGGACAGTGAAACAGCAACATGAAAAGAAAGCCAGTGTGGTAGTATAGAGAAACCAGGAATGGGGCCTCAGCCCCTATAAAAAGCTGGATCTGCCTTTGGCAGAGCAGTTGGTGTTGGTGACAGAATGAGTGAGCAACAGGTGGATGTGTGGAGGTGTAAATAAAGTTGCCGTTCTGTTTCCTGGAAGACCCACACACACTTTTCTGTTAAACACAGCAGCCAGGCTCTTGTGAAACAGAACAGACATTTATAGCTACACAGCTGTGCCAAATTTAAGCATCACCACCAAAAACTACTGCAAAGAAGGGCTGGGTATCGATTCCGATTCTTAAGTTTCAGACTTGATTATTTAGATTAGATCCGATTCAATATTGATTAGTTATGCAACATATTAATAGTACTTCACAAAATTTGGTTCTCAAGATGCAGGCAATAGTGTTTCAGAGAGTTATAAATTTAAGAATTTTCAGGGGGAAAATGGCCCCTAAAAAACTCGAGCCTGCAGCACGATGCGCAGCAAGCTGCAGGAGCAGTGGGGGAAAGTTCTCCTGCAGCAGGAGAACTTAGGAGAACTTTTCTCCTGCAGCAGTAGAACGCAGCTATGGGAAAAGTTCTCTGACACACCAGAGTCGAAGATCTTCGTGCGCTGTCCCACAGAAATGGCACGTTATGAGGAACAAAAAAGGCCGGTCCGTGTGTATGTATGTGTGCATCAGTGTGTGCGTGTTTGGAGTCCAAAGCGCAGATGGTTTTCAGCCTCCACAGTCTTCCTCAGCGGGAGCACAGATTCAACCTGTCATCTTTTATATTATTTGACTTTTAAACTTGTTTTATGTCAAACACGGAACTTGATGCTGCAGGGGTGAAAGGCACTGCGCTCCGGCTGTAAAGGGCTGTATATCTCCTCGCTGTACAGCTGCACTTCGGCTTACTCTCACCTCAGGCATTGCCCACTCAAATTTCTTTGACTTTTGTATTGTAGTAACGAGTAGCAAAGATGTTTAAGGAAAATGTATTGGAGTAAAAGTGAAAGCCGCCATAAATGTAAATAACAAAGTACAGATACTTCAAAATTCTACTGAAGTACAGTAACAAAGTATTTCTAGTTCATTACATTACAACACTGGATGTCAGACTCAGAAGTGAGAGGTTTTCTGGCGAGTCAGTCAGCAGGTAAGCACAGATGTTGCTTACATGAAGCGGTGGTAATGGTTTCAAAGTCCCATGTCCACATCATGGCTCTCCTGTTGAGATCACAAACAGAGCTGTCTGCTGTAACCACCTGCTGTGCGCTGATGGGTGCACACTTACAAAAATTGGAAAATCTTGCACAGTTTTCGCATCAACACTTGTAGAAATAAAGCAGGGTTGCTGGACACTACAAAGCAAAACTGCTCACTGCATGAAAGTGACGAGGGAAAAAAATTCAGCTCTGGATGACACAACACCTTTTGGGGTGATTGTGTCCAGTATGTGATATGAACAATTTTGTTCTGCCACACAATAGTGATGCACCCACACCTCATTTTAAGACCAACATGCCCAAGATGAGCGCAGTTATTTTTGGTAAAACTGCAACTGCCTCACTTGTGCTCTACCAGTGACTCTTGTGCTGCACTGTGCGTTTCTTTGCACCAGGTGGAAAACTGGGTCTAAAACTGGCATCACGTCCAGCAGGAGTCAGACACTCTCACCCACTTCCCTGTACAGACTCCAGAGATAAGCACCGGTGCCAACAGACCTCAGTGACTTACTTCTTCTTATGTTAAAACATAAAGTCTGCAGAGATTTGAATAATTTGGCACACTTTTGACACTTTCTGCTTGTTTTTCATTTGAAAAATAAACAAGTGTATAAGCAGAAAGCCATTCATCAGGCACAGCAAACAAATATGTCAATAACAGACTGTCAGACTTTTCATTTCTAGTTATCTTTAACTGCAGTCTGCTTGCAGAATTGATTTCCTTTGCTTCTCTGATGAGGGAATAATTTTCACTGCTACGCAAGCAGATCGTTGAAGACTTTCTCACAGAAAACCCAACGAGATGTTGCTCATTAAGCGTCTAACTGTATTAAGGCAGTGACCCCTGACCCTCTGACCTCTGATCCTGACACGCTGACAAAGGAAAATTGTTCCATGTGTTGCGTCTGAGTCAGTGTACAACCTGAAAGCGCTGGTCTGCATCATGTGGCCATTGGCTCAGACCTGAGAGGATTAAAGGAAGGTGAACGTGGTTTATCAACCTCAGATCTCTGAAGGAGAATGAATGAGGTAACAAGTGCATGAAAACAGGCATGATGAGCATGAATGGATGAGGAGGTGTTTCACTTTGATCTCAAGCTGCATTTGGCCTTTTCCCATATACACACTCATGCACTATCCTAATTTCTAACAATCCAGCTTTCATGCTTTGACTTCACTTCCTCAGTGGAGCCTTCAACTGTTTTAAACATGAACTCAAGTTTACCCCCAAAAAACACCTCAAAGTCACTGAGATGATGCAGCCTTCCAAAAAATGTATCTAAAGTGAGGAACAATCTGTTTTAATGCCTGTTTCTTTAAAAGGAAAGCAACTGCTGCTCACCACGCCCCCTTTTTGCAAGAACAGTATAACGGCTGAACAGTCTGCTTCTGTGTCTCAGTCCAGTGGCTCTGCCCGTCTAAAGCCCCTCTCCCATTGCCGATTTCTCAATCCGATTGCCTTCCAGATTCCAAAAATAAAGTGGGCCGTACTAATCTCGGTGTCATACAGTTGCATACCAATGGTGGTGGTTAGCACAGCCTATACTCTACCCATGGCTTGTGCCCACAAGATGGCTCCAAATGCACTCACATACTCCATGCAGTATTTCCCCCAATGTGGTGGTTATTACCACACTATTACACAAAGCTAAAATGTTAAAATCTCAAAACTTCTTTCTGCTGAAGAGCACAAGCTTTTCATGGGATTTATGCCACCTGCTCTGGTCATTGAAATTTCTCATTGCTATCTGCATTGTATTTTAATTTTAGCCTGAGTAAAATTTACTCAGCTGGGATAATATTTGGTCCCAGTCTAAATACAATAAAATACACTCTATTATAGAGTGAAATCAGCTCTACTGTCTTGTCAGATCAAGTGTTTCTACTCCAATAGAGAGAGAATTGATTTAGCACTGTGATAGCGTATATTTAACTCCATCTGGACTGTGTATTTTTTGCAGCCCAAATAATCCCATGAGTCATTGATTTTTTTTTCCAAGAGAAAATGGTTGGTATATATATATATATATATATATATATATATATATATATATATATATATATATATATATATATATATATATATATATATATATATACCATTTTGTATGAGATGAACTCAAAGATCTAAAACTTTTTCCACATACACAATATCACCATTTCCCTCAAATATTGTTCACAAACCAGTCTAAATCTGTGATAGTGAGCACTTCTCCTTTGCTAAGATAATCCATCCCACCTCACAGGTGTGCCATATCAAGATGCTGATTAGACACCATGATTATTGCACAGGTGTGCCTTAGACTGTCCACAATAAAAGGCCACTCTGAAAGGTGCAGTTTTGTTTTATTGGCGGGGGGATACCAGTCAGTATCTGGTGTGACCACCATTTGCCTCATGCAGTGCAACACATCTCCTTCTCATAGAGTTGATCAGGTTGTCAATTGTGGCCTGTGGAATGTTGGTCCACTCCTCTTCAATGGCTGTGCGAAGTTGCTGGATATTGGCAGGAACTGGTACATGCTGTCGTATACGCCGGTCCAAAGCATCCCAAACATGCTCAATGGGTGACATGTCCGGTGAGTATGCCAGCCATGCAAGAACTGGGACATTTTCAGCTTCCAAGAATTGTGTACAGATCCTTGCAACATGGGGCCGTGCATTATCCTGCTGCAACATGAGGTAATGTTCTTGGATGTATGGCACAACAATGGGCCTCAGGATATCATCACGGTATCTCTGTGCATTCAAAATGCCATCAATAAAATGCATCTGTGTTCTTTGTCCATAACAGACGCCTGCCCATACCATAACCCCACCGCCACCACGGGCCACTCGATCCACAACACTGACATCAGAAAACCGCTCACTCACACGACGCCACACACGCTGTCTGCCATCTGCCCTGGACAGTGTGAACCGGGATTTATCCATGAAGAGGACACCTCTCCAACGTTGCTGAGATAATCCATCCCACCTCACAGGTGCGCCATCCAAGATGCTGATTAGACACCATGATTAGTGCACAGGTGTGCCTTAGACTGCCCACAATAAAAGGCCACTCTGAAAGGTGCAGTTTTGTTTTATTGGGGGGGGATACCAGTCAGTATCTGGTGTGACCACCATTTGACTCATGCAGTGCAACACATCTCCTTCGCATCATCCGTGAAGAGAACACCTCTCCAATGTGCCAAACGCCAGCGAATGTGAGCATTTGCCCACTCAAGTCGGTTACGACGACGAACTGGAGTCAGGTCGAGACCCCGATGAGGACGACGAGCATGCAGATGAGCTTCCCTGAGACGGTTTCTGATAGTTTGTGCAGAAATTCATTGGTTATGCAAACCGATTGTTTCAGCAGCTGTCCGAGTGGTTGGTCTCAGACGATCTTGGAGGTGAACATGCTGGATGTGGATGTCCTGGGCTGGTGTGGTTACACGTGGTCTGCGGTTGTGAGGCTGGTTGGATGTACTGCCAAATTCTCTGAAACGACTTTGGAGACAGCTTATGGTAGAGACATGAACATTCAATACACGAGCAACAGCTCTGGTTGACATTCCTGCTGTCAGCATGCCAACTACACGCTCCCTCAAATCTTGCGACATCTGTGGCATTGTGCTGTGTGATAAAACTGCACCTTTCAGAGTGGCCTTTTATTGTGGACAGTCTAAGGCACACCTGTGCACTAATCATGGTGTCTAATCAGCATCTTGGTATGGCACACCTGTGAGGTGGGATGGATTATCTCAGCAAAGGAGAAGTGCTCACTATCACAGATTTAGACTGGTTTGTGAACAATATTTCAGAGAAATGGTGATATTGTATATGTGGAAAAAGTTTTAGATCTTTGAGTTCATCTCATATAACCAAAAGTGTTGCGTTTATATTTTTGTTGAGTGTATATATATATATATATATATATATATATATATATATATATATATATATATATATATATATATATATATATATATATATATATATAAGTATTGAAAAGTATTTAGTAACTCAGCCACATGGGGTGTGCAGCCAGTACATTCTGAGTGCTGGTCCCAAGCCCGGATAAATGAGGAGGGTTGCGTCAGGAAGGGCATCTGGCGTAAAACAAGCCAACCCAACTATGCAGACTCAGAATCGAATTCCCATACCGGATCCGTCGCGGCCCGGGTTAACAACGTCCGCCACCGGTGCTATTGCCCAACAGGGTGCTGGTGGAAATTGGGCTACTGCTGGGCGAAGACGACGAAGAAGAGGAGGAAAACATTGCCACAAACAGCGGGAGAAGAAGAAAACTAGAAGGGTGGAAATGAGAGTGGGCACTTTGAATGTTGGTAGTATGACAGAGAAGGACAGAAAGAGTTACATTGTGTGTTTGTGGACTTAGAAGAAGCTTATGATAGGGTGCCAAGAGAAGAGTTGTGGTATTGTAAGAGGAAGTCTGGAGTGGCAGAGAAGTATGTTAGGGTAGTGCAGGACATGTACAAGAATAGTGTGACAGTGGTGAGATGCGCAGTCGGAATGACAGACTCCTTCAATGTGGAGGTGGGATTACACCAAGGATCAGCTCTGAGTCCTTTCTTGTTTGCAGTGGTGATGGACATGTTGACGGATGAGATCAGACAGGAGTCCCCATGGACTATGATGTTTGCAGATGACATTGTGATCTATAGTGAGAGTACAGAGCAAGTTGAGTCTAGTCTGGAGAAGTGGAGATACGCTTTGGAGAGAAGGGGAATGAAAGTCAGTAGAAGCAAGACTGAGTACGTGTGTGAATGAGCGGGAGCCCAGTGGAATAGTGCAGTTACAAGGAGTAGAAGTGGTGAAAGTAGATTAGTTTAAATATTTGGGGTCAACTGTTCAAAGTAATGGAGAGTGTGGTAGAGAGGTGAAGAAGAGAGTGCAGGCAGGGTGGAGTGGGTGGAGAAAGGTGGCAGGAGTGATTTGCGACCGAAGAATATCAGCAAGAGTGAAGGGGAAAGTTTACAAAACAGTAGTGAGACCAGCTATGTTGTACAGTTTAGAGACGGTGGCACTAACAAAAGACAGGAGGCAGAGCTGGAGGTGGCAGAGCTGAAGATGTTGAGATTCTCTTTGGGAGTGACAAGAATGGACAAGATTAGGAATGAACATATCAGAGGGACAGCTCAGGTGGGACGGTTTGGAGACAAAGTCAGAGAGGCGAGATTGAGATGGTTTGGACATGTGCAGAGGAGGGACCCAGGGTATATAGGGAGAAGGATGCTGAGGATGGATCCACCAGGCAGGAGGAAAAGAGGGGGGCCAAAGAGGAGGTTCATGGATGTGCTGAGAGAGGACATGCAGGTGGTTGGTGTGACAGAGGAAGATACAGAGGACAGGGTGAGATGGAAACGATTGATCTGCTGTGGCGACCCCTAACGGGAACAGCCGAAAGACAAAGAAGAAGAAAAGAAGATTGAAAAGTATTTAGTAATCTATGGGGTGCACCCACTGCGCAAGCTTGTCAGGTGCAGCAGTGAAGGTTGCAAGGTCGACACTCTCATTTCTCATTTCAGTACAGATGCTTCAGCCCTCATCATCTCGGATGGCCAGATCTTCATAGGACGCAGCCTTTGAAGGATGCGGCCTCTGAATTGAGACACAGTGTTTCTCAACCACTGACTCTGTTTCAAAAAAGCATGTAGATATTTACTTCAATTTAATCCACAAGTTAAAATGAGCCAATGCAAAAACATAAGCACAAAAACTGTATATTAAAGGTGTAGTCCAAAGGGACTCATTGGAGGTTGTCTGAAGTTTGGAAAATACCTACATTTAGCAGTTTCTTAAATCCCATCCACTTACTCCACAAACACGTTGAAATAAACAAGGTCTCGCTTACAAATAGCATCAATTATGCAGCAGCTAATTTAGATAACTGCTGAATTTGGGGATAAAAGCAGTTTTCCATTTGCTTTGTGTTACCTCTTGCAGCAGAAAACAAAGCAGAGGAGCGAGCACAGTTATCTCAAATACCAAAGAATTCTGTACATATACACAGCATAAACACTGGGGAGATTCATACCACTTTTTAAAAACATGAGTGACATGACATGTCTGAAACCAGAAGGGTGGAAATGAGAGGGACTTTGAATGTTGGTAGTATGACTGGTAAAGGGAGAGAGCTGGCTGATATGATGGAGAAGAGAAAGGTAGACATATTGTGTGTGCAAGAGACCAGGTGGAAGGGAAGTAAGAGCAGGAGCCTCTGCGGTGGGTTCAAGTTGTTGTACCATGGCAAGGATAGGAAGAGAAATGGTGTTGGGGTCATTTTAAAGGAAGAGTATGTTAAAAGTGTGTTGGAGGTTAAGTGAGTGTCTGACAGGGTGATGAGTGTGAAGTTGGAAATTGAAGGGGTGATGATGAATATCATCAGTGCATATGCCCCACAGGTAGGTTGTGAGATGAAGGAGAAAGAAAATTTCTGGAGTGTGTTAGATGAGGTGGTGGAGAGTGTGCCCAAGCATGAAAGAGTGGTGATAGGAGCAGACTTCAGTGGGCATGTTGTTGAAGGTAACAGAGGTGATGAGGAAGTAATGGGTAGATATTGAATCAAGGACAGGAATGTGAAAGGACAGATGGTAGTTGATTTTGCAAAAGGGATGGAAATGGCTGTGGCGAATACCTACTTTAGGAAAAGGGAGGAGCACAGGGTGACATATAAGAGTGGAGGAAGGTGCACACAGGTGGACTACATTCTTTATAGGAGATGCAAGCTAAAAGAAATCAGAGACTGTAAGGTGGTGGCAGGAGAGAGTGTTGTTAGACAGCAAAGGATGGTTGTTTGAAGGATGACTTTAGAGGTAAAGAAGAAGAAGAGAGTGAGAGCTCAACAAAGGATCAGATGGTGGAAGCTGAAGGAGGAAGACTGTTGTGTGAAATTTAGCGAGCAGGTGAGAGAAGCACTGAATGGAGGGGATGCAATTTTGGACAACTGGAAAAGTACTGCAGACGTGGTGAGGGAGACAGCTAGGACAGTACTGGGTGTGACATCTGGACAGTGGAAGGAAGACAAGGAGACTTGGTGGTGGAATGAAGAGGTCCACGAAAGCATAAGGAGAAAGAGGTTGGTGAAAAGTTTTGGGATAGTCGGAGAGATGAAGAAAGTAGGCAGGAGTACAAGGAGATGTGGCGTAAGGTGAAAATTGAAGTGGCAAAAGTGAAGGAAAAAGCATATTGCGAGCTGTACAAGAAGTTGAATATTAAGGAAAGAGAAAAGGACTTGTATCGATTGGCCAGACAAAGGGACAGAGCTGGAAATGATGTGCAACAGGTTAGGGTGGTAAAAGATGCACATGGCAATGTGCAGACAAGTGAGGAGTGTGTGTTGAGAAGGTGGAGGGAATATTTTGAGGAGCTGATGAATGAAAAAATGAACGAGAGTAAAGGCTGGATGATGTGGTGAGAGTAAGTCAGGAAGTACAGGAGATTAGTAAAGAAGAAGTGAGGACTGCTATGGAGAGGATGAAGAATGGAAAGGCAGTTGGTCCAGATGACATTCCAGTGGAAGCATGGAAATGTCTAGGAGAGATGGCAGTGGAGTTTCTAACAAGATTGTTGAATAAAATCTTGGAAAGTGAAAGGATGCCTGAGTCGTCGAGATGAAGTGTGCTGGTTCCTATTTTCAAGAACAAGGGTGATGTGCAGAGCTGCAGTAATTACAGAGGCATAAAGTTGATCAGCCACAGCATGAAGTTATGGGAAGGAGTAGTAGAAGCTAGGTTTAGAAAAAAAGGTGAAGATCTGTGAGCAGCAATATGGTTTCATGCTGAGAAAGAGCACTACAGATGCAATGTTTGCTCTGAGAATATTGTTGGAGAAGTACAGAGAAGGCCAGAAAGAGTTACACTGTGTGTTTGTGGACTTACAAAAAGCTTATTATAGGGAATCAAGAGAAGAGCTGTGGTATTGTATGAGGAAGTCTGGAGCGGCAGAGAAGTATGCTAGGGTAGTGCAGGACATGTACAGGAATAGTGTGACAGCGGTGAGATGTGCAGTAGGAATGGCAGACTCAATGTGGAGGTGAGATTACACCAAGGATCAGCTCTGAGTCCTTTCTTGTTTGCAGTGGTGATGGACAGGTTGACGGATGATATCAGACAGGAGTCTCCAGGAACTATGATGTCTGCAGATGACATTGTGATCTGTAGTGAGAGTACAGAGCAAGTTGAGTCTAGTCTGGAGAGGTGGAGATATGCTTTGGAGAGAAGGGGAATGAAAGTCAGTAGGAGCTGAGTACATGAATGAGAGGGAATAGTGCAGTTACAAGGAGTCAAAGTAGTAAAAGTAGATGAGTTGAAATACTTGGGGTCAAAGTAATGGAGAGTGTAGCAGAGAGGTAAAGAAGAGAGTGCAGGCAGGGTGGAGTGTGTGGAGAAAGGTGGCAGGAGTGATTTGCAACCAAAGAATATCAGCAAGAGTGAAGGGCAAAGTTTACAAGGCAGTAATGAGACCAGCTATGTTGTACAGCTTAGAGACGGTGGCACTAACAAAAAGACAGGAGGCAGAGCTGAAGATGTTGTGATTCTCTTTGGGAGTGACGAGGATGGACAGGATTAGGAATAAACATAACTGTTATGTGTCGGACGCAGCTCGGAGAACCGACCAGCGTTTGAAGGACCCAGTATGAAATAAGCAGAGCACGGTACAAAGGCTAACTGAATTTAATACATAACAGTGAAAATGTAATAACAGAAAGGTGCGGCCTGGCGTGGTGCGCTCCCAGCAGCGCTAACGGTCCGGAGCCAGAAGCTGTTTCGGACCCAAGGACCCCGCCGACACCCCCCAGGTGGCCGCAACAACCGAGTCTGTGAAAGAAGGAACCATTATGTGAGTCCACACTCTACACACAGAACACTTAAAGGTGTACAAACAGCAAACACTTCCTGGCTTGATTACTGATCAGCTTCCCAACCTGCAGGCATGGAACATCCCGTTCACAAAACTCCACCGCAGTGGAAGCTGATACATGACTAACATACAGCTCAATACAATAAGGTGTGAGGGACACCACATTTACTGACTGTATAACTGTTAGTCACAAAATCCAACGTACCTCAGGAAGTGTGCTGACGAGCGTGAGACCTCACCCCCTCCTCTTTCACAGACCGTGTGTTGTGTGTGGGCCGCTGAAGAGGAGGTACTGCTGGCCCATCACCACCAGAGGGCGCCCTGCCTGGAGTGCGGGCTCCAGGCACCAGAGGGCGCCGCCGCCTGATGAGAGCAGCCAGGGTGACAGCTGTCACCCATTACTGGACACAGCTGACTTCACTCAGTACGGAGGTATATCAGCAGGACAGCGTCTCCACCTCAGTGCCGAGATATCACCTTGAGTTTCAGGTAATCACCTCTGCAACATATATCTGTGTTCAGATAAGTACTCACCTTTCCTGCTTCAGTGTGACAAGAGGTGGAGGCGGCTTTGCCCCTCTCATCTACCGGGTGCGGTCGCATCCCACCCTGTGTGTTTGTGTTCTTTCCCGCCAGCAGTACCGGATCCGACGAGCGGAGGCAGTGGCCACCTGGGAATTCGGGACTTGGCGGTTCCAGTACTTCTGGGTTTCGGTGGCAGAGGAGATCTGGGTGGTTCCGGTTCAACTAGGACGGACGTCTCCTACCTTCGGGCCTGCCCACAAGACACCAGCAGATTTCGGCTTACATCTCCAAATTGCTAATTGTTGTATCAGTTGTGCTATTTTCACAACAGTAAAACTTGTTCTTACTTTTCTCCATTGTCCGTTCATTGCGCCCCCTGTTGTGGGTCCGTGTACCTACACTTTCACAACAGGATATCTCGGCCAGCGTCATGGATCCCGAGGGGCGTCAACCGGCTGTTGAACGGCCACTGGAAGACCAAGACGTGGCGGAGGCTTCGGGAGGGGTAATCGGTGAGTTGCAGCGGATCCTCACCGCTTTCACCTCTCGGATCGATTTAATGACCGAGCAACACGTTCTCCTAAACCGCAGGGTGGAGGCTCTCGCCGCACAAGTGGAGGCACGCCCTTCGGGCGCCGCTGCGGCTCTCCCTCCCGAGGACCCTGCGCGCGAAAGTAACGTTCCACTGGTCGTTCAACGGTCCCTCCCTCCGTCCCCAGAAGCATACATAAGCCCTCCAGAACCGTACGGAGGCTGTGTGGAGACGTGCGCGGACTTTCTTATGCAGTGTTCGCTCGTCTTCGCTCAGCGTCCCGTGATGTACGCGACTGATGCTAGCAAAGTAGCTTATGTGATAAACCTGCTTCGCGGGGAGGCACGCGCTTGGGCTACAGCGCTCTGGGAGCAGAACTCTCGGCTCCTTCATACTTACGATGGGTTTGTACGGGAGCTCAGAACGGTGTTCGATCATCCCAACAGAGGAGAGTCCGCTTCAACCGCACTACTGTCCATGCGACAGGGACGTCGGAGCGCAGCTGCCTATGCAGTCGCCTTTCGCATCGCGGCGGCGAGATCCGGCTGGAATAGCACTGCCCTCCGCGCTGCCTTTGTAAACGGACTGTCTCTGGTCCTAAAAGAGCACCTGGTGGCCAAGGACGAACCGCGAGATTTAGATGGGCTCATTGATCTAGTCATACGACTCGACAACCGGTTAGAAGAACGCCGTCGGGAACGAGGCGAAGGGCGTGGCCAGGCACGCGTCGTCCCTCTCCCTTCCGGGTCCGATCGAGCTCCGCCCTCCCCACGCTCCTCTGTTCCTGCGCTCCGTGCGCTTACGGCTCCCCCTGCTGACGAAGCTATGGACACGAGCAGAGCAACATTTAGGGCACCTGGAGCACAAAGGAGGCGGGCCCACGGAGCTTGTAATGTTTGTGGCTCGAGTGAGCATATGGCAAACGACTGCCCCGAGCGGTTAAACTCCAACGCCCGCCCTTAGAGACTGGGCCAGGGGTGGGCCAAAACATTCACGTGGGACACACCCACATTGCTACACGACTCCCAGTCACAATCCTGTATGAGGATTCAACCCTGAAGGCCCCAGCACTGGTGGACACGGGCTCTGAGGGGAATCTGCTTGACAGCAGATGGGCCAGGGAGATAGGGCTCCCTCTGGTGGCTCTTACCTCGCCTGTGCAGGTTCGAGCACTAGATGGCTCCCTACTCCCACCAATCACGCATAAGACACCTCCAGTAACTCTGGTGGTGTCAGGTAACCACCGGGAGGTGATCGAGTTCTTCGTGACTCAGGCCACCTCCCGTGTGGTTTTAGGGTTTCCATGGATGCTTAAGCACAATCCCCGGATTGATTGGCCGTCCGGGGTAGTGGTGCAGTGGAGCGAAACCTGCCATCGGGAGTGTCTCGGTTCCTCGGTTCCTCCCGGCTCCCAAGCTAAGGAGGAGGTCCGAGTCCCGCCCAATCTGAAGGCGGTGCCAGCGGAGTACCATGACCTCGCTGACGTGTTCAGCAAGGATCTGGCTCTCACGCTTCCTCCCCACCGCCCGTACGATTGTGCCATTGATTTGGTTCCAGGCAGTGAGTTCCCGTCCAGTAGGCTGTACAACCTCTCACGGCCGGAACGCGAATCAATGGAGACCTACATCCGGGACTCATTAGCCGCCGGGTTGATCCGGAATTCCACCTCACCGATGGGCGCAGGTTTCTTTTTGTGGGTAAAAAAGATGGCGGACTTCGTCCATGCATTGATTACAGGGGGTTGAACGAGATCACGGTCCGCAACCGATACCCGTTGCCCTTGTTGGATTCAGTGTTCACCCCCTTGCATGGAGCCAAGATTTTCACCAAGCTGGATCTTAGGAATGCGTATCATTTGGTTCGGATTCGGAAGGGAGACGAATGGAAGACGGCATTTAACACCCCCTTAGGTCATTTTGAGTACCTGGTCATGCCGTTCGGTCTCACTAATGCTCCCGCGACCTTCCAAGCGTTGGTAAACGATGTCTTGCGGGACTTCCTGCACCGGTTCGTCTTCGTATATCTAGACGATATACTCATCTTTTCCCCGGATCCTGAGACTCATGTCCGGCATGTCCGTCAGGTCCTGCAGCGGTTGTTGGAGAACCGTCTGTTTGTGAAGGGCGAGAAGTGTGAGTTCCACCGCACTTCTTTGTCCTTCCTGGGGTTTATCATCTCCTCTAACTCCATCGCCCCGGATCCGGCCAAGGTTGCGGCGGTGAGAGATTGGCCCCAACCCACAAGCCGTAGGAAGCTGCAACAGTTCCTCGGCTTTGCTAATTTCTATAGGAGGTTCATTAAGGGCTACAGTCAGGTAGTTAGCCCCCTGACAGCCCTGACCTCTCCAAAAGTTCCCTTCACCTGGTCGGACCGGTGCGAGGCCGCGTTCAAGGAGTTGAAACGGCGCTTCTCGTCTGCACCAGTTCTGGTGCAGCCCGATCCTAGCCGCCAGTTAGTGGTCGAAGTGGATGCCTCGGACTCAGGGATAGGAGCGGTGCTCTCCCAGAGCGGGAAGACCGATAAGGTCCTTCACCCATGTGCCTATTTCTCTTGCAGGTTGACCCCCGCTGAACGGAATTATGACGTCAGCAATCGGGAACTCCTTGCTGTGAAAGAGGCCCTCGAAGAGTGGAGACATCTGTTGGAGGGAACAGCCGTGCCATTCACGGTTTTCACTGACCATCGGAACCTGGAGTACATCAGGACCGCTAAGCGTCTGAACCCCAGGCAAGCCCGCTGGTCACTGTTCTTTGGCCGTTTTGACTTCCGGATTACCTACCGCCCCGGGACCAAGAATCAAAGATCGGACGCATTGTCCCGGGTGCACGAGGATGAAGTCAAAACGGAACCGTCGGATCCCCCGGATCCCATCATCCCGGAGTCCGCTATCGTGGCCGCCCTCACCTGGGACGTGGAGAAGACCGTCCGGGAGGCCCTGACCCGTGTCCCGGACCCCGGAAACGGACCAAAGGACAAACTATACGTCCCACCAGAGGCTAGGGCTGCAGTCCTCTGTCACGGTTCTAAGCTCTCCTGTCACCCAGGGGTGCGAAGGACCGTGACAGTCGTCCGGCAACGCTTCTGGTGGGCATCCCTGGAGGCCGACGTCCGGGACTACATCCAGGCCTGTACCACCTGCGCCAGGGGCAAGGCTGACCACAAGAAGACCTCAGGGCAGCTACAGCCACTGCCCGTGCCTCATCGCCCCTGGTCCCATATCGGCCTGGACTTCGTCACGGGTCTCCCGCCGTCCCAGGGAAACACCGTCGTCTTCACGATAGTGGACCGTTTCTCCAAGGCGGCCCACTTCGTGGCCCTCCCGAAGCTTCCAACGGCCCAGGAGACAGCGGACCTCCTGGTCCACCACGTCGTCCGTCTGCATGGCATCCCATCAGACATCGTCTCCGATCGCGGTCCCCAGTTCACCTCACACGTCTGGAGGAGTTTCTGCCGGGAACTGGGGGCCACGGTCAGCCTCTCGTCTGGGTATCACCCCCAGACCAACGGGCAAGCAGAGCGGGCGAATCAGGAATTGGAGCAGACACTACGCTGTGTGACAGCCGCGCACCCGACGGCCTGGAGTACCCACCTGGCCTGGATCGAGTACGCTCACAACAGCCAAGTGTCATCTGCCACCGGCCTCTCCCCGTTTGAGGTGTGCTTGGGGTATCAGCCCCCCTTGTTTCCGGTGGTCGAGGGAGAGGTCGGTGTGCCCTCGGTCCAGGCCCACCTACGGAGGTGCCGTCGGGTGTGGCGTGCCGCCCGCTCTGCCTTGTTGAAGGCCCGGACGAGGGCGAAGACACATGCAGACCGGCGGCGGGCCCCGGCTCCCACGTATCGTCCTGGGCAGGAAGTGTGGTTGTCCACCAAGGACATTCCCCTTCAAGTGGACTCCCCCAAGCTCCAAGAACGATACATCGGTCCCTTTAAAATCCGCAAAATCATCAATCCCGCCGCAGTGAGGCTTCAGCTGCCGGCCTCGCTGCGGATTCACCCAGTGTTCCATGTCTCCCGGATAAAGCCCCATCACACCTCACCCCTCTGCACCCCGGGTCCGGCACCACCTCCTGCCCGGATCATCGACGGGGAACCGGCTTGGACCGTGCGTCGGCTCCTCGATGTCCGTCGAATGGGCCGGGGTCTTCAGTACCTGGTGGACTGGGAGGGGTACGGCCCCGAGGAACGCTCCTGGGTGAAGAGGAGCTTCATCCTGGACCCGGCCCTCCTGGCCGACTTTTACCGTCGCCATCCGGAGAAGCCCGGTCGTGCGCCAGGAGGCGCCCGTTGAGGGGGGGGTCCTGTTGTGTGTGGGCCGCTGAAGAGGAGGTACTGCTGGCCCATCACCACCAGAGGGCGCCCTGCCTGGAGTGCGGGCTCCAGGCACCAGAGGGCGCCGCCGCCTGATGAGAGCAGCCAGGGTGACAGCTGTCACCCATTACTGGACACAGCTGACTTCACTCAGTACGGAGGTATATCAGCAGGACAGCGTCTCCACCTCAGTGCCGAGATATCACCTTGAGTTTCAGGTAATCACCTCTGCAACATATATCTGTGTTCAGATAAGTACTCACCTTTCCTGCTTCAGTGTGACAAGAGGTGGAGGCGGCTTTGCCCCTCTCATCTACCGGGTGCGGTCGCATCCCACCCTGTGTGTTTGTGTTCTTTCCCGCCAGCAGTACCGGATCCGACGAGCGGAGGCAGTGGCCACCTGGGAATTCGGGACTTGGCGGTTCCAGTACTTCTGGGTTTCGGTGGCAGAGGAGATCTGGGTGGTTCCGGTTCAACTAGGACGGACGTCTCCTACCTTCGGGCCTGCCCACAAGACACCAGCAGATTTCGGCTTACATCTCCAAATTGCTAATTGTTGTATCAGTTGTGCTATTTTCACAACAGTAAAACTTGTTCTTACTTTTCTCCATTGTCCGTTCATTGCGCCCCCTGTTGTGGGTCCGTGTACCTACACTTTCACAACACCGTGCATCAAACCTGGACATTCTCAGCGTCCGCTGCTGATGAGATGGCTCCCAAGACGACGATCTCACCCGTCTGGTCACAAGGTCGAGTCTCTGGCAAATACACACTGTGCACTCCAGTCTTAAATGCCAACATGCTCCAATCCATCCAGATGCACCTCAGCTGTGAGTCCTGACGAGTCGCAGGTGATCAGGGTGAGGTCCTGACAGCCTCAGCAACACAGCCACTCAGTCCCAAATGTACGCCACCTGGGAGGAAAACAAAAAGACAAACAAACCGGCAGCCAGGCCCCCCCAGCCATATAACAATATCAGAGGGACAGCTCAGGTGGGACGGTTTGGGGACAAAGTCAGAGAGACGAGATTGAGATGGTTTGACATGTGCAGAGGAGGGACCCAGGGTATATAGGGAGAACGATGCTGAGGATGGAGTTGCCAGGCAGGAGGAGAAGAGGGAGGGCAAAGAGGAGGTTTATGGATGTGCTGAGGGAGAACATGCAGGTGGTTGGTGTGACAGAGGAAGATACAGAGGACAGGGTGAGATGGAAACGATTGATCTGCTGTGGCGACCCCTAACGGGAACAGATGGCAAGGTTGAGATATTTCCTTTGTTTAGAGCTTGTCTGGTTACCAGGGACTGAATGTGATCTCAATGTCCATTGGTCACTGTTGTTACCTAATATCTCTAATTTCTCCAAAAATAGTAGTCCTATCAACTTTCTGTTGTCACGGCGTTCATCCTTGACCCAAAATACATAAACATACCGAACGGCAAATGTCAGGTCTCCCCAGTTTCTCTGTGATGGATGTACATACATACAGCAGAAAGATGAAACTGTAAATCTAATGATAAACTGCAGAAAATAAATCAGTTTTAAGATATTACACTTCAAAGCATTTGAACTAAAATACCAATAATCCACACTAATTTTTGGTTCTGCTTTTGTGGCCAAGCTTTACTAAATTATAATAACTTTTTAATGATATGAGATAGAAACGTACTCTTTTTTTTTTGCTGAAAGGTTAACTCCGTGGAATATTGAGCCAGCCATTGGCCATCTTTGTACTCCTCATAGAAGCTGTGTAATGTCGTGCGCAATGTGAGTGTCCAATCGGAATTGGTTCACTGTCACATGGTTTTCCAAAATCCAATCGTAGAGCAGATTTACCTCACGTGAAAAGCCAAAGATCGTTTTCAGGAGTGATATGTTACTAGTTGGCTCATTTGAATAGCCCCCTGGGTGCTCCAATGAGTACATACAGTGCGCCCTGCGCCATTACGCACAGCAATCAGTGAAAGCAGGAGCAGATGGAGAACCTCTGATGACAATCTCACATGCTCAAACAAAGAGTGTGTATCTATCAGGATTGCTCCACAAGTTTGCATGTGAATGTTACTGGATAACTCTGTTGCTTTCTCGGCGAGGGGGAAGGCCGCTCCTCAGACTGTAAGGAGCCAAAGTGGGCCAAAGTGTGAATGAGAGCTGCTTTCGGAGCAGCACAGAACACTCCAAAACACAGTAGAAGTAGCAGTTTGTATTGTAACCTTTGTGTAATAGCAGACAGAAATTGTTTTGAGATTAAGACAAAAAAACAAACAAATGCATAGACCATTTTGTATATATTGTTCAAAATGTGCATTTGTGTTTATTGTTTGAACTTTTTTGCTGTACAGTCTTTCACACAAGACCTCAAATTACCTTTATAAAGTGTGAAAACAGTTGTTTATTAGTTTGCTGTGTGTTTTGAATAAATGTGTGTGGAAAATTATTTACCGCTTTACTTTTTTCTTTTTTCTTTTTGATTGTAAACCTTTATTACACTTAGAAAACACAACAAAAGCATATATATTATGAAAGCACAGGTTGCCCTGAAAAAAAGAGACATAAAACTTGATTGTGGGATGCAGGGAGAGCTGTTAACAGCAATGATAAACATTTATGCCAGGCGAGTGAACTGTCCAAAAAATGCCCTCGGAACCCAGAGGGTTAATGGAATATATGTGTTTAGATGCATCACAGTTTGTAATGTGAGTGACATCACTGCACAAAGATTTGGAATTATTGAACAAATTGGTAACAACACATGGTAAGTGGCGCTGTTGTTATTCCAGTTTTATTCATTTCTTTTCCACACAAACAAACCCCCTTTTATTCTATAAAAGGAGACTGATAGAATTTGGACATTTCTGTGTCTTATTGTTTTCCACTGTGCCGTCATTACGATTCGTTGCATGGAGTCTTTTTTCCCGACAGCTTTATGTTTTCCTGTTGGTGTCCAACTGGAGGCTGATGTGAGGCCGGCGGCAGCTTTGCGATAAATCAGGGCCACTGACAGACTTTCACTTCTGTTCCTCTGAAGTCCTCCACTCAACGCTGCAGCTCTGTGAGCTTTATGAGCCGCTGCAGGTGGCAAACTCTGCAATTAATCCACTGATGATGGCAATCAAAATTTATTCAAATGGAAGGGGGGGGGTGCATCTAACAGACATAAAGTGGCCTTAAGGTGCAAAACACAACATAAAAATGAGCAAACAACAAAGAAAACATGTTTGTATAATTCATATGTGTTCACAATCTACTCGTGCACAAGATATGATGTGAAATGGGGATAAACTGTGATTTTTTTTTTTTTTTTTCTGTTGTTAATGTTCAGTTATTACCTCTTTTTATTGGTTTGTGTTCAAAATTCCCCAAAACTATTTGTCACAAAATTTTGTGAGAAGGTTGAATATAAAGACCATGAATATTTTGGATTACACTTTTCAAACATGAATGTGCTTATTGGGCTTAATGTCACAAAAAGTGTCTGTAGGGAGATTTCTTTCAAGCCATGTGGGTTCATTTATGGTTAGAGTGCTCCCTCTGCTGGCAGCTCAGGGGGCACACAGCTTATAGCATGTTTGTTTTTCTACAGTAACTAAAGTTTCATTCTGGTAATGAGATCCTTGTTTCTCTCCTCCTTCCCTGATGTGTGTTTTGTATCACTTTCTTACATTAATCACACTGTGTTTATTCTCAGTATTCACTGGCTCAACTGCATTCATTAGGGTTCGAACAAGCAACCCTTTGGTTAATGGGCAACCCGCCAGCAGTGCCTAAAATCTACCCTCTTGTTCATGATGAACATTTTGTGTTAATCAGCCATTTGTGTTAAATTGAAGTTGAATGATGTCGTTTTGAGAGTTGTAAAATCATACAGTAAACGTACAACCATGTATGTCATTGATCGTTTGTTCCGCTACTCCTCTCGGGTCCTTTGATCAGATTCCACCAAACTTGGTATGTGGATGACAGTCTAGCCCAGAATTGCCCTTAAAGGGCTTATTTTGGCAAAGGTCAAGGTCAATGGGGTCAAGTTCATATAATTGCAAGTGGGATCTGGGCAGCAGTGGGACGAAGTCACCATCAAGTCACTCTCAAGTCATGAAAGTTATAGGGGAGTTGATGATCTAGTGGTTAAGGTGGTGGGCTTGAGTCCAGAAGATCATGGGTTCAATTCCCTGCCTGACTGGAAAATCACTAAGGGCCCTTGGGCAAGGCCTTTAATCCCCTATTGCTCCCGGTGTGTAGTGAGCGCCTTGTATGGCAGCACCCTGACATCGGGGTGAATGTGAGGCATTATTGTAAAGCGCTTTGAGCATCTGATGCAGATGGAAAAGCGCTATATAAATGCAGTCCATTTACCATTTATGAATCAGCAAGTCCCAAGTCGAGTCTCAAGTCAGCTTGCAAACAATTGGTGGTCATTATGACTTGAGACTTGACTTGGGACTTGCTGATTCATGACTTGAGAGTGACTTGATGGTGACTTTGTCTCACCTCTGGTTCTGGGACAGCAAAGGTAAAGTTGATTTGATCAAAGGTGAAATGTTGGTATCAAGGTCAGTGTTGATGCAGTCAAAAGTAAAAATTTAGATTTCTCACTGAAATTTAGGTGGGTTCAGGAATTTCCCAAGAATAGTCAAATTTGCCAAAGGTGGATCACTGGGGTCAAGGTCCTGCCTGTTTGTCTGCCTCTCTGTCTTTCTGTTGACCTACTCCTCCCAGGTCCTTTGACTTATTTCTACCAAACGTGGTATGCACATCGTCAGGAATCGTGGTGGCGTGGCACAAAGGGGTGGCAGACTCACTGACAGAGGAACGGGAGTAATCAAAAAAGGCTTTATTTTGAGAACAGGCAGCGATACGGTACACAGGATGACAGTCAGCGATACAGAGGAGACAGACAATTGTTAGACAGAGGTGAGGTCCAAAAACAAGCAAGGTTCAGAAACACAGCAAAACAGAGCTCAGAGGTTGAGGCTAAGACAAGGTCTAAAAAAGCAAAACATGGTCATCCACCGGTCGGCACAAGAACAAAGACTAGACAAATGGCTATGATACGGGCTGCAACGAGGCGTAAAGCACAAAGAACTGGCAGTAAACATAATACACGAGGTTTAAATGCACAGTGGGGAATCAGGGCCTAATGAGGGGCAGGTGCGGAAAACGTTCTGGAAGGGGGCGTGGTCGGACAAGATGAAGACAAGGGAAGACAGGAGACAAGAGGATCAGTGACAGATGAGGCGTGCCTGACACAAGCAAAGGCAAGACAAATCCATGACAGCGTCTAAACCCAACAGTGATCAAAAATAACAGCTAAAATACAGATAAGCGAGATGAAAGGTCAACTAAAAACACCCACCGGTAAAGAACAAAGAATTAACCAGCAAGACAAAGGTAAGAACTTAATCAATCAATCAATCAATCAATTTTTTTTATATAGCGCCAAATCACAACAAACAGTTGCCCCAAGGCGCTTTATATTGTAAGGCAAGGCCATACAATAATTATGTAAAACCCCAATGGTCAAAACGACCCCCTGTGAGCAAGCACTTGGCTACAGTGGGAAGGAAAAACTCCCTTTTAACAGGAAGAAACCTCCAGCAGAACCAGGCTCAGGGAGGGGCAGTCTTCTGCTGGGACTGGTTGGGGCTGAGGGAGAGAACCAGGAAAAAGACATGCTGTGGAGGGGAGCAGAGATTGATCACTAATGATTAAATGCAGAGTGGTGCATACAGAGCAAAAAGAGAAAGAAACAGTGCATCATGGGAACCCCCCAGCAGTCTACGTCTATAGCAGCATAACTAAGGGATGGTTCAGGGTCACCTGATCCAGCCCTAACTATAAGCTTTAGCAAAAAGGAAAGTTTTAAGCCTAATCTTAAAAGTAGAGAGGGTGTCTGTCTCCCTGATCTGAATTGGGAGCTGGTTCCACAGGAGAGGAGCCTGAAAGCTGAAGGCTCTGCCTCCCATTCTACTCTTACAAACCCTAGGAACTACAAGTAAGCCTGCAGTCTGAGAGCGAAGCGCTCTATTGGGGTGATATGGTACTACGAGGTCCCTAAGATAAGATGGGACCTGATTATTCAAAACCTTATAAGTAAGAAGAAGAATTTTAAATTCTATTCTAGAATTAACAGGAAGCCAATGAAGAGAGGCCAATATGGGTGAGATATGCTCTCTCCTTCTAGTCCCCGTCAGTACTCTAGCTGCAGCATTTAAAAGCAATCTTAAAGAAAAACAAAGGCTTGGACTGAAACTATAATGAAACTCAACACATGGCTAAAGTATAACAAACCCAAAATCAAGGACAGGCACCAGACAGAAGAATCATGAGAGGGAAAGTGGACACAGACAGGAGAAAAACAATAACATAGGTCTGACAAGGGGAAAACCATGACACGCATAAAGGTTAACAACAAAACTGCACAGAATAATGACTTGGATTTATAGAGCGCTTTTAATTGGAAAAAAAAGACAAGTTCACCAGGAACAAGCTCAATTGATGTTCAATGCAATTTTGGGCAGACCTATATCAGTAGATCTGAGAAATATAGCATAGCATACGATAGAAAAGAATAGAATAGAATATTCTGCCAAAGCTTTCATTCAGATTCACTTAATTATAAAACACTGTAATTGATAATAGAAAGCAGCCGCTCCCCCTTTCAGTCACCAACACACAACAAATAGAAAACGTGCATGACACATTATTTAACAATGGCAACTCACCTCTCTGCTGTTTGCAATCACTTACCTGGAGGCTACCTCCCCACCACCACCAATTAATAATAACATAGCTAAAATATGGATAAGCAACACCAAAGGTCAACTAAAAACACCCACCGGTAAAGAACAAAGAATTAACCGGCAAGACAAAGGTAAGAACTAAATAAATCTGGTATCTGGCAGGGACTACCCTGCTAGATACCAGATTTATGTACCCCTACACCATTGTGATGGCGCCCTCCAACAAAGGCCTTTCTAACATCCTATACAATATCACTATGGACTAAAGTCTAACTTTTTCTTCACTCTAAAAAAGAACTGTTGTCTCAACGAGAAAAAATTATTTCACAATTTTCATGTATTTTTTAAAGTTATTTCAACTTAGCCATTACTGTGTCAATGCCACAAAAATTCTCTGTTGAGAGAGAACTTTAAAAAATATATGCAAACTGTTACATCACTATTTCTCATTGAGACAGTGGTTCTTTTTTTAGAGTATTAGTCTTTACGGTAAAATTGCCCTGGCAAGGTCAGCCAAAGGTCAGTCACTGTATAGATTATATTTACAGTTTTTATTGATTGCTTTGACACAGTAGTCAACTCAAAATCCACATTTCTCAAAACAGTTAACGCAGAGGCCTAAACAGTGGCACCAATGGTCAAAATGACACATTTTGCTTGCAAAAGGCTCTAACTCTGCTAAAACATTTAAACTATGGACCAAAAGCAAATTTTGCCCTCAAACACAACTTGCACACAAGTGCATAAGCGCTTCCAATCAGGCATTAGACAAGGGGCATCAAAATACAAAATGCAGCACTCAATGTGAATCAGTGCTGCATTACTGGTCATTGTACCTAATGACTGAGCTACAGTAATGACTGAGCAGCTTACATGTCAGTGCCATTTGTAGTCAAATTTGCCTTCTTGCAAAAAAAGTGATCCAGATATGCTGTGATAAAAATTTTATTGATTGCAGTATTCATTCTTGTTTGTCTTATTTAGACCGTGGCTAACAAATGAAATATCCCAACAGAAACCACATATAGAATATGAAAGAAAAAATAAAATCCGTCACTGTGTAAGACATTAGGAAAATAAAAATAATAATTCTGTACAATAAAGAAAAAAAATCTCTACTAGTCTATTCTCTCTTGATGAATAGGCCACATGGCCTCATCTACATCACACTCAATATTTTCCCTTGTGATGCACCTAGGGAAGAATCTTCTAGCATGCCTTATCCATCCTTGGCATGCCTCTGCATCTATGTCTTGGGCAGCAGCGGTCATTGCATCGAGCAAGGGCATCTGCTCATAGGGGTGGTGGTCGTATACCTTCCATCTCCATGCACTGAAGAATTCCTCTATAGGATTTAAAAATGGAGAGTATGGAGGAAGGAATTGCATCATCATCCTCGGGTGCCCCACAAACCACTCATTCACCACACGAGAGTGGTGGAATGCCACATTGTCCCAGATGATTACAAACAGTGGCATGCCAGGCCTCAACAGCCCTCTTTCCTGAGGCGATGTGAGCCTGTCATGCAGGGTGTCCAAGAATGCAATGAGGCGCTCACTATTGTAGGGGCCAACAGCTGGAATATGGCTGAGGACGTCATCATTAGAAATAGCAGCACACATAGTAATGTTGGCGCCCCTCTGCCCTGGAACTGTAATAGTGGCCCTATGCCCAATGAGGTTCCTCCCACGGTGCCTCACTTTACAGAGGTTGAAGCCGGCTTCATCGACATAGATGAAAATATGATGTGCCCCCTCAGCTTCAAGCTCCATGATACGCTGAAGAAAAGAAAAAGCAAAATTACAATTACACACAGTAAAGGTAACTCCAGTTGACAGTAACTGCATGATATGCCAAGGCACAACAGTATAGTACTGTAATGTGTCCTTACCTCCACATATTGGCATCTGGCCTCCTTCACAGCATCAGAGTTCCTCTGGAAGGGAACTCTGTAGAGCTGTTTCATAGCCATGTTGTTCCTACTGAGGACACGGGCAATTGTTGTCTCACTCACAGTATTTACATTTCGAAATACCCCCTGATCTGCAATCACTGCTGCCCTGATTTCATGCAGCCTAATGGCATTATTTGCCAGAACCATGTTCACAATGGCTGCCTCCTGCTCAGCATTCAAAAGTCTGCGTCTACCACCACCGACCGGTAGCCTTTCGATTCTATAAAGAATACATGACGTGGAATAAAATTACATGAAATACTGTATATCACTACAGATATATCTGTATATACTGTATAAGCGACATTACCTGTTCTCTAGTCGAAAAACTCTGACAATGGATGCAACCGTGTTTCTACTGAGAACAGGTTGGACTCTTTGTCCAGCCTCTCTATGTGAAAGACCATGATTTACCACATGATCAATCACAGTTGCCCGAATTTCATCTGTGACTTGAGCCCTTCCAGCTACACCCCCACCTCGCACACGGACTCCTCTTCCTCGGACTCGTCTTCCCCCGAGCCCTCTACCTCTCACTCTCATGTGCCTTAGACCATCCATGCTTGCAAGTTACAACACACAACATGGCACCTTTTGAACCTGCAGACTGATTGCAAATTGAAAAGTTGTGTGAAGCAGTGTCAAACAGGTGCTCCAGTGATTTCATGCCGGTCAAGAGGTTTCTAAGAGATGGGAATATATGGTTTCTGTTTGGTTACCACAGCTAAAGCAATGGAGTTTGGACTGCTTGAATGACATCTGCGTTAACTGATTTGCAAAAGGGTGGGGGAATTGTGTCAAACCAATGACAATGGGTTAACTCATTTGCAAGAGGTGTTTTTTGCTCTGCTGAGAGAGTGATGATGAGGACTGAGAGGTTACCAGTTTCTTCAAACAGGTTAAAGCAATCAAACTGTAAATCTATACATGTTTGTTTTATATAAGCTGACCTACAATTATATAAAGAATCTGGGTTGATTGTTATTATCAAATCAGAGTTCACTGATTATTAACACACACACACACACATATATATATATCTATATCTATCTATCTATCTATCTATAATATATATATATATATATATATATATATATATATATATATATATATATATATATATATATATATATATATAATTGTGCACTTGGTTGTGAACTGTTCACTGTAAAACTATTAATCTTTTAATTAATGATATTAATAATTGATAAGTACTAGTTTTATTATTATTATTATTATTATTATTATTATTATTATTATTATGCTATTTTATATTTATATATATTTATAATGTTATTTTATTATTATTATTATATTTATTATTATATCTGAAATGAACTATCAATTCTCTTTAGCATGTAAAGGAATTTCTTTTTGAATTATATACAGCATATGGCCTAATCTGGGGTCACTAAAATGCCTCATCTGCGCTGTAGGGGGCAGTGTTTCCCAACAAATCGGTGGACTCCTCTCATCAACAAATAATTGCTAATTTATTTCATCCATAAAATGATAAAGTATTTGCCAAAAGCCATCATCACACAAGGTGACCATTTTAAACAATTTTCCCCCCAAACCAAGTGACATTTTCTAAATCCAGATGTTCCACATGTGAAACAGAAAAAAAAAAAAAAAAACTTGAGAATGAAGCCTAAGGCTTAAAATGTGAAGGGTTGTGTTTGTCTGCTACACTCACACAGTGATTTTTGTTTCATTTGATGTGCTTAAACTGCAAAAAATGTCATTCATTTGCATAATATTGCAAGGACTAGGTTTATCGTGTCCACGGAAGATGGTGCAACATTAATTTGTCTCATCCATGAAATTAAATTATTTTGAGGCCTGCCGTATGACTCTAATAGAAGTCTACAAATAGTTCAAAATATAGCCAAAATTGGTTTAAGAACAGAAAATGGGACTATTGCACCCAAAAAGGGCTTTTTCTGTATGTCATGTGCAATAATACTATACATTCTTGTGTAATAATACTTGTTCACTCATGTACATCAGTTGAACACTCATGTGCAATATTACAAAACATTCTTTTTTCTTGCTTGTTAATAGTGTATTCTGCTGTATATATTGTTATTCAGCACAGAACTCGACTTCCTTGATTCCCTTGTGCTTTTTAGTACTTATTTTTTATTTCACCTTATTTCTGCATATTTTGCACAGTTCTTCTGTGACTGTGCCTTCGCTGCTGTAGCATCGTAAATTTCCCTGTGGTGGGACTAATAAAGGAATATCTTACCTTATATTATCTTATCTTATCTGAAATGAATACATTTGAATCAGAAGATTTTATATATATGTGTGTGTGTGTGTGCGCGCGCACGCGCACCCGTTCATGTTCCTTAATTTATGTAAATTAGTCATGTCATAGAAATTGTAAAAAAAAAAAATTAAATGTACAAATGAAAGAATATTAATGAAAATTAAATTTAATTAAATGTATTTACAAACACACAGTATTTCACAGTAGTTACACTGAAATATTTGATCAGTGTATTATATACCACAATGACTACACTGACATACATATATACTGTATTTTCCGGAGTATAAGTTGCACCGGAGTGTCGGTTAAGTGTACTTAGAGTGGAAGGTTCCCAGTTCAAGGGCCACCCCTGCCCCTTTCTCCATGTAATTTGGAGTTTTGTCAGGAAGGGCATCCGGTGTAAAACTTGTGCCAAATCAACATGCAGATCCACATTGGTTCTGCTGTGGCGACCTCGAGTGAAAACATACGGCAGAAGCCGAACGACTTATTACCTCACCCCCTGGAGGGGGAGTGAAGTATTGTTTTTAGTGGCTCTGTGTGTGTGTGTGTGTGTGTGTGTGTGTGTGTGTGTGTGTGTGTGTGTGTGTGTGTGTGTGTGTGTGTGTGTGTGTGTGTGTGTGTGTGTGTGTGTGTGTGTGTGTTTCCGCACTTGACAACACCTGCAATGGAAGGTAACTAGCCCAATTGATATTTTGATAATAAAGCATATCTATATCTACATATATTTTTGAAAAATGTTTATACATACATATACACACACACACACACACACATATTTATATATATATATATATATATATATATATATATATATATATATATATATATATATATATATATATATATATATATATATAGTTAGTTGAGTTAACAGCATTTTTAAAAGCAATAGTTTGCGGCATCTGTCATGCTTAGTTATCATGTTACGGGGTAACATATGTCATACGTTATAGAATCCAATGGACATCAACCTTGTTTGTCCTTCACTTTGGAGACCAAGCATTCAGCACAGTCAAAACTATTCCATTTATTAATCTTTTTATTTCAACCAATAATTTGCATCACTTTTTACCAAAATTGGAGCAACTTTAACTTTTGACGCCTGTACAAACTGAAACTGATCTTCGTGACCATTGTTGCTGTTTTTCCCCCATAACTCCAGAACATTCAGTCATAGATAGTCCAAACTATACCTTTTTGGAATCGTTATGATCGGACAAATAATGTGGTATAGTTTTCAACATGATCGGAGCATTTTTAAATTTTGACCTCTGTGTAATTCTTTATTGACCCCTGTAGCTCATTAGAGGTCAGCTCCAGGATGGCTCCATATCTGAAAATAAACATTAGTCAATTTAGAATATGTCTGCCAAATTCCATGCTTTTATCACAAAATGAACAATTGTTTTGCTGTGTCACCCCACTACAGGGCCACTCAAACTAGTAAAAAACAGCAACTTATACTATGGAAAATATGGCATGTAACATATGAACTTAGAATATTTACAGTATGATATTGTTATTTAATTTAAACCGTGAAGACATGCTGGAAGTGGCTCCATATATTACTAGTGAAGACTGAAACTGGAGCTGACACTTGTAGAATTGGTGATGGTCCCTGGACAGGTGTACAGGGTTGTTGTTTCCAGATAGCTCAGAACATTCTTATAAATGCAGGGTAAAATTGAATATGAGGTCAAAATTCTATATAGAAAAGTGATTTGTGGGTTACATTCCAGTGGGGTCTGACTTGATCTACAACAGCTAACAATTTTAACATCTCACATTTTTGAGGAATACAGGGTCATATATATTGCTTAGAAGGCAAGAAGGCAAGGCAGCATGAATCACTGCCTGAATGAAGCAAAAATGTCAATTGGAAATAAAATCATGACTGGTGACGGCATAATGCAGTCTGCAACCTCACCACCAGGTGACACAGAATGCTGCACAGTGTAACACCAAACATCATTGTTTTATATCAACAGTGTACAGAGGCAGAATGACAAAGATTCTGTCACTGTCCAAACCCTGATGTACCTGACTGTGTTTTTACCTTCTGTTCCTGTGTGTATGTGAGACACACACACCTTTTTTAGCCCAGTCTTTCTTTGCAAAATGTTTAGGGCCTCTTCACCATGTCACTGCTCCTCTTCACCCACACGCTGTCGCAGAGGGGGAGCTCCTAATATAATGAGGTTAACAATAGCTGCATGCACGTCACCTCCATTACAGTGGTGGGCCACAGCGGGGACATATGAGGAATTCTCTCTTCACCTGCTCTCCTGGTTAATCCCTTACAGCTGTGACCATGCGCTTAAAACAGCCAGCAGAATGTCGTCCTCTTTATGCTGAATTCTGTGGTAAAATACAGAGAAAATGTCCAGAAAAATGTATTTTTTGGGGGTGGCTGGGGTCATTAAGTTAACCCCTGCAAGATGTCACAAATGTGCAAATTACAGCTGAATCTGGTTTTGGATTATTTATCATTCAATCAATCTATCCAATTAATTCATAAACCTGTAACAATATGGGTGACGTACTTTGCAGATGACACTGTTGTGATAACGACCAGAGTAACTGCAAATAAATTGTGTTCAGCTTTGCAGAATTTGTACGTAGTACACAGGGTACTGTGAGTGCTGAATTTTATTCCCAGCGAATACAGGCATTCCTCAGGGATGTGGTCTGGATCCTACACCGTTCAATCCTTGCATGGACCAGGTGTTGGATAGGGTTGTGGAAACCAGCATGTGAAGGGCTTTTGTTGGTGAGGAAAGGTTAACTGATCTCGACTTTGATCTCTGGAATCAATGGATACTCTGACTGAAGCACTAATAACGCTGAGTGAGGAATCTGAGTGTTTTAATTTGTTCTGGTCCTGGATCAAGACTGCAATGCAGGCTTTCAATCACGTCCTGAACTTCCTGATTTTCCAGCCGTGCTTTTCTAAATCCACCCACATTTAAGCTTAAGCAGAATCAGTGATCCTGAAATCTGAACACCATGTAACATTTGTTGCCTAACTGCAGACCCCTGAGCAGAGAACAACATTTATTTCTTACTTTATTTAGTTCCATTAGCTGTAGTAGTCCATTCTTAATGGCATTCATGCCAGAACAACAAATCTCATTGTCATTAAGACAGGTATGAGTCAGGTACAAATCTCATGAGTCAGGACCGCTTAAGCAGACCCCTGAGCAGAGAACAACATTTATTTCTTACTTTATTTAGTTCCATTAGCAGAAACAACAGCTGTAGTAGTCCATTCTTAATGGCATTCATACCAGAACAACAAATGTCATTGTCATTAAGACAGGTATGAGTCAGGTATATAGATTATCAGTTCGAAACTGAAACAGTGTCCATGAAGGCAGAAGCACAGCAGTTAGCAATAGGTCAGCAATGAGAAGTCAAAAGTACCACACAGACAGTCCAGTAGATGGCAGGCTATACTCGAAAGGAATACAATGGTAATGGAGGTCAGTGACTGGAGATCAAAACATTGGAAATTGAACATGAGCAAGCTGGTTGACACACAAGACAATCTGGCACTGGAGCGAAGGGACTGTGCTGATTAAATAGTGTGTTATCCAATGAATCAGGAAAGAAACATTCCTGTGAACCCAGAAGCCAGAGTATCCGGGAAGTAAAGCCAATGACATGCACTCAGAGTAGGACCATCAAAATGAAAGCACAAGGAGAATACTGTCGTAGGGTGGTGGAAGTAGGAAATGAACACTAAGAATATAATATGTAGGAGATTATATCAGAACCAATAGAAAATAACATCAGAAAAGTGATGAACTATTACACGTCAGGCACTGATAGGCTGATGGTTCCGATGTATATAGTAAGCAGTGTGACATTGGAGGAGAAAAATATTTTTGGGTGTTTATAAAATAAGACTCCATCACTATGTAGCTACCATACATAAATAAGTCTTTTGTTGATATTTTAGCCCTGCAACAGCTGCATCATGGTTTCTGTATAGCGCCCTCTGATGGCCTGTTGTGTCAGTGGGAAGTCTGACATTTTCAACCTGTATGTGTGTGTCTGTTCAATGCACAGCTTGGGTGAGAAAAACAAGGTTGCCCCAGGTTTGCATTGATGTTTGTCTATGAAGAAGAGATGCACATCAAGAAATATCTTCACTTAAGAAAAGAGAACAAAAAGGTAAAAACACTGTATAAAATGTATTAGATCAAAAATAACAAATGAAAGCTGTGACTGTTTTGGAATTGATGTGTAATATAACACAAATTAAACATTATTATAACCAAGCACATGAAACGGTTTTAGGTAATAATTAGAATTGGGATTTACATTATTTGAGGAATGATGTAAACTCAAGGTTGAAAGACTTTTCCTTGATTTTTCCTCAACAGAGATAAGAAATACCAAATTACCAGTTGCTACTGAATGCAACACACAAGTTTCTGTCAAGACCAAAGCTGTTTATAATTAGTTTTATCACTGGCTCCATGCGTGACTGGAAAACATGGGACAAACACAGGACCATTCTGTCTTCATGGTAGGTTGGTTAATCCTGTGTTTCAGTACGGAGAGTAAATTTAGTCTATGTAGGGAAACTGAGCAAAACTTTACTTTAAAATGCTTGGTGATCTGTTTTAGCTGTGCTGGCTGTGACTCCTTTAAAGGGGCCTTTCACCTAAAGTCAAAGGTCATGTGACCAAACGAAAGGTGATGTTTGACTATGTTAGTTTTTTTTAGTCCCTCTGGTGTCATATGTCACCAATTTGTCAAAATATTCTGTTTCCTCTGTATGAAATTATTGGGCCAAAATTTTGACCTTGGCCTGTGACCTTGACTTTTAATTGCCCTCCCAAGTTCGAAACACATGGTCCTTAGCTGACGTTTCATCATTTCACCATGTTTGGTCCAAAATGGATCAAAACTCTTCAACTTATTTTGCTCACATAAGGACAGATACTGCAGATCAATCAATCAATCAATCAATTTTTTTTATATAAAACCTGACTGAAACTCTTCAAATAGACCATTCCTCTGCAGATGATCAGTTAGCTGTTTTACAACTACCCTTTCAAGAATTTTTGAGAGAAAAGGAAGGTTGGAGATTGGCCTATAATTAGCTAAGATAGCTGGGTCAAGTGATGGCTTTTTAAGTAATGGTTTAATTACTGCCACCTTAAAAGCCTGTGGTACATAGCCAACTAACAAAGATAGATTGATCATATTTAAGATCGAAGCATTAAATAATGGTAGGGCTTCCTTGAGCAGCCTGGTAGGAATGGGGTCTAATAAACATGTTGATGGTTTGGATGAAGTAACTAATGAAAATAACTCAGACAGAACAATCGGAGAGAAAGAGTCTAACCAAATACCGGCATCACTGAAAGCAGCCAAAGATAACGATACGTCTTTGGGATGGTTATGAGTAATTTTTTCTCTAATAGTTAAAATTTTGTTAGCAAAGAAAGTCATGAAGTCATTACTAGTTAAAGTTAATGGAATACTCAGCTCAATAGAGCTCTGACTCTTTGTCAGCCTGGCTACAGTGCTGAAAAGAAACCTGGGGTTGTTCTTATTTTCTTCAATTAGTGATGAGTAGAAAGATGTCCTAGCTTTACGGAGGGCTTTTTTATAGAGCAACAGACTCTTTTTCCAGGCTAAGTGAAGATCTTCTAAATTAGTGAGACGCCATTTCCTCTCCAACTTACGGGTTATCTGCTTTAAGCTACGAGTTTGTGAGTTATACCACGGAGTCAGACACTTCTGATTTAAAGCTCTCTTTTTCAGAGGAGCTACAGCATCCAAAGTTGTCTTCAATGAGGATGTAAAACTATTGACGAGATACTCTATCTCCCTTACAGAGTTTAGGTAGCTACTCTGCACTGTGTTGGTATATGGCATTAGAGAACATAAAGAAGGAATCATATCCTTAAACCTAGTTACAGCGCTTTCTGAAAGACTTCTAGTGTAATGAAACTTATTCCCCACTGCTGGGTAGTCCATCAGAGTAAATGTAAATGTTATTAAGAAATGATCAGACAGAAGGGAGTTTTCAGGGAATACTGTTAAGTCTTCTATTTCCATACCATAAGTCAGAACAAGATCTAAGATATGATTAAAGTGGTGGGTGGACTCATTTACTTTTTGAGCAAAGCCAATAGAGTCTAATAATAGATTAAATGCAGTGTTGAGGCTGTCATTCTCAGCATCTGTGTGGATGTTAAAATCGCCCACTATAATTATCACTATCATTATCAGATAAACACAGTATAAAAATTCTGTCCCATACCAATATAAAATCTGACTGTGAATTCAGAAAGAACATGAAAAACCCTTTAAAATGTGACTATCTTAAGTATTAAGGAAGTTATGGGCATTTTTGTGCTGGGAATTGAGCTTGTTTTCTTGGCCTTAATGAACAGATGAAACAAAAGGGCCTTTGTGACCGAGTTGGACTTGTTCCTTCATATTTTTACTCATAACTTCCTTAATATCCAAGATATCTCTTTGATATTTTCAGGAATGGTGGATTGCCACCTCTCCTTCATTTTAAATGGTATATCATCTCAGCACTGGCAGTCACTGGACTTTGGCGATCGACCAGAATCCTTGTGAAACGGTCAATCCTTCTGAAATTCAGCAAACATTAAGAGAAATGCTTACTCTTTATTCCCTATACATTGATTTTTAATCCTTATTCTTCCTTCGGTACAATTTAAGTGACTTTGACAAAGTAAAAACACATGGTCTCCTCCCTCCTTTTGGCCAAGCGGGCCATTCTGTTTTGGTGGAGGGAGGCGACCTCGCCCACACACACTCAATGGCTGAGGGACATTATGCACTGTCTTGCTGTAGAAAAGATGCGTTTTTCATTGAAAGGCACTGAGGGCAAATTCTATAAGACTTGGGGATCCTTTCTGACCTACTTTCACGACTCTCATGTGTTGTAAAATACGACTTTGGAATAGGCCCCTGACATTTGAGCAGCTCAAGATCTGAAGATCGACAAGCCTGCTGACTACTGTGTGTGCCTTAGCTGTGTTTCTTTGGGGGGGGGGTTCAACGTTCTACCTCTGTCTTGATATGATCAAGAGGAGTCGTTATACGTTCCTACACAGGTGTTTGCATAATATATGGGAGAATAGATCATTTAACTGTACTTTGCATACTGGTACCTGCCCAATACCAGGATGTTATGTTCTGTTGTTGTTGCTATTATTGTTATTATATTGTAATATACAGTTCCAAGGTGCAACTGCTGCTTTTTTATCAAATCAAATCAATTTTATTTATATAGCGCCAAATCACAACAAACAGTTGCCCCAAGGCGCTTTATATTGTAAGGCAAGGCCATACAATAATTACGGAAAAACCCAAACAGTCAAAACGACCCCCTGTGAGCAAGCACTTGGCGACAGTGGGAAGGAAAAACTCCCTTTTAAAAGGAAGAAACCTCCAGCAGAACCAGGCTCAGGGAGGGGCAGTCTTTTGCTGGGACTGGTTGGGGCTGAGGGAGAGAACCAGGAAAAAGACATGCTGTGGAGGGGAGCAGAGATCAATCACTAATGATTAAATGCAGAGTGGTGCATACAGAGCAAAAAGCGAAAGAAACACTCAGTGCATCACGGGAACCCCCCAGCAGTCTAAGTCTATAGCAGCATAACTAAGGGATGGTTCAGGGTCACCTGATCCAGCCCTAACTATAAGCTTTAGCAAAAAGGAAAGTTTTAAGCCTAATCTTAAAAGTAGAGAGGGTGTCTATCTCCCTGATCTGAATTGGGAGCTGGTTCCACAGGAGAGGAGCCTGAAAGCTGAAGGCTCTGCCTCCCATTCTACTCTTACAAACCCTAGGAACTACAAGTAAGCCTGCAGTCTGAGAGCGAAGCGCTCTGTTGGGGTGATATGGTACTATGAGGTCCCTAAGATAAGATGGGACCTGATTATTCAAAACCTTATAAGTAAGAAGAAGAATTTTAAATTCTATTCTAGAATTAACAGGAAGCCAATGAAGAGAGGCCAATATGGGTGAGATATGCTCTCTCCTTCTAGTCCCTGTCAGTACTCTAGCTGCAGCATTTTGAATTAACTGAAGGCTTTTCAGGGAACTTTTAGGACAACCTGATAATAATGAATTACAATAGTCCAGCCTAGAGGAAATAAATGCATGAATTAGTTTTTCAGCATCACTCTGAGACAAGACCTTTCTAATTTTAGAGATATTGTGCAAATGCAAAAAAGCAGTCCTAAATATTTGTTTAATATGCGCATTGAATGACATATCCTGATCAAAAATGACTCCAAGATTTCTCACAGTATTACTAGAGGTCAGGGTAATGCCATCCAGAGTAAGGATCTGGTTAGACACCATGTTTCTAAGATTTGTGGGGCCAAGTACAATAACTTCAGTTTTAACTGAGTTTAAAAGCAGGAAATTAGAGGTCATCCATGTCTTTATGTCTGTAAGACAATCCTGCAGTTTAGCTAATTGGTGTGTGTCCTCTGGCTTCATGGATAGATAAAGCTGGGTATCATCTGCGTAACAATGAAAATTTAAGCAATGCTGTCTAATAATACTGCCTAAGGGAAGCATGTATAAAGTGAATAAAATTGGTCCTAGCACAGAACCTTGTGGAACTCCATAATTAACCTTAGTCTGTGAAGAAGATTCCCCATTTACATGAACAAATTGTAATCTATTAGATAAATATGATTCAAACCACCACAGCGCAGTGCCTTTAATACCTATGGCATGCTCTAATCTCTGTAATAAAATTTTATGGTCAACAGTATCAAAAGCAGCACTGAGGTCTAACAGAACAAGCACAGAGATGAGTTCACTGTCTGAGGCCATAAGAATTCATTTGTAACCTTCACTAATGCTGTTTCTGTACTATGATGAATTCTAAAACCTGACTGAAACGATGTGTGTGTGTGTGTATATATATATATATATATATATATATACATATATATGTGTGTGTGTGTGTGTGTGTGCGTGTGTGTGTGTGTGTTCGCTTTGGGAAATTTAATAAAAACATTTTGAAAAGAAAGACAAAGCAAAAACAAGAAATCAGGTAATTTCTCTCTCTGATTGCCTGTGACAAAAATTTGAACATGAGTTGGGAGCGGGGTAATTCTACATCATCGACCGAAAAATAGATCAGGATATCCCTCCAATAGCCAATAGCAATGTGAATTACAGGGAACTCCCTGTGCCACTTACGAAAATGCAGTCACATGCAATTTTGCAGAACCTTAATCGAGGTGCTGGCCTACTTGGCCACATCCCTACACACAAGACCAAAAAACAGTTGTGCAAAAAGCACAACAAATACCTTTCAGACAAACTTTGAGAAAATGTGAACGTAGAACAACAGAAAACTTCCACAGCTCAGAATGTTGGATTGTTGTCTTTCTGCTTTCTGATAGGTTTGCAGTACACTTTCACGAGCGCCACTCGCTCAGCTTATGGCAAGCAAAAACTGGACGCTCTCGTTTTGGCCGAACAACTAACCAGTTTTTGTATATTTTGTGTTAGCACATGCCCATGGCCCACGTGCTTGATGAATTCCTGCGCAAAAAGTAGTTCCCAGACCTGCGATGACAGTGTGTTTTCATGGGTAACAAAAAACATCAGGAGTATGTTTGGCACAAGAACTTGTGTATTGTGTTTTTACATCAATACTCACACTCATCCAGCAACATCTTCTCATGTCGGCAAATTCAGCACTGGGTCAGGTGAAAGTAGTCCGGTGAGCTATCCCACAATGCCAAAATAGAAGAGATGTTACTCCGAGAGTGGCACACTGAGCAGGGTGGGTTTCCAGAACAAGGAAATCAGTGAAGACAGAATGGAAAAACCCCACGATGTCTCATGGGTGATATGAAAACTCCAGGACTGTATAGGACTGGATTGGTCAGGGAATGGTGGTGGAGAGAGACGGACTGAAAACATAGTGTTTTTGAAGGCAAATGGGAATTTTCTGGCTGGGGGGGCACAGCCCCATCAAGTCTGATTCTAGATCCGCCTGTGCAGGACCTCCTTCAGTCTTTACAGTCTGACTGACTGTAGGTGGCACCATGTGGAGAAAGAGAGAGAGAGAGAGAGATGTGGCAGTGTGGAAACACGCAGGCAGCACGAATCTGAGGTGCCGTGCACGCGCACAGATGCATGGATCTGTGCAATAAAAACAGCCACCAACACATTCTTCAAGCTCTCATTATGAGTGTGCATGCTTTTATTTATTTCTTTTACCCAAAGCTCTCGTTGTGATCGTGCACGTTTCTTTCTTTTTTTTTTTTTAATCCGGTGTGATGCAGTGAAACAGTTTCTCATGCTGACAGTCTGCAGCTGCTCCAAACACTAACTGCTTTATTTCCTGCAACAATCAATCCCTCTGTTTCTAATTGGATGGGGTCTCCTCCTCCTCCTCCCCCCTCCTCCTCAGCAGTTTATTGTCGCTGACAGTCGGATTATTCCTCACAGCAGCAGCAGCAGCAGCTCTGCTCCCTCTCCACCTCCTCCTCCTCCTGCTCTCCGTCCGACAATGCAGGCACCAACTCAGGATCTATGATTTCTGCCTCCTTCCTCCACGGTAAGAGAAGCTCGATCGGGTCTTGTGCTGAGAACGTGTTTGCCAGTGATGAGTGGAATGCTGCACTTGCGCCTTCAAAGTGCGCTGATGATCGCGGCTGGTTACGCGCCGCGGCCGGTGTCCAGCGCGTTTGTCGCGGTGATTCGAGTTGAACTTCCACGTGTGTTCCAGATCGCGATTCGTGCGTGCGGTCCTGGTGTGTTGAGATCACAGGATGGACTTCCTCTGGGTCCAAACCCCTTCGAATGAAATGCAATTGGCTGCGGCGCGCACCGCGGGAGCGCACGGCTCCTCCGGTCCAGACGCACGTCAGACGGAGCCCTGAAGTGTCTGCTGAGGGGAACGTGTGGAAGCTCCTCTGGCTCCAGCTGGAAAATTAATAAAAATAAAAAAAAATAAATTGGATATTTACAGAAAGCCTTCAGTTGAGCAAAGGGGATCGAAAGTTTAGTGTTTTTGATTGAAAATTTGTTTATACAAAAATCAAAAAATACCAGGCAGTTATTTCGTCCTTTTGAACAACTAATCAGTCAACCAATTAATCAGCTCTGACGTCATAATGAAACAGGCCTACTGAGAAAAAATGACGGTAGGAAGTCATATTTACAAGATATAAAATTCTAATAACGAAAAATTTAAACTGACATACCAATTCACAATCCATTAATTTATAAGTTGTAACTACGAGATAATAACTCATGATTACAAGACATAGTCATTGTTATGACACTAACTCTTAATTCTTTAATTATAAGATGTATCTCATAATTTTATAATGTCTTATCATATATGATATATCTTATAATCCTCCAAAACACCTTGCAGTGCTTGATTATGATCAGATATAACTAGTAATAACTATGAGATAGTAAATCAGTTAGTAAATTGTAGTTACAAGGTAGTAACTTATGGTTACAAGATACTAAGTCAAAGTTATGATGATACTTGAGTTTTCCTTAATTGTAAGATGTACGTACATTTCCATTGAAAGGGTAGTTGTAAAACAGCTAACTGATCATCTGCAGAGGAATGGTCTATTTGAAGAGTTTCAGTCAGGTTTTAGAATTCATCATAGTACAGAAACAGCATTAGTGAAGGTTACAAATGATCTTCTTATGGCGTCGGACAGTGGACTCATCTCTGTGCTTGTTCTGTTAGACCTCAGTGCTGCTTTTGATACTGTTGACCATAAAATTTTATTACAGAGATTAGAGCATGCCATAGGTATTAAAGGCACTGCGCTGCGGTGGTTTGAATCATATTTGTCTAATAGATTACAATTTGTTCATGTACATGGGGAATCTTCTTCACAGACTAGGGTTAATTATGGAGTTCCACAAGGTTCTGTGCTAGGACCAATTTTATTCACTTTATACATGCTTCCCTTAGGTAGTATTATTAGACGGTATTGCTTAAATTTTCATTGTTACACAGATGATACCCAGCTTTATCTATCCATGAAACCAGAGGACACACACCAATTAGCTAAACTGCAGGATTGTCTTACAGACATAAAGACATGGATGACCTCTAATTTCCTGCTTTTAAACTCAGATAAAACTGAAGTTATTGTACTTGGCCCCACAAATCTTAGAAACATGGTGTCTAACCAGATCCTTACTCTGGATGGCATTACCCTGACCTCTAGTAATACTATGAGAAATCTTGGAGTCATTTTTGATCAGGATATGTCATTCAAAGCGCATATTAAACAAATATGTAGGACTGCTTTTTTGCATTTACGCAATATCTCTAAAATCAGAAAGGTCTTGTCTCAGAGTGATGCTGAAAAACTAATTCATGCATTTATTTCCTCTAGGCTGGACTATTGTAATTCATTATTATCACGTTGTCCTAAAAGTTCCCTAAAAAGCCTTCAGTTAATTCAAAATGCTGCAGCTAGAGTACTGACGGGGACTAGAAGGAGAGAGCATATCTCACCCATATTGGCCTTACAGGCTTACTTGTAGTTCCTAGGGTTTGTAAGAGTAGAATGGGAGGCAGAGCCTTCAGCTTTCAGGCTCCTCTCCTGTGGAACCAGCTCCCAATTCAGATCAGGGAGACAGACACCCTCTCTACTTTTAAGATTAGGCTTAAAAGTTTCCTTTTTGCTAAAGCTTATAGTTAGGGCTGGATCGGGTGACCCTGAACCATCCCTTAGTTATGCTGCTATAGACGTAGACTGCTGGGGGGTTCCCATGATGCACTGTTTCTTTCTCTTTTTGCTCTGTATGCACCACTCTGCATTTAATCATTAGTGATCGATCTCTGCTCCCCTCCACAGCATGTCTTTTTCCTGGTTCTCTCCCTCAGCCCCAACCAGTCCCAGCAGAAGACTGCCCCTCCCTGAGCCTGGTTCTGCTGGAGGTTTCTTCCTGTTAAAAGGGAGTTTTTCCTTCCCACTGTAGCCAAGTGCTTGCTCACAGGGGGTCGTTTTGACCGTTGGGGTTTTACATAATTATTGTATGGCCTTGCCTTACAATATAAAGCGCCTTGGGGCAACTGTTTGTTGTGATTTGGCGCTATATAAAAAAAAAATGATTGATTGATTGATTGACATTGTAACTAGGAGATAGTAAATTAGTTAGTAAACCATATTCATGAGATAGTAAATCATGAGTACAAGATGCATAGTTATGGCATACTAATTCATGATACTTAGAAAATGTAAGTAGTAACTAAGAGATAATTCAATTAATCATGATTACAAGACATAGTCATTGTATGACACTACCACACAAATCCTTAATTATAATATATATCCTATAATCTTCCAATACACTTTGTGGTGCTTCAAGACTATGATAAGATACAAGTAGTAATTGTGAGATAGTAAATCAGTGAGTAAATTGTAGTTACAGTAAATCATGTGTACGAGATACTAAGTCATAGTCATGACAATAATTTTTATCCCATTATTGTAAGATGTACCTTGTAACCATCCATCCATCCATCCATCCATTTTCTTCCGCTTTATCCGGAGTCGGGTCGCGGGGGCAGCAGCTCAAGCAAAGCTGCCCAGACCTCCCGATCCACACACACCTCCCCCAGCTCCTCCGAGGGAACCCCATGGCTTTCCCAAGCCAGCCGAGAGACATAGTCCCTCCAGCGTGTCCTGGGTCTTCCCCGGGGCCTCCTCCCAGTGGGACGTGCCCGGAACACCTCTCCAGCGAGGCGTCCAGGGGACATCCGGAAAAGATGCCCGAGCCACCTCAACTGACTCCTTTCGACGTGGAGGAGCAGCGGCTCGACTCCGAGCTCCTCCCGAGTGACTGAGCTCCTCACCCTATCTCTAAGGCATTGCCCTGACCTCTAGTGATGCTGTGAGAAATCTTGGAGTCATTTTTGATCAGGATATGTCATTCAAAGCGCATATTAAACAAATATGTAGGACTGCTTTTTTGCATTTACGCAATATCTCTAAAATTAGAAAGGTCTTGTCTCAGAGTGATGCTGAAAAACTAATTCATGCATTTATTTCCTCTAGGCTGGACTATTGTAATTCATTATTATCAGGTTGTCCTAAAAGTTCCCTGAAAAGCCTTCAGTTAATTCAAAATGCTGCAGCTAGAATACTAACGGGGACTAGAAGGAGAGAGCATATCTCACCCATATTGGCCTCTCTTCATTGGCTTCCTGTTAATTCTAGAATAGAATTTAAAATTCTTCTTCTTACTTATAAGGTTTTGAATAATCAGGTCCCATCTTATCTTAGGGACCTCATAGTACCATATCACCCCAATAGAGCGCTTCGCTCTCAGACTGCAGGCTTACTTGTAGTTCCTAGGGTTTGTAAGAGTAGAATGGGAGGCAGAGCCTTCAGCTTTCAGGCTCCTCTCCTGTGGAACCAGCTCCCAATTCGAATCAGGGAGACAGACACCCTCTCTACTTTTAAGATTAGGCTTAAAACTTTCCTTTTTGCTAAAGCTTATAGTTAGGGCTGGATCAGGTGACCCTGAACCATCCCTTAGTTATGCTGCTATAGACTTAGACTGCTGGGGGGTTCCCATGATGCACTGTTTCTTTCTCTTTTTGCTCTGTATGCACCACTCTGCATTTAATCATTAGTGATTGATCTCTGCTCCCCTCCACAGCATGTCTTTTTCTTGGTTCTCTCCCTCAGCCCCAACCAGTCCCAGCAGAAGACTGCCCCTCCCTGAGCCTGGTTCTGCTGGAGGTTTCTTCCTGTTAAAAGGGAGTTTTTCCTTCCCACTGTCGCCAAGTGCTTGCTCACAGGGGGTCGTTTTGACTGTTGGGGTTTTTACGTAATTATTGTATGGCCTTGCCTTACAATATAAAGCGCCTTGGGGCAATTGTTTGTTGTGATTTGGCGCTATATAAATAAAATTGATGATGATGATAAGGGAGCGCCCGGCCACCCTGCGGAGGAAACTCATCTCGGCCGCTTGTACTCGCGATCTCGTTCTTTCGGTCATGAGCCAAATCTCATGACCATAGGTGAGGATCGGAATGTAGATCGATCGGTAAATCGAGAGCTTTGCCCCCCTACTCAGCTCTCTCTTCACCACGACAGTCCGATACAGCAACCGCATCACTGCAGATGCTGCACTGATCCGTCTATCGATCTCACGCTCCATCCATCCCTCACTCGTGAACAAGACCCTGAGATACTTAAACTCCTCCACTTGAGGCAAGGACACTCCGCCAACCTGAAGAGGGCAAAGTACCTTTTTCCGGTCGAGAAACCATGGCCTTGGATTTGGAGGTGCTGATTTTCATCCCGGACGCCTCAAACTCGGCTGCAAACCGCCCCAGTGCATGCTGAAGGTCCTGATTTGACGAAGCCAACAGAACCACATCGTCCGCAAACAGTAGAGATAAGATTCCCCCTCTACACCCTGGCTGCGCCTAGAAATTTTGTCCATAAAAATAATGAACAGAACCGGTGACAAAGGGCAACCCTGTCCAACGTGCACTGGAAACAGGTTTGACTTACTACCGGCAATGCAAACCAAGCTCCTGCTGCGGTCATACAGGGGCCGGATAGCCCTTAACAAAGGACCCCGGACCCCGTACTCTCGGAGCACTCCCCACAGGGTGCCCTGAGGGACACAGTCGAATGCCTTCTCCAGATCCACAAAACACATGTGGACTGGTTGGGCAAACTCCCATGAACCCTCGAGCACACGATGGAGCGTGTAGAGCTGGTCCAGTGTGCCGCGACCAGGACGAAAACCACACTGCTCCTCCTGAATCCGAGGTTCGACCATCGGTCAAATTCTCCTCTCCAGTACTCTGGAATAGACCTTCCCGGGGAGGCTGAGGAGTGTGATCCTCCTATAGTTGGAACACACCCTCCAGTCCCCCTTCTTAAACAGAGGGACCACCACCCCGGTCTGCCAATCCAGAGGCACTGTCCCCGATCGCCACGCAATGTTGCAGAGGCATGTCAGCCAAGACAGCCCCACAACATCCAGAGACTTAACGTACTCAGGACGGATTTCATCCACCCCAGGAGCCTTGCCACCGAGGAGCTTTCTAACCACCTTGGTGACTTTGGCCCGGGTAATGGATGAGTCCGCCTGTGAGTCCCCAGTCTCTGCTTCCTCTTCGGAAGACGTGACGATGGGATTGAGGAGATCCTCGAAGTACTCCTTCCACTGCCCGACAACATCCCCAGTCAGGGTCAACAGCTCCCCACCCGCACCGTAAACAGTGCTGGTGGAGAGCTGCTTCCACCTCCTGAGGCTTCGGACGGTTTGCCAGAATCTCTTCAAGGCCGACCGATAGTCCTCCTCCATAGCCTCCCCGAACTCCTCCCAGACCCGAGTTTTTGCCTCTGTGACCGCAAGATAACTTGCGTATATGTGCATCAGGAAGGGCATCCAGCATAATCTGCAGATCCACCTTGGATCTGCTATAGTGACCCCTAGTGCAAACAAGGGAGCAGCGTAATGACTTACTATTTACGAGATTCATAATTACAGTGTATTAAGTAAATTATGATATAGTTTATAGCAAGATAGTGTCTCACAATTCTGAACTAGCATAACATGATTAGAAGATAGTACATTATATTTGTGAAATATCAATTTATTATTTCAGCATATTCATGGCAATGAGATGCAAAATATTGATGCAATACCAATTCGTGGTGCAGTACTGCAAGTTTTACTGCACCAACATGGGCGACCCCTGTCTGTGGTGCTGACACCTGTGTGGACTTCTCATATGTTGTTTGATTTTCTATTTTCTGTTTGTTCAGCTTTGTAAAACTTTGTAAAAAAAACCTTTTAACTGTTCAAATAGTTTAAGCAGTGGGTCACCCCTCTGAGTCTGGTCTGCTTGAGGTTTCTTCCTCAAATTATCAGAGGGAACATTTCCTTACCACTGCTGCCTGTGTGCTTGCTCTGGGGGTTGGTAAGGTTAGACCTTACTTGTGTGAAGCGCCTTAAGGCAGCTTTGTTGTGATTTGGCGCTGTATAAAAAGTAAGTCCCTTCGGCTGCTCCCTTGTTTGCACTCGGTGTCACCAGGGTAAATCCAAGGTGGATCTGCATGTTGAATTGGCACAGGTTTTACGCCAGATGCCCTTCCTGACGGAACTCCACATTACATGGAGAAATGCGGCAGGGGTAGGATTTGAACCCGGAACCTTCTGCACTGAAACCAAGCACATTAACCACTTGGCCACCACCCCTGCCACTGATTGGCGCTGTATAAATGAAAAATAAATTGAAATTGTTGTAAATTTGAGAAATATGTCACAAGTTTGAAATTGTCAGTTGTAATTATTAGAATCTAAATTATGGTTACAGGATACTAAATCATATTTAAAGAATGTTGATTCCTAATTACAGGATAGTAAGGATAGCATAAATATGAGACAGCTAATTGAAATGATCAGATAACTCAGCAGTGAAATACTCATTCACAGTTCTGGTGTAGTATGTCATCTTCCATCCATCCATTTTATAAACCTGCTTATTTTAGTTTAGGGTGATGGGGGTGGTGGTGGTGGCTGTAGCCTGTTCCAGCTGTCAATGGATGAGAGGCGGTGTTTATCCTAGACAGACCGGCAGTCTATCACAGGGCCGACACACTACAGACAGACAGACTCATTCACTCACACTTATGGTTAATGTAGAGTCACCAGTTCACCAAACCTGCATGTCTTTGGCAGTGGAAGGAAGCCGGATCATGTCCCACTCAAACACGAGAGAGAACATGTGAGCTCCACACACAGAAAGGACCAGGTCAGAAAAGAACCTGGAACCTTTTCACTGTGATGCAACAGTGCGGACCACTTATCCACTGTGCCGCCACAAGTCATAAATATGGCTTCTAAAAAAGACATGCAGCCCCATGTGATGCTTAAATGGGATAAGCAGGTTTTGAAGATGAATAGATGGATGGATGTCAGAAACAGGCATCTGTAGTTACCCAACAAAAACAATCTTTTTTTAAAATTCTGACCCTACCCTACCCTCCTCTGAGGTAACTAGAACCCTCTGGAGGAGGGACCCTGGAGCTGCCCCTGACCACACTCTGATGCTCTAATTGAAGGCACTTCTGTCGCCGGCTCAATGCAAAGCACCCATTTACCCCCCAGCCTAAACACCCCCACCCTTCTCAGATTTGGCTGGCATATGGCACAGTCTGGCCTCGGGCCTGCAGATGTTTAGTCGTTACATCAGCAGTCGAGTTTAGAAGCAGAAGACACTGAAACTTCACTTTTTGCCTGTTACAGGCTGTGTGTGTCCGTGTGTGTGTGTCCCCCCCCCCCCCCCCCCCCCCCCCCCCCGTGTGTGTGTGTGTGGGGTGGATGTTTTTTTTTACCTTTATTGTGGCTCAGTAATTGGCAAGTACTGATCTGCTGGTGTTGACAGTGGGAGGCTGTAACATGCCTCTGTAGGTAATCCTGTGGAATAAAGACGAAGAGTAATCTGCTGGCATATTGAGAAAATGTTCATTTCCTGCAGAAGTGCCATCCTTTGAAATTTCCTGAAGTACTAAATGCAAAATACACACTGTGCTTGTATACCTGCTCCCATTACTACCAGACCCCGACAACATGTCTGTCTGTCTAGTGTTTGTATGTAAGAGATTACACCGGTCAACACAGTTTGTCTTGCATGGAGTTTTTCAGCGGATTATGGATCATTTGGGGCGATGAATCTGAATCTGGTGTTAGTTTTTGCCAATCACATCATGCTTTTGAGATATGAAAACATATTTTTTGTATCAAGTGTTGAAGCAAAAGCTGTAGTCTCACACACCTCTTCGGCGCCATAAACAATATTGCGGCTCTTGTTCACATGCCGTGAACCTGGTTTAAAAAATATGCTTTTGAAGCTGCTTTTTTGTGATTAGTGGCATCAAACCCATGAGTGAATGAGGAACTTTTGCATAATCTATCAATATGGAACATGCAGAATGCAAAAAACCTGAGGTAATCTGAGCTCAGATTTGGATTCAGCACCACCAAATTTACCCTAAATCAGTTCTCAAAGTCCATTCAATATATATTTTTTTTGACCAGTGTTTTTATACACACACACACACACACACACACACACACACACACACACACACACACACACACACACACACACACACACACACACACACACATATATATATGTGGTCCCTCGCTATAACGCGGTTCACCTTTCGCGGCCTCGCAGTTTCGCAGATTTTTTTTTAGTACAATTTGGCATGCTTTTTTTTTTTTACAGTGCATTATGTTCTGCGTCCTTATCACGCGGCCGGTCGCGGCACCAGTCGGCATCACCGTGATTGCTCTCACTGCCTCCAATCCGCTTACTGAGTCTGTGGGCTCAGTAAATGCAGCAGCGGGCCACATCCTCCTGTCTGCTGTGCGGAATTGCGCCAAATCTGGCAACAGGTCCAGAGACTACACTCGCTGTTTTGATGCGGATGTTGACCGCAGCCGCAGAGCTCCGTGGCCACCGAGAGAGGACTTGGATTCTTTGTGGGTCCCGCATCCGTACCTCCGGAGGCAGTGAGTGAAGGGAGAGTTCTGCGTGTGTCTGTTTATAATCTTCTCACCCAGAAGAAAAAAGAGAGTGTTTACACAGGAGAGAAAAGTGAGAAAATGTTAATGCCTGTTTGAGAAAAGTGTATAAAGTGTGCAGTGAGGGGTTTTGCAGCCTTAAAACATCTATAACAATTGCAAAAAATAGTGCTGACTACTTCACGGATTTCGCTTATCGCGGGTTATTTTTAGAACGTAACTCCCGTGATAAACGAGGGACCACTGTGTGTGTGTGTATATATATATATATATATATATATATATATATATATATATATATATATATATATATATATATATAAAAGGTAGTGTTCAGAATAATAGTACTGCTATAGATTAGGCTTAAAACTTTCCTTTTTGCTAAAGCTTATAGTTAGGGCTGGATCAGGTGACCCTGAACCATCCCTCAGTTATGTTGCTATAGATTTAGACTGCTGGGGGGTTCCCATGATGCACTGTTTCTTTCTCTTTTTGCTCTGTATGCACCACTCTGCATTTAATCATTAGTGATCGATCTCTGCTCCCCTCCACAGCATGTCTTTTTCCTGGTTCTCTCCCTCAGCCCCAACCAGTCCCAGCAGAAGACTGCCCCTCCCTGAGCCTGGTTCTGCTGGAGGTTTCTTCCTGTTAAAAGGGAGTTTTTCCTTCCCACTGTCGCCAAGTGCTTGCTCACAAGAGGTCATTTTGACCGTTGGGGTTTTTCCGTAATTATTGTATGGCCTTGCCTTACAATATAAAGCGCCTTGGGGCAACTGTTTGTTGTGATTTGGCGCTATATAAATAAAATTGATTTGATTTGATTTGATTTGCTATGTGACTAAAAAGATTAATCCAGGTTTTGAGTATATTTCTTATTGTTACATGGGAAACAAGGTACCAGTAGATTCTCACAAATCCAACAAGACCAAGCATTCATGATATGCACACTCTTAAGGCTATGAAATTGGGCTATTAGTAAAAAAAAAAAGTATAAAAGGGGGTGTTCACAATAATAGTAGTGTGGCATTCAGTCAGTGAGTTCGTCAGTTTTGTGGAACAAACAGGTGTGAATCAGGTGTCCCCTATTTAAGGATGAAGCCAGCACCTGTTGAACAAGCTTTTCTCTTTGAAAGCCTGAGGAAAATGGGATGTTAAAGACATTGTTCAGAAGAAGAGCGTAGTTTGATTAAAAGGTTGATTGGAGAGGGGAAAACCTATACGCAGGTGCAAAAAATTATAGGCTGCTCATGATCTCCAATGCTTTAAAATCGACAAAAAAAAAAAAAAAAAAACAGACGCGTGGAAGAAAATGGAAAACAACCATTAAAATGGATAGAAGAATAACCAGAATGGCAAAGGCTCACCCATTGATCAGCTCCAGGATGATCAAAGACAGTCTGGAGTTACCTGTAAGTGCTGTGACAGTTAGAAGACGCCTGTGTGAAGCTAATTTATTTGCAAGAATCCCCCGCAAAGTTCCTCTGTTAAATAAAAGACGTGCAGAAGAGGTTACAATTTGCCAAAGAACACATCAACTGGCCTAAAGAGAAATGGAGGAATATTTTGTGGACTGATGAGAGTACAACTATTCTTTTTGGGTCCAAGGGCAGCAGACAGTTTGTGAGATGACCCCAAACTCTGAATTCAAGCCACAGTTCACAGTAAAGACAGTGAAGCATGGTGGCAAGCATCATGATATGGGCATGTTTCTCCTACTATGGTGTTGGGCCTATATATCGCATACCAGGTATCATGGATCAGTTTGGACATGTCAGAATACTTGAAGAGGTCATGTTGCCTTATGCTGAAGAGGACATGCCCTTGAAATGGGTGTTTCAACAAGACACTGACCCCAAGCACACTAGTAAACGAGCAAAATCTTGGTTCCAAACCAACAAAATTAATGCCTTGCAGATGTGAAGAAATCATGAAAAACTGTGGTTATACAACTAAATACTAGTTTAGTGATTCACAGGATTGCTAAAAAAGCAGTTTGAACATAATAGTTTGGAGTTTGTAGCGTCAACAGCAGATGCTACTATTATTGTGAACACCCCCTTTTATACTTTTTTTTACTAATAGCCCAGTTTCATAGCCTTAAGAGTGTGCATATCATGAATGCTTGGTCTTGTTGGATTTGTGAGAATCTACTGAATCTACTGGTACCTTGTTTCCCTTGTAACAATAAGAAATATACTCAAAACCTGGATTCATCTTTTTAGCCACATAGCACTACTATTATTCTGAACACTACTATATATATATATATATATATATATATATATATATATATATATATATATATATATATATATATATATATATATACAGTATATAGGTTAGTTTATTTTATTTTCTAGTTTTGTTTTAGTATTGTATAGTATAGTAGTGTTTTAGTACTGTATTTTCTGGAGTATAAGTCATACCTTTTTTCTGTATTATCACCTCTTTAATTTGTGATTTTTGTGCATTGTTGTAGTGTACTTTTATTTTTGACATTTATTATTTCTTTTTTTTTCACTCTTATTTATTAACCTTAAACAACATATACATAAACAAGAACACTTACAGTGTGTGGGTACACCGTAAACTCTTTAAATTGCATAACTTGTCTCTGGAAGTCCAAACGTGAATCATGTGGAAGCAGCATCTTTTCCCTGTGTTGTGTAGGAGATCCATTTTGCCCACTTATTAGTGAAGTCTTCTCCTCTACACCTCAGGGTGAAGGTGATCAGTGTTGTATAGTAACGAAGTAAAAATACTTCACTACTGTACTTAAGTACGTTTTGGGAGACTTTGTACTTTACTTGAGTTTTTTTAATTCAGCTTACTTTCACTTTTACTTCACTACATTTCCGACCTTAATTGCATACTTCTACTCTGATACATTTTCTATGCGCCATGCTGTTACTCATTACAAAAAAAAAAAACACACACACATGAAAAAAGTCGTGTTTTCACTTAGAGACACCACTGATTTCTCTACATTGATTACAGACCTGCAGCGGGTCTGTAATCAACTTTTCTGCAGTGCGGCTTTGCTTTGAACCTTGAACCTGCGAAGGAGTGAATCGCAGGTCGAAGCAGTGCTTCGATCTACGATTGGGTTTTATTTTGCTTTATCCTAATTTTTTCCTGCTAAAACCCTGAAGAGCATATATCTGTGAGTAATATTTAATATTTTTATGTTAAACTGACCTGTTATGGTCTTCTGAAACAGTTGATAGATGTATTTTATAACTTAAAAATGGGACCGATGCTAACGCGTTAGCATGTCTATGGTGTTTTCAATGTTAAAGTTAGCATTAAGCTGTTTGTATCAGCACGTTTGTGTTGATTTGTGTTCGTTGTCGTAAAAGAGTCAAATTGTAATTTTTTAAATTTATTTTTATTCATATAGTATAGCAACAATAATAGTCTACAAAATAGACAATACTAGTCAATAATAATAGACTAATAATGTTACAATACAATTTTAGAGAAAGAGACAAAAAGAACATAATGAAACAAAACACAACAGAAAAGATAAAACCATGTAACAATGAAAATAAATAAATACTTATAGAAATAAATAACTGTTTCCTGTGAACACCTAGTGAGTAGCCTACTCTCGTTTAGGTTTTGAAACCTTGTTTCTGAAGTGTTTTTGTGTGATGTGCACAATTTTCAGTACTTTGACTAATACTATCAGTCATTTACAAGCCTAGATAAACTTTTATTTAAAAAAAATCAGTCCGTTTTTGATTATTAACATTTATTTGTGCTTTTACTTTCAATACTTGAGTACATTTAGTTGTACATTAATTGTCATACTTAAGTAGAATAAATACTAGATACTTTAAGACTTTTACTTGAGTAGCATTTCAGTCAGTGACTTGAACTTCTACCAAAGTCATTTTTTAATGGGTATCTGTACTTTTACTTAAGTGTGATTTTCCGGTACTTTATACAACACTGAAGGTGATCTTCTCCATTAAAAATATTTCATTCACTACATTTGTCCATTGCTTGAGGCTCGGAGAGTCCGGTTTGTACCAATTCTTGGTAATCGACTTTTTACAAGCAACAAGTATTATTTTACACAGATACCAGTCTTCTAGAATAATTACATCAAAATACAGGATTTTGACATCATTAGGAATTGGATATCCTAAACTCTTTTGAATCACTGAACAAATATTGCCCCAAAATAGTTGGATTTTTGTACAAGACCAAAATATGTGGGAGTGATTGGCATCCATGTGTCTGCACAATCTCCAGCACGGCTGGGTTTACTTTTGATGTGAGGTGTAATAAAGAAACGAACTGAGTTCTTCCAGCCAAATTCCCTCCACTTCTTTGAGCTAGTAGACATTTATTATTTCATTACTGGAATTTATTTTGTTTAGTGCTTTGGCTGAAGCCCCATATAAATAGTTAGTATTGTTAGCAGCAGTAATAATGAATGCATGATTTTTCAGAACATGTCAAACAGGAGTATATATACAGTGTGTACATATGTATGTATGTATATATGTGTGTGTGTGTGTGTGTGGTGTGTCTCAGAGAGGGGGTATAATTTGCTCACATATTTCAAGTTGAATTTTATTCTACTTTGTTGTATGCTCTCATATGTTTTTTGTTGTTGTTTTTACCCTGTGAATGAAATTCCTCACATGCAGTTTTCCTGACTGATATAAAAGTGGAGCTGGGACCTTGGACTTAAACTGCTGCTTTGAGATTTACAGGATATGAGGACAGTTCTCAGTGGGAGCATCCATCATCTTCCTGCATTATCTAACCTGTAAAACTTCTCAGATGGATTAGTGAAGGATGTCCAGTGATGGCTGAGGTATCTACCACACTTCATCACGGTATTTTGCTGTCACAGGCGCCTTAGAAACAGCTTAGAAAGTTACCAAATCAGATCTGCTGCTTAGCAGGGTCTCTGTGACGTGCAGTGTGACCGACAACCCCAGAAGGTCATTGTTAGCATGCATAATATGTATATGTCGCGGACATGAGGGAGCAAAGCTTGTCAGCATCTCACCATGTCAGTTAGGTCCTTCAGCATTTACTCAAAATAAAGTCTGAAGGACCTAACTGACATGGTGAGATGTTGACGGAAATGCTTCAGGGGAGCATTAGCATGGCAAAAGCCTTTCAGCTTCTGGTGGGGGTGGGGAGCGCTATGGTGATGTTGTGTATGGGTTGTATATGGGTGCACTTCAACCATCTACAATCCTTGTCCTGCCTGTATCATAGTGCCTTGAGATTCATCCCTAGTTGTAGCTGCCTCACCCAGTTGTATGAGTTGTTGAGTTGTATGCTAATGCTGGCATGCCCTCTTTGAATGTAAGGTGATATACTCATTGGCAATATACTCAAGACTATTACTGGGCTCATTCTGACTTATTTATGCAGTTTATTTCGGAGATCAGAAAGCCGTTATGCTTTGAGATCGAATGACATGTTGTGCTTTCGTGTACCTTGGGTGTGTACGAAAATGGGATAGAAATCCTTTGGTTTTTCTGCTCCCTCTGACTGAAATGTCCTCCAGTCTGAACTGAGACTGCAAACAGAATACTTTTGCACAGTGCCCATGTTTCTAATGTTACTATGACCAAGCTGTTTGCTTTATGTGTTTATTCCTTCTGTTTTATTTGTTTTTACCATTCTCCTGATGCTGCTAATTTGTTTATTATGACGTGTTCTGCTGCCTTTCTTGGCCAGGTCACCCTTGTTAAAGAGTTTTCAGTCTCAATGAACTCTTTACCTGGTTAAATAAAGGTTGTTGTTGTTGTTGTTGTTATTATTATTATCATAGAGAGCTGATAAAAAAAATCAAGTGGACTCACATTTTGTTACTGTGGCAGCAATCTGTGTGCATCTTATAATTTCTTTTGCTCAAACTGCATCTAGTATGCTCTCTGTGACACATTTATATGTCCACTTTATTTATTTTTGGAATTTAACAGTTCTTATGGTACACCCCACAAGTTGAGGATTTCCTGCATAAATCAACTGCTCATTTCTCCGTGTTGCTGTTGGTCAATAAATCCATGTGTATCTGATGGTTTCTTCCAATATGTTGTCCATCAAGACGTTTATTTGTCCACCTTCTAATTTTTGATACTTAAAAGTCCTTATGTTAAGTAACAGTACAGACTGCGGTCTGCACATGCCCTACACTGAGTTCTTGTCCAGTGTTAAACTTGTGTTTAAAAAGTGAGTTCCACATACAGAAAAAAATGGTGCAACATACTCCAGTGTGACTTGCAAACATGGTAATTACTTGCAAAAATAAATTAATGTGATTTCATACATTTTAAACATGAGCCCTTGAAATGGACATGGGAGTGTGCCCCTCGTGGAGGCCACCATGTTAATACAGGAATGCAAAAGAGACATACTGTCTTGGCGTTTCACTTTTGCAGTGCAGAAGGCTGAATCCCTATCAGGCAAAAGGTGAAAACATGAAGGCAAACAAACTCATGACCGGTGATGTCATCTGCAACTGCTAGATAACACTAAATCCTGCACATTGTAGCTTTAAACATACATATTTGAAGCTAACTTTGCTGATCAGGGTTTTTTTTATTGTTGTTGTTGTTGTTGTTATTATTATATATTTTTTGCCACAGATGTTGCCAATGCCTTGTTGGATGTGTTGTACTACATCAATAACCATACTTTACGATTGTTAAATGTGCATGTAGAACTCAGAGGTTTGACGACATTTCATTTTGACTTTAGGTTGTAAAAAAAACCCAAAATACCGTATTTACTCTATTAAACACCCCCGGTGTGTCTAATTTTCGAAAAGGGAGGCGTTTATTGATGATCGTTTGCATGTGTGTTGTACACAGTACAGCCTTACGGTACATATGGACATGTGTACTGCATGCAAGAGAAGCAGCGCAGACTCAAAACAAATGTTTTTCTACCGGCAGTAGCTGCTACACAATTACATATAATGGCTCCATGTAAACCTTGTTACTCAGCAACATTCAAGCTAAAAGTCATGAAAGAAGTGGAAGAGAAGGGTAAGCACCATGCTACTCCGATTTTCCTGGTCGATAGAAAATGCATCTGGGAGTAGTGTAGGAACAAGGATAAGCTTGCAATCCTGGCCAAAACAGTAAACAGCTGCCTGGTGGGAGAGGAAAGTGTGTTATGAGGACATTGAAGAGGAGCTGATAAAATGGTTCCATGAAAGGAGAACAGCAGGCATCCACGTGACAGGGTAGAGTCTGAAATACGAGGCACTATGGCTGCATAAGCAACATAGAAACCAGAACTTAAGTGCCTCGAATGGCACATGCACTCATGTTGCTCAGCACCTGAAAGAACTGACTGATTAACAAGGTGGACTTTAGCAGAGGACTATGACGGTCCTGAACACTAGCCACAAATTATGAACTTCAAGGATCACTTATATTTTGTTGTGGAAATGAGGTAGGACTATTTCATTTTCATTTTACTCTGTGGGGGGAAGGGGCTTTAATGGATTAAATACAGTATTGTTTTGGAATCTTCAGGAAAATATACAACCACCAACCAACAATTAATCAGCAGTTCCCTAAAGCTAATAAGTGAAGTAACGACAGAGCAGCTCCAGCCAGATCGGTAAATTCTCCTCTATGAGTTATTATTCTTTTTTAATAACTGATTGTTTCAGTTTGACTTCAAACTGGAAACACTGCAAGTGGCATCTGAAAAGCATCAAACAGCCCAGAGATGTTGTGACTGAGATTAAAAAAGAACAGTTTAATCTGAGCTGTGCTGTTGGGTTCGTGTGCACATCACGTGTCTACGCACGACTGAGAGAGAGAGAGAGAGAGAGAGTTTTGAACAAAAAGGGTGGGGATTTTAGGAAGCATACTTGCATTTCAAAGTAATGGCCTATTTTTAGGCCAGACAAACAGTGGCACAGCGAGAGTGTTAAAAAAAAAAAAAAGGAGCCCAGTGCGTATAGGCTGTTGTTGAGGAATGCACGAGCGCCCGTTACAATAAGCATGGAGTCGAAGGGTCACAGCCGTGGCTAGTTAGAAACACGTGCACAATAAAGGTGCTCTGCTGGAGCATTTATAGAAACTCACAGAAACGTGAATGCCTGCACTCGTGCACAAAAAAACACAGACACGTGTGCAACAATGCATAACGATACAGTATAACATACATTTTCAGGATTAATGCTAATTTATGCTGTTTTCAATGCAACACTTTGGAGTTCAAAGATGCCGGCAAGCTCTCAGCCCTGCAGCAGTGGAAATGTTGCCATCCCTGGTTTTTGCAAGTGTGTGGCTAATCACAGATAGATGATCTCATGTGTAGCTAATTGTATGTCTGTGTATATTTGAACATGCAGGAGATATTGATCTCCACCTCACATGCCTCGAGGCTAACAGTGGGACTTCTTAGACGTAAACGAACTGTCTCGGCGCCTCTTGTACATAATGCATACTAACATCGGTGCGCGCACAGATCTGCCGGAGGTTTGGGTTTGTAAATGTTGAGGACACCTGCTGGGTCCCATGGAATAGATGGCCCACAGGAGAATCCACATGAAAGCTCTGAAGCTCTCATTGATTTTTACTGATTAAATCCACTTAAGTCTTGAAAGGGGAGATGAAGAAAACACTCAGACAGCTGGGACATGGATTTGTAACTGGAGTCAGTGCAATTTTGTACAAGGCCAACAAAGTTTTAAAGCGATGCTGCAAAGAGTTGAAAAAGTGCATCTTTTTGTGTTGACTTGGAATCTAAAGGTCTGTTGCATGTCTTTCGCCATCTTGGCACTTGCACTAATTTGAACCCCCACCCCCAATGGCATGAAATCTTGCGTGCCAATGAGTAAACTTGTCGTACTGTTGTAAACTGTGCGAGGCCCTGCGCCCAATGACTCGCAGAAATTTATCCGTGCCAGAAATTTTGAACATTTCAAAATTTTCTTTGTGCACTGGCACACAGCCTCGCACAGTTTACGCACAGTTTGCAATGAGTTTACCCACTGGCACATAAGATTGCATACCAGTGCAGGGTTCAAATTCGTGCAAGTGTCAAGGTGTCTTTTCCGAAGTTGAGATGTCAAGAATTTATTTATTTTTATTAATTTCAGTATTTCAACATTAAACTGATACTTAGTAATGTTGAAGGTGCTTTTGATGACATCTAGTGGTAAGGTTTCACATTGCCACCACCTATGTTTACATATAGGGGTGTCACGGATCACAAAACCCACCGTTTCAGATCAGATACGAATTTTAAGCCACGGATCGGATAGTATTTTGGATCTTCGAAATCAATAAATTATGTAAAGTTAACATGCAGCTCCATCTGAGATCTGCCGTGGTGACCCTGTGTGAAATGGGGAAGAAGAAGAACGGACTTACCCAGTACTTGTAGATGTAATGTAGCATGTGTTGATGTGGGCATTTGTCTAAGTTAATGTGATGGGTGCGTTTTGTTTTGTGGGAAGTAAATAGTGCAAAAAATGGGCAAAAATAAGCAGTTTTGAACCTGGCTCAGCTTATTCTTCAAGGTTGGACGATGCCAAACTCAAAACCGTTTCATTACATAGCGACGCCAAGGCCAATGCATTAAAAAAATCACAGCCGAGCCTGAAGCTGGCCTCAAGACATCCACCACTGATTTATTTATATATATAGATAGATAGATGGATGGATGGATGGATGGATGGATGGATGGATGGATGGATGGATGGATGGATGGATGGATGGATGGATGGATGGATGGATGGATTAGTTGTTTAGGTAGCTGAAAATGCCTAAAACATCCTTTTGGATGCACAACAAATCTGTATTGCCTCCCTACTGCCACCTACTGTTTCAGAAAATATTGCACTCTATAACATCACTACAAAACTTTTTTAAACCCCATTTGAAGAGAGTTTGCAAAATGCAAAACCTCCAGGTGTACCTTAAACATGACATTAACTGCAAATTTTGCTGAGGAATGGTTAAAATTGTCTGACAGTGAAGTTGATTGCTCTCAGTGTTTGTTTCTTTACCATCCATGTAAATAAAACATACTGATTCTGACATAAATAGCATTTAAATGGCTTCTAATGTGAGAATAAAAAAGGTTTGTGAGCAGTAAGCATCCTTCATGCACAGTTTCCCTTGTTCTGAAATAAGCTCTCATTTGTGACGATAGTTTCCTGGGTGTTTGTCGCTGATGGTGGCAGGAGTTCTGCTCAGTTCAGAATCATCAGCAAAATGTGAACTCATATCATGCATCAATTCATTGCTGAAAATATGTTTTACTCATTTGACATCAGATTGAATTTGTCAGGAAAAAAAGAGATAATCCTGGCAAAAAAAGTGCCAAAAAAAGAAGAAATGGTGCTGTTCATATGTTGCTTTCAGCTTCCCCCATCTGATCTTGTTGACAGTGATCCGGGTCCTGTGGGGTCGGATTCTTGCACACTTTTGTCTGCTGCTCCCCTTTTGATAATATTACTGAGCACCATAAATGCAGAAATTTTCAAAGATGATGCACAAAAGGCTTTGATTACATTTTATTTTGCAGTATTTCCTGCTGTACAACATTGATATTTGCTGTGTCTTTCTCGCAGTGTGATGCTGATGTCCAGTGAGGCTTCCATATCTACACATCTATACTTTGCATAGGTGTCAGAATACTTCTTGCACCTTACTAGGGTACTCACAAAAAGGATTGTTGGCTACTGATACATTTTTAATCACTTCACCTTGTGCATTCATGTCCAAGTGCACACTGTGTTCCAGCAGTGCTCTGAGTTGGTGGCAGTGTTTTGGTTGATGGATGACTGCTGGTACATGGTCTGGAGAACCTCCATGTAACCTTGCAGTGAGATCAGGTAGTTTGGTGAGATCAGCAGCTGGGACAACCAGTAGTCTTGGATTTGTTAGATATATTTGTGTGTTTATCTATTATTTTGTGTTCTTTGCCATTTGTTTTGGTATTAAGTGAGGGTGTAACGGTACATGTATTTGTATTGAACCGTTTCAGTACGGGACGTTTGGTTCGGTACAGGGATGTTCACGGTGAGTTCACGTTGCATGTGTTTACATTCAGTGCTGCCAACTTGGCGACTTTCTTGCTAAATCTAGTGACTTTCCAAACCCTCTTGATGACTTATTTTCTCAAAAGCGACTAGCAACAAATCAAGCTACTTTTCCTGGCATTGCTGGAGTCTTTTCTGATGTTTGGCAACTGAAAGTGAAAGTCTCTGTTGTCACCAAGGGGCAGCAGGTCTCCCCCTCCTCTTCCGCAGCCTGCAGCAGCCTGTAAAGCACTGAGCGGAGGGATATCTACGATCCTCCTCACTCGGACTCGCTCAGCCTACTGACCTCGTTGGCTGCACTGTCCCCAGAGTCCCCAGACTTTGAGAAGCCTTGACCTCGAGAAGTTATTTTATTTTAATAACTCAACCACATGGGGTGTGCAGCCAGTACATTCTGAGTGCCGGTCCCAAGCCTGGATAAATGAGGAGGGTTGCGTCAGGAAGGGCATCCGGCGTAAAACAAGCCAACCCAACTATGCAGACTCAGAATCGAATTCCCATACCGGATCGGTCGCGGCCCGGGTTAACAATGTCCGCCACCGGTGCTATTGCCCAACAGGGTGCCGGTGGAAATTGGGCTGCTGCTGGGCGAAGATGCCGAAGAAGAGGAGGAAAACGTTGCCACAAACAGCGGGAGAAGAAGAAAACTAGAAGGGTGGAAATGAGAATGGGGACTTTGAATGTTGGTAGTATGACTGGTAAAGGGAGAGAGCTGGCTGATATGATGGAGAGGAGAAAGGTAGACATATTGTGTGTGCAAGAGACCAAGTGGAAGGGAAGTAAGAGCAGGAGCATCGGCGGTGGGTACAAGTTGTTGTACCATGGTGAGGACAGGAAGAGAAATGGTGTTGGGGTCATTTTAAAGGAAGAGTATGTTACAAGTGTGTTGGAGGTTAAGCGAGTGTCTGACAGGGTGATGAGTGTGAAGTTGGAAATTGAAGGGGTGATGATGAATATCATCAGTGCATATGCCCCACAGGTAGGTTGTGAGATGAAGGAGAAAGAAGATTTCTGGAGTGTGTTAGATGAGGTGGTGGAGAGTGTGCCCAAGCATGAAAGAGTGGTGATAGGAGCAGACTTCAATGGTCATGTTGGTGAAGGGAACAGAGGTGATGAGGAAGTAATGGGTAGATATGGTATCAAGGATAGGAATGGGGAAGGACAGATGGTAGTTGATTTTGCAAAAAGGATGGAAATGGCTGTGGTGAATACTTACTTTAAGAAAAGGGAGGAGCACAGGGTAACATATAAGAGTGGAGGAAGGTGCACACAGGTGGACTACATTCTTTATAGGAGATGCAAGCTAAAAGAAATCACAGACTGTAAGGTGGTAGCAGAAAAGAAATCACAGACTGTAAGGTGGTAGCAGGAGAGAGTGTCACTAGACAGCACAGGATGGTTGTTTGTAGGATGAGTTTAGAGGTAAAGAAGAAGAAGAGAGTGAGAGCTCAACAAAGGATCAGATGGTAGAAGCTGAAGGAGGAAGACTGTTGTGTGAAATTTAGCGAGCAGGTGAGAGAAGCACTGGTTGGAGGGGAAGCAATTTTGGACAACTGGAAAAGTACTGCAGATGTGGTGAGGGAGACAGCTAGGACAGTACTGGCATGACATGGTATGACATCTGGACAGTGGAAGGAAGACAAGGAGACTTGGTGGTGGAATGAAGAGGTCCAGGAAGGCATAAGGAGAAAGAGGTTGGCGAAAAAGTTTTGGGATAGTTCGAGAGATGAAGAAAGTAGACAGGAGTACAAGGAGATGCGGCGTAAGGTGAAAAGAGAAGTGGCAAAAGCAAAGGAAAAGGCATATTGCGAGCTGTACAAGAAGTTGAATAGTAAGGAAGGAGAAAAGGACTTGTACCGATTGGCCAGACAAAGGGACAGAGCTGGAAAGGATGTGCAGCAGGTTAGGGTGGTAAAAGATGCACATGGTAATGTGCTGACAAGTGAGGAGTGTGTGCTGAGAAGGTGGAGGGAATATTTTGAAGAGTTGATGAATAAAGAAAATGAGCGAGAGAAAAGGCTGGATGATGTGGTGAGAGTACAAGAGATTAGCAAGGAAGAAGTGAGGGCTGCTATGAAGAGGATGAAGAGTGGAAAGGCAGTCGGTCCAGATGACATTCCAGTGGAGGCATGGAAATGTCTAGGAGAGATGGCAGTAGAGTTTCTAACCAGATTGTTTAATAAAATCTTGGAAAGTGAGAGCATGCCTGAGGAGTGGAGACGAAGTGTGCTGGTTCCTATTTTCAAGAACAAGGGTGATGTGCAGAGCTGCAGTAACTACAGAGGCATAAAGCTGATCAGCCACAGCATGAAGTTATGGGAAAGAGTAGTAGAAGCTAGGCTTAGAAAACAGGTGAAGATCTGTGAGCAGCAATATGGTTTCATGCCGAGAAAGAGCACTACAGATGCAATGTTTGCTCTGAGAATACTGTTGGAAAAGTACAGAGAAGAACAGAAAGAGTTGCATTGTGTGTTTGTGGACTTAGAAAAAGCTTATGATAGGGTGCCAAGAGAAGAGTTGTGGTATTGTATGAGGAAGTCTGGAGTGGCAGAGAAGTATGTTAGGGTAGTGCAGGACATGTACAAGAATAGTGTGACAGCGGTGAGATGCGCAGTCGGAATGACAGATTCATGCAAGGTGGAGGTGGGATTACACCAAGGATCAGCTCTGAGTCCTTTCTTGTTTGCAGTGGTGATGGACAGGTTGACGGATGAGATCAGACAGGAGTCCCCATGGACTATGATGTTTGCAGATGACATTGTGATCTGTAGTGAGAGTAGAGAGCAAGTTGAGTCTAGTCTGGAGAAGTGGAGATATGCTTTGGAGAGAAGGGGAATGAAAGTCAGTAGAAGCAAGACTGAGAACATGTGTGTGAATGAGCGGGAGCCCAGTGGAATAGTGCAGTTACAAGGAGTAGAAGTGGTGAAAGTAGATGAGTTTAAATATTTGGGGTCAACTGTTCAAAGTAATGGAGAGTGTGGTAGAGAGGTGAAGAAGAGAGTGCAGGCAGAGTGGAGTGGGTGGAGAAAGGTGGCAGGAGTGATTTGTGACCGAAGAATATCAGCAAGGGTGAAGGGGAAAGTTTACAAAACAGTAGTGAGACCAGCTATGTTGTATGGTTTAGAGACAGTGGCACTAACAAAAAGACAGGAGACAGAGCTGGAGGTGGCAGAGCTGAAGATGTTGAGATTCTCTTTGGGAGTGTCAAGAATGGAATGAACATATCAGAGGAACAGCTCAGGTGGGACGGTTTAGAGACAAAGTCAGAGAGGCGAGATTGAGATGGTTTGGACATGTTCAGAGGAGGGACCCAGGGTATATAGGGAGAAGGATGCTGAGGATGGAGCCACCAGGCAGGAGGAGAAGAGGGAGACCAAAGAGGAGGTTCATGGATGTGCTGAGAGAGGACATGCAGGTGGTTGGTGTGACAGAGGAAGATACAGAGGACAGGGTGAGATGGAAACGATTGATCTGCTGTGGCGACCCCTAACGGGAACAGCCGAAAGACAAAGAAGAAGAAGAAGTGATGGCCAATTTTAATAGCAAAATAAATAAACAAACCAAGAATCAAGTTTATTTGTGGTTCAAAATATTTTTAAGGTGGTTTTACTCACCTTTTATTTTTACCTATCCTACAATGTTTTTGTTTTCAAAACTTTATTTAAAAAGATATATTAACAAACATTAAACGAACAGTTAATAGAAAGAGACAGAAAAATAAAATAAATTGAACAAAAGTAAAGGAATTCTTTAACATTAATTGTCTTTAAAACATTCATTATAGAGTGTGACAGTTTTGGACAAGTTAATTTTTCTGGCAAAAAATATGAATTTTGAATAAAATTAAACAGGGCTTCATGCTGGAACCGTTGTGCTGCACTTTACTTGTGGAAAGGTTTTGTTAAAAGCTGTTTACTAGGAATGTATTTTTTCTAATATTTCATACATTTGTCATTTATTTGAGAACATTTTATTTAACTTATTACCAGGCAGCACTTTGCAATTATTTAATTTTCCTGTTTGTATAATGTTACAATAAATTGTTGGTTTAAGCAACAAGCAAATTAAGGTTTTGCATTTAGTTCCCATACTGTATCGAAAATTAACCGAACCGTGACCTCAAACCTGAGGTACGTACCGAACCGTGATTTTTGTGTATCATTATACCCCTACTATAAAGTAATTATTTGACTTAAATGGTTATATTCTTAGTTTGATATACTTTTAGTCTGTTATTTGTTTGAATGTGCTGTTGAACTGGGTTGAATCAGTTTTACTACTCAGAACAAAGAGATTCAGGTTACAACATAAATCATATGTCCCGTTATCGTTATGGGCAGGGGAGCGGGACCTCCTTTGAATGCCCACAGGAACCAATAAGGGAAGGATTTTTCAAAATAAGGTCCACCTTTTTCACGCCCATGTTGTGTTTTCTAAAAACTGTTTTAGTCCATTGTTTGGGGTTCTGAACGGATGGATCTCCTGCCAGAGAGAAATTCTTTAGAATCCAGGCCTGTTTTTCCACTGTGACTTTGAATAAATTTAAAAGTGCAAAATAGTTTGACTTTGTACTTTGTAAGGGACAGTATTACAGTTCAGTTCTCAGTCTGGGTACCTTTTTGTGTCCTTCGATAAGACAACTGCATTGTCCTAGTCCACTCAGTTGTAAGTGTGTACTGGCTTTGGCTGGAGTAGTCTGTCTGTCTGGCTCCATCAGTTCCATGGGCAGTCTAAGAATCTCATCCACTTAACATTACAAAGTCCAGAAAGAAGCACCAGTGAGTGTTGGGGCCTATGTAGGATTTAATTCTCCTCTTTATCTATGAAGTATGAGGAATATCTCTTGCATGGCGAGGGAGCATCAGCTATGACATTTTGTCCATGTGGTGTTTTTCTGTGTTCATGATCCAGCACACAGGTACATTAGTGTTGAGGACCTCAGCAGCTGGAGAAGGCTAAGGACATGGCCATGTTTTAGCTGGCTGGAGGAGATAGATGATTACTTTCCAGAGGATGGAGATGATTTTGCTGTCTGCTTGGGTGCACCCCATCCAGGACCCGGGGCGGTTCCGTGGTGTGTTTGATGCACATGATGTCTATAGTTGCAGTTTCCCAGGTTTCTGATGAGGTTTGAGTTGCATCAAGCTGAACCCCTCTGAGTTTTTCACAGATTTTAGGCATAAAGTTCCAATCCCAAGTAAAGAAATGTAGCTGATAACTTGAGTGAGACAGATACACCTGTGTGTTGCACATCTTCAAGTCCCAACCTTGTCAGCCACAGAATCACCCAAAGTGATGGTCTGATGGCTCTGAAACAAACTAAATGAAGAAAAAAAATCCCCAACTCTTCAAGGCCATTGAGTTCCACTTTAAAGCTTCAGTAGGCCCCAGGCTGCAACCACCAAAAGCTGCAGTTCTGTGATTGGCCACTTAAGCCTGAGTTGAAAAGCAAGTCATTTCCCATAGACCCCCATGTTAAAATGTTCAACATACAAATTTACAACCTGATATAAAACAAAAAGGATATAGGTCTTGATAGCTTTTCCGGTTCATGACAACTGTATGAGGGTAGTTCAGTTTAAATTTAATCAAGAAATAAAATTGAACATAATTAAAAGCATGGTTGATTTGTCTGGAAGCTAAACATGGGTCTTTGCCACCTAGGAGGCCACAAGCTCCTTTCTGAGCACCTTAATGCAAATATCTGGGAGAATATGGCTTGTTGTGTATTTATAAACCACCCGTGGACCAGTGTATCCACTGAGTAAAATTCTAGTATTATGTAGTTCATATGTTAGCACTGGTAGCACTAGTTAGCAGGTATCAATAGCTAGGTAACTGTAGCTGCATTGTTGATACAACGGTTTTTGAGGGTATATGGCGGTCATAATTTTTAATACCCACACCAAACCTCCTCGTTATTATAGCCAACCTCCAGTCAGCAAAAATAGTCATTAGTGAATGATCAAAACCCGGGCTAACTGGCTTATTAGCCAGACGGCTCTTCATGAGACAGGAGCTGACAATTCATGAGAGGGGAGCCATCCGGCTCTTCATGAGACAGGAGATGGCTCTTCATGAGACGGGAGCCAGCTCTTCATGAGACGGGAGCTGACCTAACCCTAACCCAAAGGTGATACCACATGTTGAAATAATTGATGCTGATGGTTCCTCACAATGCAAGTGATACTTAACCTTTGAAGAATCTCTACAGTGACGTCTTGGAGAAGATTTTTTTTTTTTTTAAATGAACTGAATACTTTTTCTCTGTTTCAGTTTCTCACACTGTTCTCTGCTGTATGAGTCAGAAAGTCTATTTTCACCCACTGACACTCAAACACTGTGGACGGTCTTTGATGTTCAGTTGACATTTTTAAAAGTTTTTTTTAATGGCTGTTATCGTAGACTGTAATAAAGAATTCAGCTCTCACGTCTCGTGGGTGAATGTTTAGGTTTTAAAATCATTATCAGTGTTTGTTCTGTTTTACATACGAGGATTGTTTGGTCAGTAAATCACAGTGTGGCTGCTTCACATTTTATTTTTCTGTCCACTTTCTTCTCCGTAGCTTGGCTGACAGCAGTAGTTATCCATCCATACATCCAATTAGCTTTGCGTCGGCCCATCCAACCATCTGTTCCAGTTAGTTTTCATTTCTTGTGCAAACTCTTTTCACTTCAGTAACTCGTTGCCGCTGAGTTTAATGGCTTTCTCTGCGGTCTTTGAAACGTCCGTAAATATCATGGTGCCAATTTGTAAAGCCAGGTCATTGCTCCCCCCTTTAAATTGGCTCTTATTCTCAAACACAGCATACACAGATCCACATAGAAAGGGCGTGTTTTTGTTGTTGGTTTTAGTTATTGTAATCCTTTGGAGTAGAAATTATCTTCTGAATATCACGTCGTCATCAGACTGTCAGCTTTATCGTGAGGATATTTACATCGGTATCAGTAAACCATGCAGAAATCAGATCAGAAATCACCAATAAGACAATACCTACATTTAAGTGCAGTGTTGGGTGGAGCATGTTACAAAATAAAGTACAAATTAATCACATTACGCTCGTCCATGAAGCAGTAATATAATGCTTTACTGTTGTAAATTCAGTGATCCCACTGCAGTTGTTACAACCGTGCAAAGAATTACTGTATTCTGCTGAAGGCAGCATGAAGATGTATGAGAACTTGACTGGCTAGCCAGTAAGGTGTGATCTATTCAGAATGAATTGCTTGTGACATGCGGCATGCTGTATTCAGAGTATGTTGTTGGTTTCCATTCAGTGGCGGCGCCAGGAACTTTTTGCAAGGGGGAGGCTGGGGTAAAAGTTGGAGGGGCTCCACAAAATGTCATTGAAATGAACAATATATAATAAATTGCTTTATAAATACCAAGGTATATGTTTTAGTCACCCGTGCTCCTCTAAAATGTGGTATCATTGCACATACACATCACTTAGAATGATTGCATCCATCACTTTGCTCAGTTACGCAATATTGAGACATTCTCATTGCACAACTGCAGTTGAGATCCACAAATATGTCAGTCGCTATTCACATTATTGGAAGAATTATTGGGGGAGCTGAGGGGGGCTTGGCTCATTATTGGGGGGTTAAGCTCCCCCCAAGCCCCCCCTTGGCGCCGCCACTGTTTCCATTACAGATTTGCCCAAAAGTTGAGCAATGAATGTCAAAAAACAAAACAAAACATGGAATGCAACTACTGGGTTTTGTCCTCTTGCTGTAACAGTCATTCCAGGAAGGCTCTTGCAAGAACTGTAATACTAATAGTCATGTTGATAACAGGGTACATTCCACTAAACACTGACATTTTTTTTATTTAATATTCAGTGGCATTCGACACGTAGCATACTTTCAGGTGTTTAAGTTACACTGGAGAAAAAGTCACACCTGTTAAAAAATTTCTCTTGAACATCACTCTCTCATCACTCATCTTCAACTGCTTATCCAGGATTGGGTCACGGGGGAAACGCTCCAGCAGGAGACCCCAGACTTTTCTTTTCCAGACCACATTAACCACCTCTGAGTGGGGGATCCCGAGGAGTTCCCAGGCCAATGTGGAGATATAATCTCCCTATCTAGTCCTGGGTGTTCCGTGAGGTGTCCTCCCAGATGGACATGCCCTTGAACATGAAAATCCCAAATATTAGTCACACTGGAGTATATAAGATGCACCTGTGCAATAATGCATCTATTGAAAATGTCAGACAGGATTCTCAGTGCCTCCTGACCACAGTTTGACTGCATTCTAAACAATTGGACAACGTGAACACGGCATTCGTGACATTCTGATTGCATTCAGGGGGATATTTGGCATGTTTCCACCACAGTGAATGGTTGCCGAATGTCCCGAAAGTGCCTGAACGCACCACAAGCGCACCTTGAGTGCTGTTGGGTTATATTTTGCCGAACCACAATCATACGGCTTGGAAGTGCGTTCTAATTGTTTTCACTGCAATCTGGCAGCTGTCGAGGTACTTTTACTGTGTTCCATGTACATTTTGAGGCTCATGCGCACGGCGTGCACAGATCATTTGGGGGCAGGTCAGATCGCAGTCTGGATGTTCAGATGACTGTCCTCTGCAATTCTTATAAGACAGGAGTGTTTCTTTCCAAATCATCTGAATTCCAGTCTGTCCAATCAGCTGAATTGACCTCATGTGGACTCCAGTTAAGCTGTAGAAACATCTCAAGGATGATCAGTGGAAACAGGATGCACCTGAGCTCAATTCTGAGCTTCATGGCAAAGGCTGTGAATACTTATGTACATGTGACTCCTTGCTTGTTTTTTTTTTGTTTGTTTGTTTGTTTGTTTGTTTTTTTGTATTATTATTATTTTATTTGTAATAAATTTGCAAAAATTTTAAAACATTTTTTTTCACAGTCATTATGAGTATAGTGTGTAGAATGCTGAGGGAAAAAATTAATTGTATCCATTTTGGAATAAGGCTGTAACATAAAATGTGGATAAAGTGAAGCTCTGTGAATATTTTCCAGATGCATTGCAAGTGTGTGTGTGTGTGTGTGTGTGTGTGTGTGTGTGTGTGTGTGTGTGTGTGTGTGTGTGTGTGTGTGTGTGTGTAAATAATGACCAGAGTATTACTTGCTGGACCAGTCAAAAGAAATGACATTTAATCATAATATTATAGTATTGTGCTTCAAATTGTTTGACCAGTAGATGTCAGCAGGATGATGAGCTGCTGTGGAGACATAACATGGAGCAGCAAGAAGAAGAAGAAGACATCAGTATGGCACAAGTGTGGAAGCTTTCACCGAATGAAATGAAACATGGCTTAATGCCATTATATGTAAACACCACTCTGACTGTTTCTTTGGCCAGCTTTCATTTTTGTTACTAAAAAAAAAAAAAAAAAAAAAACACTGTATTGTGCAGTCAAAAAAAAAAAAAAAACGACTCATTGGATGAACTCAATTCAATTAGTGCAGCAGATAAGTGAAGTAATCCTGCAAATGGTGATAAACGCATCAAATTCGGCAGAAATACTCCTTAGACACTCCTCTTTTGAAAAAAAAACGATTGGCCACTTGACTTTTCAATCGGTTGTCAGGTTGGGGTCAATTGAAGAATTACACAGAGGTCAAAATTAAAAGATGCTCCAATCATATTGAAAAATATTCCACATTATTTGTCTGATCATAAAGATTCCAAAAAGGTATAGTTTGGACTATCTGTGACTGAATTCTATGGAGTTACGGGATAAAAACAGCAAGAATGGTGACAAAGGTCAGTGTCAGTTTGTACAGGGGTCAAAAGTAAAGTTTCTCCAATTTTGGTAAAAAGTGATGCACATTGTTGGTTGAGCTAATAGGATTAATAAATGGAATAGTGTTGACAGTTTTGAATGCTTGGTCTCCAAAGTAAAGGTCAAACAAGGTCTATGTCTTTTGGATTCTATGACATGTGACATATGTTACCCCGTAATGTGATAAGTAAGGATGACACATGGTCCAAACTATTCCTTTTTAAAACCGTGTTAACTCAACTAGTTATTTGCATCACGTTTTACCAATATTGGAGCAACTTTAACTTTTGACCCCTGTACAAAATGAAACTGACCTTTGTCACCATTCTTGCTGTTTTTATCTCGTAACTCCATAGAATTCAGTCACAGATAGTCCAAACTATACCTTTTTGGAATCTTTATGATCAGGCAAATAATGTGGCATAGTTTCAATATGATTGGAGCATCTTTTAATTTTGACCTCTGTGTAATTCTTCAATTGACCCCTACCTGACCACCGATTAAAAATTCAAGTGGCCAATCGGTTTTTCAAAAGAGGATTGTCTGAGAAGTATTTCAGTCGAATTCGATGCTTTTATCACCATTTGCAGGATTCCCCTCTAAATATTCTCTTATTCGCTGCACTAAATTATGTGCAGGATTTCCATCTAATAAATATATGTAGCCCCAATTTTAAAAAAAGCACATCCATGCAAGATAATTTAATTTAATTTAGTTGGAACTACATATATTTATTAGATGGAAATCCAATCCAATGAGTTAGTTTTATAAATGTGGCTAGCTATCCCATTGACTCCACTATGCGCAGCGGTAGTGTGGTAATAAGGAGCGCGGCTTCACGATACAACTCGACTCTGTGAATACAAGCTTCAAACATTGTGTATCGACTTTGTTGAAAACCTGCAAATATGCCTGGAGAGATTGCACGTCCCAAGATGCTATGAGTATGTAAAATCCATGTCCCTTTTTGATATTCGTTGTCTGTGCTTTAAAATATCACGTGACTCTTTCTGTATGTTTTATGTGTTTCCAATGTATTTGTAGTTTTGCGAAATATGTTCTGTGATAATCTGCCGCAGTTGTTTTCCACAATGTTGTGAATTTGGGGTATATTTGTGGCTCAGCACTACATGGCATTCAACAATCTTGCACAGAGTGTGTTAGAACGCAGAACTCCGAGCATTAATATCCGGCCCACGGCTGAAGAATGGAAGCTTTGTTCATGAGTGGGCTGAGATGAAAAACAAAATATTTTCCACAAGTTGCCCTCTTTACGTAATCCGTCCCTCTTTTTGATCAGCTTGTTCTCGCTGTCATCCTCTCAGAAAATGAGGTCAGCATTAATTGATATTCAGACACTATTAATTAGTGAGAGGATTCTCTTTGTCTCCTTTTTCTCCTCTCATCGTTATATAGCTGTTTCTCCTTTTCTCTCTCTCTCCTTTTGTATTTCCCGTATCTTTCCTGGCTGACTTGCTGCTGTGGTCAGGATGAGTGCCGCGTCCTTTTTTTGCTCGGCGATGGAGCTGTTTGGGTTGAAGTCTGCACATGCAGCTTTGAACACTCGCTCTCTTCTGGGGCTCTGCCTCGTCATTCTCCTCAGAGATGGAGTTGCCCCTGAATTAATCCAAATCAAGTCCAAATCAGCCCCACTTTCTCAAGCTGCGATCTGCTGATTTAGTAGGAAGCCAGTCAACTCGTTGCCAGGCAATTTGTTAATTAAATGAACTTGAGTGGACGGTGTGGGTGTGTGTTGGTCTCATGATTAAAGACGACTAACAGCAGTATGGATTGTTGTCATGGTGGCCGTGCAGGTCAAGCTGTGCAGCCTGTGCTCACTTTTCCTTTCTTGGATTTTGTGGCATTTGCTGCCGATCAATTTGTTTTCCATTTGAAAAAGGGTTAATGTGGCTGTGGCACAAGAATGGGACTGAACAGATGTTTTCACAAAATGTGAATTCAATCTGAGGCAACAAGCCTGTATAAACTAATTAATTGGAAAAGGTAATATCTTATAATTCCTTAAGCCAATATGGTTCTCTAATCTATGATCATTTTTCTTTAGAAGTTACCGTCATGAGTTTTTTTTATTTAAATTGACTTTTATTGATTTAAGTTGACTTTCTTCATGTTTATTTATTTCACTCTTCTAAGTGAGAATGTACAAATAATATAATTAGATATTATCTCTATTGACATGTTAAAACATAAAGTTGCACATACAACATGTACAAGTACCATTAATTAATAGTACTGTTTTTTATATTTTGGTGATGTTTTAAGTACTGATTTCTAAAAAAAAAAAAAAAAAAAAAAAAAAAAAGATTTATTTATATATATATATATATATATATATATATATATATATATATATATATATATATATATATATATATATACAACCCCTGGCAATAATTATGGAATCACCGGCCTCAGAGGATGTTCATTCAGTTGTTTAATTTTGTAGAAAAAAGCAGATCACAGACATGACACAAAACTAAAGTCATTTCAAATGGCAACTTTCTGGCTTTAAGAAACACTATAAGAAATCAAGAAAAAAAAAATTGTGGCAGTCAGTAACGGTTACTTTTTTAGACCAAGCAGAGGGAAAAAAATATGGACTCACTCAATTCTGAGGAATAAATTATGGAATCACCCTGTAAATTTTCATCCCCAAAACTAACACCTGCATCAAATCAGATCTGCTTGTTAGTCTGTATCTAAAAAGGAGTGATCACACCTTGGAGAGCTGTTGCACCAAGTGGACTGACATGAATCATGGCTCCAACACGAGAGATGTCAATTGAAACAAAGGAGAGGATTATGAAACTCTTAAAAGAGGGTAAATCATCACGCAGTGTTGCAAAAGATGTTGGTTGTTCACAGTCAGCTGTGTCTAAACTCTGGACCAAATACAAACAACATGGGAAGGATGTTAAAGGCAAACATACTGGTAGACCAAGGAAGACATCAAAGCGTCAAGACAGAAAACTTAAAGCATATGTCTCAAAAATCGAAAATGCACAACAAAACAAATGAGGAACGAATGGGAGGAAACTGGAGTCAACGTCTGTGACCGAACTGTAAGAAACCGCCTAAAGGAAATGGGATTTACATACAGAAAAGCTAAACAAAAGCCATCATTAACCCCTTAACGCCCGAATTTATATAGCTGTATATAAAAAAAATGTTTTGTGTGTGTTTTTGCCTTTAAGTAGATGGTAAACAATGTTCAGATTATTAATTTCACTTTTGCACAAAAACTAGATAGTAATATTGGGTATTCTGGTAATGACTTTATGTTATAATGTTATAATAATAATGATGGTATGTTGCAAATTTGCGACAACAGGCATACAGGTCAATTTGGTAAGTTGCATATTTGAGTCAGAGATTGTAGCATATATGCGACGATGGGCGCTAAGGGGTTAACACCTAAACAGAAAAAAACAAGGTTACAATGGGCTAAGGAAAAGCAATCGTGGACTGTGGATGACTGGATGAAAGTCATATTCAGTGATGAATCTCGAATCTGCATTGGGCAATGTGATGATGTTGGAACTTTTGTTTGGTGCCGTTCCAATGAGATTTATAAAGATGACTGCCTGAAGCGAACATGTAAATTTCCAGTCATTGATGATATGGGGCTGCATGTCAGGTAAAGGCACTGGGGAGATGGCTGTCATTACATCATCAATAAATGCACAGGTTTACGTTGATATTTTGGACACTTTTCTTATCCCATCAATTGAAAGGATGTTTGGGGATGATGAAATCATTTTTCAAGATGATAATGCATCTTGCCATAGAGCAAAAACTGTGAAAACATTCCTTGCAAAAAGACACATAGGGTCAATGTCATGGCCTGCAAATAGTCCGGATCTTACTCCAATTGAAAATCTTTGGTGGAAGTTGAAGAAAATGGTCCATGACAAGGCTCCAACCTGCAAAGCTGATCTGGCAACAGCAATCAGAGAAAGTTGGAGCCAGATTGATGAAGAGTACTGTTTGTCACTCATTAAGTCCATGCCTCAGAGACTGCAAGCTGTTATAAAAGCCAGAGGTGGTGCAACAAAATACTAGTGATGTGTTGGAGCGTTCTTTTGTTTTTCATGATTCCATAATTTTTTCCTCAGAATTGAGTGATTCCATATTTTTTTCCCTCTGCTTGGTCTAAAAAAGTAACCGTTACTGACTGCCACAATTTTTTTTTCCTGATTTCGTATAGTGTTTCTTAAAGCCAGAAAGTTGCCATTTGAAATGATTTTAGTTTCGTGTCATGTCTGTGATCTGCTTTTTTTCTACAAAATTAAACAACTGAATGAACATCCTCCGAGGCCGGTGATTCCATAATTTTTGCCAGGGGTTGTATATATATATATATATATATATATATATATATATATATATATATATATATATATATATATATATATATATATATATATATAAAGAAGTGATTTAAATCAGCCCTGGTTACTGGTTATTTTTTTATCCACCTTTTTGATATAAAATTCTGTTATCTACCATGATTCTTGACCTCATTATTGGACGTTATTTGAAAGAAGTTAGATTTTCATTTTGTAAATGAGAAAAATAAAATTACCTTTTTTTTTTAAGTTGCCCTATCTTCTGTTTCCCCAGTTGCTTGGGGTCGTGAAAGTTCTTGATTCGGATTTGCACTGGTTGTCCTTCCTGACATACGTTTGGATCTAAACCATACAGTACTGCACTGTTTGAATTTGTTTTAACAATTAGACTTTACTTAGCACATTGAGGCAGCTTTGTTGTGATTTTGCAATATATAAACTAAATAAACTAAACTGAAATTGAATTAATGATTAAAAACAGGATGTGACACAATCATCAAACATAATGAATAATAACAACTGTATCCATTATGTCACACTTTCTGGTGCACACCAAAATCAAAGTCTTAAAGTAACACTACTGATTGTCTGTGTTCACGCTTTTCATTGTTAAATTAACACTTTCAGGGGTGTCAAAGTTAATCTGAGAAAGGTGTGAATTTAACACGGAAAAGAGTGGACACATAGAACAGTTTTTCGCGCGATATGAAACACTTTAACACTGGCAATTTTTCTATGTACAGATCATACATTCCAAAGTGCTTTTAGAAATGAACGTGAACATTCCCATATATAGCACTAAATTCAAAACATAATAAAAAAAAAAAACTAAAAATACATACAATAATTAACTTAAAATCAACCACCTAATTTTCAACATCCAACCCCAAAAATTCAACCAGACAGCATCTTCCCCAGTTAATTATTGGATCAAACTGACTGACATTGATAAGTTATTCAGAAATGACAGGTTAATTATTATAAGTCTTGATTTATAAGACCAGAGTGAGTCAGACCGGCTTATCTTAGGTTGCAGGGTATATATAGTCTTGATGCTAACAGTGCTTTTATGGCTAAGGTTGTAAAAATTAATCTTGTCTTTTAATTTTTGCACATGAATGAGGGCATGATTTCCATCCTTATTTATAACTTCTGAATCAGCATATTTCTTTTTGCAGTTTTCTCGACATAATCTAAGTTTCACTTTAGGTCTTGTCACAATTTTGAATTTAACTATGTTCTGAGTAAATCACCTGCATTCGTCAGGACAAAAGTGTGTTTGATGGTATTGAATGTGTGCACGGTCACCGAGGGATGTGAAGACTCAATTTCATTCTGCTCGCTACAGTAGCTGCCATAAAAATGCACTCGGAAATTGTCAAGCGAAGCGAAGGAGTTGTGAGGGAAGGCCAAGGAGAGGCAGTGAGCCTCTTATCCTAATGCACTTAGAGTCTCCAGAGGAAACAAGAGAGACAAGCCAGAGACGCAGCAAGTGGAGGAGGGAGACGGTTGAACGAAGGGAGGGGGAGGCTGGAAGAATAAAAGAGATCAGCATTGTGGGGGAAGGTGTGTTCCAAGTCATGGGTGTATGTGTGGTGGCGGGAGATCAGCAGAAGTGCAACAGCTGGAACAGACAGGTGAGCGAGCGATAAGATCCGAAGGTGAGTGGAAAGGAGGGGATGAGCAAGAGAATAATGGCTGCACTTTTCCAGCAGATAGTGGGGGTTAGAGGTTAATAGCTCACTGTAGTGAATGGTTGAGGAGTGCATCTATGACAGCTCGCATTACAGCCGCAGTAGAAGTGCAACTTTATGAATGCTCACAAGTTCTTGCTTAGCTGAACATGCAGCCGAAATGAAAATAGTTCTTGATGTTGTGTTCTGTATTTCAGTCAGGTTCTGGCAGATTGTGTAACTGAGAAGTGACGGGTGCTGACCTGGAGAAGCAGTTTTTGTCACGCTTCACTGCGATTCATTTTGCTGTCTGTATGTGCAAAAAAAAGAAAATCAAACAAGGCGATCAGCGAGAGCAGACTTCTCTCCATTCCATACCGGGAATTTTGGTATTGATCCAATACCAAGTAAATACAGGCCCAGTATCGCAGATAACGATACCGATACCAATACTTTTTCATATTTAAGCATCATAGAGCCAAAGGATCCAAACGACCTAGGATAGAATTTCGCCAAACATTGTACGTGACAACAAAATACTTTATTATCACAATCAACATTTTTGTTTAAAAAAAAAATATCACTCAACACAACTTAAAACAAAATCTCCTGAGGTAGAGGGCTGACAAACCACAATATAAGGGTGTGCTGATCCATGTTGTGTGACACAGCGCAGCGCTGCTCTTACAGACAGAGAGTAGACTTTGATGTATCTGCGTGCGCAGCAGTCAGTGCGTGCGGGAGAGAATAAAAGCTTTGAGTATCGAGTACACGAGGATCGTTCAGTATCATTACCAGCGTTGGTATCGATATTATCGATATTAGGATCGATCCGCCCACCTCTAATACAGACCAATCAATATATACTCACGAATATGTACGATTTTCGCCAGTATAGATGGGTCATCAGCCAGAACATGTCACAACATGCACAGCAGTCCAGTGACTGATGTCATCGATGCAGCATGGCCATGTGTGATTGATTTTGAGATGTATACTATTAAAATTTAAATACAAGTATCAATGTGTTATCTTCAAAACCATCTGTCAAGAAATCTTTTTAACCTTTTGACAAGATAATTTTTTAAAACTTTTTTTCATGAATTTATTGTAAATAAATAAATAAATAAATAAAATTATACAGACTCATGCTGTGACAAATTATGCTACTTCCATCTGTTCATCGGCTATATACAAGTATTGCCAGATGTGGAAACACAAACAGAGACAAGGGGTAAAGTAAAAATAAAACTTGTATGACACAAGAACTTTTGTTGTCACAATCTTTCCTTTTAAAGTTGAAAGATTTAAAAATTTTGCCCAGCAGAGGCAGTGGCAGGCACAGTTCAGCTAATATGCTAGTAGCTAATTGGCCAAGATAACCTTTTCAGTTAATTTTGTAAACAATGACAGACAAATTAGCTTCCACTAAATTTAACTGAGCTAATTTTAAGTCAGCTAGCTTCTTTTAGAATAACGTTTCATGGTGAAAAGCGTTTATAAACCCTAAAATCAAACAGATTTGTTCCTGACAAGCATCATCATGAGGATACTGAGGAGCAGTGCTTCAAAGCGAGTACAAATGCATTAATTAGATTATTAAAATTCTGTTCTTTTATTTGTTAATATTTGTGATTGGTTTAATACTTTGTGTTCTATGAGTAAATTGTATGTTTAAATTCATGTGTTCATTTAATTATTTATGTACATCTTGATAGTAGTAGATGATTGAATAAACAAAAGCCTACAAAGAATTGACAAGAATAAAGCAGAATCTTTTTAAAATAGACCATTTGCCTATTTAAAGCGAAGCAGAGCATTGATATGTTTTTGAAAGCTGCCGCTGTGCAGCTGCTGAGCTAGAAAATTGAGTAGATGAGTGGCTATCGTTCACACCTCTTCTGAAACAGATCACAGGTGGATTGAGGTGATAGTCATGTATCAGTTCCATTTACATATAAATATGATTTGATTGGCCCTGATATTGATCTTTGAGATTGCATCAGGACATCCCTACTTGCAGTTATTGTTGCAAAAGGGTAGAACATGCATGTAGATGCATGTTTGTCACCAGTATGTTGTGTCTGACACCCATGTATTGAGGAATAAGTCCATGTGTCTATGTAGAGTTGCATGGACAAAATCATTTGTGACATATACTGTTCATCCAGAAAGTATTCACAGCGCTGCATTTTTTTTTTCACACCCTTATTCCAAAATGGATGGAATTCATTTTTTTCCTTAAAATTCAACACACAATACCCCATAATGACAATCTGAAAAAAGTTTTTTTGTTTAGATTTTTGCAAATTTATTAAAAACAAACAAACAAAGAAATTACACATACATAAGTATTCACAGCCTTTGCCATGAAGCTCAAAATTGAGCTCAGGTGCATCCTATTTACACTGATCATCCGAGAGATGCTTCAACAGCTTAACTGGAGTCCACCTGGGGTAAGTCAGTTGGACTTGAATTGAAAAGGCACATATCGTTGTACATCTAAAAGGCCCTAGTTGTCTCTGCATGTCAGAGCACAAACTAAGCATGACGTCAAAGGAATTGTCTGTAGACCTCTGAGAAAGGATTGTCTCAAGGAGCAAATACTGTGAATACTTATGTACATGTGATTTCTTCGTTTTTTCATGCTGTCATTATGGGGTGTTGTGAGTAGAATTTTGCCCAATTAATTTACAAAATGAATTTGCTCCATTTTGCAATAAGGCTGTAATATAACAAAATGTGGAAAAAGTGAAGTGCTGTGAATACATTCTGGATGCACTGTATTTTTTTTTATCATTTTCTTTTAAAATAATTGTACTGTTTGCACAGTTATGCATCCCTCATATTATGCAGCTGTGTTTTGTAGAGTGTGCTGGTTTCTGATGTAACTGTGTAGAAGAAAGACGCAGTTAATACAGGTGGGCTTTATAAAAGACAAGCTGTGGCTTCAGTGAACTAACTGGTAAAATATTGTAAAACATACACCATTATAAGCTAAAGGACACGTGTCACTTCTATGGAAACATACACACAGGACGATCCAATAGGATGCAACATGTCACCTCATGATGTGGACATGGTTTTGGCATGTTTGTGCAGTGATCACTATAACACGGGATTTGTGATGATGATGGTCTGATTTGAAAGTGTAGGTAATGACCCATGTAATATAGCGTCTGTTTTAGGTTTTTCTTTTTGCTTCTTATTTCATATTTTATTTTGATTGTATTGACTGCAAAATCTCTTTTGCGAGCTGGCGTTCTGTGTAATGCTTGTCTTGAGTGCGAGCCATTGTGCCATTGCGTCAGAGCGCTCACACAGCGGAGCGCCTCTGATCCATTATGATGAGCTCCGCTGTGTGTGCGCTCTGACATAAGCAGTTAACAACAGATGAACACAAAGTTAAAAGTTGGATCATGGTATCAGATGTTAAATCTGTCATAAACATACGTTTACAGCTGCTTATAAAGAAGGAATGAACATGCAACTGTTTTACCACACTATTATAATAAAAACATGACAAATACTTACCTTTTAACACTGGTGGGCACAGCTAACCAAAAAGTTAGCTTCGATAACAGCTAATCAGCTAACTGCAAAGCTATCTTTTATAAAGCTAAACCAATGTTTTTAACTGTTAAAGCTTTATTCACTACACCTGTAAAAATATGTTAGCGGTCTAAAAATGATCAGACCAGAATTTATCGGAAGATAATTTGTCCGCTGATGGTTTTCAGAGTTATCTGAAAAGCTAATCCGATAATGAAAATATTAGCTTTGATAATTAGCGGTTAGCAGATTAGCGGAACTGTGCTCACCGCTGCCTTTTAAGCTGTTTCAAATACGTTTTCCACCTTAGCGCACGAAACAGAGAGAGGGAAAAAAGGGTTGAGATGAAACAGTCCACTGTGATTGCAGAAGTGGTTCGAGGTGTTTTCAACATCTAAGCTCTGACAGAAAATTATTAATCTGCTACAAAACAATTATTTTATATACAGCGTCCAGCGCACAAAGCAGGTGGGATTGTAGTGTGCAAGAGGGCTGAGCCTGTCCAAAATAGCCTGTCCTGTCCTTGTAGCCACCAGGTGCTTGGATACTGGGCTTTTAACAGCCTCGTCCTCACCACAAACATACCTCTAAAATCCTTGTTTGTCCTCTTAGTACCTCGTACACAAACTGCCCCACACTGTTGTTGCTAAATTTTGAACTTCTTGAAATTAGCGCCACGCTCAGAGATGAGCGTCATTAGCCGAATATTCTGCCTCTACACTCTAAAACATTGCAGCTGCGTTTAGTTATGTCCACTTGCTACCTCTCTTTAACATAAAGAGCTCTTACAAGTTTTGGATGTTGAACTCAACTTTACAACTCAACTCAACTTGTAAAGTTGACTTCAACATCCAAAACTTCTAAGAGCTCGTTATGTTAAAGAGCCACTATTCTCCCACGATTGTTGAATAACTGGACTCGTACCAAAAAACGTGCTGTGTGGCTCATTATTATTCAGTGAGACCAGGGCTTTACACTGTTGTCAATCATTCATTTTAGCTGCTGATATAGGACAAGTACATTTTTTTACAGGATGAATAAAAATGTTGACCCGGTGCTTAATGTTGAAGCCTGATTCAGGACCATCACTTCACGTCACTTTGGAACGCCGTGTCTCAGGTTGGGTGCTTATCGGCAACTTTCAGATTTTGCAGCTCGGTTTTGAGCATTGTGTTTCGTACGACACTTGTTCGCCACTGCTGTAGGGAGGGAATTTCCTTCAGCAGAGGTAAAAGCTTGTTAAAATCCATTTTCCAAATTACACCCGGACCCCACTGTCCACCCTGACAGACAAACCAGTGTTTGCTTCTTTACGAGCAGCTGTACAGTGGTAATAAGACGGTGTGACAGTAATCTTTGTTCTTATCATATGGAAGCATGTAGAAATACCGCTTCCATTTCCAGGGTTTTGTCACCCAGCAGGGAGAAATGCGGCGTATTCCCGCGTTGCATTTTTAGAAGAGCTGCAGTCCAATTTTCGTGCCTGTTTTTTGCAGGCTTTTTCTTAACACCCCGTTCATCCAACCCACTTTGTACAAAGCAACCTTTTTTTTTTGTATGCTAAGCTGATTTTCATGCTGTATGTTTGACAAAGTGCTCACATAAAGCTGCGCTTTACTGAGGATGTGGAAGAAGAAGGAAAACAAAAAGGCTCGGAGCTCATCTGTCGACTGTTGTGCTGCCTGATATTTAAACTCACAAGCACGGGTATGTTGCTGAAATCAACTGGACGTCTGATCCGCGGCAGTTATTTTCCAACAAGATGATTTTACATCCCGACTCTAAAGGCGCCCTTCCCACTCCACTTGTCTTTGGAACCTGAACATCAAACTAGAGGTACTTGAGTCAAACCGAGGCACTCTCCCTTCAGCCGTGTAATCAAGTTGAACACCAGCATGGCTGTCTCGCGGCTAATGCAGGACCACAGATCTGGGTCACCCCACCTGGAAGACAAGACACAAAGGCGCAGATTGCAGAGTTGTTTGTGCCTTGTGGCATTAATGGAAGCCACAGATGGCTCGGAAAAAACATCAATACTGTCAAAACAGCTTTGTTTTGCTGCACAGAAACAATCAATCCAAGACTTCCCAACCATTGTCTTACCACCCCCCCCACACACACACACACACATACTGTTCCCGCAGTGTGTTTCAGAGAAGAAGAAGAAGGAAGGTAAAAAAATTGGATTATTTGATTGGAAGAAAAAGTAAAAAACAGAAACCAAATGCTTTAACTGATGCACAATCATAACTGTTTTTAATGTTCACTGTTTGTATCTACACAAGTACTGAAATTGCAGCACTGCATAAAATACAAAGAATATTGTTACAGTTCTACAGTACAGCAAGGAGCGTGTATACCTTTGCCAAGGGCCAACATGCACAATTTCACTATTATTGTTGATTTTTTTTTTTTTTATTTTGCGACTCGGCTTACGTGAGTCATAATTTCCGTTCCAGGTTCGTTTGACATTTTTAGCAAACTTTTCTGAACACAAAGAAATACGAGTAAAAACATTCACTCTCTTGAAGTAGTAGTCAGTGATGCCGGTAACGCGTTACTCTAATCCAGAGGTCTCAAACCGGTTCCAGAAAGGGCCAAGAGGGTGCAGGCTTTCTGTGCAACCACCCACTGCAGCAGATGATTTCATAGACTAACATCACTTTGAGCAGGTGGAATCAGTTAATCAATGAAATCACCTGGTGGAGTGGGTGGTTGCACAGAAAGCCTGCACCCTCTTGGCCCTTTCTGGAACCGGTTTGAGACCTCTGCTCTAATCTAACCACTTTTTTTAGTAACGAGTAATCTAACGCGTTAATCTTTCCAAATCAGTGATCAGATTAAGGTTTCTTCTCCAAGTCACTGTGCGTTACTATTATTTTTGCATTGTGGCTCGATAGCAGCATTAAACTTGGTCCGTGGGCAGGGGGTCGGGGTTCGACTGTACTGCCCACTTTAAGCAAGGTGTGAGCTTTTCATCCGCGGTTTTCTGCAGCAGCTATGACTCGTCCTCACCTCTTAAACCGCGGTGACAACAGCACACCTGCACTGAGCTTTACAAAGACATTTTAATGCTTTGTTTCTCCTTTATTTAGAATTCTGAGCTGAGCCGCTCTGTATCTGCTCGTTAAAAACAGCTGATCCTCCGCGAAGCGTCAACAACTAACACTATTTTCCACTCAAATGCACCTAAACTCTCTTTCTGAGGACCACATGATGTGAAAACACAATAAAACTTTCTTAAATGTAAATCTGGTCATGTTTTCTGCATAAATAAATGTTATCCTTTCTTTGTGCTCAAACGCCAAAGCAGGGGCGAATCCAGATGGAATGGGGGCGTGGGGGAAGGATGCTCCCCCCCAAAACACCCCTAGATTAAAGATCCAGTTTTGAGGCCATTTTTTTACTATAACTACTAATACTACTTATAATAATAATAATTTCGACAAGTAAAATGTTTAGAGAGAATTTAAATGTTAGAAAAATGTTATAAAGACTTTAATAGTTACATTTATAAACAATGTAGGTTAGAAATTGCAAGTTTTACTGTTACAGTGCTGTCAACAGTTAAATATGAGGTCAAGAAAGAGGTCTTTATTTTACTTTTTATAAAACAAGCATTTGTTTTCAGTGAAGTCAAGAAAGGGTGACTATAAAGTGGGTTTTTGCAAAACAAGTATCATTATCATGTTGAGGTGGCAGAGGGTTGTTGTCGGCAGCTGGGGAAAGTAACTAAAAAAGTAACTAGTAATCTAACTTAGTTACTTTTACAATTGAGTAATCAGTAAAGTAACTAAGTTACTTTTTCGAGGAGTAATCAGTAATCAGTAATTGGATTACTTTTTCAAAGTAACTGTGGCAACACTGGTAGTAGTTACAATAGACACCGTATTTCTAAAATGTCTGGCTCCACCACTTTGTCAGCATCTACAAACTATTTATGAAATTACACCTGTCAAGCCTTATGTGCCTTCTGGAGGCTGATGTCTCAGGATGTGGCTATTTATTTAAAATTTGTATTCTCAATCTCAACATGCTTCGTAAAAACACCATCAACTAACACATTACCTTTATTATTATCATTATTTTTATTAGATGAAACGTTTTTCTTTTCCAACACAAGGCTGAATGAAATGTGTCAAAGCTGCTGTTGAGTTGGTAACAGTGAGACTGAAGCAGCCTTGATTCATTGTCCTGCTTCAGAATCAATAATAAAAAGCATAGAAAGAGAAAGTGTACAGAGCAGAAATGAACTCAAACCACAGTTTCAACACTGCAGGTGGAAAGAAAATGTTGGTGAAAGATTGGAATTGTCTTTTTAAATGTAAAAATAAGAACACACAGATGTGTGGTCCTTCTTGTCTGCGGTTTGGGACGCAGCATTAATACAAACTGTTCTTCTTTCCAGCTGACATTTTGTGTTTTGAAGCTAAATGATAAAAATAGTGTTTTTGTATTTTTGCTGCTTTCAAAAGCAGAATGTGCTCTGTAAAAAAAACAACAAAAAAACAAATCTGAGCCACGATGACAAAAATAAATATTTACATTACAAAGATCCTACAAAATAATGAAATGTTTCCAACTATTAAATGATTAATGACTAAGAGTGCTTCCAATTAAAGATGAAAAAAATACATTTTGGGACCCCTGTTTACCTTTAAATCTGAGTTACTGTGAATAAACTATTCTGTGATTTTAGAAGAAGATCCATTAATTATTTATTGTTCATTATCTGTTGTTTTAAAGTTGCACTTGCTTTAATAGAATAGAGAAACGTCTCTGTAACTTTAGGAAAATGTAAATTTTAAAATGTCAGGTTGAACCCCGACATTGAACCCTGCCTCTCATCCAGTGGCTGTTGCGATAGGCTCCAGCACCCCCCACCATCCCCAGCTGACCCGTAAGGGGAATAAGGAGGCTCAGAAAAGGGATAGACCAAAATCATTTTGAAACCTGTGAATACTTAACGCTTTTGCACACATCTGTCACTTTAAAATCCAGTTGTGTTTTTCTAAAAATTAAATTTATCAATGTATGTGTCTCAAGTCTTTGGCTTGATACCGAAACACATTGAAGTGCTTGAAATGTAAGTTTACCCATTGAAATAAACGTATTTTAAAGTTTTTTTCTTTTTTTAAAAGATGAGTGTCTTGGTACACATAGGTTTTTGCTAAAAGTTGATCCTGCCCTGACTCAAGAGCAACATCTTATCTACAGTAGCAGCTCTCTTCAGTTTTTCAAATTCAGTCGTATCTATAATACTTTGATTTGCTACTACTTTGATTTTAATTTCAATTTATTTTCATTAATATAGCCCCACATCACAACAAAGTTGCCTCAAGGCGCTTCACACAAGTAAGGTCTAACCTTACCAACCCCCAGAGCAAGCACACAGGTGACAGTGGTAAGGAAAAATTCCATCTGATGATTAGAGGAAGAAACCTCAAGCAGACCAGACTCAAAGCGGTGACCCTCTGCTTGGGCCATCCTACCAACACAACTGTCAATACAGGAAATTATACAGGGAATTTTGGGAGATTTACTTTGGCTATATTATAGACAAATGAGTGTGTAACCTTTCAAAAAATCTGGTTTTGTTTGTTTCTGTACAACCCCAATTCCAATGAAGTTGAGACCTTGAGTGAAATGTAAATAAAAACAGAATATGATTTGCAAATCCTCTTCAACCTATGTTCAATTGAATACACCACAAAGACAAGGTATTTAATGTTCAAACTGATAGACTTTTTTTGGTTTTGTGCAAATATTTACCCATTTTGAAATGGATGCCTGCAACCAATTTCAAAAAAGCTGAGACAGGGGTAACAAAAGACTGGGAAAGTTGATGAATGCTCAAAGAACACCTGTTTGAAACATTCCACAGGTGACAGGTTAATTGGAAACAGGTGATTGTCATGATTGGGTATAAAAGGAGCATTCCCAAAAGGCTCAGATGTTCACAAGACAACTGCATGAAAAAATAGTCCAACAGTTTAAGAACAATGTTTCTCAACATTCAATTGCAAGGAACTGAGGGATTCCAGCATCTACAGCCCATAATATAATCAGAAGATTCAGAGAATCTGGAGAACTTTCTACACATAAGCAGCAAGGCCAAAAACCAACATTGAATGCCCGTGACTTTCGATCCCTCAGGCGGCACGGCTTTAAAAACCGACATCATTGTATAAAGGATCTTACCGGGTGGGCTCAGGAACACTTCAGAAAACCATTGTCATTGTCTGATGAGTCCACATTTCAAATTGTTTTTGGAAATCATGGACTTGGTGTCCTCTAGACAAAAGAGGACAAAGACCATCCAGATTGTTACCAGTGCAAAGTTCAAAACCCAGCATCTGTGATGGTATGGGGTTGTGTTCGTGCCCATGGCATGGGCAACTTATACATCTGTGATGGTGCCATCAATGCTGAGAGGTACATCCAGGTTTTGGAGCAACACATGCTGCCATCCAAGCAACGTCTTTTTCAGGGACGTCCCTGCTTATTTCAGCAAGACAATGTCAAGCCACATTCTGCACGTGTTACAACAGCGTGGCGTCGTAGTAAAAGAGTGCAGGTACTAGACTGGCCTGCCTGCAGTCCAGACCTGTCGTCCATTGAAAATGTGTGGCGCATTATGAAGCGCAAAATACGACAATGGAGACCCCGAACTGTTGAACAACTGAAGTCGTACATCAAGCAAGAATAGAAAAGAATTCCACCTACGAAGCTTCAGCAGTTAGTGTCCTCAGTTCCCAAATGCTTATTGAGTGTTGTTAGAAGGAAAGGTGATGTAACACAGTGGTAAACATACCACTGTCCCAGCTTTTTTGAAACGTGTTGCAGGCATCCATTTCAAAATGAGCAAATATTTGCACAAAAAACAATAAAGTGTATCAGTTTGAACATTAAATATCTTGTCTTTGTGGTGTTGAATATAGATTGAAGAGGATTTGGAAAAAATCATTGTATTCTGTTTTTATTTACATTTTACACACCATCCCAACTTCATTGGAATTGGGGTTGTAGTTTAAAAAATCTAATTGTCTTCTATTAACATTCTAATGAAGAAAAAAAAAAAAACAATTATTGAGAAACCCAAAGGTGCTTAAGATGTGGCAGGTCTGTGTGTTGGAGATGGCATTTGAAAAATGTAAAATTTATTTTACTATCATTCCAAAAAGAAAAAACAAAAAACAATTTCTTAAAAAACCCCCTTACATAGAAATATAAGGGTGCCTGCACAGGACTGTTACTTTAATATACTACTATATCTAAAACAAACAAACAAACAAAAAAAGCTAAAATTCTCTATCATTTGACCTTTTCAGGGTGGGGTTTGCATTTGAAAAATGTAAAATTTAGTGTTTTACTTTTATTTAAAAAATGGGATTTGGCATTGTTCTTTTACTTTGTTGTTCTTCTTCTTCTTTCAGCTGCTCCCATTTGGGGTCGCCACAGCAGACCAGTTGTTTCAATCTCACCCTGTCCTCTACATCTTCCTCTATCCCATTGTTTTTCTCGGTATGAAACCATATTGCTGCTCACAGATCTTCACCTGTTTTATAAGCCTACCTTCTACTACTCTTTCCCATTACTTCATGCTGTGGCTGATCAACTTTATGCCTCTTCATGAGAATCTCATCTGGACTGACTGCCTTTCTGTTCCTCATCCTCTGCATAGCTGTCCTCACTTCATCCTTACTGATCTCTTGCAGTTCCTGATTTACTCTCTCCACATCATCCAGCCATTTCTCCCTCTAAAATGGTAAATGGACTGCATTTATATGGCACTTTTCCATCTGCATCAGATGCTCAAAGCGCTTTACAATTATAATTCTTCATTCGTCACCTCCTCAAAACATTCCCTCCACCTTCTCAACACATTCTCCTTGCTTGTCAAAACTTTGCCATCTTCATCCTTTATCACCCTAACCAGCTGTACATCCTTTCCAGCTCTGTCCCTTTGTGTGGTCAATCGACACAAGTTCTTTTCTCCTTCCTGACTATGTATTCAACTTCTTGCACAGCTCACTATATATCCCTTTCTTACCTTTTGCCACTTCTGTGTTCACCTTACGCTGCATTTCCTTGTTCTCATGTCTACTTTCTTCCTCTTATTGACTATCCCAATTGTGATTCACCAACTTCTTTCTCCTGAACATCTTCATTCCACAACCAAGTCTTCTCGTCTTCCTTCCAGTGTCCAGATGCCTGTCTCCCTTACCACATCTGCAGTACTTTTCTAGTTGTCCAAAATCTTCCTTTACTTTCAGTATAAGAAAAAAAAAAATCTAAGAACATTTTACACAGAAACATGAGGGTGCTTATTTTTGCAGAAATGTGCTAGTTTAATACAGTACTTTGATAAAAAATAGTCTTCCAAATTTGATCTTTTTTAAGGATGGATTTTTAAAAAAATGTAAAATTTATTCTCATACTTACATATTAATGAAGAAAAAACATTTACATAGAAACACGAGGGTGCTTAAGACTGTTACACAGAGAATTGTTGTATTTGATGCAGAACTTAGGTATTTTACATATTGTCTGAGTAAAATCAGCATACAGCTGCTTGAATAAAATGGCTGGGGAGCTTCCTGAATTAAATCTGTGCCTGTTTCTGTCATCTTGCACTTTTATTTACCAGGCATCTGGGAGTGGTTGGATTCAATCAGGAGTACGTGTTTGTGTGCATGCCTCTCTGTGTGTGTGCGCATGTTTGTCTATGCATTTCTTTGTGTGTGAGATGTGTCTGACCTATGGCTGACACACGGATCTGCGGATGCCATCTATCATGCTTATTCCAGTCTCGGGAGTTGGAGTGACACAAACAAATACACTTTGTATGTAAGCCTATAAATGTGTGTGAGAGAGAATGAGGCCTGTGTGTGTGTGTGTGTGTGTGTGTGTGTGTGTGTGTGTGTGTGTGTGTGTGTGTGTGTGTGTGTGTGTGTGTGTGTGTGTGTGTGTGTGTGTGTGTGTGTCTGCAGAGCACAGATGAGGAGCCCTTTTTTTAATTAAGCCTCCTCTGGAGTGCCAGAATATTGAGGCAACTGCTGACAGAGCAACATGTATATGTGGGCACATACGTGTGTGTAACTCTGCCACATATAGCCACAAATTTTCATTTCATGCAAAATTCTATATCATTCCATGTCAGTTTGGATCTCTTTATATTAACAAAGGCCTCAGAGTAGGAACGTGGTCAGACTAGATTGTACACTCAAAAAAAATGACTCATTGGATGAACATCAATTCAATTATGGGCAGGATTTCCATCTAATAAATATATGTAGCCCCAACTCAAAAAAGCACATGCATGCAAGATAACTAAATTTAACTTAGTTGGAACTACATATATTTAAACTAAAAAAAACAAAAAAAAAAAAACAAACTGACTCACTGGATTGGATTTCCATCTAATTAATATATGTAGTCCCAGCTAAATAAAATTATCTTGCATGGATGTGCTTTTTTGAGTTGGGGCTACTTATATTTATTAGATGGAAATCCTGCACATAATTGAATTGAGTTCATCTAATGTGTATTAGATGGAAACCCAATCCACTGAATCAGATTTTTGAGTGTACATCTGGATTTTCCTACTTTGACAGCAGTTTGGTCTGTTAAAAGGCTCCAACTGGCTCCAACTTTCTTCTGTTTGAGGAGGAAGGTTTGGAATTTTTCTTGTGTGACTTAATTGTGAAAGGTGAGTAGACCAGAACAGAGTTGCAAACAGTGTTTCAATGCAACTAAGGTTGTTTTAAAAATAAATGAATAAATAAACCCGCCCTTTAACTGAGCTGAGTTAGCCACCTAGCTAAGTTTGATTGCTACTTGACTTGTTCACTTGAACATGATGTATGTGTGTTATCAAGTCTTGAAATATGTGACTGACTCACAAATAAATAATTGTTCATATTTCAGAAAGTTGTGATCTGGAGATGAACTATTAATCTTTTAGGGTATTTATGCTAACAGACAGACAAGCTAGCACCATTTCTTTGGTAGTAATATTGTTAAATCACAGCCTACGGTATTTTAAAATTCCACTTTTCCAGGAGGGCAAATGTGCTCTTTTAAGTTTCATTTCCCATTAAAGATGGTTAATCATTTAAACTGTGTTTTAGTGAGCTGTAGGACACAGTGTGGTAGGAGGAAATGCATTAGAAACTGGCTTTTGAATACAACGCGTTCTCACATGTGAAACAATGCCCTTGTGTTTGTGTGCGGTGGACGTGACACACATCACTACTCACTGATGCGTCAGTGGAATTCATGTTTCTGTGCACACACACACACACACACACACACACACACGCAGACTTTTATGTATGCAGCGAGTCAGTTCATCACACAGAGGTCGACTGTGTCCGCGATGCCTTCACTGTCACAAGGCCGAGCTTTGTCTGTTTCTCTGTACTTCTCTGCATCGCTCTTTCTTTTCTTCTCTTTTAGTTCATGCTTGTCTCTGTCTTCACATTATACCAGGCCTGTTTTTATGACTTCAATAGCTTTCAGTTCAGTGTAAAGCCACTGGTTGCAAACAAAGCATTTTAAAAACATTCCAATCACATTTAGTATCCATTGGTTGTAGAAGGTTATTTTTCCACACAGATGGCAGTTGGTGTTCTATGTTGTAAAAGCAGTCATTCTATGTTTTTACCTGTGTCGCAGAAGGCAGAGCAGGCCAAGAAACTGCTTGGCAAGTGCGTCCCTTTGTGTGTGTTAGCTTGAGCAACGTGTATGTGATATCTTGACAAAGCCTTTGTGGATGATAGTGAAATTTCATACACAAAGTCACCTTTCTAAGACCTCGGACAACTTCGACATTGGGCACATTTTGATTCTTATTATGACCACTAGGAGAGAGAATCTCTGAAACCTTGCATTTGCAAAAACAACTTTTGTGGATTGTGATGAAAAGTGTTGGTGTAGGTTATACCTCACACCACTTCAAATCATGGGCGGCGCCAGTGGGGCACTAGAGCTCCCCCTGGATTTGTCATACCATCCCCAAGAAAATAATTCCTTATATATTATTTTAATTTAATTTCATCCCATGTTTTTAAGGCCTTGTCTACCCTGAAACTGAACTTCTGCTATACAATCTTTTTCTTTGTCATGTTCAGAAAGTGTCCCATTCAAGAAAAATCTCCGTTCTTACAGATCCATTGAAACTGCTTGAAAATGCTGTAGTACATATGCCAGGCCTGTGTGTAGCACTGTAACGCTTCTACAAAAAATGGAGAAGAAGACGTGGTGCTAACAAGGAAAGCTAAAACTTTAGAAGCCGGCTCACAGATTAAATAAAGTCTTAAAGTCCACCATTCGGAAGATTCAGACGGCTTTTGGTGGCTTTTCAGTCGTGTGACTATCTGAGAAATTGTGTAAGAGCTGGGCATGTCCCAGCATGTCCTGTGAGACTTCAACACGGAGGTGCTTTTGCTGTGTCATCAGCTTCGTGCCGATGAATTTCGCTGCAACTCTTTTCATGGCAAAATCCTCTGTCACAGTGGAATGTGCCGAAAAAGTGCTCAATTTCTTGGATAGTCACACGAAGGCCCCACATCACCACAGCGTTCACTTTGGAAATGATCCGGTCATTTCAGCATGTTGATGGCCGCCCGGAGCGTGGCTCGCTGTCCACCGTTGTGCGGCCGTCTTTAAACCGGTTGTACCGCTCCTTAATCTGTGTGATGCCCAGAGGAACGTCACCAAAAGCTGTCTGAATAATCCAAGTGGTTTCCACCTGGCTGTCGCCCAGTTTCTGGCAAAATTTGATGCAGTCGCGCTGCTCCAGTCGTTCCACCATTTCCTTGCAAAGAAAAAACGATGAGAGACTCCACCCATCCTCACACAAAGGCTGCTTACAAGCAAATGACGCAAACCGACAGGCGTGAAAAAAATCACGCATGCGCACGAAGGTTCAAGGTTGGCTCATGCAAGCACGTGATTTTCTAACAGACCTCGTATACTAGATCTTTGGGCTCAAATATTAAAATGACCAACATGGTGCTTTAAGAAGAAGCCAACCACCAGAAGGCAGTATGTTCAGGTCAGGACAGGATTGGGAGAATACACTGATGCTGTGGCATCCACAGAACCACCTTTGGTCTTGACAATGACCCAGACAGAACCTGGTCCATCTGCACACGAGGATCCGACCACGTTTCTCAGCTAAATGATACGTGGACATCCACTTGGATTTTTCCAGTCACTGCGTCCTCAACACTGAGGCCTGAAGCAAATGGGAGTCTGATTCCACCTGGACAAGATGTCAGTTCAGTGAAGGTTTGGCGACACAAACTGGAAGCTTGAAGAATTTCATCCAGTCATCCGTGTTGGTTGCCCAATTACTCATCCCACTGATCGGTGTTGTATAGTGATGTCTAGGAATTATACTACAGCAACAAGAGAACATCTGAAAATAGTTTTCTATGTCAAACATGACATATTAGAAATGAAGGCCTTGTTATTTCCACAGCTGAGGTAAATAAATGTCACCTTCCATTAGTTAAACATCACCGTAACGGGTGTATTTTTTTTGTCTCTCTCTCTCTTCTCCATTTCTGTCTTTATCTGAGGTGTCTGTTTCTGTCTCCTCAGTCTCTTCCTTTCATGCAGTTATTATTAGATGATTCAAAGTTCTTTTATCTCACTACACTCCATTTTCAGTCCATTATGAGTTGTTGCTGACTCACTGGACATTTGGTGAGTTGAGTTTGCTGATTGTTCCTTCCAGCCATAGTGGCTACAGCAACTTGCTTGATTTTCATATCGCCCAAAACCTCAAATAAATAAATAAATAATAAAGCTTTTAAACTGACAGACTCAGTGTCGGCCCTATCCAATTTGGCGCCCTAGGGAAACATGTTAATGCCCCCCCCACCCCCAACACACAGTAAATTAAATATTTACATACACACTCACACAAGAAACTAAATCAATCTGTTTTTTTAATAGGATATAATGTCAAATAACTCAATAAAACAGTTTAGAACACGTAGAACAAATTAGAAACCTTGTGCTTAGAAACCTAGAATCCTAGAAACCATCTTCTCACCCTCATGTCACCTGCAGCTGTTACAGCTTGACTCTCCTTATTTTCAGTGCAGCAACTCATCTATGAAAATCATCATACGAGAGTTGTTTTGAGACCACATGGTTTATGCATAAATACCTCAAAAGAGCATCCGAAAAGAGGAGTCTGTGACACCATCAGATGCCTATTCCACAGTACAGTTCTGTGAAAAAGTTTGTGCACCCTTGAGCTTTTACATGTTTGAAATTTTTAAGACATCAAAAAACAAATAAAAATTCAGTTTTTTTGTACTTGCACAGTCCCTTAGTTTTTCAGAACTGTCTGCTCCACACAGATGTACTGTAGAGTAACATACTGCTTGTATTTCTACATAATTGATGCAAAATAAAGTCCAAGACATATTCAGTGTCTTGGAAATGTTCATGTGTCCATCCCCTGACTTGTCTGAAGAAAACTGGATGTAAAAGTGATGGTTTTTATGTGTTCTTGCTAAAGGGGGCACTTACTTATTCACACCATCATTTTGGTTTTTAGATTTTTAATTTCTTTTAATTCATGATGCAGAGATTGCTTTTCGCTGTGAGTTTAAAACATGGCATCATTCAAAAAATTTGAACACAAAAAGCCTGAATTTTAGTTGTTTTTTTGATGTCGTGTTATTGCATTTTTTTTTTTACTATTACAAGCAGGAAAAACTTAACCACATGACATTTCCAGCCCAGTCTCACGCTTTGTTCATGCCTCTGATACTTTTTATTTTATTTTACTATTTCTCACCCTACTCCTTCTCCTAACACTAAACATAACCATAACATAAGTGTGTCCCTTCCCCAAACCCTAACAATAACCCCCAGACCCCCTGTGAGGTTGGGTTGAATGTAACAGCTGGCTGCTGACACTGACGATTGATGCGTGTCAAAACGACAGGGAGAAACTCCGCTCAAAGCCTCTTCCAACTATTCCCACCCCAACCAAACACTGTTTATTTTTATTTTGGGTCGGTCAATTTAGGCGAACCTCACCCCGAAATGCCTGAGGAGTTAGGAATTAGCGAAGGCACGTTAACACTGATGCAATGCAGCACATATTGTCACACATATTTTTTTACTGTACCTCAGTTGGTCCCATTTTTCCTCTTTGAATTTTATTTTTTCCCTCCACTGGGCACCAGACTGTTTGGTCCGTTTTTAGTTTGTTGACTTGTTATTCACGTTAACAGGTCCCGACACCAGGTTTGGGCCTTTCTTTTTTTTAAGGTTTTCGCTTTTTTGGGGGGGGGAGGCGAGGAAACCATTATCATCATTATTATTTAATAGGCTTTGCTATGCAGGTTAATCAATATGGGCTTATATTTATTTTATATTAAATAGTGTTAACTAATTTTAGTATAAGAATAGTGAAAATTTACTTTATTTTTCCCCTCATTTGTGGTGTCCCCTGGATGGACACCATCCTAAGCTATTGTATGTATTCCCTATAGGCACAGACCGACTATGGACAGAGTTCAACATCAGCCAAGGAGTAGATCCATTATATTGACTCCTTCCTCCTAAACGATGCTTGTTTTTTTTTTTAGAGTGAATATTTACCAAAATTTAAAAAGGTGTTATCAGTGATTTAGACATTCAAATATACCAATATTTGTGAATTTGGCATTCTATATAAAGAGGGGTGGAATAGTGCTAGGTGGTTAGCACTGATGCCTCAAGAAGGTCCTTTCTTTGCAGAGTTTGCATGTTCTCCCCGTGTTTGCATGTATTCCCTCCGGGGGCTCCGGCTGCCTCCTACTTCCAAAAAAACATTCAGGTTAGTTGAACTGGAAACATGAAATTGACCATAGGAGTGCATTTGAATGTGAATGTGTTTGTCTGTTTGTATGTGGCCCTGCAATAGACTGATGTCCTGTCTAGGGTGTACCGTGCCTCACACACCTCAAGGACTACTGCTGGGATAGGCTCCAGGACTCCCATACTCCCCCCCACCCAGTAACCCTGAATTGCAGTAGCTGGATATAAAAAATGGATCAATGGATTTTATAAAGACTGCAAAGTACTTTAACATTGTATAAAGGCTGTAACTTTTTAAAAGGGCCCTTCAGACATAACATGATTGAAGCTGACAAGCGAACGAAGGAGGAATTGCATGCCATTCGTGGAAAAATCGGAGCCGCCTCAAACACCTCGTACACCTGCCTGGCGCTACAACCATTTGCGTACACGAGTAGCCAAAAACAGCTTATGCCCTGCGCATGCTTCTTCGATCCCCCTCTTGGCAGTTTTCGGCCAAATTCCAGGTGTCACACACGAACATCTAACACCACTCGCTGCACAATTACAAAATGCGGGGCTATTTGCGCACCTGGTACAATAGTAGACAGCAGGTGATCACATTCAACCTGTCTGTGAAAAGTGTCAAAGTGCAACACGAGGGTGGCATAACCTAGCAACCCACATGGGTGTAACTGTGCCAACCCCCCCCCCCCCCCACACACACACACACAAATGGCATGGGGCGTGTGTCGTCATCATCTGTCCCCCCAACACAAATGGATTGTGGAGTGTGTCGTTCCCCCCAACATTAACATTTTATTGGCATTCATGGTACTGCACTTAAGTGGTTTAGATCATATTTGGCTGAAAGGAGCTTTTCTGTCATGATTGGGGACCTTTCTTCATCAACTGCTCCTCTGTGCTGTGGAGTGCCGCAGGGTTCTGTCCTTGGGCCGATTCTATTTTCTTTGTACATTCTGCCATTGGGGTCAGTTATAACCCAGCACAACCTGTCCTTTCATTGTTATGCAGATGATCTGCAAATCTATCTGCCTGTGAGGACTAATGGGAGTGATGCTTTGTCATCATTATTTAATTGTATTCGTGATGTAAAGCAGTGGCTGTCCCAAAACTTCCTTTACCTGAATGATGGTAAAACTGAGATCATGGTGTTTGAGCGCACTGGCATACCAAATGTGGTAACACCAAATTTTGGTGCTTTGGCTAACTATGTAAAACCAGCTGTCAAGAATTTGGGAGTGATATTTGACAGCTGTTTGAGGTTTGATCAACAGATAAACTCTGTTGTCAAAGCTAGTTTTTTCCAACTTCGCCTTTTGGCTAAAATAAAACACTTTCTCAGTAGACATGATCTTGAGACAGCCATTCATGCTTTCATCAGCTCCAGACTTGATTATTGTAATGCACTTTGTTCGGACATTAATCAGTCGTCTCTTGCACGTCTCCAGTTGGTGCAGAATGCTGCTGCTCGTCTTTTAACAAACACTTTTAGACGTGAGCATATTACGCCCGTCCTGTACTCACTCCACTGGCTTCCATTTCATTTTAGAATAGATTTTAAAATTTTAATGTTTGTTTTTAAAGCTATTTATGGCCTTGCACCTCCCTACTTGTCTGAAATTTTAACTTTGCGCACCTACAGTAGGACATTAAGGGCGTCTGGCCAGCTTTACTTAGATGTTCCAAGGTCAAGATATAAACGCTGGGGTGATCATGCTTTCGCGGTAGCTGGCCCGAGACTATGGAATGAGCTACCTCTTGAGTTACGTACTATTCCTGACCTAGCACTTTTTAAATCTAAGTTAAAGACTTATTTATTTAAACTAGCTTTTAACACTTAGTGGGGAGGTGACATGTTCTGTTATTTTTATGTTCTTTTTTATGTGTTGTTTTAAAATTTTATTTTATATGTGTTTTATTTTTGTAAATTTGTGTTTTTAATGTTAAGCACTTTGGACACCAGTCAGTGCTGTAAAGCGCTTTATAAATAAATGTTGATTGATTGATTGATTGATTAAATCTAACATTGTCAGCTGTGGCTGAAGGTCCCGGAGTGCGGTCGCTGTCCAGCGCAGTGTGCTGCTGGAACAGCTCACCGCTGTGTCTTGCAGCTCAGCGGTAGAACATGCAGTGCACATGTGTGGCCGGGCATTCATGCCATCATGAGGGCCAGTGTCACAAACCGAACGGTCCGCCCCTAAATATTGGTCTGCCTTTTGCATCTGTGCCTGCGTCATGTCGGACCACAGTAGCACATCTGACATGGAGTCTCTTCACCCAAAGCAATCAAATGGATTAATTAACCATCAGATGATGAAGGTAAATCCTATTAAATCATTCTAAAGTCAGTTTTGAGCTGAAACAAGGCTGTTTTAAGCAGAAACTAGGCAAAATTCTGTGATGCTTTGAAATATCCGACGTGCAGTGAAAGCATCAGCTAACAGCTTGTTTAGCTGTGGTGGTCTGATCACTTCCGCCGCCTTTTATGATGAAATAATGCTTAATTTATGTGAAAATGATTGTTGTACAAAAGCATCAGATATCTGTCGCTGAGATAGATGATGAGTGGTGTGCAGTTTGAAGCAGAAACTAGGTGTTAATCCATGAACTGCGTCATCGGGGGGACAGATTTTTAGGAGGATTGTTCGGTCTGTGACACCGGCCAGTGACTGAGCATGCAGCAGTGTGAAGCCACCCTAAGTAAGGGCTAGCCATCAGCTAGGGTGGAAGTAACATCACCCTAGCTGATGTTACTTCCACCACATAAATTGTACTTTACATGACAGTCAGAAAGAGTGGAAATTAAATAAAACACATAAGGGTGAAGGCGTGCACTCATTCTTGTGTGATCGCTTTGCTCATACGCTTTGCTGTAGACATACGGTGCATGTCAGCTGACTACAGACTGTCAGCTGGATGTGACTGTGCACGCAAGGTGTCAAATTACAAACACAGACATCAGACAGATGCAGGACAAACGCATAATAATACATACATGAAATTAAAATGACAGAACAAAGCAACAAACAGTGAGCCTTTTTTGTTCCACTGACAGAGGTGGGCATGTCCCCCTGCGACGTGCAGCTGGTCAGATATCTGTGCTTGCAAGTCACATCTCGGGAACACCTGTACTGGCTTGTAGGATATTAAGTCGCATAACTACAGCGTGAAGCGCGGACATTGGCATGCTGTCCTCACATGGAAATGAATTAAAACACATATTGCTTCAGCTCACCACTGCATCAGCGCAGCACAAGGCTGATGAATGTTGTGCCATGCAGGAAATCACCCCACGGGATGCCCCCACAAGGCGCTTGTTACTGTGGGATTTCCCTACATTGTAATAATGAAAAAACACAGATTACATTTGCAGTGGATCACTGCATGCTGCACACACACACCATGCTGGCTACATGGGTTTATGAGGCGAGAGCCGGCTCTTCAAGACACGGGAGCCGGCTGGCTCAAGTGCATCAGGTAAATCATGTAAAACATGAAAGAGAGAACAGTAATCCACATAATTTCATTACTTCCTGGTGAATGTCTTGGCAGAGGCTAAATCCGCTCTTTATGACAGGAATTAAGTATTATGAATTGTGGTGTTTTATTCATTTTTCCCTCCGATGCTGTGTGTGCGACTTTCCACTTGCTCGCACTGTGTTCGTGCGCACAAACACGGGCGTGCACAAAACCATCGCCATGGTATCGTGCCTCCCGACAGCAGGTGGAATGTTTCATGGTTCCCCATTTCATTTCTGATTCGTGGATTTTCTTCAGGTTTCTGCGTCTGATTTGTGTGAAGGGGCCCTTAAATCCTTAAATAAGCAAACAGTGCTGCAACACAATGACAGCATTTACCAATTATCAACTGCAACTGGATTAATTATATGTAATTTAAAAGGCCCTTAGAACATGTTTTTCAGAAATGTATTGGCTGTGATCATACTAAAGTATATTTATTCATCAACTTATAAATATTATGACTTAATCTATTAAAATAGATTTTATCTATTTTGTTTGGAATATATTATATGTATCATTAATTTAATAAATGTATTAAATGTGTTAAATTTATTCAAGTATATAGCTTAAGTATTTTCTTAAGTCTTTTTAAGTATTTATTTATTTATTTATTTTTGTTTGTGTGCGCAGGGGTGGTGACCAAGTGGTTAGTACGCTTGGCTTCAGTGTGGACAGTTCAAACCCTGCCCCTGCCACATTTCTCCAAGTAATATGGCGTTGCGTCAGGAAGGGTATCCGGTGTCAAACTTGTGCCAATTCAACATGCAGATCCACTTTGTATCTGCTGTGGTGACTCCAAGTGAAAACAAGGGAGCAGCTGAAGGGACTTACTATATAGCCTAAGTATCTTTATTGTGGAATTTCAGATATAGTGGATTTATCTGCAGTGATTATACTATTTCACAAACAATATTTCCTTCTCTTTATTTAATTAGGTGTAATTACCTAATTTCCCCACCCTTGTTTGTCAAGTTATACTTTTTAATGAATGTTTGCACGGGCTCAATGCCAAGTCCATGGAAACATTGAACAGAATAGACTCAAGAACACATCCTTGGAATAACACCAGAATTAACTGGGAATTCCATTCATTTATTGATATACTACAAAATCACAACACAACTTCCCCCAGGTTCTAACCTGTTCTAACCTTACACCCTCAAGCCCAGCTATGATGTTTGGCAAATTACCGGGCACCCCATGAATGATCAGGGGGTCCTGCAGAGAAGCCTGATCAACAGAATTAAGCACTCTACGAAAATGTGCTGATATTCATACTTGTGTTCAATAAGCACTTCCAGAGCTACAGTGTGGTCAGTAGCAGACTTGCTGGGTATGAATCCAGACTGCTCCGACCCCTGAGTTGCAAGTAGTCGGTACTGAATCCTGTTAGCAATGAGCCTTACAAGTACCGTGTCCAGTGCAGTCACCTTTTTCTTTCCAGAGAGGGTCAAAAAGTCCTTTTTGCAGTCTGGTGTTTGCAACAGCAGTAGAACAGCATCTCCATCCACCTGGGGGAGTTCAGCCCTGATACTGTAGATCCCTGCAGCTTTCCCTGACAGAATGAGAAATAGAGAAATACCCAGACAAGCCATAAAGCATTGGAACAGAGTATGAGATAAAAGAGATATGATAAAGCACAATACGAGACTGTAAGCTTTTTGAAATGAGTCAAAAGCAAGAAGAATTCTGTCTGAAATCCAGCAGAAAGATTTTGAGACAGTGGAGATGATATAAAAAAAAAAAACACTCAGGGAGATGGAGGAAAGGGTAGAGAGGAGGTGCTTAATCTGCTAATGCACTCTATGGATTGTCCGATGGGGGGGGGCAAAAGGAAAAGGAGGAGGAAGAGAAAGCTAGTTTGTTAATGAGAGCTAGACACCAGGCCTCATAAATGGAGGGGGATGATGGATGGTGGGCAGGCGGATGGATGGAGGAGTGAGCTAATCACAGAGGGTTAATGGATGGATTGATGTGCTGATGGAGCTGGGAGAGCCCCTTCTATAAACATGCTATGAGGAGGTTTATTTAAAAGGCTTGATGCTTCGAGGGCTTTAACAGTGCTGTGTGCAACATTTGAGAGTCAATAAATCGTGATCACATGGATATGAATACATTAGTGTAATTGCCATGGATTCACTGCATTTTGTGCCGGTGCAAATAAAACAGATATGTTGGGAAATTAGATTGATTACAAGCCAGAACAGCTTACCCCAGCAGTATTAGTGCATGCTTAACTTTTCAGTTTGATTACAGTTTGTAGTTGCTGTTGTCTCTCTTGCTTCTGAAAACCATCATTTATAAACGCACAGAGTGTGTAATCTCACTTCCGAGGTAAAATTGCTGTTTTTAGGGAGCGTAGCCTTCATTTGAACTAATCCTGCCCATGCAGAAGCACCTTCTGATAAAATACCATTTAAATATTAGTGGTGCAGCAAATCAAAAGAAAATCATTCAAATGCTAATCCATTTAATCGTTTAAGACTTTTATGTTGAGTTGACCTGTTGTGGCGAACTGATCCAGTACAAAGTCAAACATGTTCTCATGCATCTTTGTGTGTATTACCAGTTCTGTTTGTGATTTTCTTGAACACAAGCACATCGTGCAGTCAGAGGATGAGCATGTTTTTTGTGTGTGCGTGGAAATTTTAAAACTCCAGCAATACAGTTTGCAGATGATGAAGTTCTGATAGCTTCATCATAATATCATTGCTGGAGCAATCCCTCTTGTCTCTTTATTGCTTTGAGGGTGGGCATGGTCTATCTTGAAACGCCATGCATGTGGGTTTGTTTAACATGGGAATTTTGTTGCACACCATCAAACACACAGTCCTTGACAGATCCTTAGCCAGGTGATGGGGGTCTGACGACCTGCTGCAGCCTTCATCTGCTTTTACAGCTGTTGGGTTACAAGCCATCACCTCCTCTGCCTGATCCGCCATTGAGGAGATCTTGTCTAACCAGAGCCCCATTAGCCGTCTCATGTTTAGCGTTCCTGTTGGGCCTTCGTGGTTACCATAGTGGCTATGGGGCACACAATGTCCCCATTGTATTTAGCCACAACAGGCAAACCCCTGCTTGATCCATTGCCAAGGTGTCATGAAGCGGATGAGGGGTTGGATTTTGAGAACCTGTCAGAACATCACGTACATACAGTCTGAATTGGAACTGAGCTGAGGTCAAAGTGATCAATATGATAATCACCTCCAGACCTGAAGTATCTGAAGATTGTTGTATTCGTTGTGCTCGAGTTGCCTATGTGTCGTTAGGTCTTGGTTATGAGTGAAGGTAGATGTAACGGCAAGACAGAGGACTCTGAGCACACAACACCACTGATATATAGTCATGATATATGTTGTCATTTGTTGGATTTTATGCCATGTGACATTCCTTCTTTGTTCCACTGTATGAGCCACATCATGTACCATCCATTTTGGTTCTATTTACCATTTCTGTCCCATAGATTTTGCTCTAGTGAACGGCTCTATTACTTTTTCCTAAAAATGCTTCCGTGATACAAGGAAGCTAAATCCAGGAGCCACAATGTTCCCTGGCATGTCTTTAGTGGCCAACGAAGCTCTCATACGAGGTCTGTTAGAAAAGTATCGGACCTTTTATTTTTTGCAAAAGTCTGATGGATTTGAATCACGTGTGCTTGCATAAGCAAACCTTGAACCTTCGTGCGCATGCGTGAACTTTTTCACGCTTGTCGATTGCATCATTTCCTGGTAAGCAGCCTTTGTGTGGGACATGTGCAGTGCGCTCAGCGGATTTTCATTTCAAGGAAAAAGACGGAATGACTGGAGCAGCGCCGCATCAAATTTTGCCAGAAACTGGGCGACAGCCAGGTGGAAACCATTCGGATGATTCAGACGGCTTTCGGTGATGATCCTATGGGCATCACACAAATTATTGAGCGGTTCAACCGGTTTAAAGACATCCACACTATGGTGGAGAGCGAGCCACGCTCCGGTCGGTCATCAATATGCTGAAATGACCAGATCATTTCAAAGTGAACGCTGTGGTGATGCGGGGCCGTCGTGTGACTGTCCGAGAAATTGCTGGAGCTGGACATCAGCACTTTTTCGGTACATTCCGCAATGACAGAAGATTTGGCCATGAAAAGAGTGGCTGTGAAATTCATGCTGCTCCTGATGGTGGCGCAAAAGCGCCTCCATGTTGGAAGTCTCACAGGACATGCTGTGACATGCCCACCTCTTCCACAATTTCTCGGATAGTCACATGACTGAAAAGTCACTGAAAGCCGTCTGAATCATCCGAATGGTTTCCACCTGGCTGTCGCCCAGTTTCTGGCAAAATTTGATGTGGCGCTGCTCCAGTCATTCCGTCTTTATCCTTGAAATGAAAATCCGCCGAGCGCACTGCACACGTCCCACACAAAGGCTGCTTACCAGAAAATGATGCAATCGACAGGCGTGAAAAAGTTCACGCATGCGCACGAAGGTTCAAGGTTTGCTCATGCAAGCACATGTGATTCAAATCCATCAGATTTTTGCAAAAAATAAAAAGGTCCGATACTTTTCTAACAGACCTTGTACCTTTCAGCTCCTCATAGGCTCCGGCTCTGCTCAGTGGTGTGTTGGCAAGTCGCCTGTAGGGCGGAGTCAACTGCTGGGTGGACACAGAAGCCACTGTGCTCCACTGTTGTCCACTTCCTGCTCCAAGAAGAAACACCTGTTTATTTTTTTAGTAAATCTATTTAGGTGTCATAAAAAACAAATAATGATTTTTTTTTCCCATTTGTGCAATGGAAAGACTGTTTGCATGACTTGAAAGGTAGAATGTGAGATTCAGCGAGGCCACTGCTGCCTGTGACGCACAGGGACTTCTTTAAATTAAGTGTTCAGTTAATGACACCAAATCACAACAGATCAGCAGATTGGTAGTAGGGTTGCCAACCGTCCCTTGAAAAACGGAATCGTCCCTTATTTGGAAATAAAAGTGTGCGTTCCGTATTGACCTGAAACGGGACGCAGTTTGTCCCGTATTTCTGTGAGAATCAAAAAGTCTGTAAAATGTCAATGGAATTGACTGGCGCTTTATATGGAAACTTACGGTAAATTTGATCCCAGCCTCTCTCCTGCTTTTCACCAATGAGCTGACAGACACAAGTTGACGATACAGAATCACTCTTATTTCATTGGTCGAGGGACATCTGCTCGCAAGAAGATACCGACGTCATGAGCCGACGACGGTCGCTGGACGACAATAACAAAGCAGCATGGCTGATATCGATGCAGACGCAGACACTGGCACTGCAGATATGCCTACGGACAGCAATGTCTGTAACATCGTTACTACTCCTAAAAAAACAAAAAAACAAAAAAGAATGCAAAACTACAGGGGCGAATGAGAAAAGGAAAATGGCTGGGTGGAAAAGGTGCGCGACAACAGCTATAAGTATTGTAAGTATTGTTTACTTTTCAGACTTTATTTTTTTGCACTTTTTATTACACTAAATGTGTAAATGTGCACTGTTACATTGTTTTGCACTGTTACATTGTTTTGCACTGTTACATTGTTTTGGGTGATGCAAATTTTCAGTTGTTTTTTTGTTAATTTATACAATTTTAAGTTAAGCAATAGCACTACAGAGAGATTTATTTTTAATTTTTTTTTTTTATTTTATGCTTTGAAGCAGGACAGAATGCTCATTGAAATTGTGAGTGAAAATTTATTTTGCACTAAAAATAAATTGCTAAATAATAATTTGTTTTCCACGTGTTCATATCAGAACAAATGCATGTATGCATCTACTTAAATTCAGGGTCAAGTCAACAGTCAAATGGTTAAAAATCATTTCACACAGACGCTGGGAAGGGTGAAGGCAATGGTCGGTCGGCCCTGGCGGTGAGGTGTCCCTTATTTATTTTTCAGAGAGTTGGCAACCCTAATTGGTAGTGAAAATAATAGGGAGCTGAGGTCCTACATGGAGGGATGAAAGATGTCAGGAAGCTTCTTAGGACCAGGTTCGGCTATATGTTGTGGGCGGATAGGCTTAGAAGGAGGGAGGAGCAGGGAGTGATGGACAGCTGATGGATGGACAAAGCGAATTAGAATGACTCATAAATATCTGAGTGACAGACTGACCGCAGCATGCACTTCCTAGAACAGATCAATACTAACCTTCAAGCTGCTGTGGCCAGCCTCTTCTCGCATATGATGTCATACGACTGCCGTGTTACAGCTGACAGCATCTGTTCTGTTCTTAACATCCACATCTTAACATCCTTCTCTCTGCCTTTTTCTTTGTCACCTCCGTTTGTATGCTCCTCTGTCCAGTTTTCACAGTTGTATTTTCCCCTTTCAGCCACTCGCAGCATTTTTCTTTCTTTCAGTTTGACTTTCCAAAAGAGCTCCTCCTCGCGACTCCAGTTATTACCAATAAACTATTGTAGTGCTATTATTAGAGCTGAAAGATGGCTCATACTGGAAAAGAGATGATGCTGACCTACTTTTCATGCATCTTGAAAAACCTAAGAGGTGAAATATGATCACACTTGTGTATAAATATGTTTTCTTTACACAGCGCATACAGTACAGTCAGATTAATTCAGCAGGAAAATCACTGGCCCATAATTGACTTTAACTGACCGTATTAGTCGGTGTTTCCCAGGAAATGCATGTGTAAAATAGTCTTATTATTGTGGGCTTCACTTTGACATGTCATATACATCCACAACAATAGGGGAGGTGGTGGTCTAGTGGTTAAGGCATTGGGCTTGAGATCAGAAGATCCTTGGGTCAAATCCCAGCCTGACTGGAAAATCACTTTGGGCCATTGGGCAAGTGTTTTAACCCTCTGGGGCCGATGCAACGTATACGACGGCTAAGACCAAGCTTTACTAAATTATAAATAACTTTTTAATGATATGAGATAGAAACGTACTTTTTGCTGAAAAGTTAACTCCGTGGACATTCGAGCCAGCCATCGGCCATCTTTGTACTCCTCATAGAAGCTGTGTGATGATGTGCGCAATGTGAGTGTCCAATCGGAATTGGTTCACCTTCACATTGTTTTCCAAAATCCAGTTGTAGGGCAGATTCACCTCATGTGAAAAGCCAAAGATCATTTTCAGGAGTGATGACAATCTGATGACAGTCTCACGCCCTCAAACAAAGAGCGTGTAACTATCAGGATTGCTCCACTAGTTTGCATGTGAATGTTACTGGATAACGCTGTTGCTTTTACCATGAAGACAAAAAACACATAGACCATTTTGTATATATTGTTCAAAATGTGCATTTGTGTTTATTGTTTGAACCTTTTTGTTGTACAGTCTTTCACACAAGCCCTCAAATTACCTTTATAAAGTGTCAAAACAGTTGTTTATTATAGTTTGCTTTGTGCTTTGAATAAATGTGTGTGGAAAATTATTTTCCGCTTTAATTTTCCTTCCTTATTTTTGATTGTAAAGCTTTATTACCCTTATAAAACACAACAAAAGCATATATTATGAAAGCAAAAGGTTGTCCTGAAAAAAGAGACATAAAACTTGACTGTGGGATGCAGGGAGAGCTGTTAACAGCAATAATAAAACATTTATGCCAGGCAAGTGAACTGTCCAAAAAATGCCCTTGGACCCCAGAGGGTTAATCCCCTAGTTACTCATGGTGTGTAGTGAGCACCTTGTATGGCACCACCTTCACATCGGGGTGAATATGAGGCATTATTTGTAAAGCACTTTGAGCGTCTGATGCAGATGGAAAAGCGCTATATAAATGCAGTCCATTTTAGGCTTGCACTACTTTTTGATTCGAACTACCCAAAATCCAAACAAGAACTGAAAGTCAGTCTGGTTGTGGACCCAAATCCTCAGTATGTACAACCCCACCCAGTGTCACACCAAGTTTGCGATGGCATCATGAAAAGTGATTTAATCTATTAGTCTGTGATGGTAGCACAACATTTGGGGTGACACGGGGAACGGGCATTTAGGGCTTTGGTTAGAGTTCAAAATAATTAGAGATGGGTGACTGGGTGAAACGAAATGTATTACATTTTCGTGACAGTATTAGGAAAAACAAAATGCGTCTGGGCTGGTACAACAATCAGTTATGAAACTATTACCAACTGCCCCCAGCTGCTGCTACCGTATGGGTACTAATGGTCGACAAAGGTTCCTGATTCCCACCCAAAAAAAAAAAAACTGACCCACATTATTTGCTGCTCAAACTGCATCACTTTCTGGCCATCAAAATAGTTTTGTTTTTTAATTCTTAAAACCCCGTAGTTACATTCCTCATCCATTCGTGGGAATCTCTGAGGAGCTTTTGGAGACTCTAAAATTGAATCTTCTGAAAGTATTTTTCCAAAACCATGTCTTGAAAAAGGGGAGGGTTGGGGGTTGATTTCTAATCAGGGCTGTCCTATATTTTGGCCAATGCAGTCTTTCTGTGGCCTGTAAGGATCATGCGCATAAGGTGTTAGAAGAACCAAATATTTCTGTTTCAACATTCGGTTGCACTGAATGATTTCCTGCATGAAGCTGTTCCAACAAAACACTTTCAGTGGGCAGATCAGCACCTTCTTCAGTTTTAACATTTATTTATTTATTTGTTTGTTTTACCTTCAGCCAACACCTGCTTTCTTCATATAAAATGCTGGAGCGTCCTTGGTCTTCACTTTACTTCATCTTTAGTAAAATTTAAAAAGCGTTTTCAGTTGTTCATTACAAAATAACTGCAGAACCCTTGGATTCCAATCAAATAACCTCCCTGTTGAGGATTAGTAAGATAAATAAAATCTTTATGACATATAGAATTTTTCACAAGCAAAAAAGGTGATCCCCCCCGTTGTAGTCATCATTGCAATTTGCAGAATCCTTAATGAAGTGTCATGTTTTTAAAGCCTTTGTGTTTGTGTTTCTGAGCACCTCATATTTTTCAGAGCTATTCACCACAGGATTTGAGGATTGATTGATTGATTGATTGATTGATTGATTGATTGATTGATTGATTGATTGATTGATTGATTGATTGATTGATTGATTGATTGATTGATTGATTGATTGATTGGTTTCTGGTGAGTACCACTGGGCTTAAACAAAATTCCAAAGCATATCATCAAGGGCAAGAATCTTCTGAAGATTTGCCACAATATCTCCAAGGTCTTTGGGACCAAAATGGTGACATGGTTTTTTAATTTTACTATTTCTACCCCTAACCATAACCTTCCCAGACCCTCACCCGTGTCACCCCACATTTCATGCCCCATCACGAAAAGCACCTCATATTCATGACAGTGTCACGGACCATAGATTAATTCTCTTTTCGTGATGCCATCACAAAATGGTGTGAGATATGGTTGGGGTAGTCCCAGTATGGGGACTGACCTCTTCAGCAACAGTGACCTCACTTACATTTTAATTACCTCACTGGGTCAATGAGCGCAAAATTTTAATTTGACTCTTATACTATACTGTTGAGCTGGGCACACAAAATTTTGACAAGTGACTCCAAGGTAACTTCCCATAACCTGATGATCTCACTATTTTGGTCATGAGGTCACCAGTGCAGAAGAGCTGGGTGGGGGTTCTGCCAGTTAATGGCTTTTTGTTTCAGTTATTAATGTCTGTGTTTTTGTGTTATTTTATAGCCAATGTTCGACTCTTCCTCCACCATCACGGTGCCAGACAAAGCTGCTAAATGTGTGTCTCAAATGCAAAGGCACTTTACCTTTTAACCACACATCTGCTTCCTGTTTCCACACCTAAAATCCATTTTCAGCCCAGAACCAGCAGGAACACACTCTTCCATTAGATTTGATGAGGCAGGGAATGTGTTGTGGAATTGAATGCTACGCTCAGCGTACATTTTGTGTCAGTGTGTGCAAGATAATGTTATTTGTGTCCCAAACAGGGCAACTGTGGCTTTCGGAACTTTACTGTGTGGTTTCCAAAAGCAGATTTTCATTCATTATGTCTCATTGCCTGCAGTCTGTCTTTGTCCACTCACTGTCTCCGTAAGAAGTACAACATGAGGAAAGACTCAACAGTATCAGTGAGAACTACAAAATCATTTTTTGTAAAATAATTATTAAAACAATCAGTAAAAACTCACCACACTATTGTTAGATGTCTGTGCACTTCTGTTCTTGTTTGGAGCTTATTTTGATCCCCCCCGCTCCTGATCCTTCACCTCTTCCTTATGCTTCCATTCGAGGTACTGAAATATTTAATGTGGCTCATGCTATTTTGGGAATGCCTGCAATCCAGCATAATAACTGTAGACTTTAGCAATGACTGAACACACACACACGCACAGACAGACACACAAACAGCTGATTGTTGAAGCCATAAAGGTGAAAAATGGTCTGCTCTTAATGAATCATTTGGTCTGAAACAATCTGCAAAATTTGAAAACCTACACAGTTGTTTATTGATAATGGCAGCCAACTCCAGGTTAGGATGAGCATGAGCTTATTAATCACTGAATGCATATTTCTGAATTTTTATAATATCCATTACAAGAAATATTCAAATCAATTTCAATTTTCAAATCAATTTTATTTATATAGCGCCAAATCACAACAAACAGTTGCTCCAAAGCGCTTTATATTGTAAGGCAAGGCCATACAATAATTACGTAAAAACCCCAACGGTCAAAACGACCCCCTGTGAGCAAGCACTTGGCGACAGTGGGAAGGAAAAACTCCCTTTTAACAGGAAGAAACCTCCAGCAGAACCAGGCTCAGGGAGGGGCAGTCTTCTGCTGGAACTGGTTGGGGCTGAGGGAGAGAACCAGGAAAAAGACATGCTGTGGAGGGGAGCAGAGATCAATCACTAATGATTAAATGTAGAGTGGTGCATACAGAGCAAAAAGAGAAAGAAACACTCAGTGCATCATGGGAACCCCCCAGCAGTCTAAGTCTATAGCAGCATAACTAAGGAATGGTTCAGGGTCACCTGATCCAGCACTAACTATAAGCTTTAGCAAAAAGGAAAGTTTTAAGCCTAATCTTAAAAGTAGAGAGGGTGTCTGTCTCCCTGATCTGCCTCCCATTCTACTCTTACAAACCCTAGGAACTACAAGTAAGCCTGCAGTCTGAGAGCGAAGCGCTCTATTGGGGTGATATGGTACTATGAGGTCCCTAAGATAAAATGGGACCTGATTATTCAGAACCTTATAAGTAAGAAGAAGAATTTTAAATTCTATTCTAGAATTAACAGGAAGCCAATGAAGAGAGGCCAATATGGGTGAGATATGCTCTCTCCTTCTAGTCCCTGTTAGTACTCTAGCTGCAGCATTTTGAATTAACTGAAGGCTTTTCAGGGAACTTTTAGGACAACCTGATAATAATGAATTACAATAGTCCAGCCTAGAGGAAATAAATGCATGAATTAGTTTTTCAGCATCAGTCTGAGACAAGACCTTTCTAATTTTAGAGATATTGCATAAATGCAAAAAAGCAGTCCTACATATTTGTTTAATATGCGCATTGAATGACATATCCTGATCAAAAATGACTCCAAGATTTCTCACAGTATTACTAGACATCAGAGTAATGCCATCCAGAGTAAGGATCTGGTTAGACACCATGTTTCTAAGATTTGTGGGGCCAAGTACAATAACTTCAGTTTTATCTCAGTTTAAAAGCAGGAAATTAGAGGTCATCCATGTCTTTATGTTTGTAAGACAATCCTGCAGTTTAGCTAATTGGTGTGTGTCCTCTGGCTTCATGGATACATAAAGCTGGTTATCATCTGCGTAACAATGAAAATTTAAGCAATGCCGTCTAATAATACTGCCTAAGGGAAGCATGTATAAAGTGAATAAAATTGGTCCTAGCACAGAACCTTGTGGAACTCCATAATTAACCTTAGTCTGTGAAGAAGATTCCCCATTTACATGAACAAATTGTAATCTATTAGATAAATATGATTCAAACCACCGCAGCGCAGTGCCTTTAATACCTATGGCATGCTCTAATCTCTGTAATAAAATTTTATGGTCAACAGTATCAAAAGCAGCACTGAGGTCTAACAGAACAAGCACAGAGATGAGTCCACTGTCTGAGGCCATAAGAAGATCATTTGTAACCTTCACTAATGCTGTTTCTGTACTATGATGAATTCTAAAACCTGACTGAAACTCTTCAAATAGACCATTCCTCTGCAGATGATCAGTTAGCTGTTTTACAACTACCCTTTCAAGAATTTTTGAGAGAAAAGGAAGGCTGGAGATTGGCCTATAATTAGCTAAGATAGCTGGGTCAAGTGATGGCTTTTTAAGTAATGGTTTAATTACTGCCACCTTAAAGGCCTGTGGTACATAACCAACTAATAACGACAGATCGATCATATTTAAGATCGAAGCATTAAATAATGGTAGGGCTTCCTTGAGCAGCCTGGTAGGAATGGGGTCTAATAGACATGTTGATGGTTTGGAGGAAGTAACTAATGAAAATAACTCAGACAGAACAATCGGAGAGAAAGAGTCTAACCAAATACCGGCATCACTGAAAGCAGCCAAAGATAACGATACGTCTTTGGGATGGTTATGAGTAATTTTTCTCTAATAGTTAAAATTTTATTAGCAAAGAAAGTCATGAAGTCATTACTAGTTAAAGTTAAAGGAATACCTTGCTCAATAGAGCTCTGACTCTTTGTCAACCCCTCTACAGTGCCGAAAAGAAACCTGGGGTTGTTCTTATTTTCTTCAATTAGTGATGAGTAGCAAGATGTCCTAGCTTTACGGAGGGCTTTATTATAGAGCAACAGACTCTTTTTCCAGGCTAAGTGAAGATCTTCTAAATTAGTGAGATGCCATTTCCTCTCCAACTTACGGGTTATCTGCTTTAAGCTGCGAGTTTGTGAGTTATACCACTGAGTCAGGCACTTCTGATTTAAAGCTCTCTTTTTCAGAGGAGCTACAGCATCCAAAGTTGTCTTCAATGAGGATGTAAAACTATTGACGAGATACTCTATCTCACTTACAGAGTTTACGTAGCTACTCTGCACTATGTTGGTATATGGCATTAGAGAACATAAAGAAGGAATCATATCCTTAAACCTAGTTACAGTGCTTTCTGAAAGACCTCTAGTGTAATGAAACTTATTCCCCACTGCTGGGTAGTCCATCAGAGTAAATGTAAATGTTATTAAGAAATGATCAGACAGAAGGGAGTTTTCAGGGAATACTGTTAAGTCTTCAATTTCCATACCATAAGTCAGAACAAGATCTAAGATATGATTAAAGTGGTGGGTGGACTCATTTACATTTTGAGCAAAGCCAATTGAGTCTAATAATAGATTAAATGCAGTGTTGAGGCTGTCATTCTCAGCATCTGTGTGGATGTTAAAATCGCCCACTATAATTATCTTATCTGAGCTAAGCACTAAGTCAGACAAAAGGTCTGAAAATTCACAGAGAAACTCACAGTAATGACCAGGTGGACGATAGATAATAACAAATAAAACTGGTTTTTGGGACTTCCAATTTGGATGGACAAGACTAAGAGTCAAGCTTTCAAATGAATTAAAGCTCTGTCTAGGTTTTTGATTAATTAATAAGCTGGAATGGAAGATTGCTGCTAATCCTCCGCCTCGGCCTGTGCTACGAGCGTTCTGGCAGTTAGTGTGACTCGGGGGTGTTGACTCATTTAAACTAACATATTCATCCTGCTGTAACCAGGTTTCTGTAAAGCAGAATAAATCAGTATGTTGATCCATTATTATATCATTTACTAACAGGGACATAGAAGAGAGAGACCTAATGTTTAATAGACCACATTTAACTGTTTTAGTCTGTGGTGCAGTTGAAGGTGCTATATTATTTTTTCTTTTTGAATTTTTATGCTTAAATAGATTTGTACTGGTTGTTGGTGGTCTGGGAGCAGACACCGTCTCTACGGGGATGGGGTAATGAGGGGATGGCAGGGGGAGAGAAGCTGCAGAGAGGTGTGTAAGACTACAACTCTGCTTCCTGGTCCCAACCCTGGATAGTCACGGTTTGGAGGATTTAAGAAAATTTGCCAGATTTCTAGAAATGAGAGCTGCTCCATCCAAAGTGGGATGGATGCCGTCTCTCCCAACAAGACCAGGTTTTCCCCAGAAGCTTTGCCAATTATCTATGAAGCCCACCTCATTTTTTGGACACCACTCAGACAGCCAGCAATTCAAGGAGAACATGCGGCTAAACATGTCACTCCCGGTCCGATTGGGGAGGGGCCCAGAGAAATCTTCAGAGTCCGACATTGTTTTTGCAAAGTTACACACCGATTCAATGTTAATTTTAGTGAATTACAATCTTACCAAATTTACGCTTAGCCTTAGCCAGCAGTTTTAAATTTCCTTCAATGTCGCCTGTTCTGGCCCCCGGAAGACAATTGACTATGGTTGCTGGTGTCGCTAATTTCACATTTCTCAAAACAGAGTTGCCAATAACCAGAGTTTGATCCTCGGTGGGTGTGTCGTCGAGTGGGGAAAAATGGTTAGAAATGTGAACGGGTTGGCGGTGTACACGGGGCTTCTGTTTAGGGCTACGCTTCCTCCTCAGTCACCCAGTCGGCCTGCTTTCCCGGCTGCTCGGGATCTGCCAGAGGGAAACTAACGGTGGCTAAGGTACCTTGGTCCTCACCGACTACAGGGGCCTGGCTAGCTGTAGAATTTTCCACGGTGCGGAGCCGAGTCTCCAATTTGCCCAGCCTGGCCTCCAAAGCTACGAATAAGCTACACTTATTACAAGTACCATTACTGCTAAGGGAGGCCGAGGAATAACTAAACACTTCACACCCAGAGCAGAAAAGTGCAGGAGAGATAGAAGAAGCCGCCATGCTAAATTGGCTAAGAGCTAGTAGCTGCGCTAAGCTAGCGGATTCCTAAAAACACACAAAGTGAATAATGTGTAAATAATTTAGAGGTGATTCAGCAGAGGGAGTGCTTTAGTTAAGGCACGTGAAGATTACACTGTGAAACAAATCGTTATCTAGTTAACTAGATCAATCTAACTGCGCAGATTAAACAGCTAACAGATACAGCAAAACACCGCTGTGCTCCAGAACAGGAAGTGATACAATACCGCAGTGAAAGCCAACCACCAGTCATATTATCAACAAAAGCAAGACATAATTCACACTCAAACACTAAACTCATGCATCACTGGTTGTACCGTATTTTCCGGAGTAACCCCAATTCCATTGAAGTTGGGATGTTGCGTAAATGTAAATAAAAACAGAATACAATGATTATATTCAGTTGAATACACCATAAAGACACGATATTTAATGTTCAAACTGATACACTTTATTGTTTTTTGTGCAAATATTTGCTCATTTTGAAATGGATGCCTGCAACACGTTTCAAAAAAGCTGGGACAGTGGTATGTTTACCACTGTGTTACATCACCTTTCCTTCTAACAACACTCAATAAGAGTTTGGGAACTGAGGACACTAATTATTAAAGCTTTGTAGGTGGAATTCTTTCCCATTCTTGCTTGATGTACGACTTCAGTTGTCCAACAGTCCTGGGTCTCCGTTGTCGTATTTTGCGCTTCATAATGCGCCACGTTTTCAATGGGCGACAGGTCTGGACTGCAGACAGGCCAGTCTAGTACCCGCACTCTTTTACTATGAAGCCACACTGTAACATGTGTCGAATGTGGCTTGACATTGTCTTGCTGAAATAAGCAGGGACGTCCCTGACAAAGACATTGCTTGGATGGCAGCATGTGTTGTTCCAAAACCTGGATGTATCTTTCAGCATTGATGGTGCCATCACAGATGTGTAAGTTGCCCATGTCATGGACACAACACCCCCATACCATCACAGATGCTGGCTTTTGAACTTTGCACTGGTAACGATCTGGATGGTCTTTTTCCTCTTTTGTCCAGAGGACATGACGTCCATCCATCCATCCATTTTCTTCCGCTTTATCCAGAGTCGGGTCACGGGGGCAGCAGCTCAAGCAAAGATTTCCAAAAACAATTTGAAACGTGGACTCATCAGACCACAGCACACTATTGCCCTTTCAAATGAGCTCGGGCCCAGAGAAGGTGGCGGTGTTTCTGGATGTTGTTGACGTATGGCTTTCGCTTTGCATGGTAGAGTTTTAATTTGCACTTGTAGATGTAGCGACAAACTGTGTTAAGTGACAATGGTTTTCTGAAGTGTTCCTGAGCCCACGCAGCAAGATCATTTACACAATGATGTTGGTTTTTAATGTAGTGCAGCCTGAGGGATCGAAGGTCACGGGCATCTAGTGTTGGTTTTTGGCCTTACCGCTTATGTGCAGAAAGTTCTCCAGATTTTCTGAATCCTCTGATTATATTATGGAGTTTAGATGATGGAATCCCTACATTCCTTGCAATTGAACATTGAGAAACATTGTTCTTAAACTGTTGGACTATTTTTTCATGCAGTTGTTCACAAAGTGGTGATCCTCACCCCATCTTTGATTGTGAATGGCTGAGCCTTTTGGGGATGCTCCTGTTATACCCAGTCATGACACTCATCTGTTTCCAATTAGGTGTTCTTTGAGCATTCATCAATTTTTCCAGTCTTTTGTTTCCCCATCCCAACTTTTTTGAAATGTGTTGCAGGCATCCATTTCAAAATTAGCAAATATTTGCACAAAAACAACAAAGTCTATCAGTTTGAACATTAAGTATCTTTCTTTGAGGTGTATTCAATTGAATATAGGTTGAAGAGGATTTGGAAATCATTGTATTCTGTTTTTATTTACATTTTACTCTACGTCCCAACTTCATTGGAATTGGGGTTATACGTCACACTGGAGTAAAAGTCTTGTTGGTCCAAACATGCCTTTTTAAGAGGAAAAAATAATGCCCAGTCACCACCCCGTCCCCCTCTCCTGCCGGTTGAAGGCAACAACCAAGAGTCCCACCTTGCAGATAGCCTCATCCTGTGGATGGACTCCTTTCATGGATCTTCTCAGCTACAGACCCGTGAGGACCACATTTTGTGATTAGAGGACAAACTGTTTTGTTTGAGTCTCTCTCCAGAATTCAGTCAGCTGTTTTGGACTTTTCCTTTATCAAACAGACTTTTTGAGCACAGCACTGATCTCTTGTGGATTGCTTTCTATGTGGAACATTTTCCAAAGTGACAGGGCGGTCCGATGCAAACTTACAGTAAGTTCAGTTTTAAATCAGCTTACAGCAGCATTTATCCTTTATTTGTTCACATTGCTGTGGAAATGAATGTCTTTTCATTTGTGCCGTAACCACGCACACACACAGATATGAACCTCTGTTTGCTTGTGCTGTAACAGTGCACCACACACACACACACACACACACATGAATGTCTGTTCCTATGCATTTTTACGGCAGTGTTTTGTGTCATGAGACACTGTTTGCTCTTTGATAAAGACATTCGTTCACATATATATTTGCTTGAAGTGAGCATGACTGCTAATTGTATTTTAACTGGAGCCAATACGAGGAAAAGCTCAAAAAAGTAAAGCCATGACGATCGTTCACGAAGAATGCCCTAAGTGTGACCCAACTCGGTTAAACATGTTCTGAAAGTAATCAAGCTCTGTTAGCAAGTTTCCATCGCTCTCGTTTTTTAAAATGAAAAAGGCAGTTTGGATTGATTGTGTTTCTTATTTCAAGTACAAAGAAAATTCTGGGTCATGAATATGATATATAGATTTTTTTTTTTTTGGTATGTAAGTTGCAGGACCTCTCAAACTAGTAAAAAAATCACAACTTATTCTCCGGAAAAGGCAGTATATACAGTATATTGTGACCTGAAGTAAAGAAGTACAGGCATTTGTCAGTTGCACCTTCATTTGTACACTCACTCCTTGGGGTTGAGTCTCAGGCATCCAGGAAGTGGTCCACTGTGTAAGTAATGGCACTATAAGTGCTAAAATGGTAACCAAAATGAGCAGTGCTTCCAAATCCCAGGTCCTGTCTGACTGATGGCCTGCACAGTTTTCCCTTGTTCATGCTTTGCCAAAAGCTGATTTGTTCATTCAGGTGTGCTTAGTCAGTTAAGAAGTAATCGACATCTGACTGAACCAATCAGCTGTGGGTAGAGTGAGTCGAGATAGAAAATGGGCATGTTAGGAGTCCCTGAGGTCTGTGGTTAGGAAATGCAGAAAGTGAATACCTCCACCAAGGTCCAAGAGTACTCCAGGTTTGTGGTTGTGGCAAATTACAGATAGCATGGAAACAATGGCAGACATTATAAAATCAGAATTAAAGACAATTCTGGTCTCTTTCAATTCTTGTTGACCTAAAGCCTACATCTCCACCAAATTTCATTGAAATCCATTCATTTTGAGACATACTACAAACAGACTATTGATGAAGGTTCTCAGTTATTCAGTCATTACAGATCTGCTTCAGAATTTTGTGAGTTGTTCCTTGGTCACCTCAACACTAAGTTTTATTAAAAATCTCTCCTGTAGATTAAAGGTCAGACAATCAAGCAAACAAATGGGGCCAAAAATTATTTGCATGGTGGAGGAAGGTTGTTTGGTGAAACAGAACCCCTCTTGACAACATCATACTCTTAATTTTCTGCTACGATCATCTCTGTAGATAAGGATACAGTCTTGTGGAGATGGTCAATATGCAACATTCCTGCTCCCTCCTAAAACAAATAAATAAAATAATGAAAAATAGTGCCCATTAACAAATTGCTTGACATTTTTGGAGTTGACGTCAGAGATTGTAAAATTGTACCACATGAAATTGACTGTACTGAAGAATATTCTTCCGTTTGTGTCTAAGGAAATTTGGGGCTACAAATTGGGCGGTACCCAGATTTGTGTTAAACAGATTCTTATTCTTAATTCATGCAAGGATTTTCTATGCAGTGATGATGATCTCATCTGTCAACAACCAAACTTGAGAATCGTCCTGTAGTGAGTGACCACTGGTTCACAGTTGGAGCAAAAGTTTTATCAGCAAGAGACAGAGCAGGGAGATTTACAAAGGAGTTGCAGAGTCCAAACAGAAATCCTGTATTTCAAAAGAAAACTCATTTCCTAAGTTGTGCCACTGGTGGGTAAGCAGGAAGCCATTCTGGTGAGCAACACTCTTGGAAAGGGCAAAGGCAGCAGCTTTTTAATCAAAAATGGCAGCATTGCAAAGGGATAGGCTGAAAAGCAATGATCTGTTAGCCTTAACAGTCAAAAAAGTCAGAGTGGTACTATCCAACACAAGAGACAGAATCAGAGTTAAAAAGCTAACAGCTGAAAACCATTCTGGCTGAAACTCAGTAAAATATTCACTTGGGGAAAGGCTAGAAATCAGAAGAAATTGTGACAAGTTGGCAGGGAATGGGAGGAAATATGGATGAGCGAGTTCACCACTATCTGTATCTGTATCTGTTCAACCATCTAAATTATCTGTATCCGTATCTGTACTCATAGTGGGTGGGGTCTAACCCAGAAGTAGGAGTGGTTTAACTGGAAATGGGTGGGGCTTAAATCAGTACATTATTTTAAGTCTGAAATTGATATGGATTGATAAGAAGTTGCCATATTTATTGTTTATTTGAAAACTAACTACAGAATTGAGATTCAATGTTTTTGATCACAGTAATAAAGGAAGTATTTTACAGAACGTTTTTATAGACTCAGAACATGAATATTCCTAAGTGCATGAATGAGTAACAGAGAACAGCCTCAGAATTGACATTCAGTGTTGTAGGAAATTATGAACTACTAAGTATGCATGAACAAGAGTTATACTCAACACAACTTACTTTTTTATTTTTATGATCAAACTGTGATTTTTTTTCCAATTATTTATTTATTTTTACTCCCTAACGTTCTTGGCATGTTTTCCATACAAAGTTAAACAATATTGCGGCTACAGCCGCATGACGTAAAGCAATGCTGTGATGAAGCCTCACAGGACATGTTGGGGCATGTCCAGGCTCATCCACAATTGCTTGGATAGTCACACGACTGAAAACCCACCGACAGCCGTCTGACAGCCATCTCAAAGCCGTCCTGTGAGACCAACACGGAGGTGGTTTTGTTCCGCGTCATGAACGGCACGGTGGCGCGTCCCTCCGCTTTTCTTTCCATGAAAAAAACTCCTGTAACAGTGGAATGTGCCGAAAAAGTGCTGATGTCCATGCCTTCTGCCTTTTTGTGAAAGTCAGATGATGTCCCGGATCAACAAAGCCTTCACGTTGGAAATGATCTGGTTGTTTCAGCAGGGTTTGAGCCTGTCGATCGGCGCTCGGAGCACAGCGCGCTCTCAGCAGCTGTGGGCGGTCTTGAAACCGTCTGGATCACTCCTTAATCTGTGTAATCCCCATAAAATCGTCCCTGAAAGCCATATTAATTTTCCGAACAGTGTCCACCTGGAGGTCTCTCACAGTTTCTGGAAAAAAATTGATGCAGCAAAGCTCCAAATCATTCAGACATTTATTCGCAATAAAGAAATGACGAGAGGGTGGACCAATGCTCACACAAAGCCTGCTCACAGGCGAATGACGCAACCGACAGGTGTGAAAAAACTCACGCATGTGCACAAAGGTTCAAGCTTCGCTGATGCAATCAAACGTGATTCATTCTAACAGACCTCATATATATATATATATCTATATATATATATCTATCTATATATATATATATATATATATATATATATATAATATATTATAATATACAGTGGTCCCTCGCTATAACGCGGTTCACCTTCGCGGCCTCGCAGTTTAGCAGATTTTTTTTTGTGCAATTTTACATGCTTTTTTTTTAACAGCGCATTGTGTTCTGCATCCTTATCAGGCGGGCCGGTCACGGCACGGGTCGGCATCACCGCGATTGCTCTCACTGCCTCCGATGCGCTTACTGAGTCTGCGGACTTGGTAAACGCAGCAGCGGGCCGCTCACACCACCCTCCTGTCTGCTGTGTGGAGCTGCGCCAAATCTGGCAACAGGTCCAGAGACTACGCTCGCTGTTTTGATGCGGATGTTGACCGCAGCCACAGAGCTCCGTGGCCACCGAGAGAGGACTTGGATTCTTTGCGGGTCCTGCATCCATACCTCCGGAGGCAGTGAGCGAAGGGAGAGTTCTGCATGTGTCTGTTTATAATCTTCTCGCCCAGAAGAAAAAAGAGAGTGTTTACACGGAGAGAGAAGTGAGAAAATGTTAATGCCTGTTTGAGAAAAGTGTATAAAGTGTGTACAGAGGGGTTTTACAGCCTTAGAACATCTATTGCAAAAAATAGCGATGACTACTTGGCGGATTTCGCTTATCGCAGGTTATTTTTAGAACATAACTCCCGCAATAAACGAGGGACCACTGTGTGTGTGTGTGTGTGTGTGTATATATATATATATATCTCAAATCAAATCAAATCAATTTAATTTATATAGCGCCAAATCACAACAAACAGTTGCCCCAAGGCACTTTATATTGTAAGGCAAAAGCCATACAACAATTACAGAAAAACCCAACGGTCAAAACGACCCCCTATGAGCAAGCACTTGGCGACAGTGGGAAGGAAAAACTCCCTTTTAACAGGAAGAAACCTCCAGCAGAACCAGGCTCAGGGAGGGGCAGTCTTCTGCTGGGACTGGTTGGGGCTGAGGGAGAGAACCAGGAAAAAGACATGCTGTGGAGGGGAGCAGAGATCAATAACTAATGATTAAATGCAGAGTGGTGCATACAGAGCAAAAAGAGGTGAATAAAAAGAAACAGTGCATCATGGGAACCCCCCAGCAGTCTAAGTCTATAGCAGCATAACTAAGGGATGGTTCAGGGTCACCTGATCCAACCCTAACTATAAGCTTTAGCAAAAAGGAAAGTTTTAAGCCTAATCTTAAAAGTAGAGAGGGTGTCTGTCTCCCTGATCTGAATTGGAAGCTGGTTCCAGAGGAGAGAAGTCTGAAAGCTGAAGGCTCTGCCTCCCATTCTACTCTTACAAACCCTAGGAACTACAAGTAAGCCTGCAGTCTGAGAGCGAAGCACTCTATTGGGGTGATATGGTACTACGAGGTCCCTAAGATAAGATGGGACCTGATTATTCAAAACCTTATAAGTAAGAAGAATAATTTTAAATTCTATTCTAGAATTAACAGGAAGCCAATGAAGAGAGGCCAATATGGGTGAGATATGCTCTCTCCTTCTAGTCCCCGTTAGTACTCTAGCTGCAGCATTTTGAATTAACTGAAGGCTTTTTAGGGAACCTTTAGGACAACCTGATAATAATGAATTACAATAGTCCAGCCTAGAGGAAATAAATGCATGAATTAGTTTTTCAGCATCACTCTGAGACAAGACCTTTCTAATTGTAAAGATATTGCGTAAATGCAAAAAAGCAGTCCTACATATTTGTTTAATATGCGCTTTGAATGACATATCCTGATCAAAAATGACTCCAAGATTTCTCACAGTATTACTAGAGGTCAGGGTAATGCCATCCAGAGTAAGGATCTGATTAGACACCATGTTTCTAAGATTTGTGGGGCCAAGTACAATAACTTCAGTTTTATCTGAGTTTAAAAGCAGGAAATTAGAGGTCATCCATGTCTTTATGTCTGTAAGACAATCCTGCAGTTTAGCTAATTGGTGTGTGTCCTCTGGCTTCATGGATAGATAAAGCTGGGTATCATCTGCGTAACAATGAAAATTTAAGCAATACCGTCTAATAATACTGCCTAAGGGAAGCATGTATAAAGTGAATAAAATTGGTCCTAGCACAGAACCTTGTGGAACTCCATAATTAACTTTAGTCTGTGAAGAAGATTCCCCATTTACATGAACAAATTGTAATCTATTAGACAAATATGATTCAAACCACCGCAGCGCAGTGCCTTTAATACCTATGGCATGCTCTAATCTCTGTAATAAAATTTTATGATCAACAGTATCAAAAGCAGCACTGAGGTCTAACAGAACAAGCACAGAGATGAGTCCACTGTCCGAGGCCATAAGAAGATCATTTGTAACCTTCACTAATGCTGTTTCTGTACTATGATGAATTCTAAAACCTGACTGAAACTCTTGAAATAGACCATTCCTCTGCAGATGATCAGTTAGCTGTTTTACAACTACCCTTTCAAGAATTTTTGAGAGAAAAGGAAGGTTGGAGATTGGCCTATAATTAGCTAAGATAGCTGGGTCAAGTGATGGCGTTTTAAGTAATGGTTTAATTACTGCCACCTTAAAAGCCTGAGGTACATAGCCAACTAACAAAGGTAGATTGATCATATTTAAGATCGAAGCATTAAATAATGGTAGGGCTTCCTTGAGCAGCCTGGTAGGAATGGGGTCTAATAGACATGTTGATGGTTTGGATGAAGTAACTAATGAAAATAACTCAGACAGAACAATCGGAGAGAAAGAGTCTAACCAAATACCGGCATCACTGAAAGCAGCCAAAGATAACGATACGTCTTTGGGATGGTTATGAGTAATTTTTTCTCTAATAGTTAAAATTTTGTTAGCAAAGAAAGTCATGAACCCTCGTGCGCATGCGTGAGTTTTTTCACGCGTCGGTGACGTCATTCGCCTGTGGGCAGGCCTTGAGTGAGGAGTGCTCCACCCCGCCCGTCGGAATCTCTTTGTCTGAATAGCCGCTGCGGACGACGTGCGTTGCTTTATCAACATTTTTTCTGGACCTGTGAGGGATATCCGAATGTACACTATTCGAGAAATTAAGATGGTTTTCGGTGAAAAGTTTAACGGCTGATGAGAGATTACGGGGTGTTTCTGTTGGTGTAAGGACTTCCCACGGAGCGGGACATCGCGCAGCGCTTCCAGGCACCGTCGTCGGCCTGTTTTGACCTGAAAACATTCTAATTTAAGGCTTAATTCACCCAGAACGTCATGAGAGAACAGAGAAGATTCAGAACAGGCCGGCATGAGGATTTTATGCGGACATTCCACTGTTTAAGGACATTTTGTAATGAAAGACGTGCGCACAAATTCGCCGAGTCGTTTCCGTGATGACTCGGCGAATCTCTGTGCGCCGCGACAGGAAAAACACCTCCGTGTTGAAAACCATTTGTAAAATTCAGGCGGCTTTTGATGGCTTTCAACAAGTGAGTAACTGAGAAATTGTTTAACAGCTTGGGCATGTTCCAACTTGCCCGTTAAGGTTTCCAACGGAGGTGTTTTTCCTGTCGCGACCCCCCGCGGTCGGGTCCAGCCCGACATGCGACTCTGCCCACACGTTCTTTCATTACAAAATGTCTGTTAACAATGGAATGTCCGAATAAACTCCTCATGCTGACGACTTCTGAAAGTTCTCTTTTCTCTGACGACTTACTGGGTCAACAGAGCCTGAAATGTGGAAGTTTTCAACTTGAAACGGCGAGATGCTGCCGCCTCGAAGCGCAGATCACCGTCAGGCACCGTGGGCTGTCCTTAAAGCGACACTACCAGACCAAAATCTCTCATCAGCCGTTAAAATTTTTACCAAAAACCCTCTGAATTTATCGAATGGTGTCCACTCAGTTGTGCCTTACAGTTTTTGAAAAAAACTTTATCAAACAAAGCAGCAGTCTCTGAGCCATTCCTAAACAATGAAAAAACGACGAGAGGGTGGGCCACTCCACTCTACTCAAAGACTGCCCACAGGCGAATGACGTAACCGACAGGCGTGAAAAAACTCTTGCATGCCCACGAGGGTTCAAGCATGTCTGATGTAATCACACGTGATTCAAATCCATATGGTTTTTGAAAAAAATAATAAGGTCCGTTACTTTTATCACAGACCTCGTGTATATATATATATATATATATATATATATATTGAATGACTGTTGAATTGATGAAGGTTGTTTTTGTATTTGTCCTTTCTGCAATTACTAGTGGAATTACAATGACAGCAAAATCTGGCTATATTTTAGCTTGCGAGGGGTGTTAATCATACACAGATGCTGTGACATGATACATATCATGATACATAATTCATACTAATCTATGGCCAATGTTTTGTTTTAAAGAAACAACTTATTGTGATGTATAAATTGTAAACCTTGATATTATCCGTTTACTATATGTATATTTTCTAAATCTTTTTTGATTGTTCTGCAAGAGGTCATTATTCCTTCCATACAGTTGTTGACTTTTCAGGGTATCATGATACTCACTTTAAAAAACAATACAATTCAATATAGACTCAAGAATACAATTATAATGTTTCATGATTTATTGTTGCATTCCTACAAGCTTATCATTAAAAAAAATCCTACGATTGCAATTCCATTACTGTAGAGTTACCCCTTGTGTTAATTTGAAAGTGTTGTAACTTATATTGGATACCGTAGTTCCATCCATCTATCCATTTTCTTCCGCTTTATCCGGAGTCGGGTCACGGGGGCAGCAGCTCAAGCAAAGTTGCCCAGACTTCCCGATCCACACAAACCTCCCCCAGCTCCTCCGGGGGAACCCGAAGGCGTTCCCAAGCCAGCCGAGAGATGTAGTCCCTCCAGCATGTCCTGGGTCTTCCCCAGGGCCTCTTCCCAATGGGACGTGACCGGAACACCTCTCCAGCGAGGCGTCCAGGGGGCATCCGGAAAAGATGCCCGAGCCACCTCAACTGACTCCTTTCGACATGGAGGAGCAGCGGCTTGACTCCGAGCTCCTCCCGAGTGACCGAGCTCCTCCCGAGTGACCGAGCTCCTCACCATATCTCTAAGGGAGCGCCCAGCCACCCTACGGAGGAAACTCATCTTGGCCACTTGTACTCGCGATCTCGTTCTTTCGGTCATGAGCCAAATCTCGTGACCATAGGTGAGGATCAGAACGTAGATCAATCGGTAAATCGAGAGCTTTGCCCCCCTACTCAGCTCTCTCTTCACCACGACGGTCCGATACAGCGACCGCATCACTGCAGATGCTGCACTGATCCGTCTATCGATCTCACGCGCCATCTGTCCCTCACTCGTGAACAAGACCCCGAGATACGTAAATCCTCCACTTGAGGCAAGGACACTCCACCAACCTGAAGAGGGAAAAGCACCTTTTTCCGGTCAAGAACCATGGCCTTGGATTTGGAGGTGCTGATTTTCATCCCAGATGCTTCACACTCTGCTGCAAACCACCCCAGTGCACGCTGAAGGTCCTGATTTGACGAAGCCAACAGAACCACATCGTCCGCAAACAGCAGAGATGAGATTCTGTGGTTCCCAAACCAGACCCCCTCTACACCCTGGCTGCGCCTAGAAATTCTGTCCATAAAAATAATGAACAGAACCGATGACAAAGGGCAGCCCTGGCAGAGGCCAACGTGCACTGGAGACAGGTTTGACTTACTACCGGCAATGCGAACCAAGCTCCGGCTGCTGTCATACAGGGACCGGATAGCCATTAGCAAAGTACCCCGGACCCCGTACTCCCGGAGCACTCCCCACAGGGTGCCTCGAGGTACACGGTCGAACGCCTTCTCCAGATCCACAAAACACATGTGGACTGGTTGGGCGAACTCCCATGAACCCTCGAGCACCCGATGGAGTGTGTAGAGCTGGTCCAGTGTGCCGCGACCAGGATGAAAACCACACTGCTCCTCCTGAATCTGAGGTTCGACCATCGGTCGAATTCTCCTCTCCAGTACCCTGGAATAGTCCTTACCAGGGAGCCTGAGGAGTGTGATCCCACTATAGTTGGAACACACCCTCCGGTCCCACTTCTTAAACAGAGGGACCACCACCCCAGTCTGCCAATCCAGAGGCACTGTCCCTGATCGCCACGCGATGTTGCAGAGGCGTGTAAGCCAAGACAGTCCCACAACATCCAGACTTAAGGTACTCAGGACGGATTTCATCCACCGCAGTAGCCTTGCCACCGAGGAGCTTTCTAACCACCTCGGTGACTTCGGCCTGGGTAATAGATGAGTCCGCCTCTGAGTCCTCAGTCACTGCTTCCTCTTCGGAAGACGTGACGATGGGATTGAGGAGATCCTCGAAGTACTCCTTCCACCGCCCAACAACATCCCCAGTCAGGATCAACAGCTCCCCACCCGCACATTAAATAGTGCTGGTGGAGAGCTGCTTCCCCCTCCTGAGGCATCGGACAGTTTGCCAGAATCTCTTCGAGGCCGACTGATAGTCCTCCTCCATGGCCTCCCCGAACTCCTCCCAGACCCGAGTTTTTGCCTCTGCGACCGCACGGGCTGCGGCACGCTTGGCCTGCCGGTACCTGTCATTTGCCTCTGGCATCCCACCTACCAACAAAGATAAGTAGGACTCCTCCTTCAGCTTGACAGCATCCCTTACTTCCGGTGTCCACCACCGGATTCAGGGATTGCCACCGCGACAGGCACCAGAGACCTTGCAACCACAGGTACGAGCGGCCGCATCGACAATGGAGGTGGAGAACATGGTCCACTCGGACTCCATGTCTCCAACCTCCCCCGGGATCTGGGAGAAGCTCTCCCGCAGGTGGGAGTTGAAGACCTCGCTGACAGAGGGTTCCGCCAGCAGACCCTCACGATACGTTTGGGCCTGCCAGGTCTGACCGGCTTCCTCCCCTCCCAGCGGATCCAACTCACCACCAGGTGGTGATCGGTTGACAGCTCTGCCCCTCTCTTCACTCAAGTGTCCGAGACACGTGGCCGGAGGTCAGATGGTACGACTACAAAGTCGATCATCGACCTTCGGCTCAGGGCGTCCTGGTGCCACGTGCACTTATGGACACCCTAACTGAACACCACTCGGGTTCAGATCGGGGAGGCCGTGCTTCCCGATCACCCCCCTTCAGGTCTCACTGTCGCCGCCCACGTGGGCGTTGAAATCCCCCAGGAGAACAATGGAGTCCCCAGTCGGAGCGCTATATAGTACCCCTCCCAGGGACTCCAGTAAGGTTGGGTACTCTGCACTGCCGCTCGGCCCGTAGGCCGAGACAAAGGTGAGAGACCTGTCCCCGACCCGAAGGCATAGGGACGCGACCCTCTCGTTCACTGGAGTGAACTCCAACACATGGCGACTGAGCTGGGGAGCAATAAGCAATGCGACCCCAGCTCTCTGCCTCTCCCCATGGGCAACGCCAGAAAAATGAAGCGTCCAGCCCCTGTCCAGGAGTTGGGTACCAGAGCCCAAGCTGTGCGTGGAGGTGAGCCCGACTATCTCTAGTCGGTATCTCTCAACCTCCCGCACAAGCTCAAGCTCCTTCCCCCCCTTTGAGGTGACATTCCACGTCCCAACAGACAGGCGCTGAGAGCATGGACCGGGCCGCCGGGCCACCCACCCTCAACCGCCACCCAATCCTCTCTGCACCCGACCCCCATGGCCCCCTCTGCAGGTGTTGAACTCACAGGAGGGTGGGCCCACATCACTCTTTCGGGCTGGGCCCGGCCGGGCCCCATGGGCTAAGGCCCGACCACCAGGCGCGAGCCCCAACCCCAGGCCTGGCTCCAGAGTGGGGCCCCGGCTCCGCCATACCGGGCGACATCTCAGTCCTTGATTTTTTACTGGTCATGGAGGTTCTGAACTGCCCTTAGTCTGACCCGTCACCTAGGACCTGTCTGCATTGGGAGACTGTACAGGGAGCACAAAGCCCCTGACAACATAGCTCCTAGGATCATCCGGGTACACAAACTCCCCCACCACAATAAGGTGGCAGCTAGACAGGGAGAATACCATAGTTTTTATTCATTATTGCATTCCCAGGAAAATAGCTGCCGCATCATGTTGTTTTAGCCACTTGCATATCAATAAATTACAAATTCACATGGTCAAACTCTGATGCAACCACAGGCTTATAATAAAAATTGAATGCACTGAATAAGTTTTGCAAATGAAAAGGCAATATGTTTATATATTGCCTGTATATTGCTTGAGTTTCCAAAAGTCTCTATGGCAGCTCCTTCTAATTGGAATAAGAGCCAATGCTCCTGAAATAGTCATATTGTGCAAAAGTAAAAGTTTTTTTTTCCTTTACACTTTCTGTGTAATCACACACAGATTTTGAAAATGGGGAAAGTCATGTTGTACCTGCAGGCCGCTGACATTTCAATGACAACTCGTAAGATTTGAGCTATGCTTTTTCAACTCATTCTTTTGCCCTCAAGCACATTTTTATCTTCATTTTCTGATGTTCAATCGATGGAATGTAACGCTTCAGGATGACTTAGGAAATATCAGGATAGATCCTCTCAGCCAAATGTGAGGGCTCTCCTGACGGAATGAATCCAGTCTTGTCAAATCAATAATTCATGATTAGCTCTTGAGTCCTGAATCCTGATCCTGGTTTTAACAATCATGTGGAATCTTTGTTCATTTTGCCTTGAGTGTAGTGAGCACAGCAGTTTGAGCAGACAGTTTGGTTTTCTATATTTAGACTGTATGCTCAAGCTTTAAATGGTAAAATGACACTACAACACTGACTCTGACAAAAAAAAAACATGAATCAGGAGGCTGGGAAAAACCTTAAGAGTGACAACAATCTGACCCCATTGACCTTGAATTTCACCCCATATGTTTGGCAAATTTGACTTCACATGGGGCGGCAAGGTGGATTAGTGGCTAGCGCTGTTGCTTCATATCTTTTGTGCAGAATTTGCATGTTCTCCTTGTGTACACGTAGGTTCCCTAGAGGTGCTCTGAGAACTGGTGACTCTAAATTAAGTGTAGTTTGCCTTTGTAAATTATTGGGGAAGTGATAGTCATTGGGGAAGTGACGGTCTAGTGGGTAAGCGTTGGGCTTCAAACCCAGCCTGACCAAAAAATCACGTGTGCTAGGTCCTTAATCCCCGAATTGCTCCTGGTGTATAGTGACAAACAAGCAATTGTAAAGTGGTTTGAGCGTCTGATGCAGATGGAAAAGCGCTGTATAAATGCAGTCCATTTATTTATTTAAATGTGGCTGTGTGACACTGTTGTCATGTCCAGGGTGTAGCCCACCTTAAACCTTATGACTGCTGGGATAGTTCCCCGCCCCCAATGAGCCTTGATTGGCTGTAACTGAGTATAGACAGTGAATGAATGCATGACCTCACATGGGAAATTCCGGAACTTACCTCCATATGTGTACCAAATTTGGTGCAAATTGGAATTACAATCTTATGGGCTCCTTCACACATAGTGCAAAGTTTGGTCGAATATGGCGAAACAGTGTAAAACTGTTTGTGAAGAAAACTGCTGTGAAGAAAACAATAAGTAAAAAATAAGAAAAATACATGCTGCTATGGTTCAGTGTATCGGGAATACAGCAGTTTTTCCCAGCAGCTGCGTGATGTGTAACCACATCGTGTGGCTGAAAGTAAACAAAATAAAAAATACATCTCACCCACGGGATTCAAACCCATGCCTTCCAAAAGCTCTGATTGCCAGTCGGAAACTTTACCAGTGTGCTACCGTCACTGTCCTGTGACAGGTGCTGGAAACTACCTCATATCAGGAAGCGCATGGACATATTTAAAAAATAAATAAAAACGACGCACCATATAAAAACATTGCATTGTATTAAATCCCTCTTATCAAGTGGGCAATACAAATATGATCCCTTTGTTCCTCTGTAGATGACCCATGGTCACTGATGCACAGTCATGAAATGACATGAATGAGAAGCAGTTTGCACATCTCATTCATGTCCACATCTGGTGGCGTGTGTCTTGCCGACATGCGTGTCTTGTGGACGGTGCACTGCAGGACACCGCGTCATGTGGAACAGAGCTCATGTGGGTGACGTGACAATCAAATCGCCTGCTGTGTGTTATGATCTGACAGTCTGTTTCAACCTGGGGGCCACCTGTCCATGTGCTCACCGTGCACGCTCGCTTGCTGCAGCCCATCACCACAGTGATATATGTTTTTATTTCTGTCCATTTGATGACAGCAAACAGAAACAAATCTTCTAAGTGCCATGCGAGCGGTGTTAGATGTTCGTGCATGTCACCTGGAATTTGGCCGACACCTGCTGCGAGAGGGTTCGATGGGCTCTCACAGGGCACACTCTATCTGTCAGGCGCTGGTGTGCACAAATAGTTGTAGCAACAGGCGTTGGAAGCAGCTACGAAATTACATGGTTTAGATATGATTCTGGCTTCATGCGCACTTCATGCGCGCCTCAACCAAATTTGCACTGTGTGTGAAGGGGCCTTCTAGTTTTTTTTTGTTCCCAATGACCTTGACCCCAATGTTTGAACTGTTAATCTCACCTGGGCAATTCCAGAACCCGCTTATCATATATATCGAAGTTTGGTGGACATTGGAGTGAAAACAGAAATCTAAATTTGGGCCTTCAACCTCAGTGTCCTTGGCTTTTGCCAAAACAAGTCTGTTAAGTGCAGTTTTCTGGTTGGCCGTCATCGATCTTTTAAGATTGGTGGAAATCAGCCACAGAACTAGGAGTGGTAGGGGAACAGACAGGCAGGGAAAGGTTCAAATAACAGTGTGATATCATTGGCTGGACAGCAGACGGAATGAAAGAAAGTGCTTGAAAGTCAACATAATTAACTGCTTTTCTAGACATCCTTCTGCTATCTGAAGTGGGGTTAAAAATGGAAAGGAATGTGCAAATCTTATCACAACCTGGGCTGCTGTGAGAAAACACAGAGCCGGATTACTACTGATGAGTCACCGTGCTTACCGAGAACAATGATTCAGAAGCTTTGCTGATCCTATATTCAACAAATGTCATAAATAGAAAACAAATGAGTAGATGCACAATTTGGAAGTTATTAACATGAGTACGGTAAATCCCTTAAGAAATCCTCAATGTCAATGTTGGGAAATTAAATGTAGACATATGATAAATGTTCTGACACGATGATTAATTAGAAGCGCTGGTGCAAACAGGATTACAGTTTCACCATGAGTTTAGTCATTTCTATTATAACTCTATGAGTAATGCTTCAGCACTGCTTTATTTTTTAAATGAACCATAACTGTTTTAATTGATCCCACAGTCGGCTGTCAAACATACTAAATTAAGATCGCTGACGTGTTTCCTCCTTCTCACTTTCATGGATTTGTATCCTGTAAGGTGATGGTTTGAAGCCCTTTACCTTATGGGGCTATTCCACAGAGTACTGTTCTTCCCCATTTCATTCCGAATAGCATCATAGAAACTTCTTGATGCATCTTTGTCAATCTTGAACAAATTTGGTGTACATAGTAGTTATGGCCATCATCTGCACCAGATTTGAAATCCGCGTCCAATTTTAAAACTGTCAAAAAAACATTTCATCCCGAAGTGGCAAAATCGTTGCTAGTGCTTGGTAACTTCCAGGTGTTTGTAGTCGTAACAGATTGAACTTCTTTAAATGGTGTATTCCTAGTCTGTACAGCTTGAAACTTGTTTGATCATGCTCCATCTGGGTAAAAATGTGAAGCTGAAGCAGCGTTTGTTGTGGTTCTGGCCGAGAACGCAGCTTTTTACTTTAATTTTCTGGTGGGTTGCCAGGACAATACTTTACTGTACTAATAGTATGTACTCATTGGAGCACCCAGGGGGCTATTCAAACGGGCCAACTAGTAACACATCACTCCTGAAAATGATCTTTGGCTTTTCACGTAAGGGAAATCTGCCCTACAATTGGATTTTGGAAAACCATGTGATGGTGAACCAATTCCGATTGGACATTCACATTGTGCACGTCATCACACAGCTTCTATGAGGAGTACAAAGATGGCCGATGGCTGGCTCGAAAGTCTGCGGAGTTAAATTTTCAGCAAAAAAAAGTAAGTTTCTATCATATCATTCAAAAGTTATTTATAATTTAGTAAAGCTTGGTCTTAGCCGTCGTATATGACGGCGTCGGCCCCAGAGGGTTAAAAGTCATGGGGTTGCCAGGTCTACAATATATAAGCCAGTCTGTTAGGAGGCAAGCCGAATTAACGTGTTTCATCTGATTTTTGCACTTTTTTTGGATCATGGGCAGTCGTAGTATAATGGTGCCCAGTGGAACAGGGGTGTTAGACAGTTTGGAATGGTGTCCTTAGTGAACCAGGATATTCTGTTATTGTAATGTGTTCTTGTTTCAACTGTTTCAATTTTCACCATGTTTGACAATTTTTAAACTTTACTTTAGGAATGTCTTGGCTTTTCTTGACATTCATAGCGCTGTTGTACATGCTGTGTACATCACTGAACCATTTTCCATACCTGACACAGGTGTGCTAAAGTTATACTATTAAACCGTATTTTCTTGGCCCAGGGTCAAGCATCAGCCCAATGCCTTTCTTGAAGAAAATTAGTTACACGCCCACCTGAAATTAAATTAAATTAAATTACATATAATAAATTTAATGAATGAGAAAAGGAGAAAAAAATGGAAACAATCAGGTGAGTTATTTGTGATGTTTTTTTTTTTTTATCTGTGATGAAATTCAACATTTTATTGAAACTGACATTCCGATGTACATGATATTGGCCATTCTCATGCATCGGCCCACCCAACCTCTTCAGGAACAATTTCGCATGGAGAGCCCTCTGATTGGAGGAAGGGTATATACTACACGTCTCTACTATTCAATATTACAGGAAACAAAAAAGTGACCAGCAACAGCATAATGCAGTCTGCAACATCTAAATCCTGCACACTGTAGCTTTAATCCCTTTTCCCTGTGATGTTTGATCTTATATCCAGTAGAGCCAACATTCGCTACGTGTAGCTCGACGTGAGCTTGTCAGTTTCTTTTCATTTCCAGATTCATTTCCAGATTTCCAGTAGCCTCAGTTAACTTGTTTTTCACTGTGTCGTCATTCCCCAGTTTGCCTTTTTGCGAAGCTCGGAGCTTTGACATCAAACATTCAGCTGCACTTACTGCATATAAATAATAAAAAGTTCAGATGGAGTCGGCTGGATGAACTGACGTCAGGTACATAAACCTCAAGCAAACTTTACAAACACCAACTTTTATCTTCCTTTGCAATGTAGACTGTAGTACTTGAAGTATGTCTGCAGTGGATTTGCCATTTATTGAACCTGCAAAGCGTTTTTTTTGTTGTTGTTGTGGGGTAGTGAGTTGTTGGGCGTGCCCCTTTGATTTTTGGCTAGTTACTCAAAGGAGTGAGTGTGTGTGTGTGTGTGTGTGTGTGTGTGTGTGTGTGTGTGTGTGTGTGTGTGTGTGTGTGTGTGTGTGTGTGTGTGTGTGTGTGTGTGTGTGTGTGAGGGAGAGAGGACTCCTGCCTCTTCTTGATAAAAGAAAGAACCTATAAAATGTAATGATCCCAGATGCAGAATCTATAGTGGCCAAAACAGGCCACAACACTTCCTCGACAAACACGGACAAATGCATAAAACACAAATCCATAAAACACCTGCATCAATTTGACGGAATGTATTTGTCTCAAAAAAGCATCTTGCAAGTTGCAGACATGAGAACACAAACAAATTTAACCTACAGCATTTGCATCAATTTAATTTGATAACGTGTCTACTGTCGATTCACAGAAAACATGCAAAAACACAGACACACTGGAAAGACTGACAACACAACGGAAGCACTAACAACACAACAAGAGGCGTCTGTCCTGATTTCTACTGATCAATGCTTTTTCAAGTTAAATGATACAATGAGTTGTAGAAGATCATGGCCACAGTGCAGCAGCACATGCGCCGATTTAGGCTGAATGGCGTCAGAATGACACATCTGGCCACAATCGGGAAGTATTGAGGTGCGGTTTGAAGACCTACAGATAGCAGTCTATGAGCAGTCTACATATTTGGTCTCATTGGCTCGGCTGTCCTGAGTGTGTTGCAAAACACTCTTGGCACCATCGTGATGTGACGCACATCTGACGGTGGTCTATGTGCAGTTTTTTTCATCATCTTATCTCAATCTACGTATTCTGATGGCATCAAAACAGCAATAACCACGGCAAAAATTAAATCCCATGTGATAATCCAACTGACATCACAGGAACGGAGTTGCGTTGTGCTCCTGAAATGAGCAAAAAAGAAACAAGAAATCAAAGTTCACTGGAAAGGCTGCGTCTGTGATTGCTTGGCCCACTACCAGCAAACTTTCAGCAAAGGTGCCCCCTGCGCACACGCTTAGTCTCTCATGCAGTCATTATGAACACACACAGCTGAGTGATAATTTCAGCATGCATGCATGTCAATAGCACTGCTGGGGGAGGGACCGAGTGCAGATGTGATTGCATGACTGAGTGAGTGATCACACCGATGCCAGTGACGCAGACTGAGCAGTCCCCCCTAAAAATCAGTCCGCCCTGCCTTCACTGCGTGTGCATCATCAGCCGCGGTTCACGGGCTATCACCTCGTTTCTGCTTAAAACTGCTCTCCAGTCATCATCTATCTCAACAACAGATATCTGAAGCTTTTGTATAACAATCATTTACACATAAATTCAGCGTTATTTCATCATAAAAGACGGAGGAAGCAATCAGCATGCTGCAGCTACACGAGCTGCTAATTGATGTGTTCACTGCATCATCATTTCAAAGTGTCACCAATTATTGCCTCGTTTCTGCTTAGAACTGACTTTAGAATGATTTAAGAGGTTTTACCTTGTCATCTGATGGTTAATAATCACATTAATCCATTTGATAGCTTTGGGTGAAGTGAGACGGATTTCCTGTATGTTTGTTTTGTGAGTTGTTGTTTTCATTTCTGTTGGTAGCATGGTCCATGCAGAGGGTCACCCCTTTGAGTCTGGTCTGCTTGAGGTTTCTTCCTCAGAGGGAGTTTTTCCTTACCACTGTCACCTGTGTGCTTGCTCTGGGAGTTGGTAAGGTTAGACCTTACTTGTGTGAAGCTCCTTGAGGCAGCTTTGTTGTGATTGGCGCTATATAAATGAAAATAAGTTGAAATTGAAATTGAGACGAGCTGCTGAGCTCCGAAATGATGCATGCGCAGTGGACCAATTTTTAGGGGGGACCGTTTCAGTCTGTGACACCAGCTGGGACACATATGGCGTGAGTCCGGTCCATACATTGGATGTAGTCTGGTATCCAGTACCAACTCCCTCCCACTCTAGTCCCATGTTTGTCATCCAGACGTTTGGACATCGGGCAGGCTTCAGCGCCCTTTATGACAGTCTGACAGCAGTCTGTGTCATCTACCTGTTGTCTACATGCGCTTTGGATTCCACCGTGCAGGTGTGGACGAGGTAGTCTGGCTGCATTCTGACATGGCTGACCACGCCTCTTTACCTCCCGACTGTGTCTGATTATGGTAATATTTGCCATTTCAGCCTGGTTCCTGCACATTCTTACTATGTGTGACAGGGGCTTTAGTTAGAGTCTCACAGGCTGTTGTTAGTACTTCCATTGTGTTGTGAAGCTTTAAAACATATTGGTGTTTCTGAGTGTTGCACGTTATATGCATATTTTTTCAGATTTGCAAAACATTTTTGATGCAACTACCTGTTGAAGTGATGCAGGTTGTTTTATTCATTTGTTTTGTGTTGTGTTATTGTGTGTTTTCTGTATTTTGTGTGCGAGTGTTAGCTTAAATCTGATGTTTTGTGGTCCCTTTCTTTAATGAAGTGCACTTTGTGATTTTTAACAATTATTATTATTATTATTGTTGTTAATAATCACACCAGTTTGACTTAAATTGATCCTTGCACTTGTGTTCAGAGTGAAAAATCTACTTTTTGTTTTTTAATGAACTAGCCCAAACAAAAATGCATCTATAACTTAATAACTTTTGTATGTTGGCTTTTTTTTTTTGTGCTTACTTATCAGAAGCTCTTTCAATCAATTTCTAATTGTGAATAGGACCCATGACTGTTTTTTTTTTTTTTTTGTGGGGGGGGGGGGGGGGGGGGGGGGGTCAGCTTCAGTTGCTTATTTGTTTAGGGTGACCACATTTTGTTGACCGAAAACCAGGACACTCAACCCAGCAATGTGACACTTAAATGATGCTCGAATGTCAGTGTCGCAGACCGAACGGTCCACCCCTAAAAACCAGTCTGCCTTTTGCATCTGCACATGCGTTATTTCGGACCACAGCAGCACGTCTGAGATGGAATCTCTTCACCCAAAGCAATCAAATGGATTAATGGGATTATTAATCATCAGATGATAAAGGTAAAATCTCTTAAATCATTGTAAAGTCAGTTTTAAGCAGAAATGATGCCGTTTTAAGCAGAAACGAGTCGAAATTCCGTGACACTTTGAAATGTCTGATGCACAGTGAACGCATCAGCTAGCAGGTCGTTTTGCCACGGCGCTCTGATTGCTTCCGCCGCCTTTTATGATGAAATAATGCTGAATTTTTGTGGAAATTATTTTTGTACAAAAGCTTCAGATATCTGTCGCTGAGATAAATGATGACTGGAGTGCAGTTTGAAGCAGAAACGAGGTGTTAATCCATGAACCGCGTCATGGGGGGGGGGACGGCCAGGACAGGAAGTGAAAACAGGACGTTTGGTCACCCTAATTTGTTAAGCAGGCCCATCTTAAAACCGGTTCATTTTCTGCTGTTATAAGTGGGTTTCATGGTTTTGTTTCTTCTTCTTCATATTTGCTGGTTGTATGTTTTATGTAGATCATTTGCAGGTGCAGTGGGCTGAGATCAATAAATTCCATTTCAAATCTGAGGCCGTGTTATCCTGTCAGGACCTGTGGATTGCTCCCCTCAAGGCTTTGAGGGAGTTGCATCCAAGTGAACGAAGTTTTAAAGCATCTCCGAGCAAAATCGAGCGAGATGTCAACAGACAAATTGGGGCAGCTTCATCAGTAATGAGTTCGGTTTACCAGTCAATTCGCTTTACAGCCCTCACCTGTGGTGGTGAACTTTGGGCAATGAGATCACGGATCAAAATGGGCAAAATGAATTCCCCAACTGGGTGTCAGGACTCATCAGAGACAGAGTGAGGAGCTCTGACAGCTGGAAGTAGATCACTGTGAAGCTGTTGCTCCTCCATGTGGAGGTGGACCTGATATCTACTTAAGATGCCTCCTGGATGTGTCATTTTGTCAGGGATTTTTTTTTTTGGGGGGGGGGGGGGGGGTCGTCAAACTGGTAGAAGACTCTGATCACAAGGGTGCTGTCTCCATGAGGTAACACTGGATAATTTGAGGAAATTAGACTGGATTGGTGGAAGCAGAAAGCCCCTTGGTATTTCACGCATTACAAACAATATGTCACTCTATCGTAAATCTGTATGGAGTAGACCATCTCAAAAACTGAGTGTGAAAGAAGGAGAACAGTGAGGAAAGCCACCAAGACACCCAGACAACCCAGAAGAAGTTTTAGGCTTCTGTGGCTGTGATTGAAGAAATTGTGCTCAGTGCAAATTCTGCATTTTGTATCTCCCAGTTATACAGTTTCATGATGAAGTGGTATAGAAGAGGGTCTTCCTTCACTAAAACATAAAATCTAGGCTTGCATCTCAGATGTACCTTCTGGCAAATTGTAGGTGAACTTTCAGGTTTTGTTTTTAAGAAAATCCTCCTCTGCTCCACTTCATCCAAATCCAAAACATGCACTGTGCACAGTTGCTCCAATCACAGCCACAGAAGCCTGTAACTTGTCTCTGTGTCTTTGTGGCTTTCCTCACTCTTCTCCTTCTTGCACAGTCACTCAGTTTTTCAGAACTGTTTGCTCCACACAGATTTACCATAGAGTGTCATACTGTTTGTATTTCTTCATAAGTGATGTAAATAAAGTCCAAGACATATTCAGTGACTTGGAAATGTTCATGTATCCATCCCCTGAATTCTGAAGAAAACTGGCAATAAAACTGATTATTTACAGGTATTATACCAAAGGGGTCCATTACTTATGCAACCCATCATCTTGGCTTTTATATTTTTCATTCATTTATGTCAGGTTGTAGAGATTTACTTTCAGTTTGAGTTTCAGGAAGATCATTTTAGAAACTTTTATATTCAGAAGCCTGATTTACTTTTTGTATTTGAAATGCCATAAACAAATTAAAATGTGTGAAATACCAAGGGGCCGAATACTTTTGCAAGCCACTGTACTATGTAAAGATGTCACAAAATGATGTCATAATTGTCTGTAAAGCATCTTTCAGGATGCAGCTTAGGCCACACTCATTTCTCTCCAGCTCATTCTCCGTGCTCACTTTTTTAATGTTATTTTTTTTAAATCATTCCTCACTGTCCTGTCCTCTCGCCCTAATTCTCATCACTCACGACTTGTATTCCGCTTGAAGATCTGGCTGGTATTAGGCTGACAGCCCATTCGGGGGGGGCGGGCTGGGATTGGAGTGGGACCCAGGCTGGTTTGATTACCGCTCAATTATAATGACTCGGATTATGAACGGCTCATAACCACGTTTGAAGGAAGAGTTAAACCTCAGCGTGCATTTGAGCCGGCGCTCGCGTGAGTTTGTGACACCAACGGACACGACGGTGGTGTTTATTTTAAATGATTGCAGTATTTGTGTGTGTGCATAATGACGTGCGCTTGGTTGAGTAGAGTTGTTTTCGAGATGAGTTCAAACAGCGACGGTGATTCATTTTTTTTTTTTCCCCTGCAGGAGGCAGAGGTGAGGAAGAGCTCGAAGTCTGTTCTATATTTGCTCAAATCAAGACGCCACTGTTTGTTTTGCGGTGTTGAACCACACTTATTGACTCGTGCATGGTGGATTTCTCTTCCCTCTGTGGAACTGCACCTCAAAGTCGAAGCTGATCTGTTTTGGCCAGAAAAGAAAGGTGATTTTCCGCGTAGCCGTCTTTGTTGTTTCCGCCTTTGTTTACCGTTGTTGACATGGAGAGAGACAGCCTCATCTTTGATGGTTCCTGTATCAAGCAGCCAGTGCAGCGAGAGGAAAAACCAGAAGAAGAGTGGTTCCGTGCCATGTTCCATGCTGTCGGAAAGCTGGTTGCATTTAAGGACTGAAAGCCAGCACATATGGTCTCTGCCTACTGACTTAGCGTTTCCAGCTACTTTTGCGTCTCTTCTATTTTTCCTTTTTCTTAACAACGTCCTCAGAATTCCTGTCTCCCAAAATTGAGCTCAGTAAATCTTGCAAAGGCCTTCATTTTTTGGATCATTCTTTCCCATCTTGAATAACAGGTCCGGAGAGACAGAAAAGCACTGTACAGAATTTTCCAAAATTGCACAGAAATTTCGGTGCAGAAATGACAAAAACTCCACAGAAAATATCAAGAGGGCAATATGACCTAAAATAAATCTTCTTCTTTGTCTTTCGGCTGTTCCCGTTAGGGGTCGCCACAGTAGATCAATCGTTTCCATCTCACCCTGTCCTCTGTATCTTCCTCTGTCACACCAACCACCTGCATGTCCTCTCTCAGCACATCCATGAACCTCCTCTTTGGTCTCCCTCTTCTCCTCCTGCCTGGTGGCTCCATCCTCAGCATCATTCTCCCTGTATACCCTGGGTCCCTCCTCTGCACATGTCCAAACCATCTCAATCTCGCCTCTCTGACTTTGTCTCCAAACCATCCCACCTGAGCTGTCCCTCTGATATGTTCATTCCTAATCTTGTCCATTCTTGTCACTCCCAAAGAGAATCTCAACATCTTCAGCTCTGCCACCTCCAGCTCTGCCTCCTGTCTTTTTGTTAGTGCCACTGTCTCTAAACCATACAACATAGCTGTTCTCACTACTGTTTTGTAAACTTTCCCCTTCACTCTTGCTGATATTCTTCGGTCACAAATCACTCCTGCCACCTTTCTCCACCCACTCCACCTTGCCTGCACTCTCTTCTTCACCTCTCTACCACACTCTCCATTACTTTGAACAGTTGACCCCAAATATTTAAACTCATCTACTTTCACCACTTCTACTCCTTGTAACTACACTATTCCACTGGGCTCCCTCTCATTCACACACATGTACTCAGTCTTGCTTCTACTGACTTTCATTCCCCTTCTCTCCAAAGCATATCTCCACTTCTCCAGACTAGACTCAACTTGCTCTATACTCTCACTACAGATCACAATGTCATCTGCAAACATCATAATCCATGGGGACTCCTGTCTGATCTCATCTGTCAACCTGTCCATCACCACTGCAAACAAGAAATCAATCAATCAATCAATCAATTTTTTATATAGCGCCAAATCACAACAAACAGTTGCCCCAAGGCGCTTTATATTGTAAGGCAAGGCCATACAATAATTATGTAAAACCCCAACGGTCAAAACGACCCCCTGTGAGCAAGCACGTGGCTACAGTGGGAAGGAAAAACTCCCTTTTAACAGGAAGCAAACCTCCAGCAGAACCAGGCTCAGGGAGGGGCAGTCTTCTGCTGGGACTGGTTGGGGCTGAGGGAGAGAACAGGAAAAAGACATGCTGTGGAGGGGAGCAGAGATCGATCACTAATGATTAAATGCAGAGTGGTGCATACAGAGCAAAAAGAGAAAGAAACAGTGCATCATGGGAACCCCCCAGCAGTCTACGTCTATAGCAGCATAACTAAGGGATGGTTCAGGGTCACCTGATCCAGCCCTAACTATAAGCTTAGCAAAAAGGAAAGTTTTAAGCCTAATCTTAAAAGTAGAGAGGGTGTCTGTCTCCCTAATCTGAATTGGGAGCTGGTTCCACAGGAGAGGAGCCTGAAAGCTGAAGGCTCTGCCTCCCATTCTACTCTTACAAACCCTAGGAACTACAAGTAAGCCTGCAGTCTGAGAGCGAAGCGCTCTATTGGGGTGATATGGTACTACGAGGTCCCTAAGATAAGATAGGACCTGATTATTCAAACCTTATAAGTAAGAAGAAGAATTTTTAAATTCTATTCTAGAATTAACAGGAAGCCAATGAAGAGAGGCCAATATGGGTGAGATATGCTCTCTCCTTCTAGTCCCCGTCAGTACTCTAGCTGCAGCATTTTGAATTAACTGAAGGCTTTTTAGGGAACTTTCAGGACAACCTGATAATAATGAATTACAATAGTCCAGCCTAGAGGAAATAATGCATGAATTAGTTTTCAGCATCACTCTGAGACAAGACCTTTCTGATTTTAGAGATATTGCGTAAATGCAAAAAAGCAGTCCTACATATTTGTTTATATGCGCTTTGAATGACATATCCTGATCAAAAATGACTCCAAGATTTCTCACAGTATTACTAGAGGTCAGGGTAATGCCATCCAGAGTAAGGATCTGGTTAGACACCATGTTTCTAAGATTTGTGGGGCCAAGTACAATAACTTCAGTTTTATCTGAGTTTAAAAGCAGGAAATTAGAGGTCATCCATGTCTTTATGTCTGTAAGACAATCCTGCAGTTTAGCTAATTGGTGTGTGTCTTCTGGCTTCATGGATAGATAAAGCTGGGTATCATCTGCGTAACAATGAAAATTTAAGCAATACCGTCTAATAATACTGCCTAAGGGAAGCATGTATAAAGTGAATAAAATTGGTCCTAGCACAGAACCTTGTGGAACTCCATAATTAACTTTAGTCTGTGAAGAAGATTCCCCATTTACATGAACAAATTGTAATCTATTAGACAAATATGATTCAAACCACCGCAGCGCAGTGCCTTTAATACCTATGGCATGCTCTAATCTCTGTAATAAAATTTATGGTCAACAGTATCAAAAGCAGCACTGAGGTCTAACAGAACAAGCACAGAGATGAGTCCACTGTCCGAGGCCATAAGAAGATCATTTGTAACCTTCACTAATGCTGTTTCTGTACTATGATGAATTCTAAAAACCTGACTGAAACTCTTCAAATAGACCCATTCCTCTGCAGATGATCAGTTAGCTGTTTTACAACTACCCTTCAAGAATTTTTGAGAGAAAAGGAAGGTTGGAGATTGGCCTATAATTAGCTAAGATAGCTGGGTCAAGTGATGGCTTTTTAAGTAATGGTTTAATTACTGCCACCTTAAAGCCTGTGGTACATAGCCAACTAATAAAGATAGATTGATCATATTAAGATCGAAGCATTAAATAATGGTAGGGCTTCCTTGAGCAGCCTGGTAGGAATGGGGTCTAATAAACATGTTGATGGTTTGGATGAAGTAACTAATGAAAATAACTCAGACAGACAATCGGAGAGAAAGAGTCTAACCAAATACCGGCATCACTGAAAGCAGCCAAAGATAACGATACGTCTTTGGGATGGTTATGAGTAATTTTTTCTCTAATAGTTAAAATTTTGTTAGCAAAGAAAGTCATGAAGTCATTACTAGTTAAAGTTAATGGAATACTCAGCTCAATAGAGCTCTGACTCTTTGTCAGCCTGGCTACAGTGCTGAAAAGAAACCTGGAGTTGTTCTTATTTTCTTCAATTAGTGATGAGTAGAAAGATGTCCTAGCTTTACGGAGGGCTTTTTTATAGAGCAACAGACTCTTTTTCCAGGCTAAGTGAAGATCTTCTAAATTAGTGAGACGCCATTTCCTCTCCAACGTACGGGTTATCTGCTTTAAGCTACGAGTTTGTGAGTTATACCACGGAGTCAGACACTTCTGATTAAAGCTCTCTTTTCAGAGGAGCTACAGCATCCAAAGTTGTCTTCAATGAGGATGTAAAACTATTGACTCTATCTCCCTTACAGAGTTTAGGTAGCTACTCTGCACTGTGTTGGTATATGGCATTAGAGAACATAAAGAAGGAATCATATCCTTAAACCTAGTTACAGCGCTTTCTGAAAGACTTCTAGTGTAATGAAACTTATCCCCACTGCTGGGTAGTCCATCAGAGTAAATGTAAATGTTATAAGAAATGATCAGACAGAAGGGAGTTTTCAGGGAATACTGTTAAGTCTTCTATTTCCATACCATAAGTCAGAACAAGATCTAAGATATGATTAAAGTCGTGGGTGGACTCATTTACTTTTTGAGCAAAGCCAATAGAGTCTAATAATAGATTAAATGCAGTGTTGAGGCTGTCATTCTCAGCATCTGTGTGGATGTTAAAATCACCCACTATAATTATCTTATCTGAGCTAAGCACTAAGTCAGACAAAAGGTCTGAAAATTCACAGAGAAACTCACAGTAACGACCATGGACGATAGAAATAACAAATAAAACTGGTTTTTGGGACTTCCAATTTGGATGGACAAGACTAAGAGACAAGCTTTCAAATGAATTAAAGCTCTGTCTGGGTTTTTGATTAATTAATAAGCTGGAATGGAAGATTGCTGCTAATCCTCCGCCCCGGCCCTGCTACGAGCATTCTGACAGTTAGTGTGACTCGGGGGTGTTGACTCATTTAAACTAACATATTCATCCTGCTGTAACCATTTCTGTAAGGCAGAATAAATCAATATGTTGATCAATTATTATATCATTTACCACAGGGACTTAGAAGAGAGAGACCTAATGTTTAATAGACCACATTTAACTGTTTTAGTCTGTGGTGCAGTTGAAGGTGCTATATTATTTTTTCTTTTTGAATTTTTATGCTTAAATAGATTTTTGCTGGTTATTGGTAGTCTGGGAGCAGGCACCGCCTCTACGGGATGGGGTAATGAGGGGATGGCAGGGGGAGAAGCTGCAGAGAGGTGTGTAAGACTACAACTCTGCTTCCTGGTCCCAACCCTGGATAGTCACGGTTTTGGAGGATTTAAGAAAATTGGCCAGATTTCTAGAAATGAGAGCTGCTCCATCCAAAGTGGGATGGATGCCGTCTCTCCTAACAAGACCAGGTTTTCCCCAGAAGCTTTGCCAATTATCTATGAAGCCCACCTCAAGAAAGGACTCAGAGCTGATCCTTGGTGTAATCCCACCTCCACCTTGAATGAGTCTGTCATTCCGACTGCGCATCTCACCGCTGTCACACTATTCTTGTACATGTCCTGCACTACCCTAACATACTTCTCTGCCACTCCAGACTTCCTCATACAATGCCACAACTCTTCTCTTGGCACCCTATCATAAGCTTTTTCTAAGTCCACAAACACACAATGTAACTCTTTCTGTCCTTCTCTGTACTTTTCCAACAGTATTCTCAGAGCAAACATTGCATCTGTAGTGCTCGTTCTCGGCATGAAACCATATTGCTGCTCACAGATCTTCACCTGTTTTCTAAGCCTAGCTTCTACTACTCTTTCCCGTAACTTCATGCTGTGGCTGATCAGCTTTATGCCTCTGTAGTTACTGCAGCTCTGCACATCACCCTTGTTCTTGAAAATAGGAACCAGCAGACTTCGTCTCCACTCCTCAGGCATCCTCTCACTTTCCAAGATTTTATTAAACAATCTGGTTAGAAACTCTACTGCCATCTCTCCTAGACATTTTCATGCCTCCATTGGATGTCATCTGGACCAACTGCCTTTCCACTCTTCATCCTCTTCATAGCAGCCCTCACGTCTTCCTTGCTAATCTCTTTTACTTCCTGATTTACTCTCGCCACATCATCCAGCCTTTTCTCTCGCTCATTTTCTTGATTCATCAACTCTTCAAAATATTCCCTCCACCTTCTCAGCACACACTCTTCACTTGTCAGCACATTACCATGTTTATCTTTTACCACCCTAACCTGCTGCACATCCTTTCCAGCTCTGTCCCTTTGTCTGGCCAATCGGTACAAGTCATTTTCTCCTTCCTTTCTATTCAACTTCTTGTACAGCTCGCAATATGCCTTTTCCTTTGCTTTTGCCACTTCTCTTCTCGCCTTACGCCGCATCTCCTTGTACTCCTGTCTACTTTCTTCATCTGTCCAACTATCCCAAAACTTTTTCGCCAACCTCTTTCTCCTTATGCTTTCCTGGACCTCTTCATTCCACCACCAAGTCTCCTTGTCTTCTTTCCACTGTCCAGATGTCATACCCAGTACTGCCCTAGCTGTCTCCCTCACCACATCTGCAGTACTTTTCCAGTTGTCCAAAATTGCTTCCCTTCCAACTAGTGCTTCTCTCACCTGCTCGCTAAATTTCACACAACAGTCATATCACAGTAATTTTCTCTTTTTAAACAGTGACAGTCCTGTCACAGAATGTCTTGTCCCATTAGGTCAATTGACAGAATTTTATTCATTTATATATTGATAATATGTACATGGAATGTCTGACGTTGTGTTCAAGCTCTGATGCTTAGCCCGGAGTTTGCAGATGGAGATTGAAAATTTTATTAACGTCCACCAGCGCTGAGGTCCACCACTTTCCATAGGAGCTAAGTTGTCATCAGTTGGGCAACATTGATGCTCATCGTGGTCCTGGAAAAATTTACAACATGCTTAAAATCTTCAACATTCAGTCATTGGACCACTTGGATGCTGAGCTCTTTCACTCTGTTATTTTCTTGGAAGTCCTTCAGAGCTGTCACGGCTGTCTTGGTGGCTTCCCTCGCTCATCAGCATGTTCTTGACGGATTTGCCACACTGTCATACTTTTTCTTCATGATTCATGTAACAGAACTTTCTGGTATTTGGTTTTCTGGCTGATAAGTGGAAGACAGACAAACAGGCATAAAATTAGAACCTCCATCCAATTTTGGTGGTTTTAGTTAAATCCATAACAGAAAAATGAGAGTGATGAACACACCTTGGTTGAGATATAATGCAAAATGTACACCAAATGGGCTTTTCAATATTAAATTCAAATGTCCACAAAATCCACGATCTGGATCAGATCCAGATCAAACTTTGCCAGGTGATAGTGAGTGCCACTCTGCACCTTACTTTCAAATATGAGAGTGATTGGGGCAAGTTTGATTCAGATATGATATAAAATATACATTAAATGGGGTTTTCAATGTTAAATTTAAATGGCCACAAAATATGTAATCTGGATCAGATCCAGATCACATTTGGTCAGTCAGTAAAGGATACCATCTTACATAACACTCTCAAATATGAAAGAAATCTGATCTTTTTTGACAGGTACAATTTTTTGAAAATTCATTCAGTATTAAAGATAGGTATTTTTCCAGTTTTCCAAGATTTTTCCTGACTTTGACTTCTGACCTATGACCTTGAAAATTGAATCAGTTCTTGCCTGTCAGGATGTGAATCTTCAGTAAAAATTGCATAACGATATATGAAAAAATTTGAGTTCCAGGCTGTTCACAAACACACAACAAGCAAACAGGGTCAAAAACAGAACCTCCTCAAGCTTCGTTGGCATAGGTAAAAAAAATCAACAACAAAAAAAACCATGTTAGATGTCCAAATATTTTTGGACCTGCTTATAAGTTTGCAGATGTAAGTGTTTCTCATTGGAGAAATTGGTTATGATGAGGATTCATTCATTCAATCATTTTCTATACCTGCTTACTACAATAAGGGTCGGGGGGTGGGTGGAGCCTGTCCCAGCAGTCATAGGGTGTGAGGTGGGGTACAACCTGTACAGAATGCCAGTCTTTCAGAGGTTCACATATGGGCAGACAGACACATTCACACTGTGATGAGGATTTATTATTATTATTATTATTATTATTTTGACATCTAGCACAACTTTTCAGGTCAACAGTATTCAGAGCAATTTGCTCCTTGGTTGATTTCATTCTTGGCTTTGAAATTTGCACAACTCCACAACATAATCAAGCTTTACTAACAGAATTTATTGCACTCAGGCTGGAAGTGCTCACTTCAAAAGAAGAAGTGAGACAAAGTCAGGCACAAAGGGAATAAAAAACAATATAAATAAATGTCTTTGATCAGCTCACAGCTGCCAGCTCGGTTTCATTTATAAAATATATGTCAGATCATTATTTAGCATGAGAAAATTTACATTTTTAAAATATCCATTCACACCCAAAAAGTAAAATGATCTTTTTTTGTTTTATGACAGAAGAATATTTCTTCCTCACTTTAGTGACATGATGCTTCAGCACAACCTGGTCCACCACAACATGGTCCAGCTTTTAATTTCTTGGCTGATTAAACACTGTGATGTGTTCAGGTGCATCTGTGCTTCACTTTGGTTCGTTTATCTGTCGGGAGCTTGGTGACATAACGCCTCCTTGTGGGTAGGAGAAACCGGGGCATGGTGCATCACAGGGCACAGTGAATCAGTAGCTATATCTGCAGAACTACATATATATTTGCAGCGGTTATGCCATATTTTTCTACATAAAGACACCCCCTTATAAATGAGAGTTTTGTTTTGGGATACATTAAGGGTAAAACTAAGTGATACCCCCCTTATAAATGAGAGTTTGTTTTGGGATACATTAAGGGTAAAACTAAGTGACACCCCCCTTATAAATGAGAGTTTTGTTTTGGGATACATTAAGGGTAAAACTAAGTGGCAAGTGAAGTCAGTTTTTTTCCTATCAAAAGTTAATTTTGTGGATGTCAGTATCTTTGTATTTATTTCTCACAATAGAGGAAAGGTGGCCCCCCAAAAATTGTTATTAGTTAGAAGACTATCCCGTCCAACTGATGAGCATGTGTTATGTCTTCTCCAGACTATCAGCTGTTTGATAACATGACTCATGTGTGTTACATGCACCCGGGGCACAGTGAATCAGTCTAGAAAGTGATTTACTAAGCCCCAGTATCAAGTGGATGACAAATATTACTTGTTGAAGCTTATACATTTATTTTTCCATTAATTATTTCTGTAATTTGTGTATATAAGCAACTGTTTTCATGTTTGAACAGAAATTATGACAGTTGTATTTATAATAGTTTCTAAAGGACTTATATCATGAGTTAAGACACTCACACATTACATAGCTGGTTTGCTGGATTATAGTTTGTATATGCATCAGTATATATTTAATAATTTTGAAGAAATTATAATTATATAGAATTTATAATCATGTGTTTTTTCATTATATTCTAAGTTGACTCACTGTGCCCCATGAATTTGTGTCCGGGGCACAGTGAATCAAGAATTTTAAAATTGATTTTAAACACCTGTAAATTACACTTGGGGAGACATAAATAGCACAGCCTTATAACAGTACTTGCTGTATTAATCCATTAAATAGAATGATCTAAACCTATGTATTTCTGATCAATCAATCAATCAATCAATTTTTTTATATAGCGCCAAATCACAACAAACAGTTGCCCCAAGGCGCTTTATATTGTAAGGCAAGGCCATACAATAATTATGTAAAACCCCAACGGTCAAAACGACCCCCTGTGAGCAAGCACTTGGCTACAGTGGGAAGAACCAGAGAACCAGGAAAAAGACATGCTGTGGAGGGGAGCAGAGATCGATCACTAATGATTAAATGCAGAGTGGTGCATACAGAGCAAAGAGAAAGAAACAGTGCATCATGGGAACCCCCCAGCAGTCTACGTCTATAGCAGCATAACTAAGGGATGGTTCAGGGTCACCTGATCCAGCCCTAACTATAAGCTTTAGCAAAAAGGAAAGTTTTAAGCCTAATCTTAAAAGTAGAGGGTGTCTGTCTCCCTGATCTGAATTGGGAGCTGGTTCCACAGGAGAGGAGCCTGAAAGCTGAAGGCTCTGCCTCCCATTCTACTCTTACAAACCCTAGGAACTACAAGTAAGCCTGCAGTCTGAGAGCGAAGCGCTCTATTGGGGTGATATGGTACTACGAGGTCCCTAAGATAAGATGGGACCTGATTATTCAAAACCTTATAAGGTGAGAAGAAGAATTTTAAATTCTATTCTAGAATTAACAGGAAGCCAATGAAGAGAGGCCAATATGGGTGAGATATGCTCTCTCCTTCTAGTCCCCCGTCAGTACTCTAGCTGCAGCATTTTGAATTAACTGAAGGCTTTTTAGGGAACTTTTAGGACAACCTGATAATAATGAATTACAATAGTCCAGCCTAGAGGAAATAAATGCATGAATTAGTTTTTCAGCATCACTCTGAGACAAGACCTTTCTGATTTTAGAGATATTGCGTAAAATGCAAAAAAAGCAGTCCTACATATTTGTTTAATATGCGCTTGAATGACATATCCTGATCAAAAATGACTCCAAGATTTCTCACAGTATTACTAGAGGTCAGGTAATGCCATCCAGAGTAAGGATCTGGTTAGGACACCATGTTTCTAAGATTTGTGGGGCCAAGTACAATAACTTCAGTTTTATCTGAGTTTAAAAAGCAGGAAATTAGGGGGCATCCATGTCTTTATGTCTGTAAGACAATCCTGCAGTTTAGCTAATTGGTGTGTGGCCTCTGGCTTCATGGATAGATAAAGCTGGGTATCATCTGCGTAACAATGAAAATTAAGCAATACCGTCTAATAATACTGCCTAAGGGAAGCATGTATAAAGTGAATAAAATTGGTCCTAGCACAGAACCTTGTGGAACTCCATATTAACTTTAGTCTGTGAAGAAGATTCCCCATTTACATGAACAAATTGTAATCTATTAGACAAATATGATTCAAACCACCGCAGCGCAGTGGCCTTTAATACCTATGGCATGCTCTAATCTCTGTAATAAAATTTATGGTCAACAGTATCAAAAGCAGCACTGAGGTCTAACAGAACAAGCACAGAGATGAGTCCACTGTCCGAGGCCATAAGAAGATCATTTGTAACCTTCACTAATGCTGTTTCTGTACTATGATGAATTCTAAAACCTGACTGAAACTCTTCAAATAGACCATTCCTCTGCAGATGATCAGTTAGCTGTTTTACAACTACCCTTTCAAGAATTTTTGAGAGAAAAGGAAGGTTGGAGATTGGCCTATAATTAGCTAAGATAGCTGGGTCAAGTGATGGCTTTTTAAGTAATGGTTTAATTACTGCCACCTTAAAAGCCTGTGGTACATAGCCAACTAACAAAGATAATTGATCATATTTAAGATCGAAGCATTAAATAATGGTAGGGCTTCCTTGAGCAGCCTGGTAGGAATGGGGTCTAATAAACATGTTGATGGTTTGGATGAAGTAACTAATGAAAATAACTCAGACAGAACAATCGGAGAGAAAGAGTCTAACCCATATACCGGCATCACTGAAAGCAGCCAAAGATAACGATACGTCTTTGGGATGGTTATGAGTAATTTTTTCTCTAATAGTTAAAATTTTGTTAGCAAAGAAAGTCATGAAGTCATTACTAGTTAAAGTTAATGGAATCTCAGCTCAATAGAGCTCTGACTCTTTGTCAGCCTGCTACAGTGCTGAAAAGAAACCTGGGGTTGTTCTTATTTTCTTCAATTAGTGATGAGTAGAAAGATGTCCTAGCTTTACGGAGGGCTTTTTATAGAGCAACAGACTCTTTTTCCAGGCTAAGTGAAGATCTTCTAAATTAGTGAGACGCCATTTCCTCTCCAACTTACGGGTTATCTGCTTTAAGCTACGAGTTTGTGAGTTATACCACGGAGTCAGGCACTTCTGATTTAAAGCTCTCTTTTTCAGAGGAGCTACAGCATCCAAGTTGTCTTCAATGAGGATGTAAAACTAGTGACGAGATACTCTATCTCCCTTACAGAGTTTAGGTAGCTACTCTGCACTGTGTTGTTATATGGCATTAGAGAACATAAAGAAGGAATCATATCCTTAAACCTAGTTACAAGCGCTTTCTGAAAGACTTCTAGTGTAATGAAACTTATTCCCCACTGCTGGGTAGTCCATCAGAGTAAATGTAAATGTTATTAAGAAATGATCAGACAGAAGGGGAGTTTTCAGGGAATACTGTTAAGTCTTCTATTTCCATACCATAAGTCAGAACAGATCTAAGATATGATTAAGTGGTGGGTGGACTCATTTACTTTTTGAGCAAAGCCAATAGAGTCTAATAATAGATTAAATGCAGTGTTGAGGCTGTCATTCTCAGCATCTGTGTGGATGTTAAAATCGCCCACTATAATTATCTTATCTGAGCTAAGCACTAAGTCAGACAAAAGGTCTGAAAATTCACAGAGAAACTCACAGTAACGACCAGGTGGACGATAGATAATAACAAATAAAACTGGTTTTTGGGACTTCCAATTTGGATGGACAAGACTAAGAGACAAGCTTTCAAATGAATTAAAGCTCTGTCTGGGTTTTTGATTAATTAATAAGCTGGAATGGAAGATTGCTGCTAATCCTCCGCCCCGGCCCGTGCTACGAGCATTCTGACAGTTTAGTGTGACTCGGGGGTGTTGACTCATTTAAACTAACATATTCATCCTGCTGTAACCAGGTTTCTGTTAGGCAGAATAAATCATATGTTGATCAATTATTATATCATTTAACAACAGGGACTTAGAAGAGAGAGACCTAATGTTTAATAGACCACATTTAACTGTTTTAGTCTGTGGTGCAGTTGAAGGTGCTATATTATTTTTTCTTTTTGAATTTTTATGCTTAAATAGATTTTTGCTGGTTATTGGTAGTCTGGGAGCAGGCACCGTCTCTACGGGGATGGGGTAATGAGGGGATGGCAGGGGGAGAGAAGCTGCAGAGAGGGTGTGTAAGACTACAACTCTGCTTCCTGGTCCCAACCCTGGATAGTCACTGTTTGGAGGATTTAAGAAAATTGGCCAGATTTCTAGAAATGAGAGCTGCTCCATCCAAGTGGGATGGATGACGTCTCTCCTAACAAGACCAGGTTTCCCCCAGAAGCTTTGCCAATTATCTATGAAGCCCACCTCATTTTTTGGACACCACTCAGACAGCCAGCAATTCAAGGAGAAACATGCGGCTAAACATGTCACTCCCGGTCTGATTGGGAGGGGCCCAGAGAAAACTACATAGTCCGACATTGTTTTGCAAAGTACACACCGATTTAATGTTAATTTTAGTGACCCTCCGATTGCGTAACCGGGTGTCATTACTGCCGACGTGATTACAATCTTACCAAATTTACGCTTAGCCTTAGCCAGCAGTTTCAAATTTCCTTCAATGTCGCCTGCTCTGGCCCCACGGAAGACAATTGACTATGGTTGCTGGTGTCGCTAACTTCACATTTCGCAAAACAGAGTCGCCAATAACCAGAGTTTGATCCTCGGCGGGTGTGGTCGTCGAGTGGGGAAAAACGGTTAGAGATGTGAACGGGTTGGCGGTGTACACGGGGCTTCTGTTTAGGGCTACGCTTCCTCCTCACATTCACCCAGTCAGCCTGCTTTCCCGGCTGCTCGGGATCTGCCAGGGGGTAACTAACGGCGGCTAAGCTACCTTGGTCCGCACCGACTACAGGGGCCTGGCTAGCTGTAGAATTTTCCACGGTGCGGAGCCGAGTCTCCAATTCGCCCAGCCTGGCCTCCAAAGCTACGAATAAGCTACACTTATTACAAGTACCGTTACTGCTAAAGGAGGCCGAGGAATAACTAAACATTCACACCCAGAGCAGAAAAGTGCGGGAGAGACAGGAGAAGCCGCCATGCTAATCGGCTAAGAGCTAGTAGCTACGCTAAGCTAGCGGATTCCTAAAAAACACGCAAAGTGAATAATGTGTAAATAATTTAGAGGTGATTCAGCAGAAGGAGTGCTTTAGTTAAGGCACGTAAAGAGTACACTGGGAAACAAATCGTAATCTAGATAACTAGATCAATCTACTGCGCAGATTAAACAGCTAACAGATACAGAAAAACACCGCTGTGCTCCGGAACAGGAAGTGATACAGACCGCAGTGAGAGCCACCACCAGAGCTCTGTACCCACTGTACCCGGCTTCCCCTACTGCCAAGGCTATGGTCAGGTCCATAAGTATTTGTACAGTGTACAATTGAATACAGAATTCTGAGCCCATAAGTAATTCAACAAACTAAATGAGGATTATATTAGCACTTTTGCAGTCAGGGGATGGATATATGAACATCTCCAAGTCACTGAATTTGTCTTGGACTTGATTCATGTAAAGTCATTACAGAATACAAACAGTATGGCAGATGGCAGAATGGCAGATCCATCTGGAGTAGGCAACACTCAAAAGCTGAGTGGCCGTGCATGAAGGAGAGGAGTGAGGGAAGCCACCAAGACACAGAACAAGTTATAGATATCTGTGGCTGTGACTGTGGAAATTGTGAAGCCTGTTTGTTGCAGTTATGCAGGTTCTTGGTAGAGTGCAACAGAGAAGAATGTTCTTAAAGCATTTGCAAAATTTCAACTACAGTTTGCCAGAAGACACATGGAAGACTTTGGCCTAGATTTGATCCATTTCCTCATTTGATAATGAACACAGGAACACTCAGTTTACTCTCCACCTTAAAGAGCCAACATGTGAATATGTTAAGTGTAAACAGTACACAGCAGAGCATGAGATTATTGTTTCGGTGTTGAACTCAGTGAAAAATACTTGCACAAATCCACAAAATGCATGTAATTGCTTTGAAATGAATGAATGAAAGTTGACTCTGAAATTATGCCCGCCCACACTGCTTTAAAACAGATTTAATAATGTATATTGTGCATCCATAAACACTGACATTATGCGCATTGTGCATGTTGCAGTCTTTCATGTTGCCTTATTGCATCATCTGGGTGTTGCTGTCACTCATCGCACTGCAAAGGCAGTGATGTCATTTACAGATTTGCAGAGGGGTGGGAGCAGTGATACAGGGGAAGCACATGTTATTTCCCTGTCACTTATATTCAGTAATTTTAAAAATGAAGGAATTTTAAAAGAAAAGAAGCTTAACACCATCTCATTATGTTACTGTGTCACAGTGCATGTAAATGGGAACACATTAGGAACAACAGAGTGTATTTTTATTGCATCTTTCATACAGGAAATGGAGTGCAACATACAGTACTTTGTGTCAAGTTAAAGTGATTGAAAACTATTACAGTTCCAATTTAAATTGCATTTATGGCAGTTATGACTTTTCCAGCAACACGGAACCATAATGTTCTAGTTCATGACGTAAGGGCCCGGTCCCACTGGGGAGAGGATTAATGTGCATGAGTTGAGTATACAAATTACGGGAGTTCGTTGTCGTCTGCAACAAAATTGGCCAAAAATGACAAATGTCGCAGTATGAATTACGGATATATTAATAATGTATAGTGAATATATGACGAACAATCACGGTTGTATAATGCATTTACTGAGGAAACAGATCGGACACATTGCGATTATCACGGCATTATTACGGATGTATTGTTAATGCCGCGCACGTGCAATACTATGTACATAATAGTGCATCAGTGTGCAACATTCACAGTAAATGGTTTAGTGCAAATGATCCAATGAGCCAATGGATTCAAGTTAGCAGGTATTGTAGTGCAACAGAATGAAGTGTCCGGATAAGTAGGGAAGTGTCCAGTATAAAATAAGTGACCAGTGATGGGGAGACTCTGTCCTTAAGGGGGGGGGGGGGGGGGGGGGGGGGGGGGGGGGGGGGGGTGGGGGGGGGGGGGGGGGGGGGGGGGGGGGGGGGGGGGGGGGTGGGGGGGGGGGGGGGGGGGGGGGGGGGGGGGGGGTGGGGGGGGGGGGGGGGGGGGTGGTGTCATCTGTTTAACAGTCTAATGGCTGTGGGAAAAGGTGGAGTTCTTGCACGTGTGGGGTTCTGCATATCACAGTCCTGAACCTGCGGCCTGAGGGGAGGAGTGTGAATAGTCCATGTTGGGGGTGAGTGGGGTCTTTGATGATGGAGACAGCTCTCCTGTGGACTCTGCGGTGGTAGATGCTCTGCAGAGAGGGTTGTGGGGTCATACCACACAGTGATGCAGATGGTCAGACTGACTCGATGATGCAGCTGTAAAGTTGCTGAGGATCTTGGGTGCCATGCCAAATTTCCTCAGCCTCCTCAGGAAACAGTCACTGCTGAGCCTTCTTCACCACCTGTGTGATGTTGAATGTCCAGGTGAGGTCATCGCTGATGTGGACCCCCAGTACATGAAGTTCCTCACCTCTCCACCTCAACCTTGGATGAACAGGGGCTGGTGAGGCCTCCTCTCCTTCCTCATCCACTATCATCTCCTTGGTCTTGTCTGTGTTGAGGGTGAGGTTGTTGTCTCCACACCACATCACCAGACTGTAGGCCGCTCTCTCTGCCAGTGATGCGTGCTATCGCGGCGGTGTCATCGGCAAACTTGATGATGGTGTTGTTGGGGGAAACGCGCAGTCATGGTTGAACAGGTGTAGAGGATGGGCTCAGGACACAGCCCTGTGGGGTCCCCATGTTGGTAGTGGTGGTGGCTGACGTCCTTCTCCTGATCCTGACAGACTGTGGCGTGCCAGTCAGGAAGTTGGAAGCCATCACAGAGGGAGGGGTGAAGTCCGAGGGCTAACAGTTTGTGGGTGAGTTTGTGGGGACGACCGTGTTGAAGTGGAGCTTGTAGTCGATAAAGAGCATCCTAATGTAGGAGTCTGTATTTTCCAGATAAGAGGGAGATGTGAAAGGCGGCGGCAGTGGCTCATGACCTAGACCAGTTGTGCTGTAGGTGTACTGCAGTGGGTCTGTGGTGTCCAGAATACTGTTCTGAATGTGAGACAGTTCACTCTCTCGAAGCACTCATAATGATGAAGTGAGTCTACTGGCTGGAAGTCAGTCACACAGGATGGGGGGTTCTTCTTGGGAGGGGGACAATGGTGGTGGTCTGTAGCATCTCGGGATGATGCATTGCCTGAGGGAAAGGTTGAAGATGGAGGTGAGAACATCAGCCAGCTCGTTAGCACATACTCTGAGGGCGCGTCCTGGTACATTGTCTGGCCTGGCAGCCTTCCGGGGGCGGATGCTCCTCAAGGCTTTGTGCACCTGGGCTGATGTGACGACTGGTGGGGGGAGGGGGTTGAGTGGTTGGGGTGTGTCTGTATTCTGTAGAGGTGGTGAGGGTGGGGCTCTCAAAGCAGGTGTAGAAGGCATTGAGGTCGTCTGGCAGGCTGTCCGACGAGCTGATGGTGGTGGTTCTTGAGCTGGTCCTGAAGTCTGTGATGTGATCCAGACACTGCCACATTCTCCTGGGGTCAGCATTAGAGTAGAAGTCCTCCGTCTTCTCTCTGTGCTGTCTCTTGGCCGCTCTTATGGCCTTCTCCAGTCTGTACTGTGCAGCCTTGTACTCTGCTTCATTGCCAGATCTAAAAGCAGCAGTGCGAGCAAGCAGCAAGTGCAGAACCTCTCTGTTTACCCTGGGCTTCTGGTTGGGGAACATCCTCACTTGTATGGTGGGTACGATGTTCTCAACACAAGTGCTGATATACCCAGTCACATACTCAGCATAATCTTCTACACTGACGGAGGAGTCCTCGCGGGTGGCTGCAGCTCTAAAAATATCCCAGTCAGTTGTGGCAGAGCAGTCCTGTAGAGTGCTCTCAGCCTCTGGTGTCCATAGTTTAAACCTGTCTGGTGACAGGGTTCGACTGCTTGAGTTCTTTTTTGTAGGCCGGGTACAGAACAAAGAGATGTGATCTGAGTTCCAAGGGGGGGCGGCCTGGAGTGCACCACGTATGTTGCTGTAAACATGGTCCAGGTGTTTTTCCTCCTGGTGGAAATGTCCACATGCTGAAAGTATTTAGGGAGTACAGGACTGTAAATTGCACTGGTTGAAGTCACCAGCCACGATAAAAACAGCGTCAGGATGAGCTGTCTCCAGCGTGCTGATGATGTCATGGAGCTTGCTGAGAGCCTCGGTGTAGGTAGCGCGTGGATGGATGTAAACAGCAGCCAAAATCCACACGCAAATCTTCCTAAACGCCAGTGGGACCAGGCATTTAGAACATGGAACCATTCTGGGTTCTTCAACCATATTATATTGATTAAAAAAAACAAAAAACAGGTTCTGGTTCCTTTTTTTTCAAACTAGACTTGCAGGAGTAGGACACAACTGACTGGACGTGCATTTTCAACTGTGACCATCAGAGGGTGCTGTGGAAATGGTGATGAAGTTGTTGCAAGACAAAAGCTTCTGCAAAAGCTGCGAGCATGCACGTTTTTGTTATTATTATTATTATTATTATTATTATTAATAATGTTGATGGAGTTGTGTTTTTTCAACACCCAAAATAATTTTTCTTCCAACATTGCCTTATTTGTGTGACAGCTCAATTCCTACATCATCATCAGCTGTTGATGATGTAGGAACTCTCAAACATTCATGGCTTGATGGTCAGGTTAAGAGGAAGATGGCACCTTCACTCTTTCACAGTTTAGTCCACATCTAATCGGGCTTGGATCCAGACCATCTTTTTTATTGAGCAGAGTTATTAGAAAGAGGGGCTGGATGATCAAAATAGAAGGAAATGATGACAATATGAGAAGGACTTAATCCTCTGTAGTGGATCTTATAGGTGAAACATTTTTTTTTTTTTTGGGGGGGGGGGGGTGTTCAAGCAATCAAAGAACTCAGTGTTGCACATGTGCACACCACAGCCTGTACAGTTACTTAAAATAAGGACTGTTAAATTCTCAAAACAAGCAAAATGGAAGAAATAATTTGCAAAGGACATAATATTGGATGTTATTTAACACCATTTGGGCAACAGATATCATCAGATGCACACGGATTGCTGGCCCAGAGTAACATGGAGAAGTAATCAGCAGATTTATACAGGAAGGCTCCAGTTTGTGGTGTGTACCGTAAGAACTGTTAAATTCCAAAAATAAGAAGATGGACAATACATGTGTGATGGACATTCTATTGAATGTTATTTGATGCAATCAACAGACGCACACGAACTGCTGGACTACAGCATTGGAAACACACCAATAAAAATTAGAGTCCATTTAATTTTTGCGTCTGCCCGGGATGTAATAAAATCAATGGTATTTATTTATTTATCTGTCTGTCTGCCTATCTGTTAGCAAGATTACATCAAAACTAATGCACGGATTTTGACAAACCTTTCACCACAAATTAGACCAATGAAGGCTTCATTAAATGTTAGAGGTGATCTAGATCTGGATTCTGGATCAAGTTTCACTTTATAAATGCTTTGAAGGATTACTTTTAGCAGGATTACTTCAAAACTACTGCACGGATTCTCATCAAATTTTCACCACAGATACATATTAGGGCATGGAAGACCACTGAATTTTGAAGGTGATCTGGATCCAAATTGGTCAATGTCAGAAATCTCAGGTTGCTCTTGTTTTATTTTTTAATCCGTTCTTTAATTCAGGATAATTTGGTGCCCTTGCCACCAAACACACAATTGTAGTGATTTTTTTATACATATCTGCCCCATGACATGTTCGAGGGTTGAGGTTTGCTGGCCAGTGAATCATCCTGATGATGCACACAGAGCAGCCCGTAGGAGACTCTCCTATGGGCTGCAGTTGTCGAGTTCTGGCATGTTTCCACTGCAGTTAGTAGGAAATGGTGACTGCTTCATTTGATGGTTCTTTGAGTAAGGCCACAGAGTCGTGCACACATGTCATAATGCTGGAGAAAAACATGTCATTATACTGTGTATGTGAGAGAAAAATTTAAACTAGAGTCCGAGGCCATGGCACTTTCTCACAAATTGGTAGATTGCTCCTTCTTGTTCGCCAGACAGTTCTTTTACAGAAGGATATTAATTTAAGTAACATTGTCAGCTTGTCAGACGTCTCACTGTGTGTTTGTCCATCCCACATTTATTGTCACAACTAGTTCAAAATAAAACATATTTTGACAAAAGCACCAAACTGTCACATTTATGGAGTCAGAAGTATCAAACTTGTTGAATATTTGTTTAATGAGCAATCATATGGCTGTGGGAAGAGAATTTCTGTTGGGGGTGCTGTAATGGGTGTCCCTCTAAGCTGAAACAAACAGCACCCCCAGCACCCCTACTTCCCATGGGTCTGTGAGCAACTGAAGATGACTGATTTTATCAGTCAGCAGTTTTAGGTCTGCAGTGACATGTGCATGTGTGCAAAATAAGCTAGACAGAAACACGTTTGTATTTGCAGGACTGTATAATACAAATAATAAGAGGTGGGTGGGGTGGGGGGGGGGGGGGGGGGGCGCCTTTAAAAGATCTATAACCTGAACTGAAAGCACCTTCCAGTTAAAAGGTATCGATCTGGCCATCCTTCTCTTCTCCCTCCATCCCATCGGTCATGTTTCTTCTCCTCTGAGACTCTCTATCCCTCTCTCTTTCTTTCTGGGGTACTCTCGTGTTCTCTAAATCATTACTGTATGGAGACAGAAGGATGGATGGAGAGAGAGAGACAGAGAGAGAGAGAGAGAGAGAAGGATCATATAACGCACCAGAGGGAACGGAGTGATGGAGCCGGGACACAGAGAAGTGATATCAGGGTCATATAACAGCGGGGGAGGAAGGAAGAAAAGAGTACTAACCCGCCTGGATGATGGAAGTGAAGACAGGGCAGCGTGTGGAGAAATATGAGGGGGGGGTTGTGAGCTGGATGATGGGAAATGACACTAGGATGTGGGTGCTGATGGGAGTAATTTAACACTGGAGATGGTGTTACGGACCCTGGAGTCGTCCTTCAGTCACACCTGTGAGGTCAAAGACGTGATTGACAATTCATAACACGTACACACCTCCAACAGTGTTCTAAATTATTGCCGTCCTAACCTTGACCACTGCTGTCATCAACCTCAATAACCGTGACCCCTGGTGGACGTCAGTGATACAAAATTATAAAATCACATGGAAATATTTAAAAAAAAAATTAAAAGCGCATTATTTGATGGATGGAGGGGCACATGTTTACCTTTATCGTCGATTAGGATGGCGTGATTCATCTGCTAAATCAGGCTTTTATTCAATCCTAATTAATTTTAATCACTATTATCTCCTACTTTTAGTTGGTGAGATGGACTGATGGTCTTCCTGAGTTCTTTCCATCCAGGACCCAAGGTGGTTCTGTAGTTTGGTGGATGTGATGACTCGTGACTCCAGTGCAGATATCTGAAAAGGCTTTTCGCATATCATTTTATGGATTATAAAACAAATATACAGACCTGTCAGACATAAGATACAGTACATCCAGAAAGTATCCACATTTTGTTATGTTACAGCCTTATTCCAAAATGGATTAAATGCATTTTTTCCCTCAAAATTCTACTTAGAACACCCCATAATGACAACATGAAATTATGTATTTTTTTTAATTCTTGCTAATTTATTAAAAATAGAAAACTAAGAAATCACATGTACGTAAGTATTCACATTCATTGCTCAATACTTTGTTGATTCACCTTTGGCATCAATAACAGCCTCAAGTCTTCTTAAATATGATGCCAGGTGTTTGGTGCACCTATCTTTGGGCAGTTTTGTCCATTCCTCTTTGCAGCACCTCTCAAGCTCCATCAGGTTGGATGGGGAGTGTTGGTGCACAGCCATTTTCAGATTTCTCCAGAGATGTTCAATCGGATTCAGGTCTGGACTCTGGTTGGGCCACTCAAGGACATTCACAGAGTTGTCCTGAAGCCACTATTTTGATATCTTGACTGTGCGTTTAGGGTTCTGCTGAAAGATAAACCATCACCACAGTCTGAGGTCAAGAGCTCTCTGGAGCAGGTTTTCATCCAGGATGTCTCTGTAGTTTGCTGCACTCATCTTTCCCTCAATCCTGACTCGTCTCCCAGTTCCTGCTGCTGAAAAACATCCCCACAGCATGATGCTGACACTGCCATGCTTCACTGTAGGGATGGTGCCTGGTTTCCTCCAAACATGACACCTGGCATTCACACCAAAGAGTCTCAAAAGACCAGATAATTTTGTTTTAGAGTCTGAGAGTCCTTCAGGTGCCTTTTGGCGAAATCCAGGTGGGCTGCCATGTGCCTTTTACTAAGGAGTTGTTTCCATCTGGTCACTCTACCATACAGGCCTGATTGGTGGGTTGCTGCAGAGAAGGTTGTCCTTCTGGAAGGTTCTCATCTCTCCACAGAGGAATGCTGGAGCTCTGACAGAGTGACCATTGGGTTCTTGGTCACCTCCCTGACTAAGGCCCTTCTCCCCCGATCGCTCAGTTTAGATGGGCGGCCAGCTGTAGGAAGAGTCCTGGTGGATGCGAACCTCTTCCATTTATGGATGATGGAGGCCACTGTGCTCATTGGGACCTTCAAAGCAGTAGAAATGTTTCTGTACCCTTCCCCAGATTTTTGCTTCGAGACAATCCTGTCTCTGAGGTCTACAGACAATTCCTTTGACTTCATGCTTGGTTTGTGCTCTGACATCCACTGTCAACTGTGGGACCTTATATGTAGACAGGTATATGTCTTTCCAAATCATGTCCAATCAGCTGAATTTACCCCAGGTGGACTCCAATTAAGCTGTAGAAACATCTCAAGGATGATCAGTGGAAACAGGATGCATCTCAGCTCAATTTTAAGCTTCACAGCAAAGACTGTGAATATTTATGTACATGTGATTTCTTGCTTGTATGTTTTTCATACATTGGCAAAATTTTCACATTGTCATTATAGGTTATTGTGTGTAGAATTTTGAGGAAAAAAATTAATTTCATCCATTTTGCCACTGTATATATATATATATACATATATATATATATATATATATATATATATATATATATATATATATATATATATATATATATATATATATATATATATATGTATATGTATATGTATATGTGTGTGTGTGTGTGTGTGTGTGTGTACTTATGGTTAAGTACTATTAAGACTAACGTCTTACTTTTCTTGTTGGTGAACTGTGTTCAGTACAGTGACACATCATTCAAATCCTGTACTGTTAAGCACGGTGTTCCTCCGGGGTTGGGTCTTGGTCCACTATTATTATTATTATTATTATTATTATTTTATGGTTAGCATCTGGAGCACCTTTGCAGGGCAGGACAGTAGGATCAGAGTTGGAATATAGTGTATTTAGAAAATATGTAGACCTGGGTTTAATTCCTGGTCATCTATGTCTGTGTCCTTGAACAAGACACTTCATCTGCATTGTCCCAGTTCACCCAGATGCAAATGAGTACTGGTCTTGGCTGGGGAAGGAACTTGTGATGAACAGGTGACCTGTCCATGGAGATTCATTGATGCTTATCCACTTCATACTGATGAATTCAGTGATGAACACTGGTACCAATGGGCCTCAGGACCTACACTGGAGTTGTTGCTCCTTCTAGCACATTTAATTCAAATTGTATATGGCAGTGGGATTGAGTTTCGTTGATAAGCCATTGACTTGCAGTTGTGCATGAGTTTCGTTGATAAGCCATTGACTTGCAGTTGTGCATGCCTGTTCTTGGAGGAAATCCAAGGTCCAATACTGTTATATTGGTGGCTGTCCTGGGTTCATTGAGGACTTGGATGTCATCTAATGTCCTTCTGCTAAACTCTGAAAAGACTGAGATGGCAGTTGTTAGGCCAGCTAAGCTGCGACAGCTGTCTGGTGTGGATTTGACCTGTCTTTTTTGATATGCATATCAAATAGTTGACTGGGATTGCCCTTTTGCATTTGCTAAATATTGCAATGATTCAACTAATTTAGCTTCAGGCAGATGACAAGATCTTTTACTGTAAAAGTATCAGGCATCTTCAAATTCTGTATGCAGCTGAATGTTGACCGGAACACTAAAATCATGTTGTCCTGGTGTTAGCGTCTCTTCACTGTCCATAGGTGTTCATGTGCGGGGGGATTTTAAGGTTGTGTTTTTAACTCATGCTTATGTCTCTACGTCCTCCTGTCTCGTTGAGGTTGTTGAGCTGTATCTGTCGTACATATCCTGCATATCTTGAGGCTCAGCCTTTTACTTCTTCCTGTGCTTAAGAATAAAAAGTCGCTGGTGCAGCTTTTGCATAGTGTGCATCAGTTTTGTAGAACACTTGACTTGCTGATGTCAGGCAAGTTTGATGAAATATTCAAGGCCAGACTTAAGTCTTTTTTTTGTGTAATCATCTCTGGGTGGTAAGCTCTGAAAACTGTTCTTTATTTTTGTTTTTGGGGCTGGTTTAGTGGTGGTTCTACACTGAATTACTCCCTGGGCGAGATCCCCTCTGAGCACCCCCCCCCCCCCCCAAAAAAAAAAACCCCACAAAATTTTGTACAAATAGCTGATTTTTATTCTAACAATAAGGTACACAATTTTCTCCCACCTCCAACATTACTAAAATACAATGGGGCAATTCTGTACAAAACAGTATAAGGTACTTAAATAAATATACACTATACACATAAAAGTGGCAAATATATACAATCAGATATATTAAAAAAACGTAACAAGACCAGAGAACAATAATAATAATACGCACAAACCCTTCAACACACAAATTTGAAAACACACTAAAAAATACTTACTTATTACATTATTGCACTAAGAACAGAAACACAAACTACACAGTAAATCTTGCTGAGTAAAATACACTCTACAGGGGCTACATTTGGTCACACTCCAAATAGTTAAATTAGCTCTATCACAGTGTTAAATCAACTCTATCATGCTGTGAATGACTCTTATTGCAGTTGGAAAAATTTGATTTGAGAAGATGATGGAGGTAATTTCACACTATAATAGAATTTATTTAGCTCTCGAAGTGGGATCCATTGTAATCCCTGTACAGTGCATTTTACTCAGCAAAATTCACTGTGTAAAACGAAAACCTTATCCTTCTGGTCTTCCATATTGTAAAATCATCAATAACATCATCATACAAAAATCTGCTCCGCTATTGAGTGATTAATACTGATAACGGCAAGGCCAGTGAGCCGATCCTGAGACATTGTTGACCTCAGGTACAAATTGATCAACTTCAGTTTTCAAAAGCTCCTCTCTGTTTGAGCCATAGTGACTGGCAGAGTATGTGCAATCCTGAGAGCAGTCCAAAAGCTGGGGCAGATCTCAGTTGAACCTTATCATGCATAATAGTGATAGCTCAAGGAGGCTCATGTTCTTTGATGGCAGGTCAGGGAAGTTCTTGATTTCCTGCACAAGCTCTCTACTGTCCAAATCCGAGTGCCCTTCAGAGTGCAGTATGGTGCCTCGTGCCTCACATTGTTGTGTCACCTCCTCATCTGCAAGATGTGGGAAATTTGTCAACACACTAAATTTGTTTCCCAAATTCCCCCATGTGGAAAACCTCTCCTTGATGGCTGACATGGCTGCATCAACAACAACATTGAAGAATCCAACCTCCAACTTCCTAAGTGCATCACTGAAAGCAAGGGTGCAATTTAGAACTAGAAATTGGGGGAACAAAGTGCGAGGCCGTAGGGCCGAAGCTGATAGGCCGGGGGTCTGGGGGCCGCTTTAGGCCTCCAGAAGCCAACGGTTTCTAGATAAATTCAGATGCATTCTGAGCATCCAGAACAGTAATTTTAATGTTTTGAGAAGACCATAAAGTGGACACCATTTGACTTATGCAATTTGAAACTGTGGATATAAGTACTTTATTGTGAGAATAGCCAGCATTGATTTTATTAACATCCTGGTGTAAATAAGGTATCACCACATGTGTAGAACTCAAAAAGTAATGTAGTAAAATGTATTCATAAATATGAAAGAACAGGCTCTTAATAATTATTAACTATCGCATACTGTATTTTTTTTCTCAAGATTTGTTTTTGCATAAGTTTGAAAAAACAACAGATCATAAGTTTAGGATAAATTACTTATCATGAATTTAATTTTCGAAGTGGCACTAATGACAACACTCATACTGAACATAATTTCGCTTGCATAGACTGATTTTGGAGATCAAGCAATAATTGCAGATGGGCTTTCTGAGATCCTAGATAGCTTTTCTGATTCTGATTTCCTTTTCTAACTTTCAGAATTTAGTAAATTAGCATATTAGCATACATTGATACTTAGGTGTAGACACTAGTCCCTAGAGGCAACTATTTTTGGTTTCAAATCTGGGCAAATGCAGTCCCAGAAAATTCCAAATTTGACAAACAAGAAACAGGTGTTGTAAACAAGTCAATGCTGCTAAAAATACAAACTTGCAGAAACAAAGATACTATTCTGACATGGTTTTGCACATAAGACTGACATGGTTTGCACATAAGACTGGCATAGCATGTTTCAAGTACACACATATATGTCAGAAGGTGGGGGGGGGCATACCATATTCTGTCCCCCCGGTTGAAAAGGTGGGGGGGACATGTCCCCCTATCCCCCACCAAATTGCACCCATGACTGAAAGGCTCATCATGTGATTCATGTGAGAAGTGGCGATTTGTGGATCTCAGCCTTTTTTGTTTCAAAACAGCCTTCACATTCATTTGAGGAGTTCAGATGCAAAATCAAGTAAGGTTTTTTTTTTGTTTTTTTTTTTAATGGAGAAAAATGCAGTTGAAAATGGAGATTTAACGGAAACCATATCTGGAAATGCACAGACTTTCATCAATAAAATGAAAACAGTTGTTCAATTCTTTCATATTTTGCACACTGATGGTCCCCTTGACAGCCAAGTACATGTTGGCCTCAACTAAAAATTTATGGTTTTGGAGATACTGGGTTTTACATTTGAACCGTTCATTTCTTCACAAATGTCTTTGGCCGCCATCTGTGCTGTCACAAAGCCACTTGCCCTGTAGCTCTGGAGACCTTGCTCAGTCTTTTTCAGAAGACTCACAGCTTGGTGCGCATGCATATTAGGAGACTGCATGAGTTTGCTGATATGTTGTGTTGCAGATAGCATGTCATACCAAACAACGGTGCGAACCAGCTCAGTCCAAATCCTGTCAGTCAGAGGTGAGGGCCAGTTAGCAGGGTCGGTTGACCGAGGCTCCTCCTCAGCAGTGGGGCTGAGTGGGGGTTCAGCTCCAGGCTTTTCTATCAGACAGCATATTGGCACTTTACTCAAAACACATAACAGTGGAACATAACTCACAGGCTGACTAAGAAATGATCAGAAATATTAAAATTACATCAAACTGCAATTGTCCAATTGTCTTGTAGCCCCCCCCCCCCCCCCCCCCCACACACACACACACACACATGTGAGGAAAAACCCACCTGAAGGCTCATGTTGGGGAGAAGTAGAGGCAAAGAGGTCTTCATCCTCAATGTCCGATAGTTGTGGAGACATATGAGTAGCTGAGGACATAGGTAGCTCATCCTGAAGGCTTGAGACCATTCCAGAAGTGACCTGTGTAGCTGATGAGGCAGGTGGCTGCTTCTCATCCTGAAGGACTGAGATGATTCCAGCAGAGTCCGGTTCAATTCCCAGCCTGACCAGAAAATAACTAAGGGCCCTTGGGCAAGGCCCTTAATCCCCTAGTTGCTCCCGGTGTGTAGTGGGCGCCTTTGCATGGCAGCAGCCTGACATCAGGGTGAATGTGAGGCATTAGTGTGTAAAGCGCTTTGAGCATCTGATGCAGATGGAAAAGCACTATATAAATGCAGTCCATTTACCATTTAAGAACCTTGGGACGTGACAACGACCATTCTGTTGCTTATAGTAGTAGATCTGTAACCTTGCAGTTGTAATGGTAAATAATTGTGTGGATAGACCAAGCAGATAAATTTGACATTACGTCATGTTTCATGGGTTTGTTTTGTAACCTAAACTTGAAAGATAAAGGATCCAGGTATAGAAACAAATCCTGACTGTTTGAGGGACATGGCACACAATTCTATTTGTCAAGTTCAGGAGAGAACATTGTTCATATTTGCAAAGAATATCATCTCTTTGGTTGATTTAAAGTAGTGGAAAACATTAAAGTCAGACACATTGTGCCGCATAAATATCTTGGTTCCTGATTGGATGCACAACTTTGAAACTCATTGGAAATATCTTCAAAATAAAACTTTTGTCAAGTCAGCTGTCTTCAAAGTCTCTGAAGATGTCTGTCACGCCTGTAAGTCATGATACACACACACACTCACCATGAATAAAATAACAACTTAAAGTCTGGGTACTTTCCATGACTGTGGAACTAAATGTTGGTGAAAATACATGCACTGTGTTGAGAATCAGTAACCAAATCAGAAACCTTCCTCCACTCACAAGGATACCTGCCTCCAGCCAGAATCAGCTTAATTTCACGCACTGAAAATAAGTTTTATTCGCAAAGCGGAACAAAGCCAGCATGCATAAATAGTTATCCCGTGATCGTGCAGAGACAACAGAATGACTGGCCATGTGCTTTGGGAAAAAAAACACACACACAAAAAAAGAACATCACATTCCACTGTGATCAAATCTGGAGACATGAGATCTCACTCAGACCTCCTGAAATAAAAGGAGACGTAAAACAAACTAAACATTGTGAGACAAGACTGAGAGTGATGCCTGAAAGGAACAAAAGCATATTTGATGGATGAGTGATGAAAACTATGCATAAAAAGATTAAATGAATAAGGAAGAGAGCAGTGTTGCCATGTCTAAACAGACAAGTAAGCAACTGCAGCTTGAAAACAAGCACAAAATTATTGTAGACTGTTACAGCCTCAAAATTAACATATTAACCCTCAAGCGACCAAGCTATTTTAGCAACTAATCTGACCATGTGGGGTTGTTTATGACCCCATTGACTTATGATATTGGAATACTCCTATTTAAAAAATGATTGTTTTAGGGCTCTTCATATAATTCATTTATTAATATATTTGTTATATTTGAAAATGTCATAGATCTTCCCGGGGTTATAGGTGACCCCCCAGAAGTTTGGATGATATTTGCCACATGGGTCATCAGACAAATGGTGCACAAAAATAAATGCCATAAATGACCCCACTCGGTTGCTTGATACTTAAAAACATATTAATTTGAAACCACCAAGATGGAAAAGGAAAAACAGAGTTTATTTTGCAATAGAAAAAAAATCAAATGGTGAAAAAGTTTATAGAGAGGGTACAGATGATGCACCAATGGTATTGTGGCATGTTTCCAGGCGGGTTCCAGCATGAGGAGTACGCACAGAGCTTATTTTTGATGGATGTCGCTTCCGGTATGTATCTGTCGGGATAGTGAGGTTGCACTTTCCATTCCACATTTTCCCATCATCGTGTCTCATTATGATCATGTATTTTTAAAGAACTAAAACACAGCCATCATTCTTTGATCCATGTTGTTCGGCTGGACATTTACTGTATGAACTTTGAAGACTACAACACACTAAAGTTGGAAATAACAACATAAAACGTGATTAAACCTTACAAAAAAAAAACAAATCATGGAACTAAAACATCAAACCCATCAAAATTGTGGTGTGCACGTGACACAGTAAAGGGAACGTGTAATTGCCACGTGTTTACAATAAAACACATTAGACACATATCCTGCACTCTGAGATCTAAGTTTACATTATGAATTATTAATACTTATTGTCAGCAATACATGCAGTAACCTACGAGGGGTCACACATAGTCTAGAAAGGGTGTTTTTGTTGTTGTTCTTATCTATTAGTAAAGCTAACTTTTTTGTTAGCTGATGAGCTTTTCAACTAACTTTGAAATTATCAGCGGACCAATTAACCTCCGCTAAATTTAGTTCTGATAACTTTTAGACCACTAACATATTTTTGCAGGCATAGTAAATAAAGCTTAACAGTTAAACACATTTGTAAAGACTGAAATCATACATTTTAGTGCCAGAATTTCTAGGTGCAGCCAGGGTGTAGAGGGGGTCTGGTTTGGGAACCACAGAATCTCGTCTCTGCTCTTAAGGCTATGAAATTGGGCTATTAGTAAAAAAAAAGTATAAAAGGGGGTGTTCACAATAATAGTAGTGTGGCATTCAGTCGGTGAGTTTGTCAATTTTGTGGAACAAACAGGTGTGAATCAGGTGTCCCCTATTTAAGGATGAAGCCAGCACCTGTTGAACATGCTTTTCTCTTTGAAAGCCTGAGGAAAATGGGATGTTCAAGACATTGTTCAGAAGAACAGCGTCGTTTGATTAAAATGTTGATTGGAGAGGGGAAAACTTATACGCAGGTGCAAAAAATTATAGGCTGTTCATCTACAATGATCTCCAGTGCTTTAAAATTGACACAAAAAAAATAGAGACGCGTGGAAGAAAATGGAAAACAACCATCAAAATGGATAGAAGAATAACCAGAATGGCAAAGGCTCACCCATTGATCAGCTCCAGGATGATCAAAGACAGTTTGTAGTTACCTGTAAGTGCTGTGACAGTTAGAAGACGCCTGTGTGAAGCTAATTTATTTGCAAGAATCCCCCGCAAAGTCCCTCTGTTAAATAAAAGACATGTGCAGAAGAGGTTACAATTTTGCCAAAGAACACATCAACTGGCCTGAAGAGAAATGGAGGAATATTTTGTGGACTGATGAGAGTAAAATTGTTCTTTTTGGGGCCAAGGGCCACTGACAGTTTGTGAGACGACCCCCAAACTCTGAATTCAAGCCACAGTTCACAGTGAAGACAGTGAAGCATGGTGGTGCAAGGATCATGAGCTGGGCATGTTTCTCCTACTATGGTGTTGGGCCTATATATCGCATACCAGGTATCATGGATCAGTTTGGATATGTCAAAATACTTGAAGAGGTCATGTTGCCTTATGCTGAAGAGGACATGCCCTTGAAATTGGTGTTTCAACAAGACAATGACCCCAAGCACACTAGTAAACGAGCAAAATCTCGGTTCCAAACCAAAAAAATTAATGCCTCGCAGATGTGAAGAAATCATGAAAAACTGTGGTTATACAACTAAATACTCGTTTAGTGATTCACAGGATTGCTAAAAAAGCAGTTTGAACATTATAGTTTTGAGTTTGTAGCATCAACAGCAGATGCTACTATTATTGTGAACACTTTTCTACTTTTTTTTACTAAGAGCCAAATTTCATAGCCTTAAGAGTGTGCATATCATGAATGCTTGGTCTTGTATTTGTGAGAATCTACTGAATCTACTGGTACCTTGTTTCCCATCAAAACCTGGATTCATCTTTTTAGTCACATAGCACTAATATTATTCTGAACACTACTGTATGTATATATATATATATATATATATATATATATATATATATATATATATATATATATATATATATATATATATATATATATACACATATAGGGAGTTGTAAGAAGGTAAACAACATTTCAGCACTGATGTTTGCAAAGCGAAACTGTGAGCAAACAATGTCGATCAACCGCATTGGGAAAAATGAAGTCACTTGTCAGATTTTCCTATCAAGCAATCAGATTTTTAAAATGAGTCCAGATACAGGAGGGAAGAAAGGTTGTGGAAAAAGAGATGATGTGGAGCATGTACTACGCTATATAAAAATAAAATGTCTGCAGTCACTTTGATTGAAGTGCTCACTAAAAGCTTGTGCAGATGAAATATCCTTGCACACAGTAAGTGGAAGGTGACCTGGTGATTTATTTACAATATAAATGTGCACACATCAGGCATGCGCTTTCAGTGGCAATGGAGGGAGAGGAGAAACCCAAAAAGGAGAACGTAAGAGATAAACACCATTCAGATGTGTGCCGACTGAAGTGAGATCATATTAATTTTGCCTTAAAGGTGCCCTTCATGACTTTTTATACATTACTAGAACAGCTGCATGTTTCCGATATACATATTTAATGGCTTAAAGAAGCAGCACTCCCTCTGTGCTCTCAGCTTTACTCTTCCCTGTTTACGTTCTCACTGTGCGTATGAGCATGTGATTTCTGATTTTGTAAACCTGCATGTGATTTCCATTTATGCAGGTTTTGCGCATGAGATTTCCATGTGTGCATGTATCATGCATGTGAGGCTGTCCGTGTGAAACCACTTTCCTCTGCAGTACTTTGTATTCACCACACAGGCTTTTACCACATAAAGCTGTTACACCTGTTGAAAGGTACCACGTTCTGTTCCTTATCTTAGATTAGAGAGGAGGGGCCAAAAAGGGAAACGTTTGATCCTTAAGAGTGAGTCAAAACAGTGCTTAAAGACATGTAGCAGAAAAACAAACTCATTGCGGGTGTTTTTTCTTCCTATTTGATTTTTTGAAATAACATAATTTGGGCAGTAGTAGCGATATAAAGATGTATGGGAGAAAAATGTCTGACTAGTTTATGTATTAAGAACTTGGCTGTCACATTCATACAAAATTTGCACCCACAGTGGCAGAACAGCAACACTTGAAAGTCATGAAATGACACGCACATCACAAAATGTATTGGCGTGCAGGGTCAAAAAAATAGCATCAAAAGCAAAAAAGAAAGAGACCTGCACAGCCAGTCAGCTCCCAAGCAAACCTTTAATACAGCACCAAAAAATGTGACGTTTCGGGCCTCGCCCTTCCTCAGACATAATTATCATGTCAGGATGCACCTGTATATAAACACACCAATGATTAGCAACATTAGAACAGCAACACTTACCACAGCGTCGTACTTATTCTTTTCAACTTCTTTCTTTCATGCTAGCTCACAAAACTCCTCACAGTCACCTGGAAAATTATTTCAGCTTTCCACGTGATCAGATTTTGTGACTTTCCCCTTGATGTTTTTCGGTTTGGCTCATTAGAAAAATTGGGCACTTATGAGTCTATTGTGAATCCATTAATTTTAAACCTAGCAACCATTTGTGTCGAATTAGCCAAGCGGCTCACAAAAGGCTGTGATATCATCACTTCTGCACTCTATGGGTTGAACCTCTCGCCTGTCTCACTCCCATCAGTGAGGTGACTACATTAAGTCCAGTGCGCTGTCCTAGCCAAAGTATACTGTAGTAGGTTAATGTAAGTATAGCTAACAAGCTTGTTTCATTAACGTCTTACCTTCAGAGGTTCCTAATCAGATTGTGGCAAGTGTCTATGGATGAATGCTAAAATTAAAGAGTATCTAACTGTTGCCTTAACTGACAATAAAACTAACAAGCTAACATTTTCAATTTTTCAATTTATTTTCATTTATATAGCGCCAAATCACAACAGAGTTACCTCAAGGTGCTTCACACAAGTAAGGTCTAACCTTACTAACCCCCAGAGCAACAGTGGTAAGAAAAACCTCCCTCTGAGGAAGAAACCTCAAGCAGTTCAGACTCAGTGGTGACCCTCTGCTTGGGCCATGCTGCAGACATAAATTGCAGAACAAGTCACAAAACGAATATACAGGAAATGCAGTTGGTGCACAGGACAGGAGGGTCTGCAGCACAAATACCACGCCCGTCTCTGGATGGAGCCACACCTTAAACAGAGAGAAAAACAGAATCAGGAAACAGAAAGACAAGAAATACAGTATAATTTGAAAGCATTAAACGAAAAGAAAAACAGGAAATACGAGGGCTGTCCATAAAGTATGGGTCCTTTTTATTTTTTTCAAAAACTATATGGATTTCATTCATATGTTTTTACGTCAGACATGCTTGAACCCTCGTGCGCATGCGTGAGTTTTTCCACGCCTGTCGGTGACGTCATTCGCCTGTGAGCACTCCTTGTGGGAGGAGTCGTCCAGCCCCTTGTCGGAATTCCTTTGTCTGAGAAGTTGCTGAGAGACTGGCGCTTTGTTTGATCAGAATCTTTTCTAAGCCTGTGAGACACATCGAAGTGGACACGGTTCGAAAAATTAAGCTGGTTTTCGGTGAAAATTTTAAAGGCTGATGAGAGATTTTGAGGTGATACTGTCGCTTTAAGGACTTCCCACGGAGCGAGATGTCGTGCAGCGCTCTCAGGCGCCGTCGTCAGCCTGTTTCAAGCTGAAAACCTCCACATTTCAGGCTCTATTGATCCAGGACGTCGTGAGAGAACAGAGAAGTTTCAGAAGAAGTCGGTTTCAGCATTTTATCCGGATATTCCACTGTTAAAGGAGATTTTTTTAATGAAAGACGTGCGGGCGGATTGCAGCGTCGGCTTGCAGCCGCCGCAACGCTCCGCCACAGGAAAAACACCTCCGTTGGAAGCCTTAAGGACAAGTTGGAACATGTCCAGCTGTTAAACAATTTCTCATATACTCACTCCACTGAAAGTCATCAAAAGCCGCCTGGATTTTACAAATGGTTATCAACACGGAGGTGTTTTTCCTGTGCTGCCGCACCGCGCCAGCTGCGTCCCGACGCGCGGACCCATCCGCACGTCTTTCATTAAAAAAATCTCCTTTAACAGTGGAATATCCGGATAAAATGCTGAAACTGACTTCTTCTGAAACTTCTCTGTTCTCTCACGACGTCCTGGATCAATAGAGCCTGAAATGTGGAGGTTTTCAGCTTGAAACAGGCTGACGACGGCGCCTGGGACCGCTGCGCGATGTCTCGCACCGTGGGAAGTCCTTAAAGCGACAGTATCACCTCAAAATCTCTCATCAGCCGTTAAAATTTTCACCGAAAACCATCTTAATTTTTCGAACCATGTCCACTTCGATGTGTCTCACAGGTTTACAAAAAATTTTGATCAAACAAAGCGCCAGTCTCTCAGCAACTTCTCAGACAAAGGAATTCCGACGAGGGGCTGGACGACTCCTCCCACAAGGAGTGCTCACAGGCGAATGACGTCACCGACAGGCGTGGAAAAACTCACGCATGCGCACGAGGGTACAAGCATGTCTGATGTAAAAACATATGAATGAAATCCATATAGTTTTTGAAAAAAATAAAAAGGACCTATACTTTATGGACAGACCTCGTACTAAGGTGCTCACCGGCCACTAGCCCACATTAGTTAGATTTCTAAAGCTAACATTTGCCTTACTTAGTATTGCTTAGATAGGGTATCAAAAAACAACCCATCATCCTTGTCATGACACCTGGGTAATCAATCAAGTGGGGGATTGCCTGTTGGGGTGAAATACGATGGAGACCATGTGTGCACCGTGGCCAATACAGTAACCATGAGGACCCAACAGGAACCCTGAACATGAGACCTAATGGGGCTCTTTTGAACCAGGAAGTCCTCAACGGCAGATCAGGTGAAGGAAGTGATGACATGTAACCCAACGGCTGTGAAGGCAGATGATGGCTGCAGCAGGTCCTCAGACCCCAATCATCTTGGATTTTCCAGCCATCGAACCAGGATATGAATCTGTCAAGGAACGTGTGTTTGTCGGTGTGCAACAACATTTGGGGAGGTGATGGTCCAGTACTTAAGTGTTGGGCTTGAGACCAGAGGATCCTCGGTTCAAATCCCATCCTGACTAGAAAATCACTAAGGGCCCTTGGGCAAGGTCTTTAATCCCCCAGTTGCTCCCGGTGTGTAATGGGTGCCTTGTATGGCAGCACCCTCATATTGGGGTGAATATGAGGCATTGATGTGTAAAGTGCTTTGAGCGTTTGATGCAGATGGAAAAGCGCTATATAAATGCAGTCCATTTACCATTTTGCCATTCCCACATTAAACAAACTCACTCACAGGCATCCAGGAATCTACTAAGAGAGAATCGTCCTTGCCACTGAGGGATTGCCACGACAAAGATTACTTAGCTAATATTACATAATCAATCAATCAATCAATTTTTATTTATATAGCGCCAAATCACAACAAACAGTTGCCCCAAGGTGCTTTATATTGTAAAAATTAAGTAAGGGCCCCCGTGACTTTCATTTTGTAATTCACTTTTGTTATTGTGTTAACAAACTGTCAAGGTTGGACTCACTTTTCTTTCACTGAGTGCATTTTCTAAAAAGTACACAAGGAATTTGGCAAACTCAAACAGTGATGTAAATTCTGCACATTGTGACATCTATTAGAAGGATTAGCTCCTTGACACAAAAATAATCCCTCTAGATTTTTTGATAAATGCTCAAGGAATCAATATCCAAAAAAGAACATATTGTATGCTGTACCTATTATACTGGCATGTTTTTACCATTTTATCACGTGATTTGCACAAAGGACATGCTGAAAGTACAAAAGATATTGTGGTGACAAACATCATTATGTACATTTCTAGTATGTAAAAAGTCTAAATTTGTCAGCAAGTGGAAAACAATAGGTTTCTCATTCGATCATTAAGTCCTTTTGTGATTATCATATCAGTTTTACAACTATTATCAGCTGTTAAAAATAGTCCGAAAGATAGCGAGAAAGAGAGAGACGGGTAATGAAAGGCAGAATGAGACAGGAAGAGAGAGAAGGAGAACGTTTCAGCTTTCAGAGCTATTGATCTGAGCAAAGACAATCTGCTCCTCTCTACTGCTGGGTAAAACGTGCTGCTGACCTTGGAAGAACATCATTAAGTTTGAGGAGACGCCAGCCTAAAAACAAACTGAAAACGACTGAGACGCTGATCTCTTATTAGCCAGGCAGAAGTGAAGTGGATAATTAGGGAGATTTTCATTGTGATAGAAATTGAGATGCCACTCAATATAATAAGCTGCCGGTGCGACAGATCATTAGAGAGGAAACAACAGCAGTTTTCGCTCAGGGAGTGAAGCGCAGTGCGCGTGGGATACAATCAATGGGATTCTTCCCAAATGGTGTCGGCACGCAACGCAGGAACAAGGTTGTAATAAATTACAGCCGCCGTCGACAGCTACAGTTTAGTTACAGACACTTACATCAGCGAATTGACGAGTTATAGCACAGGACGTCTGGATTGACTTTTTAAAAATATTTATTTAGATATATTTTTTGGTTTGTGTTGATGCAGCACCTCATTTAGGCGCTGATGTTTTGACTGCATTTTGCATGTTTTTGTGCTTTGTGTTAATTTGGATAATTTGATCATTTGTTTGCAGGAGTTTCAGTCCTCATGCACTGTCACTGTAAAAGCCCCAGTCCCATATAAGCCCCATATATATATATATATATATATATATATATATATATATATATATATATATATATATATATATATATATATATATATATATATATATATTTTTTTTTTTTTTTTTGAGTTACCAACAAGCTATGCTAACAGGCACTAAAAATTCTGACACGCTTATTTTCATGGAATAACTACTTAATGTCATCAAGCTACAGATAGCTGCTATACATGCTAACAGAATTAGCATACAACATTAAATAAGATGAAAATTTAATTTGATTACAGACCCTGCAGTGGGTCCGTAATCAACTTTTCTGCAGCGCAGCTTTGCTTTGAACCTTGAACCAATCGAAGCAGTGATTCGCAGATTGAAGCAGTGCTTTCATCTATTGCTTCGTTCATTCATTTTTTTCTTTTGCTTAATTTTCCCCCACGAAAACCCTAAAGAGCATACATCTGTGAGTATTATTTACCTTTTTTATGTTAAACCGACCTGTTATGGTCTTCTGAAACAGTTGATAGATGTATTTTATAACTTAAAAACAGGAATGATGCTAACGCCTTAGCATGTCTATGGCATTTCCAATGTTAAAGTTAGCATTAAGCAGTTGCAGCTGTCATCACGTTCGGGTCCATTTGTTTTCAAATTGTAATATTTTTTAAATTTATTTTTGTTTATATATTAATAATCTAATGATTAGTTAGTATATACAGTTTTAGAGAGAATAGAAACACAACAGAAAAAATATAAAACCAACTAACAATGAACATTAATAAATACATACATACATACAGAAATAAATAAGTGTTTCCTCTGAACACCTAGTGACTCTTAACACCTCCACTTCATCCCTGTTTTATTTAAGTTTAATGACAATTTGTTTTGGTCAAACCATATTTTCAATTTGTTAAGTTCTTCAGTGATTTCCTCCAGAACTATCTGCCAAGCGAGAAAACTGCTGCATCCTAGTAAGAGCAGAATACTACTGGAATGAATCTGAATAAGGAAAGTTGTTTTTTTCCTCGCTAAATGGATGCTGCACTCACTGCAGTTTATTGTCTGGAATAGTCCCAGATTGCATTTCAGAGCTTCTAGAATTCAAACATTTCCGTGCACGTGGTGTTGGGGGGTAATTTTGGGTTTCAGCTTTTTTTTGTTTTTCACCACTTTCATCCTTGAATATGTCAATCATGAGTCATTTTGTGCAGATTAAATTGCATCACATTGCATATTTCTGCAGTCAGATGAGTTTAAGATGTGGACTGAAGGCAGCCGGCAGCGTCCAATCAAGGGCCTCGTTAAATTTCCACGTCACACGGCGGCCAGTAAAGCAGAGCCACACTGAGGATGGAGTTTGCTGATACACACAGTAACTGCAGTTGTGAACTGGCTGAGCACCAAAAATCTCTTCAGCACAAACAGGAAGTGCACTCGTAAAATAAAATGAGAAGTCCTTGGTTTGAATTGCTCTGAAATTTAAAGGCGGAGTCCTTCTGTGGACCTTCAAAATCCAGCTGAACCATCAGTGAACGGCTTTTGTTTTTTATTCTCATCACTCATGCAGCTAAACCTCATTTACTATGAGCCTATATACAGTATAAGTGGCATCTTGTTATTTCTCTCATTATGCTGCAGCAGCATTGTTAATTACTTTTCAGGAAGTGCAGAGTGTTTTCTGGGTCAGCTGTTCTTGGTTATTGTTGTTGTTTTAATTTAAGCTGATTACTTTAATTGTTCATTTTTTTTAAATGCCTCACTACCCTTTAAAATGCCATGTTAATATGATTATGACCTATTATCAAAGAACAAAACACAGCTCAACTGAAACATGCAGTGTGCTTTTCTTTACACACACACACACACACACACACACACACACACACACACACACACACACACACACACACACACACACACACACACACACACACACACACACACACACACACATCTTAGTATCTTAGCTGTGCCTAGGGCTGCACCTCTGATTGTGTGCCTGAAATCTGCTGGAGCCACTCTTCCAATTTGGGGGTTACAGTTGGATAGTGTAGTGGTAGATTTGCTGCCTTTGGAACAACAGGTTATGGGTTCAAACTCCAGTCAGGACACACATCCAGTAAGGGTCCCCAGGCTAGACCCCCATGCTACTCCCCCAGCCCACCTTGAAATTATCAGCAAGAGACAAGTAAAGGAAGCCTGGGTTAACAGTTATTGAGGACCCAGGATACACTGATGATAAATGGGCTACTGGAACAATATGTACATGGACAAGGACTGACAACATGGAACCACAATTCCAATGAAGTTGGGATGTTGTGTGAAATGCAAATAAAGATTATATTATGATTATATTATGGAATGTAGATGATGGAATCCCTAAATTCCTTGCAATTGAACGTTGAGAAACATTGTTCTTAAACTGTTGGACTATTTTGTTCACAAAGTGATGATCCTCACCCCATCTTTGCTTGTGAATGTCTGAGCCTTTTGGGGATGCTCCTTTTTTACCCAATCATGACATTCACCTGTTTGCAATTAACCTGTTCACCTGTGGAATGTTCCAAACAGGTTTTCTTTGAGCATTCATCAACTTTCCCAGTCTTTTGTTGCCACTGTCCCAGCTTTTGTGAAACGTGTTGCAGACATCCATTTCAAAATGAGCAAATATTTGCACAAAAACAATGAAGTTTATCAGTTTGAACATTAAATATCTTGTCTTTGTGGTGTATTTAATTGAATATAACTTGAAGAGGATTTGCAAATCATTGTATTCTGTTTGTATTTACATTTTACACAACGTCCCAACTTCATTGTGTGTGTATATATATATAATACAATACATATCGAGACACATGGGCTATGATATAATTCCAGAACAATACTTTTTAACATACAACAATTCTGAAGCGGTATGATGCAGTCCTGTAAATTTCTTGGGGGTTTTATTGATGACAAATTAAACTGGAAAACACATATCAATTATGTTAAATCTAAAGAGTCTAAAGCCATTACAATCCTGTATAAAGCAAAAGATGTCCTCTCGCAACATTCATTAACTGTTTTATTAAGTGATATATCACCTATTGCATTGAGGTTTGGGGAAACACATACAAAACTAATACAAAACCAATATTTTACTACAAAAGACAGCCGTAAGAATTATTAGTGACAAACCCTACCGTGAAGCAACAAACCCATCGTTTGTCGGTTTACATATTTTAAAATTCTGGGACTTGGTTGAGTACAATGGTCTAGTGATTAAGGCGTTGTTGGTTAATGCATGTGTAAAATACAGCCTTATTTTATTATTGTGGGCTTCACTTAGTCATGTCATATACATCCACAACAACAGGGGAGGTGATGGTCTAGTGATTAAGGCATTGGGCTTGATACCAGAAGATCCTGGTTCAGATGACCTCTAATTTCCTGCTTTTAAACTCAGATAAAACTGAAGTTATTGTACTTGGCCCCACAAATCTTAGAAACATGGTGTCTAACCAGATCCTTACTCTGGATGGCATTACCCTGACCTCTAGTAATACTGTGAGAAATCTTGGAGTCATTTTTGATCAGGATATGTCATTCAAAGCGCATATTAAACAAATATGTAGGACTGCTTTTTTGCATTTACGCAATATCTCTAAAATCAGAAAGGTCTTGTCTCAGAGTGATGCTGAAAAACTAATTCATGCATTTATTTCCTCTAGGCTGGACTATTGTAATTCATTATTATCAGGTTGTCCTAAAAGTTCCCTAAAAAGCCTTCAGTTAATTCAAAATGCTGCAGCTAGAGACCTGACGGGGACTAGAAGGAGAGAGCATATCTCACCCATATTGGCCTCTCTTCATTGGCTTCCTGTTAATTCTAGAATAGAATTTAAAATTCTTCTTCTTACTTATAAGGTTTTGAATAATCAGGTCCCAGCTTATCTTAGGGACCTCGTAGTACCATATCACCCCAATAGAGCGCTTCGCTCTCAGACTGCAGGCTTACTTGTAGTTCCTAGGGTTTGTAAGAGTAGAATGGGAGGCAGAGCCTTCAGCTTTCAGGCTCCTCTCCTGTGGAACCAGCTCCCAATTCAGATCAGGGAGACAGACACCCTCTCTACTTTTAAGATTAGGCTTAAAAGTTTCCTTTTTGCTAAAGCTTATAGTTAGGGCTGGATCAGGTGACCCTGAATCATCCCTTAGTTATGCTGCTATAGACTTAGACTGCTGGGGGGTTCCCATGATGCACTGTTTCTTTCTCTTTTTGCTCTGTATGCACCACTCTGCATTTAATCATTAGTGATCGATCTCTGCTCCCCTCCACAGCATGTCTTTTTCCTGGTTCTCTCCCTCAGCCCCAACCAGTCCCAGCAGAAGACTGCCCCTCCCTGAGCCTGGATCTGCTGGAGGTTTCTTCCTGTTAAAAGGGAGTTTTTCCTTCCCACTGTAGCCAAGTGCTTGCTCACAGGGGGTCGTTTTGACCGTTGGGGTTTTACATAATTATTGTATGGCCTTGCCTTACAATATAAAGTGCCTTGGGGCAACTGTTTGTTGTGATTTGGCGCTATATAAATTAAATTGATTTGATTTGATTTGAGATATATATATATATATATACACACACACACACACACACACAGTGGTCCCTCGTTTATTGCGGGAGTTATGTTCTAAAAATAACCTGCGATAAGCGAAATCCGCCAAGTAGTCATCGCTATTGCCTTGGGGCAACTGTTTGTTGTGATTTGGCGCTATATAAAAAAATTGATTGATTGATTGATCCCAGCCTGACTGGAAAATCACTAAGGGCCATTGGGCAAGGTCTTTAATCCCCTAGTTGCGCCTGGTGTGTAGTGAGCACCTTGTATGGCAGCACCCATACAAGGCGCTGCCTTGTATGGATGCTGAGGCGTGAATGTGAGGGGTGAATGTGAGGCATTATTTGTAAAGCGCTTTGAGCGTCTGATGCAGACGGAAAAAGCGCTATATTTACCATTCATTCAAATCATGTATAAAGTCAAAAACAATTTTTTTCCTCAACATGTCCAGGATCTGTTCAAAATGAGAGAGTCCAATTACAATTTGAGAGGAACGTTAGTATTTGAGAAGTCAAAGATTCAGACTACTGTAAAAAGTCATTGCATTTCTGCTAAAGTTGTTAATATTTGGAATAACTGTCCTGATAACATCAAATTATCTGGTATATTAGTCAGCTTTAAAAGGCTCTATAAGAACAATATAATTATTTCTTATAATGATGAATTAGGTTTATAGATTTTTGTTACTGCTTTGGTGGGACTGTGCAATGTGTTTGGCTGTGCTTTCTTTCTTTTTGATTCATTTATGCGGTTTGTGCTGGCATTTGCTGTTGGAAGTATGCATATATGTGTATGTATGTATATATAAATAAGGGGTGGGCATTTATAACCTTTGCTTCTGCCTACACCCTTTCAGTCACACATATTCACTGTTAAATTGTCTTATTTATGAGTGTTTTGTTATTGTTGAGTCTGTGTGCCGAATAAATTCATTTAATTCATTCAGTTCTACCATTAAGACTCAGGAGACTAGAATCAGTTAACCATTCAGTCCATGGTGATACTGTCCGGAATGTTAGAACAGTCTTTGGAGGTCCTAATCTTGATGGTCATGAGGGTGCATTCTTCCATAATCCTGCATTTGGAAGTAGGCAGGGGCAGAGCCTCCTCCATGCATCAGACAGAGACCAACTGGTGGTAGTGGAGAGGAAGAGGTAGCATTTTAGGTCAACAACTGCAAACAGCGGATGTGTAAGTTGAAACTGGCATTTTCCAAAAAGTGTACAATTAATATTGGTCATGACTTGACTAAAAGGGGACAGGGTGCTTCCTATTAGAGAGAGTTTTGAAATCTGAGTCTTTGGAGTAGAACTTATGCTTATTTTATTTGTTTAATATTAACATTAATTTTCTGTGATACATTTTTAAAAAGTTACTGTGGCATTGATTAGCTTTAAATACATATTTCCTGGAAAATGGGGGACCTTCTTCTGTTTGCCTTTTTTCTCACCACTGGGGGGAGCGCAGCATACAGTAGCACGGGCTGCAGCATTGAAGAAGCCCAGAAGAAGTAGCCAGCTGTTATTAGCAAGCATAATTTTGCTTTTCTGGACCTGTATGACATTATTAACAAATTGTGAACTAAACATAATGTTCAAACATTTATGTGTTATCCAGCCTACCACTGACAGGCATATTGTGTTTGTTTTTAAGTCATAAAGTTAACATTGTGTGACCAGTCTCACGAGATCTTCATGCTGGACTTTTATTGAAGACGCGGAAGTAGCAGCAAAACAAGCTTAACCCAACTGACCTACTTACATTATGAGACTTGTATATACACTGTTTATGTGCTGCTTTCAGTGTACTGCAGTCTACTTTAGATAATACTATTATCTTACTCGAAACTAGAGCATCACCCTCCTAGAGCGCAAACCTCCATCAACACTAGTTTCCAATTCCACAAATTTTATCTTGGAAAAAAATATTCAAGGTCAAAGTCCTGTTACAAGTGGCTTTTGATGAGCTAAAATATAATACAAAATATAGATCAACAGGGCTTTTCAATGTTAAAATCAAATATTCGCTAAATCTACTATGTGGATCAGATGCAGATCAAACTGAGGCTGTTCATTGAGAGTATCAGTTTGCACCTCAGTGTCACAAATGAGAGTGACTGAGACACTTTTGATTGAGATATAATGCAAAATGTACATCAAATGAGCTTTTTAATATTAAATTCAAATGTCCACAAAATCCACAGTCCGGATCGGATCCAGATCAAACTTTGTCAGGCGACATTGAATGTCAGTCTGCACCTCACTTTCAAATATGAGACTGATTGGGGCACGTCTGATTAAGATATAATGTCTTAAACTTGAACTTATTTATTTGGCACACAACTCGTCAATAACAAAATATCAGGGCTGGTGGTGGGCTGAAACTGGAAGCAGTGGGAGACCAATGCAGACTCACAGGCATGGTTGGTTTAGTTGAATAATAGGCTTTATCTTGAAACCAGGCATTGGGTTTGGTACACAGGTAGTCAGACATGGAAGCAGATGTATCAGACATGGTACAGGCTGGGACGTGGTCCATAAACCAGGCAGGGTTCGTTCACACAGCGTCGAGGTATATAGCAGGCAAAACAAAGGCAGAGCCAAAATACAGGCAGAGTTCAGGATACGAGAGGCTAGAAAGTGAACAAACTCAACAATCGGGCCGAGAGCGGTGGAACTGTGAGGGTTTTAAAAAGGAGCAAACTAATCAGGTTGATGTGAAGCAGGTGTGTGGAAGGTTCTGGAAAGAGGTGTGGTTAAGTGAACAAAGAAGAGAGAAAAAAGGCAAGAGCGTGCAGGAGGGCAAAACAAAAGTGGTGCAAAGCAAGATAAGTAGGTGACAGAAGAACTAACAGAATAACGTGATGTGTTCTAGACAAACAATAATGCGTGAGCAAAACAAAAAGGGGCAGAACTAAGAAATACTGTGACTAGTCTAAAGAGGACAAAGAGACAAATGACTAACTAGAAAATAAATGATAAGCAAACAAAACCAGAGGTTATGGAAAAGCACAATAAATAACAAACAGAACTTAACCTGATAAGAAACACTACAAGATAAATAACCAAAACCTGAGACTAAAGCATAAAACAATAAATGTGATAAACAGAACAAAACTAAGACTAAAACAACTAAAGGGACCAAGAGTGAAAGCAAAACAATAAGCAGTAAAGTAAAACTATAAATGTGGTAAGCAAATGATACACAGAGAGTAAATCAAACAAAACAATTACAACCGAAGCATGACCATGAAAACTGGACATGACTAAACACAGAAGGCTCAGAGCATAGAAGATGAACAGGGTCAAGAACAATACCAGCAGGGACTAAAGGGCCAGATCATGACACAAAAACTGATATACAAGACAATTCCACAATGACATGTGTGACCAAAAAGGGGGTGAGCAGAAGCAAAGCTTATAAACGCCCACCCCATACATACATACATACATATATACACATTACCTACACATACACATTGAATGAGGTTTTCAATGTTAAATTTAAATGGCTACAAAATCTGTAATCTGGATCAGATCCAGCTCAAACTGTCAGTCAATAAATGATACCAATCCTACATAACACTCTCAAATATGAAATAAATTTTATATTTTTGACAGTTATGAATTTTTGAAAATGTTAAAGATTTTTATTTTTTTAAGGTTATCTCATGATGAATACCTTTTAATTAAATTTGACTTTGACCACATTCTTCAGGATGCAGTCGTCCGACTCCCTTGCCCACTGAGCTTCCTGATCCTCAAGATAGGGCCCTCAAGGTTGTTTCATCTTCTGCAGCGATTACCTTGATTAGTGCACTGAAACCTTAAAATATTAATTCTTTGGGCTGGTGTGGATCCACACAGTCCTGCAGTTTGTTTTGGCGTGGGGAAGAACTCATAGCTATCTCCAGGCACCTGCGGAAATCCAGACGTCTGACCAGTGTCACCGAGGGAACCTGAACCAGCAGAGCAGAACTCGTCAACCTCACAGTTCAGAATCCAAATTTATTTGACAAACACACAGGCTTAAATGACTGTTGAAGGGACTTCAATGTTCCACTTTCCTGTCTTTCTTCTTTTCCTGCCTGTACCATCACAGCAGGATTTCACTGTGGGAATGTGCTGTGGTGCACATATGTTCCCACTGTGGAATAAACACTGACAAGTAAAGAGGATTTTCTTCACTGCAGTCAGGACTGGATATAATGTGGAAAAATTCACACCAGATTTGTGGGTTTTCCTTAAATCACAGTTCTGTGCCGGAAACAATGATTTTATACTAGGAGTTTTTATTGAATTAACTGCAAAGTAATTGTAATTATAAAAGTAATATAAAGTAATATAAAAGCATAATATATATAATAATTATAAAATTATAAATTATAATATATAATTATAAAAGTAATTGTAATTATAAAATGTCCATGTGTAACATGGGTTGACTTGCTCATTAAGTGCATAAACATGTGCACAGTACATTCAGCAGTTTCATGCATAATTGTAAAGGTTAAAGTTTACATACAAAATATTGCACACAAAAGTACTGTACTATTTTCAATAATATTTAATTTACAAAGAAAAAAATGGCAATTTTGTGTTATTTTGACACCTTGTCCAATGTGGGAGGTAAGTTTCAAATTGGTACAAGTACAAGCAAGCTTTTACTTTATTTCGAGATGGTTTTAAATAGTTTTACACCCCTGTTAAAATTGTATAAATAAGTTGTGATCTGGCAAAAGTAGTGATTTAAAAGATTTTAAACAAAAATATGAGTGTTGTTACATTAGTTTCAGCTCCGTTCATTTGTTTTTTAGTGGGATAGCTCAAAAACGCATGCACAGATTAAAAAAATAAACATCTGTGTCACGCTCGGCCAAAAGACCAAGAAGAGTTAGTTAGATTCTGAAGCAAAAGCACACATTGATTTTAATTAATATTTTATTTTAGTTTTGTGTTATTTCACCCTGTCTGTGAATTGCGCCGTTGGTTCCACCTCAAAACATCACCTCTTTATCTGCTCTGTTAATGATCAAGTTAAGTCTTTTAAAGCCAACATTTCTCAAAAATTGACTAAATATTTTTAGATTTTGGATAAAGTAATTAACACACGTATTTCACTGGGTCCAGGTGTCTCACTGGGACATAAGATATTCTGTTATTGTGTTATGGTGTTGTTTTAACCATGGCATGGTATTTTTCCTTGTTTTCCACCGTAAACTTAGAAATAGCTTGAAAATCAGCTACATTTCCATGAATCTCATATCAGAGGTGTCCCGAAGCCACTCCTTTGATATCTTGGCTGTGTGCTCAGGGTCAGTGTCCTGCTGAAAGATGAGCTGTCGCCCCAAGAGTGCTCTTGACTCTTTTTTATAGCAACGTGACCAACACTCCATGTACATATCTTCACTTATTTATATACTTACATTTTTCCCGGGTCTGCTAAGTTAGTTATTTACATTAAAAGGAATCTAAAGACATGCAGGTTAGGTGAATTGGAAACTTTAGAATTGTCCAGGTCTCCTTGCAAAAGAGATCTCCATCTCAACGAGACTAACCTGGTTAAATAAAGATTGAATTTATGAGTTATAGGTGATTAGGGTGACCAAACGTACTGTTTTCCACGGACGTTTCCTGATTTCTCTGAGAAGTCTATCTGAATTTGTTTGTTTAGTTATAGACATACAACCCCAATTCCAATTAAGTTGGGACATTGTGTAAAATGAAAATTAAAAACAGAATACAATGATTTGCAAATCCTCTTCAACCTATATTCAATTGAATACACCACAAAGACAAGATATGTAATGTTCAAACTGATGCAAATATTTGCTCAGGATGCATGCAACACATTTCAAAAAATCTGGGACATTGGTATGTTTACCACTGTGTTACATCACCTTTTCTTCTAACGACACTCAATAAGCATTTGGGAACTGAGGACACTAATTGTTGAAGCTTTGTAGGTTGAATTCTTTCCCATTCTTGCTTGATGTACGACTTCAGTTGTTCAACAGTCCAGGGTCTCTGTTGTCATATTTTGCACTTCATAATGCGCCACACATTTTCAATGGGTGACAGGTCTGGACTGCAAGCAGGCCAGTCTAGTACCCGCACTCTTTTACTACGAAGCCACACTGTTGTAACACTTGCAGAATGTAGCTTGACATTGTCTTGCTGAAATAAGCAGGGATGTCCCTTTAGAAGACGTTGCTTGGATGGCAAGCCCATGCGGTAAGATCCTTTACACAATTAAGTCGGTTTTTAATGGAGTGCCTCCTGAGGGATCGAAGGTCACGGGCATGCAATGTTGGTTTTCGGCCTTGCCGCTTACATGTAGAAAGTTCTCCAGATTCTCTGAATCTTCTGATTATATTATGGATTGTAGATGATGGAATCCCTAAATTACTTGAACTTGAATGTTGAAAAACATTATTCTTAAACTGTTGGACTATTTTTTCATGCAGTTGTTCACAAAGTGGTGATCCTCTCCCCATCCTTGCTTGTGAATGGCTGAGCCTTTTGGGGATGTTCCTTTTATACCCAATCATAACACTCACCTCTTTCCAAACAGGTGTTCTTTGAGCATTCATCAACTTTCCCAGTCTTTTGTTGGCCCGTCCCATCGTTTTTGAAATTATAAGGCATCTTTAGTAAAATTCAAGTATCTCATTGCTGGGCTGAGTGTCCTGGTTAGTCAAAATATGGTCACCCTATAGGTGATGGCTTTTTTTAGTCTTTTCTTATTCTCAAACTCAGTTGCAGAGTGGCACCTCTAATCTTGTTGTATGTGCACAATGACAAATAAAGCTTCTAATCTATTCTATTGTATCCAGTGATAAGTGGTGGCCCAATGGGCTTCAAGTCCTGTGGTGGTTTGACCCAAGACCAACTTCTTGGTGAAATCAAATTGAAATCTGTTGATGTTCTTTTGGGAAATCTTTCAGACACTTGAAAAGTCTAACTAATGAACTAACTAACAGCCAAACTGAGATAAAAAGGCACGCTACAGTCTCCTTAGTCAACTCAGTCTCACACCCAAGTCGGCACATTTCGATGACTTAGGTGTGATGAGTTGGGCACCCCGGTTACCTCTATGTGTGATGTGAAATGCTAAGCCTAACCTTAACCATAACCAAACACAGATAAATGATCCCTGGTAACTCAACACATCGTGATGGAAATGGGCACTGACCCAATGTGGAAAATGTGACGACCTGGAACTGAAAATGCCTAGCCTTCGTCGGGGTAATAATTCCTAGTGCAGCATAAATCTATTGCATACAGTAACTGTACTACGACCGAGTATGTACAATACTGCACAAATCAGTTCAGAAGTCAAATGGGTTCTCAGTCTCGCTTTTCTCCTCCCTCTTTTCTCTCACTCCGCCTTCACTATGTCTTGTCGCTTGCTCATAAATTACAGCAACACAAACACTGAGGTTTTTGAAACCGGATTCCTAATGAGTGTCTCCTTCTCTTCTAATGATGCTCTGCTCTTTGACACTTTAAACTGTGGAAGGCCATTATCCTATGTGTGTGTGTGTGTGTGTGTGTGTGTGTGTGTGTGTGTGTGTGTGTGTGTGTGTGTGTGTGTGTGTGTGTGTGTGTGTGTGCGTGCTCATTGTAAGGGTCAGGATCTTGACAGCAGAGTGTATGCATGATGTTGGTGAGAGACAAATGGCTCGTAGTCCCACTAGACCTCATTAAAGCGGCAAGGAGAGACACGCACTCTCTCATGAACTCACCAAACTCGACATCTAGAAACGAGCACACGTGCATGCATTCCAGCACGTGTGGACATCTGTGCACTTTTTCAAACTCACATACACACCCACTCATCTACACTTTCCACCAACATACGCATGAGTCCAATGTCTGAAAGAGGGCATCAGGGGGAAGTGGTTGGGGTATTACCACTGCACTACATGTACTACATTTCAGTAATACATGTAGTATCATGTTGCTACAACTTTATGCCGCCCATAGTGGAACAAGTGTTTAAGAGCTTTTCTTTTTGTGCCAAGGAAATACTGTACGAGGGCTGTCAATAAAGTATAGGTCCTTTTTATTTTTTCAAAAACTATATGGATTTCATTCATATGTTTTTACGTCAGACATGCTTGAACCCTCGTGCGCATGCGTGAGTTTTTCCACGCCTGTCGGTGACGTCATTCGCCTGTGAGCACTCCTTGTGGGAGGAGTCATCCAGCCCCTCGTCGTAATTCCTTTGTCTGAGAAGTTGCTGAGAGACTGGCGCTTTGTTTGATCAAAATTTTTTCTAAACCTGTGAGACACATCGAAGTGGACATGGTTCGAAAAATTAAGCTGGTTTTCAGTGAAAATTTTAACGGTTGATGAGAGATTTTGAGGTGATACTGTCGCTTTAAGGACTTCCCACGGTGCGAGACATCGTGCAGCGCTCTCAGGCGCCGTCGTCAGCCTGTTTGAAGCTGAAAACCTCCACGTTTCAGGCTCTATTGATCCAGGACGTCATGAGAGAACAGAGAAGTTTCAGAAGAAGTCGGTTTCAGCATTTTATCCGGATATTCCACTGTTAGAGGAGATTTTTTTAATGAAAGACGTGCGGACGGATTGCAGCGTCGGCTCGCAGCCGCCGCGACACTCCGCCACAGGAAAAACACCTCCGTTGGAAGCCTTAAGGACAAGTTGGAACATGTCCAGCTGTTAAACAATTTCTCATATACTCACTCCACTGAAAGCCATCAAAAGCCGCCTGGATTTTACAAATGGTTATCAACACGGAGGTGTTTTTCCTGTGCTGCCACGCCGCGTCGGCTGCGTCCCGACGCGCGGACCCGTCCGCACGTCTTTCATTAAAAAAATCTCCTTTAACAGTGGAATATCCGGATAAAATGCTGAAACTGACTTCTTCTGAAACTTCTCTGTTCTCTCACGACGTCCTGGATCAATAGAGCCTGAAATGTGGAGGTTTTCAGCTTGAAACAGGCTGACGATGGCGCCTGAGAGCGGTGCGCGACGTCTCGCACCGTGGGAAGTCCTTAAAGCGACAGTATCACCTCAAAATCTCTCATCAGCCGTTAAAATTTTCACTGAAAACCAGCTTAATTTTTCGAACCGTGTCCACTTCAATGTGTCTCACAGGTTTAGAAAAAATTTTGATCAAACAAAGCGCCAGTCTCTCAGCAACTTCTCAGACAAAGGAATTCCGACGAGGGGCTGGACAACTCCTCCCACAAGGAGTGTTCACAGGCGAATGACGTCACTGACAGGCGTGGAAAAACTCACGCATGCGCACGAGGGTTCAAGCATGTCTGACGTAAAAACATATGAATGAAATCCATATAGTTTTTGAAAAAAATAAAAAGGACCTATACTTTATTGACAGCCCTCGTATATGCTAGATTTCTAAGTATGAAACCTAAACTTCACAACACGGGTTGGTTCCTCAGTAGAAACTCATTTCCACCATCTCAACAGATGTTCTAGTGATGACACGATCCCTTCCAAATGAAAAACAAAGCACAGTTGCTGTTTATTGGTGGATTGTCATAGCAGGAGGTTGAGCAAGTGCTTCACATCAAAGTGTACAATATTTTCAGGCTATGGAGTCAGTTCCAGTGGTACCACCAGAATGATTTTGTGGGAGTCAAATGATTGCTGTGGGAGACTCAGTTGAGGTGTGCAGCTTGCATCATGAAGCCACTTCTCTGAGCATGATACAGCACCCAGGTGCCTCAGTGCTGAGGACCCCAGCAACTGGTTAAAGCCAGTGGGACACCTGGGTGTCACCTGCCTGTAGCAGATAGATAGTGACGGATTGACAATCTACCTAGGTGTTTTCGAAAGAGGACTCAGGGCAGTTCTATAATGGAGTGGATGTGACGTTGCGTAGCACCAGGACATGCTGCCAAACTTTATTTGACTTGACTTGTCCCACATAAAGAGTAGTCAAGTTCAGCTAGTTTTCTTGTTTAGAGAAATGAATTGTTTTGAGCCTGATTTTACCAGGTTTATGTGCAGGAATAGCAGGTTGGTGTTATTGCACGTGTGTGTGTGTTTGGGGGGCATGAGTAAGAATCATTGATGGAATTCCTTCAAACATGGTGGGATTATTGCTTGAGTGGATATTTATTGCTAGCAGAGCCACTGCTTCTTTGCATCAAAAGGAGCCAGCTGATGTGGCTCGGGCATGTTGTGAGGATGCCCCCTGGTTGTCTCCCTAGGGAAGTCTTCCAGGCATGTCCTACTGGCAGGAGGCCTCGGGGAAGACACAGTGCATGCTGGAGGGATTATATTTCTCATCTGCTTTGGGGTTGCCTCAGGATTGCCCAGGAAAACTTACTAAACTTGGCTAAGGATAGGAAAGTGTGGGATGAGTTGCTTGGTCTGCTGCCACCGCAACCCGGACCTGGATAAACATCAGAAAAATACAGTAAATGAATGAATATCTAGAGGTGAATACATGGTCTGAAAAACACCTTGTTTGTATATCTCACCGGCCAAGGAGCCCAGATGGATATAGTATATAGTATAGTATATATCGATCAGCAAAATATGATACGAATGAATGTCAGACTGAAGTCATATGATGAAGTCATACATGGCTATGTCCAAAACATCATTACACATTAGTATATTTACTTTTACATTTATTTAAGGTGTATAGAGGTGATTCCTTTCATTTGTTTCTTAACTGATTCCTCCTGTGTTTAACAATCACTGGGATAATTTTATCACAAATGTTTATTCTTATTTGTTATTTAAGTTTTCATTTTCTTTCAGATCAGTGGTTCTCATACTTACTCTTTAATTACACCCCTTTTGATGTTGGATAAACATAATCCTCGCGTTGCCAGAAAAACAATTTGATATTTATTGTATGTTACTACATAACAGAGGTTGGAGTCATGAAACGGCAAGCCTTACATCAAAGTAACACTATCAAACTAAAGCACTATTACCCATTTTTTCCTGAGGCCAAAATATGGCCATTGGGTATTGCAAAGGCTTTGCATCTGTGCATCTGTCTGTCTGTGCTCAACATAACTCCAATCCTATTACTGCCAGAGTCTACAGATTGACAGGGAACATTCCTGGGACACAGACCTCAGACAAGTTCTGAGATGGCTAACCTTGACCTATTCTAATGGGTCAAAAGGTCACATTATTTCTACACACTTTCATTGATTACATGCTCATATGGCTGAGGGTATTTAGCCTTATTTTTTTTTTTTTTCTTGGTCACAACTGATATTTCTATTTGTGTGGTTAATCTCTCCTTACTGTATAAATATATATTGAGAACTGCTGTTTTATTTTGTTTGAACTTAGCTTCTGTTGGCGAGTTTATCATTTTGTTTTGTTTTTTCCCACACACGCGCTTACATGCTGCAGTGAGCAGTGGATCGGTGGCACAGCAGCTGCGCGGCAAATTCGTAGAATTCTGGTCGACTTTGTGACCTCACTGCTGTCGTCTTTCAGTCTCGTCCCCTCAAAGTCCAGCTGTCTCGGCGTCAAACAGCTGAGAGACCGCACTAACATCAGACACGTGCCGCGCCTTAAGCTGTGTGCAGCCAACACACACACATCCTGTGAGGGATATTCTCCCTTGGAGGCTTTAAACCAAATTAAACTTTCATCTACTGATACATTTTCAACATCTCCTGGAAGAACAAATCTCTAAATTAGTGCATATTTAAATGATCCTAGATTCAACCTTTCATTTGAACCATCAATGATGGTGTTGAAATAACAGAATACGACGTGGAAGTAGGACCTGGAATGATTTTCCTTTTAATTGTAAACCAAATTTAGTAGAGGACCCTCCTATTGAGTTCGTGACCAATTTTCCGGGAGCAATTTTTTAATGCAGATTCTTGGAGACTGGCCCAAAATAAGAGATTTTAGCTGGGGTATCTTTCTCAAAAGTGTGGGCTAACTCCATCAGGGGGCATTATTCAAAATGGCTGCCAAAAATCTATGATGTACCATAGTTTCACTTTTGACTGGCCTAGAATATTCATCTTGGTGTCTAAATGTATGTTTTGGGGGTCCAGGAATTCATTTCTGCCCTAAAAAGTCATTTATATGGAACACCAGAGGCAAAAATCCAAGATGGCTGCCATAATGGTTACCGTAAACAGGAAAACGGGTATTATGCTCCTATTTGATACTAACAGGGCATGTAATACCTCAACTACAGGGTTTTTCAGAGTGTTTAGTGCAATGTTGTATGTTACAAAGCTCTAATGTGTCTGTATATTGAGATATTCAAGATGGCGGCCAAAATGGCCAAAATGGCTACCACATATGGCCAGATGGCTAGATGGCTACAGTTATTCCATCCCCCCCTCCCCATGAGTGATAAAAGCACAAGTGGATAGTCATGCTTAAAAGTAAAAGTCTTATTTCATTTCAACCACTGATGTCTTTCACATACAGTAATGTGTAACTCCAAGTTCAGTGCACATAAAATGTAACAATCTAGATAGAAATGTAACAACTTTATAATAACAAACAAGATTTATACACTCTCATTATCAATATGTCAGGTTCAGAGTCCTCCAAGAGTCAGGTAAAATCATCATTACAAAACAGTTAAACATCCTCTGTGTCACTGTAATCATCGTCTCCATCACTTTCATCAGACGTGTCATCTTCAACCACGTCCTGCAAGGATCCCAGAAGGTCTTTGGGTAGGCATGGCTTTGTGTATCTAAGGGGGACACATTTCCCATTGTCAAGTTTCCAACCGCTGTTTAGTGGTGATGGGATCAGCTCTTTCATGTGAAAGTGAAGAAAGAGATGAGAGTGGTAGTTAACTCTCTGCACTTTCAGGTTGTGGGAGTCTCTGTCTGGAGGGATTCTTGATGTTGATTTCTTTTTGAGACTCTTCCACTTAAAAGCTCTTGCCTGCCCTAGTGTCTTGCTGGATTTGTCACCATAGATGTACCGTATGGTGAATAAAGCCTTCTTGTCCCGGACATCTTGTGAAGCAGGAAGTGACTTTCCCACAGGCTGCAGCATTTCCCTAGCTTCGTTGAACAAACCTTTGCTGAACACAGATAGCGAACATTCCTCTTGACACTTGCATGAAAGGATTTGTTTGAGGAGAACATTCGCTCTTTGCAGAAGGTTGAGAACTGATTTTCTCCATCACTCAGAGCAGAATCAAAGTCTTTGACAAGGCTGTCTGAAGCATACATTGCTGACATTAAGGTTTGCAGCCTGGTGTCTTCCAAATTGAATGGATCACATTGGAATTCCTCAATCCAAGCTTGCAAGTCCTGCACAGCTCATTCATCCTCCTGCCATCTGGTTTTGGCATTCTCGCTGTGTGCTTGTTCTGATTCACTAGACATGGCAGTATCATGCAATGAAGATCACAGTATTAACAGTGCGGGTGTGTGTGAGCAGCATCTTCTCATGTTTTAAGTTCTTTAGCCAACCAGCCATCAGCTTAGAGCCTTTGTTCATGGTCATTTCAATCCACAGGTCTAGTGGCAGGCATGAGTAGGGCTTGCTTGTCATGGATTGAGCAGACAGGCCAGTTGCCATGTAGTGAGCTTTGTCTTCTGGAAGACTTTCCATCTCTATCCTTCATAGTGAAAATAACTGTAGCCATATGGCCATATGTGGTAGCCATTTTGGCCGCCATCTTGAATATCTCAATATACAGACAAGTTACAGCTTTGTAACATACAAAATTGGACTAAACACCCTGAAAAACCCTGTAGTTGAGGTTATTACATGCCCTATTAGTATCAAATAGGAGCATAATACCCGTTTTCCTATTTACGGTAACCATTATGGCAGCCATCTTGGATTTTTGCCTCTGGTGTTCCATATAAATGACTTTTTAGGGCAGAAATGAATTCCTGGACCCCCAAAACATACATTTAGACACCAAGATGAATATTCTAGGCCAGTCAAAAGTGAAACTATGGTACATCATAGATTTTTGGCAGCCATTTTGAATAATGCCCCCTGATGGAGTTAGCCCACACTTTTGAGAAAGATACCCCAGCTAAAATCTCTTATTTTGGGCCAGTCTCCAAGAATCTGCATTAAAAAATTGCTCCCGGAAAATTGGTCACGAACTCAATAGGAGGGTCCTCTACTAATTATGCATTAACTCAGAACAATTAAACTACATGAAATTCATGAAGACTGAAAAGACTGTTAAACCATGTTAAAAATCATAGCTAAAGCTTGTAGAATATTTTAAAAATCAGGGTAAAATATCAATAACATACCTTATAGTAAAAAAGCCACACATTCTTGTGTAAATTCCTGTAAATCCACTCAAAGCCACAGTGTCTTTCTTCCCATGAAAAAGTCTACATTAATAAAAACTAATTTACATTGTTGTGTAAATTCATGTAGCCTAAATTCATTCAAAGCCACAATGCCTTTTTTTTTCAATGAAAGAAAGTCTAGATTAATGAAAAGAAAAAAGGCACATAATCTTTTCTGAAATCCTGTTTGAACAGCACAATGTTTATTTTCCAGAGAGAGAAAAAAGTTCTTACCAGTTCGCTTTTCCCGTTTATCTTTCAGGTGTGTTCATGAAGCCAGCAACAATTCAACGGATTCTTGTCCTTATCAGACTTTTTCAAACCGTCTTTCTCACCATCTTCGCTTTGTCTGATGTCGCTCTGTGACACAGACATGCTGCAAAATTTTTCTTTTAAAAACTTGAAAGTTCTAAAACTTTGCGATGTCCACATGCTACATTTAGCTAAGCTTCGCACAGGAGCCACACAGTGTCACTGCAGCAACCAACCAGTCCCGCTTTACGACAACTGTCGTAACAGCCAGGCTTTGAGTGGCATTTATTCTCCTCGAAACGCTGCGGATCCGAGTAAACTGATATGTACGCAGATCAGTGTCCGCGGACTTATAAAACTTGCATGATGTCATAAAAAAGAACGCTTTGTGATAAGCATTTTAAAAACTCAGTAACGATCATGATTAAAGAGTACAACACTAACACCCCCCCACCCCGCCCATGATGAAATCTGTGGAATCGCAGTTTTTCACAGCCCTGCTCATTCCAATGCTCATAAGTGTGCTCCTGCAGGTGTTCCACCTGCTGCTACTGCTGTGCCTGATGTTTGGGAAAACGAGCAAGACAAGACCTGCGTGGAGCCACACATCTGGCTCTCTCCGTCTCCTGCTCCTCTCTGCACCACTCCATGGTACAGAGCCCAACTAAGCATGCAGTCACAAAGTTCTTCTGCTGTGGATTAATGTATACTCAACAAAAATATAAACGCAACACTTTTGGTTTTGCTCCCATTTTGTATGAGATGAACTCAAAGATCTAAAACTTTTTCCACATACACAATATCACCATTTCCCTCAAATATTGTTCACAAACCAGTCTAAATCTGTGATAGTGAGCACTTCTCCTTTGCTGAGATAATCCATCCCACCTCACAGGTGTGCCATATCAAGATGCTGATTAGACACCATGATTAGTGCACAGGTGTGCCTTAGACTGCCCACAATAAAAGGCCACTCTGAAAGGTGCAATTTTGTTTTATTGGGGGGGATACCAGTCAGTATCTGGTGTGACCACCATTTGCCTCATGCAGTGCAACACATCTCCTTCGCATCATCCGTGAAGAGAACACCTCTCCAACATGCCAAACGCCAGCGAATGTGAGCATTTGCCCACTCAAGTCGGTTACGACAACGAACTGGAGTCAGGTCGAGACCCCGATGAGGACGACGAGCATGCAGATGAGCTTCCCTGAGACGGTTTCTGACAGTTTGTGCAGAAATTCTTTGGTTATGCAAACCGATTGTTTCAGCAGCTGTCCGAGTGGCTGGTCTGAGACGATCTTGGAGGTGAACATGCTGGATGTGGAGGTCCTGGGCTGGTGTGGTTACACGTGGTCTGCGGTTGTGAGGCTGGTTGGATGTACTGCCAAATTCTCTGAAACGCCTTTGGAGACGGCTTATGGTAGAGAAATGAACACTCAATACACGAGCAACAGCTCTGGTTGACATTCCTGCTGTCAGCATGCCAGTTGCACGCTCCCTCAAATCTTGCGACATCTGTGGCATTGTGCTGTGTGATAAAACTGCACCTTTCAGAGTGGCCTTTTATTGTGGGCAGTCTAAGGCACACCTGTGCACTAATCATGGTGTCTAATCAGCATCTTGATATGGCACACCTGTGAGGTGGGATGGATTATCTCAGCAAAGGAGAAGTGCTCACTATCACAGATTTAGACTGGTTTGTGAACAATATTTGAGGGAAATGGTGATATTGTGTATGTGGAAAAAGTTTTAGATCTTTGAGTTCATCTCATACAAAATGGGAGCAAAACCAAAAGTGTTGCGTTTATATTTTTGTTGAGCATAGATTTTGATGAGCAAACTGGAGCGATCAGAATTGTTCAGCAGCCATTGGTAGGATGAGTGTGTGTGTGGAGACAATTCACCTCATTCACAATGTGACAGAACGTAGTGATGCGCTGTTACGGGCAATAGAGCCGAACAGCGCGGAACATTATTGTTGACCATGTGTAATGGTTCCTGATAATTCTCCAGCAACACGTGCCATTAATCCCAATGCGTGGCAACGGGTTGCAGCAGTTCCTGAGGACACCTGACGCCTCTGCCCCAAATCATCACATTTGTGATCAGCGGCCAAGAATGTGTACTTTGTGGCATTTGTGACTTGTCGTCTTTATGTGTAAACGCAGCATAAAATTCAGTGCAGTATAGTTTTCAGGTTTTGTTTTTTTGTTTTTTGCTGTATCATAGTTTCTTTGGATTCAGAAAACTCAGTATTTATGTTCAGTAGGTTCATGTGAAGATTTTGGTGAATGCTGGTTTGAATGTTTTTGGGGACGGAAGGAAAGATCACCACAGGGCAGAAGCTCTCAGAGACTGCTAAACTATAAATGATTTAAAACACACACACAGTAAGGTCTGCACAGATATGATATCTTTTTTTTTCTTTTTCTTTTTTTTGGTGGCTATAGTATAATTCACTTGCTGTGTAAAGTGGCGCCTTTTAACCTTTGCGTGTGAGATGATAAGATGACAACACAGCAGAATAATACAGTTCGGAATCATTTTGTGATTCTGCTGGTGGGACCAGAGTTAAAATATAAAATTTACAAAGAAAATCTCTTCATCTTCTCTTAAAAACATGGACTCTTTCTGCCTAGCAGGAGTGGCATCTTTGTTGCTGCAAGAGTCAGATCGAGCTGAACTCCCACATTCACACCTTCACACGCGCGGCATCACATTCCTGCCATCACACAGCCCCACTGTGAGCCAAAGCCGACCCTCCGCTGGGCTCACGCCCTTCTATCTGTCTTTGCTCCAAATGGAGTGATCAGTTGAAAGGCTGGTGCGGTGTTTTGAAATGTGGACGTATTGCTGCCTTTGCTCAAAAAAAAAAAAAATCAAAGGAATTTCTGAATCCCAGTCATCAGAGAGCTACTCGAGTCTGCCTTAGAAAGAAAAAAAGTCCAAAAGCTTTAGCCCCTATGGAATAGGAGAAAAACAAGCTGGATGTAGAATTTTGACTTTCTTGATTTCAGAAAAGCACCAATTAAATTGAAATGAGTGCACCAAATTCTGGAGGATTTGTTTCCTGTTAAAGGTGTTTGTTGTACAATCATTCTACACAAGCAAAAGAACAGTTAAAAAGAAAGGCATCAAAGAACTGGTGCACAATCTACACACTCTACACACCATGATATAAGTGTAAAAGACAGATAAAGTTTAAACGAGCACGTTGTCCATGGGTATCCACGGGCTCCAGTTTTGGTAGTGTTTATAAAATAGGTAGCTGACCTTTTTCAAGGATGGTCATAAATTAAGCAAAGCTTGTACAATGAGTTGTAATAATGTGTGAGTCCAGAAGAGGAACTCAACACTTGACCTGTTAATTATGTAATTTAATGTTAATTTATTGTCCTAATGTATTTATAAATTGTTTAGGTTATTGTTATCATATACACACTATTATTATTATCATTATTATTATTATTTTATTGTTGCTTCTATTTTGTAATTTGATTTTTTAAGTGTTTTCATTTTCTTGTGTCATCCATGTATTTACAATTATATTATGCACTTACATTGAACTTACTAAATAACGTCACACATGCACACACTCACACTTTTAATATAATGATAATTTACTGCCCCTTGCTGGAATGGTGTGTGAGTCCAGAATGTAGTTATCCGCAACTTCTCCAAAAATATCACTCCTATCAACATTCTGTTTTGGCGCAGTTCATCCTTGACCCAAAATACATAAGCATGCCAAATGGCAAATTCTGCTGCACGCAGGTACTTCTAATTTTAGACACAAACAGAGATGGTGGCAGAACACATCAAATGTAATTCTCTTCTCACTTAAAGTACCAGCAACATGACACTTAACTAAACTGACTAAACCAATTGAACTACAAAAGTACAATAAATCAACAACACTAATACCACTGTTAAACTAACATGAACCACAATGAAGCATTTAAAACTCCAAACTCCCATGGTGCATTGCATCACAATGTCCATTGTTTATTGGTTAGCTAAAATTGCTCAATTCTACAAAAATATTAGTCCTATCAACTTTCTTTCAGCATTCATCCTTGACCCAAAATACATAAGCATACCAGAGTTCTGCATGATTGAAGCCACACGCATCCATGCATGCGTGCATGCACACAAAGGCCACTTGGCTATTATAATATGAGGTCTGTCCAAAAAGTAACAGACCTTTTTATTTTTTTCAAAAACTATATGGATTTAAATCACGTGTGATTGCATCAGCCAAGCTTGAACCTTTGTGCGCATGCGTGAGTTATTTCATGCCTGTCGGTTGTGTCATTCGCCTGTGGGCAGGCTTTGAGTGAGCACTGGTCCACCCCCCTCGTCGGATTTTTATTGTCAGGGAAATGGCTGAGAGACTGCCGCTTTGCTCCATGAATTTTTTTTCAGAAACTGTTAGAGACAGCCAGTTGGAAACCATTCGAAAGATTCAGATGGATTTCGGTGAAGATTCTGTCGGCGTCACATGGATTAAGAAGTGTTAAAACCTTTTGAAAGACGTGCGGAGGATTTCGCGCGTCGGGACGGAGCCTTTCATCGTCTTTCATTACAAAATCTCCTGTAACAGTGGAATGTGCCGCAAAAGTGCTATGTCCAGCTCTCTTGCCATTTCTGTTGTAGTCACACAATGCCCCAGATCAACACAATGTTCAGTTTAGAAATGATCTGGTCGTTCCAGCCTGTCGATGGCCGCTCGGTGCGCCGTGCACCCTCCGCCGCTGTGGGCCGTCTTTAAAAAGGTTTTAACACTCCTTAATCCGTGTGACGCTGACAGAATCTTCACCGAAATCCATCTGAATCTTTCGAATGGTTTCCAACTGGCTGTCTCTAACAGTTTCTGAAAAAAATTTCATGGATCAAAGCGGCAGTCTCTCAGACATTTCCCTGACAATAAAAATCCGACAAGGGGGGTGGACCAGTGCTCAGTCAATGCCTGCCCACAGGCGAATAATGCAACCGACAGGCATGAAATAACTCACGCATGCGCACAAAGGTTCAAGCTTGGCTGATGCAATCACACGTGATTCAAATCCATATAGTTTTTAAAAAAATAAAAAGGTCCGTTACTTTTTGGACAGACCTCGTATAGAATTTGCTTAATATCATTCAACACAGCCAGTATCCTAACATGAACTCTGGTGTTTTTTTTCTTACAGAACTGTTCGAGTGATGTTGCCACATCCACAGATCACAGCAAGTCAGTTGGTGAGTATAATCTTCATGTACATAACCAGCATAACTGTTAGTTTAAGGTTACCAGACAGGAAAGTCCTGTTGACCACTGGGACAGACTGCAAGTTGAGGTCCTGCCGGCAGCACGTTTGACCAACAGCTCAAAACTTGGATAGCGTTTGGGGTGGTATCCGTCTGACTTCCCTAGGTTTGTTTCCCAGTTGCTATGTCCCTTGGAGACTTAGTGCAGGGCGGGTGGGGGTTCCCTGTGTGCCTGTTCCCTTGCAGGACATCAGGGTCCCCCAAGGGTGGTGCAGCGCTGCTGAAGTTGGTGGGTGAGCTGAGATGGTATGACTCTGGGTCCCACTGCATTGCAAGGTTTATTTAATGACAAGACAAAAGTGGACAATCGCTCTGTGATATGAGGCTTTAAGGCTGTTTGAAAATCTGTCCACACTGACAAATGCAAAGGTGACAAAGCTTTGCGTGTGTTTTTTCTTTTTATTATATATACGAGGTCTATTAGAAAAGTATCCGACCTTATTATTTTTTTCAAAAACCATATGGATTTGAATCGTGTGATTACATCAGACATGCTTGAACCCTTGTGGGCATGCGAGAGTTTTTTCACGCCTGTCGGTTATGTCATTCGCCTGTGGGCAGTCTTTGAGTGAGGAGTCGCCCACCCTCTCGTCGATTTTTTCATTGTTTAGGAATGGCTCAGAGACTGCTGCTTTGTTTGATCAAAATTTTTTCAAAACTATAAGGCACAACTGAGTGGACTCCATTCGATAAATTCAGCTGGTTTTCGGTAAAAATTTTAACGGCTGATGAGAGATTTTGGTCTGGTAGTGTCGCCGTAAGGACGGCCCACGGTGCCTGACGGCAATCTGCGCTTCGAGGCGGCAGAGTCTCGCCGTTTCAAGTTGAAAACTTGCACAATTCAGGCTCTGTTGACCCAGGAAGTCGTCAGAGAACAGAGAACTTTCAGAAGAAGTCGGCATGAGGAGTTTATTCGGACATTCCATTGTTAACGGACATTTTGTAATGAAAGAACGTGTGGGCAGAGTCGCATGTCGGGCCGGACCCGACCGCGTGGGTCGCGACAGGAAAAACACCTCCGTGTTGGAAACCTTAACGGGCAAGTTGGAACATGCCCAAGCTGTTAAACAATTTCTCAGTTACTCACTTGTTGAAAACCATCAAAAGCCGCCTGAATTTTACAAATGGTTTTCAACACGGAGGTGTTTTTCCTGTCGCGGCGCACACAGATTCGCCGAGTCGTTTCCGTGATGACTCGGCGCGCACGTCTTTCATTACAAAATGTCCTTAAACAGTGGAATGTCCTCATGCCGGCTTCTTCTGAATCTTCTCTGTTCTCTCACAACGTCCTGGGTGAATTAAGCCTTAAATTAGGATGTTTTCAGGTCGAAACAGGCCGACGACGGCGCCTGGAAGCGCTGCGCGACATCCCGCTCCGTGGGAAGTCCTTACACCGACAGAAACACCCCATAATCTCTCATCAGCCATTAAACTGTTCACCGAAAACCAGCTTAATTTCTCGAATAGTGTCCACTCGGATATTCCTCACAGGTCCAGAAAAAATTTTGATAAAGCAACGCGCGCCGTCTCGAGCAGCGTGTGAAACAAGGAATTCAGCCGAGAGGGCGGGACCACATCTCACTCAAGGCCTGCCCACAGGGAAATGATGTCTCTGACACGCGTGAAAAAAAACTCACGCATGCGCACGAGGGTTCAAGCATGATTGGTGTAATCGCACGTCATTCAAATCCATATAGTTTTAAAAAAAATAAAAAGGTTGGATACTTTTCTGATAGACCTCGTATATATATATATATATATATATATATATATATATACGAGGTCTCTTAGATAATAAACCGACCCTTTTATTTTTTTTTTAACTATATGGATTTGAATGACATGCGATTACACCAATCATGCTTGAACCCTCGTGCGCATGCATGAGTTTTTTCACGCGTGTCGGTGACGTCATTTCCCTGTGGGCAGGCCTTGAGTGAGATGTGGTCCCGCCCTCTCGGCTGAATTCCTTTGTTTCACACGCTGCTCGAGACGGCGCGCGTTGCTTTATCAAAATTTTTTCTGGACCTGTGAGGAATATCCGAGTGGACACTATTCGAGAAATTAAGATGGTTTTCTGTGAAAAGTTTAACGGTTGATGAGAGATTATGGGGTGTTTCTGTCGGTGTAAGGACTTCCCACGGAGCGGGACGTCCTGCAGCGCTTCCAGGCGCTGTCGTCGGCCTGTTTCGAGCTTAAAACATCCTAATTTAAGGCTTAATTCACCCAGGACATCGTGAGAGAACAGAGAAGATTCAGAAGAGGCCGGCATGAGGAATTTATGCGGACATTCCACTGTTTAAGGACATTTTTTTAATGAAAGACGTACGCGCAAATTCGCCGAGTCGTTTCCGTGACGACTCGGCAAATCTGTGTGCGCCGCGACAGGAAAAACACCTCCGTGTTGAAAACCATTTGTAGAATTCAGGCGGCTTTTAATGGCTTTCAACAAGTGAGTAACTGAGAAATTGTTTAACAGCTTGGGCATGTTCCAACTTGCCCGTTAAGATTTCCAACGGAGGTGTTTTTCCTGCCGCGACCCCCCGCGGTCGGGTCCAGCCCGACATGCGACTCTGCCCGCACGTTCTTTCATTACAAAATGACCGTTAACAATGGAATGTCCAAATAAACTCCTCATGCCGACTTCTTCTGAAAGTTCTCTGTTCTCTGACGACTTACTGCGTCAACAGAGCCTGAAATGTGGAAGTTTTCAACTTGAAACGGCGAGACGCTGCCGCCTCGAAGCGCAGATCGCCGTCAGGCACCGTGGACCGTCCTTAAAGCGACACTACCAGACCAAAATATCTCATCAGCCGTTAAAATTTTTACCGAAAACCAGCTGAATTTATTGAATGGTGTCCACTCAGTTGTGCCTTATAGTTTTGAAAAAATTTTTATCAAACAAAGCAACATTCTCTGAGCCATTCCTAAACAATGAAAAAAATCGACGAGCGGGTGGACGACTCCTCACTCAAAGCCTGCCCACAGGCGAATGACGTAACCGACAGGCGTGAAAAACCTCTCGCATGCCCACGAGGGTTCAAGCATGTCTGATGTAATCACACGTGATTCAAATCCATATGTTTTTTTAAAAAATAATAAGGTCGGATACTTTTCTAATAGACCTCGTATATATATATATATATATATATATATATATATATATATATATATATATTATATATATATATATATAAAATAAAAAAAAAGGTATTGTGGGTCATGGAACTTTGGAAAGACCAGTGCACACTGTCATTGCAGGTAAGACACGGAAGCAGTGAGACAAATCTTGTGAAAATGTCTATTCTTTTTACATTGCATGTCACAAAATTAATTTAGGGTCAGCGTCTAAGCAACTTTTATTAAAAAGGGGGTGGGCGGATGTTCAAGGGACAGTGTTCCATTGAGTGGATACGGTATATAACACACACACACACACACACACACACACACACACACACACACACACACACACACACACACACACACACACACAGAGCGAGTGTGTCACCTGAGACTTACGCTATTTGAATTTTGAGCCTTGTCACTGAAGATTTCTTGTCATTATTTTTGCATCGTTACATGTTTGGGTTGATATGTTTTTTGGAAAGTGCAGTTTCAGGGTTTTCCTCAGGTTTAGAGCTGAGCAGCATCTGGATTTGTTGTTATCCTGCACTGTAACACACACAAGACAACTATGAAATCCAGCTCTAATTACAGAGAAAAAAAGGTCTTTGTTGCTTTTCTTTTCTTTTCTTTTCTTTTAGCAGAAGGTTGCTGTCTGTCGTAATTTGGCTTTTTGAGTGATATTTGGAAGTTGTCTGTGGAGCGCTCACTTGGTTTGTGGACGCAGTTTTTTTTATATAAATTAATTTTACTCTCAGCTAAAATCTTGCAATCTGTCTTAATTTTCCTTTTTGCCTCAAAACCAACATTATTTTAAGATGAAAATTCAGTAAGGTATATCTTATATATTATATTCCAATTCTAAGGTGGAACTATGCCAGTATACAAAGGTATATCTAAATATCTAAAAAGGAAGAGTAAAATAGGAGAGTAGAAAAGAGTAGAATAGAGCCACTTAGGTGCCTGGTCTTGAGAACCAGGGAGTCTCACACGCGGTGAAACGCATGGACCTGATTAATTGTACATGTGGATAAAGGATGGACGGCTCTTCTGCCTTCTGCTTTAATTATGTAGTTCTTTTGCTGAGTTTTGTGTTGTTTTTCCGTCTCTGTCCATTCGCCTCATGTCCTCCTTCCCCTCGTCTTTTCTGTTCTGCGTGTTCAGCTGAGCTGCCAATTAGTGTATAAAATCCAAAACCTCAAAAAATTCTTCTGTTTCTTTATTTGAAGGAAGTGGAAATCAGATGGATTTGGGTCATCAGTGTGAACTACACAAATCTCACTCACACATGCACAAAATTTATTTTTCAACTTTTATTCTGCGTTTCACCCATTAAAATACCTTTTAAACAATGGTTTTATGTTTTATAGATTTACCTTTAATATCCAAGCATATAGATGGTCTTATTACTTAAAAAAATTAAACAAAAAGAAAGAATTGTCAAAGTTTAAATTGTGTTCTGCCTGACATAGACTTTTTTCAGATTAAATTTTGTGGGTGTAGCGGCGGCGTCTGGGATGGGATTATCTTATCAAAGGGCATACAGTGTGTGATTTCTGTCTCAGCCTTTGATACGCTGCACACGCTGTCCTCTGCTGCTGGGTTAAGCATATCCCCCAAATTTTATTCATCTGCACCCGTTACTCCACCAGTGCAATTTCTGAGCCATCAGCTCGTTTGTCCGTGTGGAGACGTGGAGGTCACGGGGTGAAGTGATGGAGCAAGAGTACAATATGAGCTCATTTCCTGCTGACATCACCACTGTACCACCTACACGACCCCTGCAATCAGTGCAGCATCCGGCACAGTTTTCTTAATTTTTGCCCTTTTTCCCTCCGCTCATTTCACCAAGTTGCAGATGCTTCTAGTTAATCACACGCTGTGTTTGTTTGTTTATCATATTTTCTGGAGTTTAAATTTTTTTGTAGCTTGGAAGGTCCTGCAGCTTTATACTTCAGTGCGTGCAACTTATATAATGAAAAATCATGCCCTCATCATCAATAATAATAATTCTAACGATGTATATTGGGCTTCCCAGGAATCAAAGTATTAAAGCTGCATGGCCAAAACTGCCAATATTTAGTTTCTACTGAAATCCAAGCATTATAATTTTGGTTTAGTTTTGAAACGTGTTGCAAAATTACAGTTCATTTTACTGAAAAGAACATATTTTTGGGGGATGGAGGGGTAATTCCATAAGGAATATTTAATTTTCCTTTTCATGGCATCTACAGGAGGAAGCACCCATCCGCATGCATGAGGTTTCAAAATTACCAGAAATGACCATAGACCTTGCCTGATGTGCGTTTCACCGGTGATGGACGCTAACAACTCTAAGATGGCTTGAAAATCACGTCACAGGTGTTATCTGGTTTCAAAACAGCGTTTTTATAATTAGAAGTGTTTGTTTCTCACTGAGTTTTACAAAATATATGAGAAACATATTAGATTTACAGAGAAATAAGCTGTTTTGGAGCATTTTCTGCCATCTTGGTTTATTTTGTGTGAATGAGCAGTTAGCTCACGTTACGCTGCCTTTCTCTACTCTGATTGGCTGTCGCTATGTGCTTCCCAGCATCACTTGCAGAAGTCAGGGGAAACCCCCATGTGATCTATGACATTGCTATGGTCACCACTGAAAAAAGTTCATGGCTGTTTGTTCATTTAAAATTTTTCCCTTCAGGGGTATTAATTATTAATTTTTTTCCAGAACGTGCAAATTTTGATCATATGGCCAATGTCATGAAATGAATCTCTTATTTAAAGGCTAAGGAATAATATTATAGTGGTGCCAAATGAAATTTTATAACTTAAATCTTTAAAAGCCCAGTGGCCGTACACCTTTAAACAAAAACAGAAAAAAAAATCAGATCAGAATACACGCACTCACACACAGACACACACACACACATATATATATATATATATATATATATATATATATATATATATATATATATATATATATAGATATATACATACACACACACACACACACACAAAATTGTATTTTTAGGTTGACATAACAGCTTTACTGGATTTATGTCTGTGTGGGAGTTGTTGAGCAATATTCCCATTTCATCAGGTATAAATGCTCAGCCTGCCGACAAGGAGGAATCAATGTTGAGAAAAATCAGTTGAGATTTTATGTTTAGTCCAGCCAGAGGTTGTGATGGTCTTCTACATCTTAAGCATTACTCATGTCTTTTGAATGTTTTATGGTTTGCCCAGAGGAACGTGATGATGTGAGGAAGAAACGATTGAGGTTTTATGAGCTCTCTGTTGAACCACTTTGTCTGAATTACCTGTAGCAGCAACCTTTACTGGGTATCAACCACCCTGTAATGCTTCATCTTCATGGACTACACAATATTAGCTTCATTCCAGCACGATTCAACAGATAATTAGTTCTGGCCTTTATGCCTCCCTACACACGGTATATACGGCGGCGTGTGGACCAAGACCTGCAAGTCCCCTCCCACTTATTAGTGGGCAGTCACATGGGGGATTATCAAAGTAGGTTTTATTCATCTGGTCTTGCAGAAATGGCAGATATCTAAGCTGGGGAACACCATGACTTTTTGTAAGACCTGCAGGAACTCCTGATAGTTTCATCTTGATCATCTTTGCATTGGAGTACTCCTAATTCAAACATGGAATGGTTGATGAGCCTTTCTCTGTTCTCCTGTGTGCCCCCTCCAGGGAAGCCAGGGTTCACACTTTATCATGCCATTTTGGAGGATGTGGTCTCCTGAATTAGTTTCATACTTCGCCTGGAATTTTGAGGGTAACTGTTGCGATGGATGAAAGGACTGTTTGTCCTCTGGTTGTTGGTTTATGGCTTCTTGACTGTCTTATTTCAGTGACTGTTCCCGGATCAGTACAAACGCTGAATCAGCAGTTGTGATAAATGGATTCCATGTGGTATTTTAGCTGCAACATTTCTGTCTCTGCTTGTTTGTTTTTTGCTGCCAAAGCAGATGGTCCCCCCACTGAGTCTGGTCTGCTTGAGGTTTCTTCCTTGAATCGAGAAAGTTTTTGCTCATGTACTTGCTCAGGATAATGAGTAAGGTTTAAACCTTCCTCATTTATAGCACCTTGGGGCTACATATGTTGTGATTTGGGCGCTGTAGGAAGAAATAGAATTTAATTAATTCATGTTCATTGTAACATGACTTTTTTTTTCAATGATGGCGTTGGCTGGTTTCACGTCGACACAGTGAAATATTGTAAACCACTTTGAGCTCAAGGCCTTTGAGTGTAATTAACATTGACTTTTTCTGTCAAGTTTCTGGTGCTTGTGGCTTGGAATAAACAATTTGAATTAATAGTCAAACACATTTTTACAAAATTATGCTCCCATTTGTTATAGAAAGACAGCGTGGCTGCACAATGTTAATATCCAATATAAAAAAAACACGCACACAAAGAAAGGGAAAACACAGCAAAAGTAAAAGCAAGAAATGAATTAAACATTTTAAATGTCTTGTGATTCATGGGTGAATAGCCAATCGGGTTAATGGATCCTGTTATCAGTGTCTGCGTCAGGATCTTAGCTGGATAATAATGACGGGTCTGCTTTTGTGGAGCGTATAATTTAATAAAGAGTCCATCACATCTGTTTGTTTGTACCCAGAAGCCTCTGCAAGCAGCCTCTTTGTTCTCTTTATTTTGTTTGTTGGCCTGCTGCTTTTCTCTTTGGTTAACTCACGTTACCAGTGTTTATGATTTAAGAAACTGTAGTACCAAAGGAGGAAAACTGAACCACATCAAGATGACAGATTTCAATTCAAAAGCTTCAGGTATGGTACATTTGTGACGAATCAAAAGTATTTTACGCCAAGTTCAGTATGTCATCTGCAAATTTTACATTTCTTTTTTAAAAATATGCCACAGTGTACCATCTTTTAAGATATTAATATCTTAATATTAACTCTTATTAAAGGATGGGCAAGCTTTAATGGAAACCAAGAAACATGTCATACTGTTTATGTGAAGAAGAATCTGGAATAACCACTTTGTTAATTGAATAAACATCATCAAAATGTGTATCAAAAGTTATACATTACATTATTGTGATGTCAAATTAAATTTTTTTTTATTCATTTTGCATTAGAAAACATAAAAACATGTTAAAAACAAATGGTAACTGTTGTGTGGGCCGCTGAAGAGGAGGTACTGCTGGCCCACCACCACCAGATGGCACCCTGCTTGGAGTGCGGGCTCCAAGCACAAGAGGGCGTCGGACCTACTGGGAGTGACAGCTGTCACACATCATCAACACCAGCTGTCACTCATCACCATCACTATAAAGGCCGGACTGCAACTCCACCTCCTCGCCGAGAAATCAGCTACCACTCAAGGTAACCTTCTCTGCAATTTATATTAAGACTAAAAACATTGTTCTGTGTGCAGCCGTGTTCCTGCAGGCTCTTTCGGAGGCTGATTGGCAGACAGTGAGAGGGCGACGTTCTTCGCCTCTCACTCCATCCAGGAAAGAGACCAACAGGAGCTGCACGGGTGAAATTGTTTCTGGAGGTGGAGGTTCTCCCTCCCGGAGGAACTGAGCAAGGAAGGATTACTGGGTGTGTCTTCACACACCCACCATTAACTGTTTCTGTTTCTGTCAGCAGTACCAGGTCTGACAGCTGGAGACGGTGGCCACCTGGGACTCGGGACTTGGCGGCTCCGGTGTTCTTCAGATCCGCTGGCAGTGGAAGCCGTGTGGGATCCGGCTCTTCTGTGGACAGACGTCTTCTATCCTCGAGCCTGCCCACACGTCACCTTGTGTATGATTGACTGTACTCCTCAATTGTTATTGTCTGTATTCCGTTGTGCAATTCACAACATTAAATTGTTACTTTTTGGCTTATCCATTATCCGTTCATTAACGCCCCCTGTTGTGGGTCCGTGTCACTACACTTTCACAACAGGTAACAGCCTAGTCTGTCCTTTATCTATGTTGAATAACCAGTAGGGGCGCTGTTTCAGTAAACAACTGTCATGTAATCAAATAAGAACGATTCAGCTAAAATAAATAAAAAAAAAATAAAAAATCAAAAGTGTTCTTTGCTCTGCTTCATTATTCAGATCCACCTCATAATCTATTCACCTCTTTTAAAGACCATTAAAGACCTCTCCAACATATTTCATTCAAAACCATTCAACTTTTTCAGTTGTGGTCTACAGTCGGACAAGTTCAGATGAAAAGTAATCTCTTTTGTGATGTGAATAAGTTGCCATATTATTTTTGGTTGAATGAATACAGAGCAACTCTTCAGGCTTTTTAAAAATGTATTTATTTTTTAACCCTAAAACAATACTGCACACCCTGGGTCAACACACCAAAAAAAATTACTGTGTTTTCTGGAGTATAAGCCGTACCGGAGTTTGGCTTATTGGTTCAAAAATGGCTCTTTAAGAGCAAAAAAAATATATAGGGCATTTCCATGTGACTTGTGGTAAATGTTTTGTTACTTTTAAAGTTATTTTTTGTGTACCTCCCACACATAAACATTTTTAGACACTATTTCTTGCATGTAGGTGTGAAATGACATTAACACAAAGTAAGATAAATCTTTAATTAGTCTTTTAATTACTTCTAATTACAATGGGACTCGTGTTACACCAAAAATCCTTTGTTTCCTGAAAAAAACGTATTTTATATCCAGAAAACTGAAAATGCAAGGCAAACTGTTGGGAAAGTGAAGTACACGGACCCACGCCAAGGGGCGGCCAATAGGAAGTCAAATAAATGACAATTTATTATGCAAATGTGCAAACAAAACCAAATATGATTCAGTCAATCAGTAATCAAAAGGGTGACGCGTGGGCAGGCCCGAGGTTAGGAGACGCCCATCCAGAGGAGAGCCGGAACCCATGAAGTTCCACCACCAACGGAGACCTGCAACACACCAGAGCCGCCAAGTCCTGATTCCCCCAGGTGACCACCGCTCGTGGCTGTCAGACCCGGTACTGCTGGCTGGAACAAAAACAGGTTAGGGTGGGTGTGTGAACACCCAGCAAATAGTCAGCAACTCACAGTAATCCTCTTGTAGGAATAAATCCAGATACTCCCAGAGTGCAGAGGAAAAACTGGAGGATGTGCAGTGTCAAATGTTATACTTAGTAAGTCAGAAGTGAGGCGTGGAGACGCCAACTCCTCCAACTTCCACAAACTCGACTACAAGCTGCAAGTATAAGTCACAACTGCAAAGACTTCAGTAACAATGAATGTGCGTATGGCACAAAACGGCTGAGTTGGTTTACCTGCGTGGTAAGCTGATAACTCGGCAGAGTTATGGTGTCCTTCCCAGGCTTTTATGAATGGTAGTGATGAGTGATGAGAATCAGCTGACCGCCAATGAGCACATCTGGTGACGTCAGAGAGGCCAACCGGCCCGTGCACCCTCTAAGGGCCAAAAAGTGCCAGTGTGGCTGGGCGCCATCTAGTGGTGGGCCAGCAGTACCTCCACTTCAGCGGCCCACACAACAGGACCCCCCCCAACGGGTGCCTCCTGGCGCCCAACCCGGCTTGTCGGGGTGCCTCCGGTAGAAATCCGCCAGGAGGGCGGGATCCAAAATGAAGCTCCTCTTCACATTCTTCTGGGCCATAACCCTCCCAATCTACCAGGTATTGATACCCCGACCCCTCCGACGTACGTCGAGGAGCTGTCTCACAGTCCAAGCCGGTTCTCTGTCAATGATGCGGGCAGGAGGCGGCGCCGGTTCGGGGGTGCAGAGGTCCGATGTGTGATACGGTTTGATTTTGGAGACGTGAAAGACCGGGTGAATCCGCAGTGAAGCCGGGAGTTGAAGCTTCACTGCGGCGGGGCTGATCACTTTGACGATTTTGAACGGTCCAATGAAACGGTCGGTGAGCTTTGGTGAGTCAGTCTGAAGAAGGACGTTCTTCGTGGATAGCCAAACCTCCTGCCCGGGCTGATAAGCTGGGGCCGGGGCTCGTCGGCGGTCCGCATGGTCCTTAGCCCGCGTCCGGGCCTTCAGGAGAACAGAGCGGGCTTTCTTCCACACCCGACGGCATCTCCTGAGGTGGCCCTGGACCGAGGGCACCTCGACCTCTCCCTCAACAGTTGGAAACAATGGAGGTTGATACCCTAAGCAAACCTCGAACGGGGAGAGGCCGGTAGAGGACGACACTTGGCTGTTGTGTGCGTACTCGATCCAGGCCAGATGTTGACTCCAGGCCGTCGGGTGCGCAGATGTGACACACCTTAGGGCTTGTTCAAGGTCCTGGTTAGCCCGCTGTGCTTGACCGTTTGTTTGTAGGTGGTACCCGGATGACAGGCTCACTGTGGCCCCCAGCTCCCTACAGAAGCTCCTCCAGACCTGCGAGGAGAACTGAGGACCACGGTCTGACACTGTGTCCGTTGGGATACCATGCAGATGCACGACGTGGTAGACCAGGAGGTCTGCAGTCTCCTGGGCAGCCGGGAGCTTCGGGAGGGCCACGAAGTGGGCCGCCTTGGAGAACCGGTCCACTATCATCATGATGACAGTCTTACCCTGGGATGCAGGGAGACCCATCACAAAGTCCACTCCTACATGGGACCAGGGGCGACGAGGGACAGGCAGTGGCTGGAGGAGCCCCTTCTCTGGCTGGTGTGTAGCCTTGCCCCTGGCGCAGATGGTACATGCCCGGATGTAGTCCCTGGTGTTGGCTTCGACTGACGCCCACCAGAACCGCTGCCGGACCACTGCCATGGTTCTTCGCACCCCTGGATGGCAGGAGAGCTTGGAACCATGACAGAAGTCCAATATGCAGTCCGAGCGTCTGGTGGGACATACAGCCTGTTGGGAGGACCACCTCCGGGATCTGGATGTTGCCTCAGGGCCTCCCTGACCACTCCCTCTAAGTCCCACGTGAGGCCTGCGACGATAGTGGATTCCGGTATGATAGTGTCCGGTGGGTCCAACAGCCTTGCTCCAACTTCCTCTTCATGCACCCGGGACAGGGTGTCAGACCGGATGTTCTTGGTCCCGGGGCGATAGGTGATCTTAAAGTTGAAGCGTCCGAAAAACAGTGACCATCGGGCTTGTCTGGGGTTCAGACGCTTAGCGGTCTGGATATATTCCAGGTTCTGATGGTCAGTGAGAACCACAAATGGGAACACAGCTCCCTCCAACAGATGTCTCCACTCCTCGAGGGCCTCTTTCACCTCCAGGAGTTCTCGATTGCCTACGTCATAGTTCCGTTCAGCGGGGGTCAACCTGCGGGAGAAGTAAGTACAAGGGTGGAGAACACTATCGGACTCCCTACTCTGGGACAGCACGGCTCCTATCCCTGAGTCAGAGGCATCCACTTCAACAATGAACTGGTGGTTAGGATCAGGCTGCACCAGAACTGGTGCAGTCGAAAACCGGTGTTTCAACTCCCTGAACGCGGCTTCGCACTCATCCGACCAGGTGAAGGGGACTTTTGTAGAGGTCAGGGCTGTAAGGGGGCTGACTACCTGACTATAGCCCTTAATGAACCTCCTGTAAAAATTGGCGAACCCTAGGAACTGTTGCAGCTTCCTACGATTTGGGGCCAGTCTCTCACCGCCGCTACCTTAGCCGGATTGGGTGCGACGGAGTTGGAGGAGATGATAAACCCCAGGAAGGACAAAGAAGTGCGGTGGAACTCACCCTTCTCGGCCTTCACAAACAGCCTGTTCTCCAATAACTGCTGCAGGACCTGACGGACATGCTTAACATGAGTCTCAGAGTCCGGCAGCAGCATGCAGACAGATTTACGGAAAAATTTCAGATTTCAAAGTGGATCACAAGCCAAAAAGCGGTCAGAACCCATTCAAAGGAAAACCAAATAGTGACTTTTGATTGGGTTTGTGCATGTGTGAGCGGTATCTCTGTCTTTTGTTGTTTCCCAGTCTTTCAGGTTTGCCCGTGACTTACTGTAAGATGCTTTACTTTTGCCAGCAGAGAGTGCGCTGATAGAATGCCAAATAGAGAGATGCTATCTGCTGGTGCTCAGGGATGGAAAAGTGGCTCTCAGGCTAAGTGCCCAATTGAAAGCAAATCTTCCACAGCAGGAAGAGCAAATATGACCTGATTTTCATACAGCAAGGGGGAGCAGATCGAGGTGACGAGGGAGACACATGAAGTGTAAGCAACTCAGTTTGGTGACGGGATGGTGTGTATCGACGAATCTCTGATCCATTTTGGCTTCGTTTGACAAGAAATCTTCAGAAGGTCTCGCCGTCACACTGCTTTAAAAGTCCAAACCAAAATCTGATCCTTGCATATTCTGTGGAATGTTAATTATGGGACGTTTGCTGTTACTCAAACACCAAAATGTTATTCTGGCAAGTGACACCAACCTGATCCTCACCAATGGGCAACTGAATGAAGCAGCATCAGAACGTATATGTTTGGACCAGAGGTTCAGATCCAGTTTCAGAGGAACTCTAAAGGACCCCTTTCAAGTATATTCTAAAGAATATACTTTATCACAGAAAATAATTTCAGTTTTCTGTCTTTCTGGTGTGTCGAAGCCAGTTTGGCCATGTCGCAAATCTGAAATTATTTATTGTGCAATAATAAAATCATGATGTTTTGATCCGGTGGCCTTCACACAGACTTTGATCCTGCCTGCCCACCCGAAGAATCATGACTTAAATATGACAGCAGGATAAATATTTTGGTGCCATGAAATAAAGAGGATGTTATAACAGGTTTGATACATCATGATGTGTCATGTCCTCACATTAGGTGACACGGTCATAGAGCTGCTTGTGTCGCACTCTGTGACGCACTGTTACTGTAGTACTGTGTACAGTCACCTGTTCACAGCAAACTGACCAACATTAAATGAACACTGCAGTATACGTTCACATTCAAAATATTCCTAAACCTGCTCTAGCACAGTGTTAAACCTGCTCTATCATAGTGTTAAACCTGCTCTATCAGTGTTAAACCTGCTCTATCATAGTGTTAAACCTGCTCTGTCACAGTGTTAAACCTGCTCTATCATAGTGTTAAACCTGCTCTATCACAGTGTTAAACCTGCTCTATCATAGTGTTAAACCTGCTCTATCACAGTGTTAAACCTGCTCTATTACAGTGTTAAACCTGCTCTATCACAGTGTTAAACCTGCTCTGTCACAGTTTTAAACCTGCTCTATAATAGTGTTAAACCTGCTCTATCACAGTGTTAAACCTGCTCTGTCACAGTGTTAAACCTGCTCTATCATAGTGTTAAACCTGCTCTATCATAGTGTTAAACCTGCTCTGTCATAGTGTTAAACGTGCTCTGTCAGTGTTAAACCTGCTCTGTCGTAGTGTTAAACCTGCTCTATCATAGTGTTAAACCTGCTCTATCACAGTGTTAAACCTGCTCTATTACAGTGTTAAACCTGCTCTATCATAGTGTTAAACCTGCTCTATCACAGTGTTAAACCTGCTCTGTCACAGTGTTAAACCTGCTCTATCATAGTGTTAAACCTGCTCTATCACAGTGTTAAACCTGCTCTGTCACAGTGTTAAACCTGCTCTATCATAGTGTTAAACCTGCTCTATCACAGTGTTAAACCTGCTCTGTCATAGTGTTAAACCTGCTCTATCATAGTGTTAAACCTGCTCTGTCATAGTGTTAAACCTGCTCTATCACAGTGTTAAACCTGCTCTATCATAGTGTTAAACCTGCTCTATCACAGTGATAAACCTGCTCTGTCACAGTGTTAAACCTGCTCTGTCATAGTGTTAAACCTACTCCTCCATAGTGTTAAACCTGCTCTATCATAGTGTAAAACCTGCTCTATCACAGTGTTAAACCTGCTCTGTCATAGTGTTAAACCTGCTCTGTCATAGTGTTAAACCTGCTCTATCACAGTGTTAAACTTACTCCACCATAGTGTTAAACCTGCTCTATCACAGTGTTAAACCTGCTCTGTCATAGTGTTAAGCCTGCTCTGTCATAGTGTTAAACCTGCTCTATCACAGTGTTAAACCTGCTCTATCATAGTGTTAAACCTGCTCTGTCACAATGTTAAACCTGCTCTATCATAGTGTTAAACCTGCTCTATCACAGTGTTAAACCTGCTCTATCACAGTGTTAAACTTACTCCACCATAGTGTTAAACCTGCTGTAATAGAGTGTTAAACCTGCTCTGTCATAGTGTTAAGCCTGCTCTATCACAGTGTTAAACATGCTCTGTCATAGTGTTAAACCTGCTGTATCACAGTGTTAAACCTGCTCTGTCATAGAGTTAAACCTGCTGTATCACAGTGTTAAACCTGCTCTGTTATAGTGTTAAACCTGCTCTATCACAGTGTTAAAGCTGTTCTGTCACAGTGTTAAACCTGCTCTGTCACAGTGTTAAACCTGCTCTGTCATAGTGTTAAACCTGCTCTGTCACAGTGTTAAACCTGCTCTGTCATAGTGTTAAACCTGCTCTATCACAGTGTTAAACTTACTCCACCATAGTGTTAAACCTGCTCTATCACAGTGTTAAACCTGCTCTGTCATAGTGTTAAGCCTGCTCTGTCATAGTGTTAAACCTGCTCAATCATAGTGTTAAACCTGCTCTATCATAGTGTTAAACCTGCTCTATCACAGTGTTATACCTGCTCTAGCATAGTGTTAAACCTGCTCTATCACAGTGTTAAACTTACTCCACCATAGTGTTAAACCTGCTGTAATACAGTGTTAAACCTGCTCTGTCATAGTGTTAAACCTGCTCTATCACAGTGTTAAACATGCTCTGTCATAGTGTTAAACCTGCTGTATCACAGTGTTAAACCTGCTCTGTCATAGAGTTAAACCTGCTGTATCACAGTGTTAAACCTGCTCTATCACAGTGTTAAACCTGCTCTATCACAGTGTTAAACCTGTTCTGTCACAATGTTAAACGTGCTCTGTCACAGTGTTAAACCTGCTCTGTCATAGTGTTAAACCTGCTCTGTCACAGTGTTAAACCTGCTCTGTCATAGTGTTAAACCTGCTCTATCATAGTGTTAAACCTGCTCTATCACAGTGTTAAACCTGCTCTATCATAGTGTTAAACCTGCTCTATCACAGTGTTAAACCTGCTCTGTCATAGAGTTAAACCTGCTCTATCACAGTGTTAAACCTGCTCTGTTATAGTGTTAAACCTGCTCTATCAAAGTGTTAAACCTGCTCTGTTATAGTGTTAAACCTGCTCTATCACAGTGTTAAACCTGTTCTGTCACAGTGTTAAACCTGCTCTGTCATAGTGTTAAACCTGCTCTGTCACAGTGTTAAACTTACTCCACCATAGTGTTAAACCTGCTCTATCACAGTGTTAAACCTGCTCTGTCATAGTGTTAAGCCTGCTCTGTCATAGTGTTAAGCCTGCTCTGTCATAGTGTTAAACCTGCTCTATCATAGTGTTAAACCTGCTCTATCACAGTGTTAAACCTGCTCTATCATAGTGTTAAACCTGCTCTGTCACAATGTTAAACTTGCTCTATCATAGTGTTAAACCTGCTCTATCACAGTGTTAAACCTGCTCTATCACAGTGTTAAACTTACTCCACCATAGTGTTAAACCTGCTCTATCACAGTGTTAAACATGCTCTGTCATAGTGTTAAACCTGCTGTATCACAGTGTTAAACCTGCTCTGTCATAGAGTTAAACCTGCTGTATCACAGTGTTAAACCTGCTCTGTTATAGTGTTAAACCTGCTCTATCACAGTGTTAAACCTGTTCTGTCACAGTGTTAAACCTGCTCTGTCACAGTATTAAACCTGCTCTGTCATAGTGTTAAACCTGCTCTATCACAGTGTTAAACTTACTCCACCATAGTGTTAAACCTGCTCTATCACAGTGTTAAACCTGCTCTGTCATAGTGTTAAGCCTGCTCTGTCATAGTGTTAAACCTGCTCAATCATAGTGTTAAACCTGCTCTATCATAGTGTTAAACCTGCTCTATCACAGTGTTATACCTGCTCTAGCATAGTGTTAAACCTGCTCTATCACAGTGTTAAACTTACTCCACCATAGTGTTAAACCTGCTGTAATACAGTGTTAAACCTGCTCTGTCATAGTGTTAAACCTGCTGTATCACAGTGTTAAACATGCTCTGTCATAGTGTTAAACCTGCTCTATCACAGTGTTAAACCTGCTCTGTCATAGAGTTAAACCTGCTGTATCACAGTGTTAAACCTGCTGTATCACAGTGTTAAACCTGCTCTATCACAGTGTTAAACCTGCTCTGTCACAATGTTAAACCTGCTCTGTCACAGTGTTAAACCTGCTCTGTCATAGTGTTAAACCTGCTCTGTCACAGTGTTAAACCTGCTCTGTCATAGTGTTAAACCTGCTCTATCATAGTGTTAAACCTGCTCTATCACAGTGTTAAACCTGCTCTATCACAGTGTTAAACCTGCTCTATCATAGTGTTAAACCTGCTCTATCACAGTGTTAAACCTGCTCTGTCATAGAGTTAAACCTGCTCTATCACAGTGTTAAACCTGCTCTGTTATAGTGTTAAACCTGCTCTATCACAGTGTTAAACTTGCTCTGTTATAGTGTTAAACCTGCTCTATCACAGTGTTAAACCTGTTCTGTCACAGTGTTAAACCTGCTCTGTCATAGTGTTAAACCTGCTCTGTCACAGTGTTAAACCTGCTCTATCATAGTGATAAACCTGCTCTTTCACAGTGTTAAACCTGCTCTATCACAGTGTTAAACCTCCTGTATCATAGTGTTAAACCTGCTTTATCACAGTGTTAAACCTGCTCTATCATAGTGTTATACCTGCTCTATCACAGTGTGATAGAGCACTGTCACACTCATCATAGTGTTAAACTTGCTCTATTCCAGTGGTAAACATGCTGTATCACAGTGTTAAACGTACTCCATCATAGTGTTAACCCTGCTCTAATACAGTGTTAAAACTGCTCCATCATAGTTTTAAACCTACTTTGTCATACTGGTAAACCTACTCTATCGTAGTGTTAAACATGCCCCATAATATTGTTAAACCTACTCTAGCATAGTGTTAAACCTGCTCTAATACAGTGTTAAACCTGCTTCATAATAGTGTTAAACCTGCACTACCATAGTTTTAAATGTACTCTATCATAGTCATATCATATCATAGTCTCACGCTTTTTTTTTCGTGCTCTTGTCATGAAATTAGTCAAATTTTTCACTATTACTAACCCTACTCCTAACCCCCCAACCCTAACCATAACCACGCCGACCCCCCCCCCCCCCGACCCCCGCGCTCACTTTAATTTTGTGCAGCCATCACGGAATGATTTAGAATGAATTTGTGCTGCCGTGACAAAAATGAGGCACTTTTTGTCACAATATTGCGAACCAATAGATTAATGTATATTTTGTTGTGAAAATGTAGGAACACGGACCCACAACAGGGGGCGTAAAACAACGGGCAATGGATAAGCCAAACAGTAACAATTTAATGTTGTGAAGTGCACAATGGAATACAGAAAACAACAAGTTTGGAACTACAGTCAATTACACGTTGGGTGACATGTGGGCAGGCTTGAGGATAGGAGACGCCCGTCCAGAACCGAGTCGGATCCCACACGGCCCTCACCGCCAACGGATCTGAAGAACACTGGAGCCGCCAAGTCCTGAGTCCCCAGGTGGTCACCGTCTCCAGCTGTCAGACCTGGCACTGCTGGCAGAGAACAGAAACAGCACAGGTGAGTGTGAGTACGCACACTCAGTAATCCCACAGTCTGTGTTCTTTTGGGAGGGAGCACCTCCACCTCCAGTCACACACTCGTGCAGCTCCTGTCTAACCACTTATCTGGTTGGGGTGTGAAGCGAAGCCGTCGCTGATCACACCAAACGCCAATCCCACAGATAAGGCAACACCACAGGAAAATGGCTGCAAAGAAGTTCAGACTATTAGTCAGCGTTAAGTGTAGCAGAGAAATTACCTCCAAGGTAGCTGATTTCTCGGCGGGGAGGTGGAGTTGCAGTCCGGCCTTTAAGGTGGTGGTGATGTGGATGAGTGACAGCTTGTGCTGATGACGAGTAACAGCTGTCACTCCCGGTTGCTATGACGCGCTCTCGTGCTTGAAGCCCGCACTTCAAGCAGGGCGCCATCTGGTGGTGGTGGGCCAGCAGTACCTCCTCTTCAGCGGCCCACACAACAGGACCCCCCCCTCAACGGGCGCCTCCCGGCACCCGACCAGGCTTGTCCGGGTGCCGCCGGTAGAAGTCGGCCAGGAGGGCCGGGTCCAGGACGAAGCTCCTCTTCACCCAGGAGCGTTCTTCGGGTCCATACCCCTCCCAGTCCACCAAATACTGGAACCCCCAGCCCTTCCGATGGATGTCCAGGAGCCGGCGCACGGTCCAAGCCGGCTCCCCGTCGATGATCCGGGCAGGAAGCGGCGCCGGTCCGGGGGTACAGAGGGGTGAAACGTGGTGATGTTTGATGTGTGACACATGGAAAACCGGGTGGATCCGCAGCGAAGCTGGCAGCTTCAGCTTCACTGCGGCTGGACTGAGGATCTTGAGTATGGTGAAAGGTCCAATGTATCTGTCCTTTAACCTCTGGGATTCCACTTGCAGGGGAATGTCTTTTGTGGAAAGCCAAACTTCCTGCCCAGGCTGATACGTAGGGGCCGGGGCATGCCGGCGGTCTGCATGCTTCTTGGCCCTCGTCCGGGCTTTGAGCAGGGCAGAGCGGGCGGTACGCCACACCCGACGGCACCTTCTCAGATGGGCCTGGACCGAGGGCACCCCGACCTCTCCCTCCACTAGCGGGAACAATGGGGGCTGGTACCCCAAACACACCTCAAATGGGGAGAGGCCGGTAGCAGACGATACTTGGCTATTATGAGTGTACTCGATCCAGGGCAGATGGTTACTCCAGGCTGTTGGGTGCGCGGAGGTCACGCAGCGGAGGGCCTGCTCCAATTCCTGGTTCGCCTGCTCTGCCTGTCCATTCGTCTGAGGATGGTACCCGGACGAGAGACTCACGGTGGCCCCCAGTTCCCTGCAGAAACTCCTCCAGACCTGAGAGGAGAACTGAGGACCACGGTCTGAGACAATATCAATCAATCAATCAATTTTTTTTATATAGCGCCAAATCACAACAAACAGTTGCCCCAAGGCGCTTTATATTGTAAGGCAAGGCCATACAATAATTATGTAAAACCCCAACGGTCAAAACGACCCCCTGTGAGCACTTGGCTACAGTGGGAAGGAAAAACTCCCTTTTAACAGGAAGAAACCTCCAGCAGAACCAGGCTCAGGGAGGGGCAGTCTTCTGCTGGGACTGGTTGGGGCTGAGGGAGAGAACCAGGAAAAAGACATGCTGTGGAGGGGAGCAGAGATCGATCACTAATGATTAAATGCAGAGTGGTGCATACAGAGCAAAAAGAGAAAGAAACAGTGCATCATGGGAACCCCCCAGCAGTCTACGTCTATAGCAGCATAACTAAGGGATGGTTCAGGGTCACCTGATCCAGCCCTAACTATAAGCTTTAGCAAAAAGGAAAGTTTTAAGCCTAATCTTAAAAGTAGAGAGGGTGTCTGTCTCCCTGATCTGAATTGGGAGCTGGTTCCACAGGAGAGGAGCCTGAAAGCTGAAGGCTCTGCCTCCCATTCTACTCTTACAAACCCTAGGAACTACAAGTAAGCCTGCAGTATGAGAGCGAAGCGCTCTATTGGGGTGATATGGTACTACGAGGTCCCTAAGATAAGATGGGACCTGATTATTCAAAACCTTATAAGTAAGAAGAAGAATTTTAAATTCTATTCTAGAATTAACAGGAAGCCAATGAAGAGAGGCCAATATGGGTGAGATATGCTCTCTCCTTCTAGTCCCCGTCAGTACTCTAGCTGCAGCATTTTGAATTAACTGAAGGCTTTTTAGGGAACTTTTAGGACAACCTGATAATAATGAATTACAATAGTCCAGCCTAGAGGAAATAAATGCATGAATTAGTTTTTCAGCATCACTCTGAGACAAGACCTTTCTGATTTTAGAGATATTGCGTAAATGCAAAAAAGCAGTCCTACATATTTGTTTAATATGCGCTTTGAATGACATATCCTGATCAAAAATGACTCCAAGATTTCTCACAGTATTACTAGAGGTCAGGGTAATGCCATCCAGAGTAAGGATCTGGTTAGACACCATGTTTCTAAGATTTGTGGGGCCAAGTACAATAACTTCAGTTTTATCTGAGTTTAAAAGCAGGAAATTAGAGGTCATCCATGTCTTTATGTCTGTAAGACAATCCTGCAGTTTAGCTAATTGGTGTGTGTCCTCTGGCTTCATGGATAGATAAAGCTGGGTATCATCTGCGTAACAATGAAAATTTAAGCGATACCGTCTAATAATACTGCCTAAGGGAAGCATGTATAAAGTGAATAAAATTGGTCCTAGCACAGAACCTTGTGGAACTCCATAATTAACTTTAGTCTGTGAAGAAGATTCCCCATTTACATGAACAAATTGTAATCTATTAGACAAATATGATTCAAACCACCGCAGCGCAGTGCCTTTAATACCTATGGCATGCTCTAATCTCTGTAATAAAATTTTATGGTCAACAGTATCAAAAGCAGCACTGAGGTCTAACAGAACAAGCACAGAGATGAGTCCACTGTCCGAGGCCATAAGAAGATCATTTGTAACCTTCACTAATGCTGTTTCTGTACTATGATGAATTCTAAAACCTGACTGAAACTCTTCAAATAGACCATTCCTCTGCAGATGATCAGTTAGCTGTTTTACAACTACCCTTTCAAGAATTTTTGAGAGAAAAGGAAGGTTGGAGATTGGCCTATAATTAGCTAAGATAGCTGGGTCAAGTGATGGCTTTTTAAGTAATGGTTTAATTACTGCCACCTTAAAAGCCTGTGGTACATAGCCAACTAACAAAGATAGATTGATCATATTTAAGATCGAAGCATTAAATAATGGTAGGGCTTCCTTGAGCAGCCTGGTAGGAATGGGGTCTAATAAACATGTTGATGGTTTGGATGAAGTAACTAATGAAAATAACTCAGACAGAACAATCGGAGAGAAAGAGTCTAACCAAATACCGGCATCACTGAAAGCAGCCAAAGATAACAATACGTCTTTGGGATGGTTATGAGTAATTTTTTCTCTAATAGTTAAAATTTTGTTAGCAAAGAAAGTCATGAAGTCATTACTAGTTAAAGTTAATGGAATACTCAGCTCAATAGAGCTCTGACTCTTTGTCAGCCTGGCTGCAGTGCTGAAAAGAAACCTGGGGTTGTTCTTATTTTCTTCAATTAGTGATGAGTAGAAAGATGTCCTAGCTTTACGGAGGGCTTTTTTATAGAGCAACAGACTCTTTTTCCAGGCTAAGTGAAGATCTTCTAAATTAGTGAGACGCCATTTCCTCTCCAACTTACGGGTTATCTGCTTTAAGCTACGAGTTTGTGAGTTATACCACGGAGTTAGACACTTCTGATTTAAAGCTCTCTTTTTCAGAGGAGCTACAGCATCCAAAGTTGTCTTCAATGAGGATGTAAAACTATTGACGAGATACTCTATCTCACTTACAGAGTTTAGGTAGCTACTCTGCACTGTGTTGGTATATGGCATTAGAGAACATAAAGAAGGAATCATATCCTTAAACCTAGTTACAGCGCTTTCTGAAAGACTTCTAGTGTAATGAAACTTATTCCCCACTGCTGGGTAGTCCATCAGAGTAAATGTAAATGTTATTAAGAAATGATCAGACAGAAGTGAGTTTTCAGGGAATACTGTTAAGTCTTCTATTTCCATACCATAAGTCAGAACAAGATCTAAGATATGATTAAAGTGGTGGGTGGACTCATTTACTTTTTGAGCAAAGCCAATCGAGTCTAATAATAGATTAAATGCAGTGTTGAGGCTGTCATTCTCAGCATCTGTGTGGATGTTAAAATCGCCCACTATAATTATCTTATCTGAGCTAAGCACTAAGTCAGACAAAAGGTCTGAAAATTCACAGAGAAACTCACAGTAACGACCAGGTGGACGATAGATAATAACAAATAAAACTGGTTTTTGGGACTTCCAATTTGGATGGACAAGACTAAGAGACAAGCTTTCAAATGAATTAAAGCTCTGTCTGGGTTTTTGATTAATTAATAAGCTGGAATGGAAGATTGCTGCTAATCCTCCGCCCTGGCCCGTGCTACGAGCATTCTGACAGTTAGTGTGACTCGGGGGTGTTGACTCATTTAAACTAACATATTCATCCTGCTGTAACCAGGTTTCTGTTAGGCAGAATAAATCAATATGTTGATCAATTATTATATCATTTACCAACAGGGACTTAGAAGAGAGAGACCTAATGTTTAATAGACCACATTTAACTGTTTTAGTCTGTGGTGCAGTTGAAGGTGCTATATTATTTTTTCTTTTTGAATTTTTATGCTTAAATAGATTTTTGCTGGTTATTGGTAGTCTGGGAGCAGGCACCGTCTCTACGGGGATGGGGTAATGAGGGGATGGCAGGGGGAGAGAAGCTGCAGAGAGGTGTGTAAGACTACAACTCTGCTTCCTGGTCCCAACCCTGGATAGTCACGGTTTGGAGGATTAAGAAAATTGGCCAGATTTCTAGAAATGAGAGCTGCTCCATCCAAAGTGGGATGGATGCCGTCTCTCCTAACAAGACCAGGTTTTCCCCAGAAGCTTTGCCAATTATCTATGAAGCCCACCTCATTTTTTGGACACCACTCAGACAGCCAGCAATTCAAGGAGAACATGCGGCTAAACATGTCACTCCCGGTCCGATTGGGGAGGGGCCCAGAGAAAACTACAGAGTCCAACATTGTTTTTGCAAAGTTACACACCGATTTAATGTTAATTTTAGTGACCTCCGATTGGCGTAACCGGGTGTCATTACTGCCGACGTGAATTACAATCTTAGCAAATTTACGCTTAGCCTTAGCCAGCAGTTTCAAATTTCCTTCAATGTCGCCTGCTCTGGCCCCCGGAAGACAATTGACTATGGTTGCTGGTGTCGCTAACTTCACATTTCTCAAAACAGAGTCGCCAATAACCAGAGTTTGATCCTTGGCGGGTGTGTCGTCGAGTGGGGAAAAACGGTTAGAGATGTGAACGGGTTGGCGGTGTACACGGGGCTTCTGTTTAGGGCTACGCTTCCTCCTCACAGTCACCCAGTCGGCCTGCTTTCCCGGCTGCTCGGGATCTGCCAGGGGGTAACTAACGGCAGCTAAGCTACCTTGGTCCGCACCGACTACAGGGGCCTGGCTAGCTGTAGAATTTTCCACGGTGTGGAGCCGAGTCTCCAATTTGCCCAGCCTGGCCTCCAAAGCTACGAATAAGCTACACTTATTACAAGTACCATTACTGCTAAAGGAGGCCGAGGAATAACTAAACATTTCACACCCAGAGCAGAAAAGTGCGGGAGAGACAGGAGAAGCCGCTATGCTAAATCGGCTAAGAGCTAGTAGCTACGCTAAGCTAGCGGATTCCTAAAAACACGCAAAGTGAATAATGTGTAAATAATTTAGAGGTGATTCAGCAGAAGGAGTGCTTTAGTTAAGGCACGTAAAGATTACACTAGGAAACAAATCGTAATCTAGATAACTAGATCAATCTAACTGCGCAGATTAAACAGCTAACAGATACAGCAAAACACCGCTGTGCTCCGGAACAGGAAGTGATACAATACCGCAGTGAGAGCCAACCACCAGTAGAGGTAAGCAAGAGCAAGAGCAATAACAACAAGAGCCTGATGGAATGTCTGATGGAATTCCATGCAGACGCACGACATGGTGGACCAGGAGGTCTGCAGTCTCCTGGGCCGTCGGGAGCTTCGGGAGGGCCACGAAGTGGGCCGCCTTGGAGAACCTGTCCACTATTGTGAGGATGGTAGTCATGCCCTGGGATCGCGGGAGGCCCGTGACAAAGTCCAGGCCGATGTGAGACCAGGGGCGATGAGGCACGGGCAGAGGCTGGAGGAGGCCTTGGGCCTTGTGGTGGTCGGCTTTGCCCCTGGCACAGGTGGTGCAGGCCTGGACATACTCCCGGACGTCGGCTTCCATAGACGCCCACCAGAAGCGCTGCTGGACCACTGCCACGGTCCTTTGCACCCCTGGATGACAGGAGAGCTTGGAACCGTGACAGAAGTCTAGGACCGCAGCCCTGGCCTCTGGTGGGACGTACAATTTGTCCTTCGGACCTGTCCCCGGATCCGGGCTCCGTGTCGGGGCCTCCCGGACGGTCTTCTCCACGTCCCAGGTGAGGGTGGCCACGACAGTGGACTCGGGGATGATGGTTTCCGTCGGGTCTGACAGCTCGGTCTTGACCTCCTCTTCGTGCACCCAGGACAGGGCGTCAGATCGTTGGTTCTTCGTCCCGGGGCGGTAGGTGATCCGAAAGTCAAAACGCCCGAAGAACAGTGACCAGCGGGCTTGCCTGGGGTTCAGACGCCTGGCGGTCCGAATGTACTCCAGGTTCCGATGGTCCGTGAAAACCGTAAATGGTACCGATGCTTCCTCCAACAGGTGTCTCCACTCCTCAAGAGCCTCCTTCACCGCAAGAAGTTCCCGATTGCCGACGTCATAGTTCCTTTCAGCTGGGGTCAACCTGCGGGAAAAGTAGGCACATGGATGGAGAACCTTGTCGGGCTCCCCGCTCTGGGATAGCACGGCTCCTATCCCTGAGTCAGAGGCATCCACTTCAACTACAAACTGGCGATTGGGATCGGGCTGCACCAGAACTGGTGCAGTCGAGAACCGGCGTTTCAACTCCCTAAACACGGCTTCGCACCAATCCGACCAGGTGAAGGGGACTTTTGTGGAGTTCAGGGCTGTCAGGGGGCTAACTACCTGACTGTAGCCCTTGATGAACCTCCGGTAGAAATTTGCAAAACCGAGGAACTGTTGCAGTTTCCTATGGTTTGTTGGTTGGGGCCAATCTCTCACCGCCGCAACCTTGGCCGGATCAGGGGCGACGGAGTTGGAGGAGATTATGAACCCCAGGAAGGACAAAGAAGTGTGGTGGAACTCGCACTTCTCACCCTTCACAAACAGCCGGTTCTCCAACACTCGCTGTAGGACCTGACGTACATGCTTGACATGGGTTTCAGGATCCGGAGAAAAGATGAGTATATCGTCTAGATATATGAAGACAAACCGATGCAGGAAGTCCCGCAAGACGTCATTAACCAATGCTTGGAACATCGCGGGCGCATTGGTGAGGCCGAACGGCATGACCATGTACTCAAAGTGACCTAATGGGGTGTTAAATGCCGTCTTCCACTCGTCTCCCTCCCGGATCCGAACCAGGTGATAAGCATTCCTAAGGTCCAATTTTGTGAAAATTTGGGCTCCATGCAAGGGCGTGAACACTGAATCCAACAGAGGTAACGGGTATCGGTTGCGAACCGTGATCTCGTTCAGCCCTCTGTAATCAATGCATGGACGGAGTCCGCCGTCCTTCTTGCCCACAAAAAAGAAACCAACACCCATCGGGGAGGTGGAGTTCCGGATCAACCCGGCAGCTAACGAGTCCCGGATGTAGGTCTCCATTGATTCGCGTTCCGGACGTGAGAGGTTGTGCAACCTGCTGGACGGGGACTCAGCGCCCGGTATCAAATCAATGGCACAATCGTACGGACGGTGCGGGGGCAGCGTGAGTGCCAGATCCTTGCTGAAGACGTCAGCAAGGTCATGGTACTCGGCTGGCACCGCCGCCAGATTGGGGGGACTAAAACCTCCTCCTTAGCTGTCACACCGGGTGGAACCGAGGATCCTAAACTCTCCCGGTGGCAAGTTTCGCTCCACTGAACCACAACCCCAGATGGCCAATCAATCCGGGGATTGTGTTTTAATACCCATGGAAAACCCAAAATCACTCTGGAGGTAGAAGGTGTTACATAAAACACAATCTCCTCCCTGTGATTTCCAGACACAACCAATGTCACTGGCTGTGTCTGGTGTGTGATTAGTGGAAGAAGGGTGCCATCTAGTGCCCGCACCGACAATGGTGACGGTAAGGCCACTAGAGGGAGCCCAACCTCCTTTGCCCATCTGCTATCCAGCAGATTCCCCTCCGACCCCATGTCCACCAGTGCTGGGGCGTGAAGGGTTAGATCCCCACTCAGGATCGTGACTGGGATACGTGCAGATTTTTGGGGTCTCCCCGCGTGGGTATTGTGACCCACCCTTAGCCCAGTCTCTAAGCACGAGTGCTGCTGTTTTGACCGTTTGGGGCATTCTTTCTGTGTGTGCTCGGTTGAGCTGCAGAGAAAACACTCCCCACGGATCAGCCTCCTTTGTCTCTGATCTGATCACCTTTTGGCCCTGCTCATTTCCATAGCAACACCAGCAGGGGGAGCTGTCGTCACGTGGAGTGCCCTGGCTGTGGAGCGTGGGGAAGTCGGCTCCCTTTCGGACCCGGGAGGAAGAGGGACGGCCTGACCACGCCCTTCGTCTCGCTTCCGTCGGTGTTCTGTTAATCGGTTGTCTAACCGTATAACCAGGTCGATAAGCCCGTCTAAATCCAGCGGCTCGTCCTTCGCCACCAGGTGCTCCTTAAGGACCGGGGACAGTCCGTTTACAAAGGCGGCACGGAGCGCAACAGCATTCCAGCCGGCTCGCGCTGCGCGATGCGGAAGTCGATTGCATACTTTGCTGCGCTCCAACACCCCTGTCTTATCGACAGCAGCACGCTTGAAGCGGTCTCGCCTCTATGAGGGTGGTCGAACACCTGTCGGAACTCCCTCACAAACCCAGTGTAAGTCATTAGGAGCTGTGAATTCTGCTCCCAGAGCGCCGTAGCCCAGGCGCGTGCCTCTCCTCGAAGCAAATTTATAACGTAAGCCACCCGGCTAGCGTCTGACTCGTACATGACAGGACGCTGTGAAAAGACGAGTGAGCACTGCATCAAGAAGTCCGCGCACGCCTCAACACAGCCTCCATACGGCTCTGGAGGGCTTATGTATGCTTCAGGTGAAGGTGGGGGGGTTCGTTGAACGACCAGTGGAATGTCTGTCTCTGGCATTCGGTCAGCAGGAGGAGGTGCTGCAGCAGCGCCCTGAGCATGCGCTTCCACCTGGGCGGTGAGAGCCTCCATCCTTCGATTGAGAACAATGCTCTGCTCGTTAACTAAGTCCAACTGAGCAGTAAAAGCGGTTAAGATGTGCTGCAGCTCACCTAACACGCCTCCTGCTGGCGCCTGTGCACCTCGCTCTTCCATTGGCTGTTCAAGCGATGGTTGATGCCCCTCGGGATCCATGACGCTGGCCGAGAAATCCTGTTGTGAAAGTGTAGGAACACAGACCCACAACAGGGGGCGTAAAAGAACGGGCAATGGATAAGCAAACAGTAACAATTTAATGTTGTGAAGTGCACAACGGAATACAGACAACAACAAGTTTGGAACTACAGTCAATTACATGTTGGGTGACGTGTCGGCAGGCTTGAGGATAGGAGACGCCCGTCCAGAACCGAGCCGGATCCCACACGGCCCTCACCGCCAACGGATCTGAAGAACACCGGAGCCGCCAAGTCCTGAGTCCCCAGGTGGTCACCGTCTCCAGCTGTCAGACCTGGCACTGCTGGCAGAGAACAGAAACAGCACAGGTGAGTGTGAGTATGCACACTCAGTAATCCCACAGTCTGTGTTCTTTTGGGAGGGAGCACCTCCACCTCCAGTCACACACTCGTGCAGCTCCTGTCTAACCACTTATCTGGTTGGGGTGTGAAGCGAAGCCGTCGCTGATCACACCAAACGCCAATCCCACAGATAAGGCAACACCACAGGAAAACGGCTGCAAAGAAGTTCAGACTATTAGTCAGCATTAAGTGTAGCAGAGAATTACCTCCAAGGTAGCTGATTTCTCGGCGGGGAGGTGGAGTTGCAGTCCGGCCTTTAAGGTGGTGGTGATGTGGATGAGTGACAGCTGGTGCTGATGACGAGTAACAGCTGTCACTTCCGGTTGCTATGACGCCCTCTCGTGCTTGAAGCCCGCACTTCAAGCAGGGCGCCATCTGGTGGTGGTAGGCCAGCAGTACCTCCTCTTCAGTGGCCCACACAACATATTTCATGTTGCTGAATCACGACATGACACTGGATTGGGTCAACTGTACACTGGGAATAATGTGGGGATAAAAGACCTTGATGACCAGAGTGTGAGGCTGTAATTGTTGGAGTTTATTTCTCTGTAAGCAGGTCAGTAGAGACATAGTGGTGACTACATTAACTAGGATGGATCAACACAAGATGTGATGGGCAAAACTATGAAATACTAAAGCAGCTTCAGCTTAAAAAAAAAGGCTGCAGTTGTGAAAAAATGTATTACCTGCCAAATTTTAATAGCTGGTAGATTCATATTGTTTTCCAAATTAAATCTGAGTCAGGTGTGAAAACATGTGGGAAATCTTCTCAAGACACAAGAGTTAAATAAAGCGAAGATAAAAGAATCCTGCTGTGAATATCCATTCTGGTCGGAAATGATGAAACACCTTAATTAATTCAACCAGAGAACAAAATCTTTATTTATCTCTTGTAATCAACACATTGTGATCACAGGGCGCTGGGTACCGATACTCTGAGTTGTCGCTATGGGGACAGCAGAAGCATCATCATCTTCACCGTAGTGGGCTTGAAATGATTTCTTTTTCCTTAATACCATCATGTTTACAGTGACTGTTAATGGACATGTGCACATTTTAATCAACACATTGTGATCACAGGGCGCTGGGTACCGATACTCTGAGTTGTCGCTATGGGGACAGGAGAAGCATCATCATCTTCACCGTAGTGGGCTTGAAATGATTTCTTTTTCCTTAATACCATCACGTTTACAGTGACTGTTAATGGACATGTTCACATTTTAATACCTTAGTTATAATAAAACATTATTTGCAATCAAGCGCCTGAGTTGTCCGCTCACTTTTGACAGTTGTATCACATGTGAAAAATCCAGTTTTTCCCCCAGTTGAAGTGCATGATTGTCAGTAAGCCTCCTTGCAGCAGAGATTTGCATGAACTCACATCATGTTTTTCACTCACTCACTCATCTTCAGCCACTGACTCCAATTAAGGGTTGTGGGGTGCTGAAGCCTATCTCAGCAGTCATAGGGTGTGAGGTGGGCTACACCCCGGACAGGATGCCAGTCTGTCGCAGGGCCACAAACACATTCACACCCACACGCACATCTACAGACAAGTTTTTGTTTTTCTGAATCTGAAAATTAGATACCATAGGTGTTATCATAATTATGTACTCCTATTGCTGGTGGTGTTGTTAGTTTTCTGCAGAGACTATTTGTCCATGCCCTTTAGGGCCCCTTTACACATAGTACGAATGTGGTCAAATTGTGCATTAATTGCGTATGAAGCAGGAATTGTATGCAATACGTGTAAAATTGGAGCTGCCTCCAATGCCTCATACACCTGTTGCTACAACTGTTTGTGCACACCCGCGGCTGAAAGACAGAGTGTGCGCTGTGAGAGTCCATTTGATCCCTCTCGCAGCAGGTGTCGGCCAAATTCCAGGTGACACACATGAACATCTAACACCGCTCACTTGGCACTTAGAAAATATGTTGCCATTCGCATTATTAGCATGAAAACAGTCAGCAGACAATCAATTTCGAGCTGGTGGTGAAATTTGTCTAAGTGCCCCCATGACTGTGAAATTGCCAAGTACGCATGTGGCGTGCCAGAGTGTCGGCTTCCCCCACAACACGTGCATGTGTTTCGCACACCCCCCCTTCCCCCAACTCATGGCATGCGTGTGGTTCGTGCACCCCCTCCACAGGCGAGATGCCTCTCATCTGATCACAGAGTGACACCTTGGCCTGTGTGCTGAACGGATGGGGGTGTGGCTGGCTGCCAACAGCTGTTGAGACATCTCTGGTCTTATACATCACAGCTCCAGAACATGTACCGTGTTTTGACGGACATGCATGTGTGTGTGCTTGCTGTCCTCACGTGGAAATACATAAAAACCAGTGGTGGGCACAGTTCTCCTAATCCACTAACCGCTAATTGTTGAAGCTAACATTTTCATTAGCAGATTAGCTTTTCAGATAACTTTGAAAACCATCAAAGTTATCTGTGGATATTTCAGTATAAAGTATTTATCCCTTGAGATTAATAAAGTATCTATCTGTCTGTCTGTCTGTCTGTCTGTCTGTCTGTCTGTCTATCTATCTATCTATCTATCTATCTATCTATCTATCTATCTATCTATCTATCTGTCTGTCTGTCTGTCTGTCTGTCTGTCTGTCTGTCTGTCTGTCTGTCTGTCTATCTATCTATCTATCTATCTATCTATCTATCTATCTATCAGCTATTACCACTTGCTTTATAATAAATTTAGTTCCGATACGTTTTAGACCGCAAACATATTTTTGCGGGCATAGTGAATAAAGCTTAACACGTAAAAACATTTGTAATTCCTGAAATCATAAATTTTAGTGCTTGCCTGTTACATGTTTTGCAGCAGACAGACAGCTACAAGTGGCAGCACTCAATCCTCTGCAGATTGAGTAGCCAGCAGAGAGAGAGAGAGAGAGAGAGAGAGAGAGAGAGAGAGAGAGAGAGAGAGAGAGAGAGAGAGAGAGAGAGAGAGAGAGAAGACCATTTTTTCACATCATACAGATTTGCAGGCATATCACACGAGTCATGCACAGGTAGACAGTTTTGACTCATGGTTAAAATTTGAAACAAACTAATTCCAGACAAGTTATTGAAATTACATCACCTCTGTCATTTTACAAAGTGAAAATATCAGCTATATGTTTTAGTTTTAAAGTAATGCACCAATTTTGAAGGTTTTAGCGTTTTACAGACACATGCTGAAAAGCATTATGAGAAAATTAGTTTCCTGACATCAGTGGTTGGTCGGTATATAACACACAAGTAACTGTAATGTGTGGTGGGTTTTACAAATAAATCTGTATCTGTAAATTTATCATTTTTTCATTTGTAAAAAAAGGCAATTTGAAAGCTGAAAATTCTGTTTAAGTGAGCACTTTTAGTGAATGTGTGGCAATAATAATAATAATAATAATAATGCACTGCGGCATGTGTCTCTGTACTCTGTAAATGCTAAAACCTTCAAAATTAGTGCATTATTTTACCTGTGCATGACTCGTGTGATACAGTTGCAGGTCTGTATGGTGTGAAAAATAAATGATTTTTTCCTCCCTTCCCTTTCTGACCGGTAACCAGGTCTCTTTTGCTGAGAGAAGGCTGATCTGAGACAGAAGTGCTCATTCATTGTTGTGTCAGTAGCTACCAGTGTATTAGAGTCAATACTAAAAGTTATCAGTGTAGCTTTTAGCTGTAACTTCTGCTAATTTTTTTTAGGGGTTTTAGCTTTATAAAAGTTAACGTTTCAGTTAGTGGATTAATGGAAACATCCTTTCAATTGATGGGATAAGAAAAGTGTCCAAAATATCAACGTAAACTTGTGCATTTATTTATGATGTAATGACAGCCATCTCCCCAGTGCCTTTACCTGACATGCAGCCCCATATCATCAATGACTGTGGAAATTTACATGTTCTCTTCAGACAGTCATCTTTATAAATCTCATTGGAACGGCACCAAACAAAAGTTCCAGCATCATCACCTTGCCCAATGCAGATTCGAGATTCATCACTGAATATGACTTTCATCCAGTCATCCACATTCCACAATTGCTTTTCCTTAGCCCATTGTAACCTTGTTTTTTCTGTTTAGGTGTTAATGATGTCTTTCGTTTAGCTATTCTGTATGTAAATCCCATTTCCTTTAGGCGGTTTCTTACAGTTTGGTCACAGACGTTGACTCCAGTTTCCTCCCATTCATTCCTCATTTGTTTTGTTGTGCATTGTCGATTTTTGAGACATATTGCTTTAAGTTTTCTGTCTTGACGCTTTGATGTCTTCCTTGGTCTACCAGTATGTTTGCCTTTAACAACCTTCCCATGTTGTTTGTATTTGGTCCAGAGTTTAGACACAGCTGACTGTGAACAACCAACATCTTTTGCAACATTGCATGATGATTTACCTGCTTTAAAGAGTTTGATAATCCTCTCCTTTGTTTCAACTGACATCTCTCGTGTTGGAGCCACGATTCATGTCAGTCCACTTGGTGCAACAGCTCTCCAAGGTGTCATCACTCCTTTTTAGATGCAGACTAACGAGCAGATCTGATTTGATGCAGGTGTTAGTTTTGGGGATGAAAATTTACAGGGTGATTGCATAATTTATTCCTCAGAATTGAGTGAGTCCATATTTTTTCCCTCTGCGTGGTCTAAAAAAGTAACTGTTACTGACTGCCACAATTATTTTTCCTGATTTCTTATAGTGTCTCTTAATGCCAGAAAGTTGCCATTTGAAATGACTTTAGTTTTGTGTCATGTCTGTGATCTGCTTTTTTTCTACAAAATTAAACAACTGAATGAACATCCTCCGAGGCCGGTGATTCCATAATTATTGCCAGGGGTTGTACTTGCACTGTGTTCTAGCACAACACCGTCGCATGCACAAAACTGTCGCAGCGGGTTCGTTCATGCCTGCCCATCGACTCTATGTTTTCGTGGTTTACTATAAGAGCTGTTCCGCCATTATTCGCCCTGATTTGTACTTATTCGTACCATCTGCAAAGGGCTCCTTAAAATTGGGAGATGCTTGTGAAGGGCTGAAAAGAGGACATGATGTTCTTGGACAAAAGCGTTTGTCAATGCCGATACGTTTTTTGTTGTTGTTGTTGTTGTTGTTAGAAGACTGATTCTCTATGTGCATTGGGTCCTGGTACAGTTGATCAGTTTTCGTAGTATCAGTTGCATAATGTTTTTCTATTCATATTCCTAACTCAATTTTCTGCACTGCAGAGGATTGCATGTGGATATTCCAGCCCAGTCTCACGTTTTTTTTTTGTTTGTTTGTTTGTTTTTTTTGTGCTCCCGTGACAAAACGAGTCAAATTTTCATGATGGGGTGTTTTTTAACTCACTATTCCTAACCCTACTCCTACCCCCGACCCTAACCTTAACCATAACCTAATCTTACTCTTTCCCCCCACCCTAACCATAACCACCCCGAGCCCCCCCCCCCCCCCCCCCCCCCCCAGCTTCACTTTTAATTTTGTGTAGCCATCACGGAATGAATTATAATGTTTATATTAATAATTATTATATTATTATATTATAATTATTATATTAATTATAATGCAAAAAGTTAAAATTGCATTGACCAATAAAAAAATAAACCTTAAACAATTTTTATCTCCTACATAGTATCATGGCCATCACAAGCAGCAAATATAAAACAGAGACATTTTGGATTTCAGTTGAGTTACACCATCTCATTTATTAATAGTTGGATGAAACACTGCACAGGAAGCAAAGAAAGGTTTTTGTGTTTCAAAAGAAGTACAGAAAAATATTTTCCTGAAGAGATACATGGAAGAGAAAAGGTGTTTATATAGGTGCTGTATGTGGTTGTGTATAGAACTGTCATAGATATGTACATTACATTGCAGTAAGTTGTATAAAAAGTGGTATAAATGTTTAAAGTTTTATTCTCTGGGTTTGTATTTATATCTGTTGGGTTTTGAATTTTGTTGGAGTTATGATGAATAGATGAAAACATCGTCCTGCTCCATTTTGGACACATAATTTTTAATAATTGTGTTAATTTTATTTTTACTCTATAATTTATTCTATAATTTTGCTAAAGTTTTCTTGTGTGTGCGTGCATGTGTGTGTGTGTGTGTATATATATATATATATTTGTTTGTTTTTTACATATCTGAAACAAAAAACAGTACTTCATTCATTCAGGAATGTGTTGATGAGAGTGTAATATGACTTTACCTTTGCAGTACAGGTATGTATGTGTGTTTTGTGTGAGTCAGTGGCAGATGTCGTCCAAATACTGTGAGGCTGCTTGTGTGTTTTAGTCGACAGCAGGTGATGTGCATATTCTGTGATGGTATGCAAATAATCCCCAGTTGGCAGAGACTATTTGAATAAAGTCTGAGCTCTGCCTTTTAACATTCAGTGGCCTGAGATACCCCCCCCCCCCACACACACACACACACACACTGCCCACCACCCAAAAAAGACATCAATTCAGCTCTTATCTTCAATTTAAAGACTGCACGTTTTCTCCAAAATTGTATATGGTGTGTCAGTTAAAACCGTCATAATGTTACACATTTTACTTTAACATTAAGCACAAAAAAAAAAAGAAAAGAAAAAAAAGACACCATAATGATCCATTGCACAAATATGATGTAGTATTTTAAGTGTGTTGCTGCAGACAAGTTGTGTATTCTGTCTAGATGTGAATTTGTCACCGGGTTTAATGCCACACAGCCCGAGGCCGCCCTGCACTGATTTATTCCAGTTGTTGCACATTCCAGGTTTGTGTTATGCTTGCTCCCGGTTTTCTTAAGTGACTCTCCATCATTTATGTATTTGGATGTACATGGTGAATATTTGAGACTTTAAACATGCTTCTGTGGGAACTGGGCCACAGCAGCCAAAAACACAGAGTAAAAATAAAGAATAAAAAAATATTGAATATAAATAAGAATGTGATAAATGTGGTCCTGCAGTGCGGATAGGTCAGTGGATAGGAGCTGGGCTACGAACATGTGGACCTGTGTTCAGATCCCCTGCACACTGCCTGATGAAACACAGTATCTACGTTGTCCCAGTCCACCCAGCTGTAAATGTGTTGCAGGCGCTGATCCCTTTCACACTACTGAATGTGCATCAGTGCTAATATCGGACTGGCCTCTTTCTTTTTGAATATTTATAAAAAACACTTCATGCCAGATGATTAAAAACTGGAATTAATGAATAAATACACTGGAGAATGAAACCATTTCATTAATGTAGAGATATGCATACCTATTTGTGTCTGAGTACGTGCACGCTTGCATGCATGTAGATGTATACTGCAGCAATAAGCTTGAAAATACAATATTGATGAGCATTTGTACACTTTAAGGCCATACAACAATACTGTAACAATACGGCATGAACAACTGATTAAGAAAAAGTGTGTAGGATTTGGTGCCATCTAGAGGTGAGGTTGCAGATATTATTATGCGGTTAATTGGTCACGATTTGTTTCTTCTCATATTTTTGCTTTTTTGTGTTCAAGGATTTATTCTACCTTTCTTTCTATTGTGATTTAGCGACTAATATGGTAGGATAATTATAGCATCAAATATAGAACCAGTGAATAGCAAATGTGCCAGTACTTTAATACAAATCTCAATGAACCCATAAGTCATCCTTTGTGACAATCATGAGCCATTTTCCTCCTCACTCTGGTCATCAAGAATCTGAATCATTGCTTGTGCAGCTATACGAGGGCTGTCCGTAAAGTATAGGTCCTTTTTATTTTTTTCAAAAACTATATGGATTTCATTCATATGTTTTTACGTCAGACATGCTTGAACCCTCGTGCGCGTCGGCTGCGTCCCGACGCGCGGACCCATCTCTCTATTGATCCAGGACGTCGTGAGAGAACAGAGACGTTTCAAAAGAAGTCGGTTTCAGCATTTTATCCGGATATTCCACTGTTAAAGGAGATTTTTTTAATGAAAGACGTGCGGACGGGTCCGCGCGTCGGGACGCAGCCGACGCGGCGCGGCGGCACAGGAAAAACACCTCCGTGTTGATAACCATTTGTTAAAATCCAGTTGGCTTTTGATGGCTTTCAGTGGAGTGAGTATATGAGAAATTGTTTATCAGCTGGAGATGTTCCAACTTGTCCTTAAGGCTTCCAGCAGAGGTGTTTTTCCTGTGACGGAGCGTCGCGGCGGCTGCGAGCCGACGCTGCAATCCGCCCGCACGTCTTTCATTAAAAAAATCTCCTTTAACAGTGGAATATCCGGATAAAATGCTGAAACCGACTTCTTCTGAAACTTCTCTGTTCTCTCACGACGTCCTGGATCAACAGAGCCTGAAATGTGGAGGTTTTAAGCTTGAAACAGGCTGATGACACTGCCTGAGAGCGCTGCGCGACGTCTCGCACCGTGAAAAGTCCTTAAAGCGACAGAATCACCTCAAAATCTCTCATCAGCTGTTAAAATTTTCACTGAAAACCAGCTCAATTTTTTGAACCGTGTCCACTTCGATGTGTCTCACAGGTTTAGAAAAAATTTTGATCAAACAAAGCGCCAGTCTCTCAGCAACTTCTCAGACAAAGGAATTCCGACGAGGGGCTGGACGACTCCTCCCACAAGGAGTGCTCACAGGCGAATGACGTCACCGACAGGCGTGGAAAAACTCACGCATGCGCACGAGGGTTCAAGCATGTCTGACGTAAAAACATATGAATGAAATCCATATAGTTTTTGAAAAAAATAAAAAGGACCTATACTTTACGGACAGCCCTCGTAAATCTCACTTTTCTAGGTCTGTTGTTTTTCCTGCAAAACAGTAAAATGTAATGATTAGAGTTTGCAAATTACAAAACCATCTAAAGCTATAATGTGAAAAATTTCATAGATCTTCCCAGGAGGGTCATAAGTGACCCCACACAAGTTTGGATTATACTTGACACACGGATTGGCCGATCCTTGCAAAATTCTATGAACAAATGCAGGACAAATAGACTGGTAGGAAACTTTTTTCCAATTAAAATTAGAAAAAAATGGTGCACAAAAGTATAGGCCCATGGTCAAAAATGACCCCAGTTGGTGTATGATCCTCCATTTCACAAAAATGTGCATTCTCAAACTTGTTAGCCTACACTTTGACAGTGTTTGAGAACAGTTTGAGAAATCACTATTTTTTTTTCCTTCAGTCCTTCAGTCTTCTGGCTGCGCTACAATTTGTGAAAACTAGTGTATATATATGTCCCTTTTGGGCTAGTGTATCAGCATGCGGTGCAAAATGGTGGCCTCCATGATGTGTTCCATTCCCATATGACATATCCATTCATTGTTTCATATAATTATTTATATAACGGCTGAGTGGATCCTTGTGATTTGATTGGTGCTTTGTATGTCACATGACATGGATTAATTCATCCCATTTGTGTTGCATTGCATTCAGAGTGCGGCTTGGTTCCATTTAGAGTGCAAATTTGGTTCCATACATTTGGTACCATTGCACTCTCACGTGCACACGCGCACATGTGATCACGCATACACAAGTGCGCATGAGTATGCATGCACGCGCACGTGCGAGCACGCATAAAGAAATTCACCTCATTGAATGGTATGTTCCAGCTTTCACCTCATGAAATATTCGTACCATTGAACTCATAAACATTCATTATTTGTATAATATTATATCACGCTTAAATAGATCCTTATCATTTGATTGGTGGTTTGTATGTTACATGATTTGGATCATTCATCCCATTTGCCGTTGTGTTCCACTGACCGTGCAATTTTGGTTCCATATGTTTTGTACCATTGCACGGAGCCACTGCTGCACGCGCTCACACTAGTGGCGATGGCACTTAGCTTAAAAACAAGCGTGGCAGGGTTTGTTTTATTAACAGTGCTCATTCTTGTAACACAAAAAAAGAGACAAAAACAAATAGAGTACGCTGTAAGCTGTCTATAAATTTCTGTTGTGATTTTTTGCTGGACTGAGGAAAGCAGATGGCAGTCTGTACATGAAGAAGTCAATACACGGCATCAGGTACGGACGACATCGTCAGGATTGTTAGGTGTCATATAAAACAAATAATGAATTTTTTTTTTCATTTATGCAATGGAAAGAATATTTCAATTAGTGAAAGATGGAACCTTCCATCTTTCACCTCATGAAAGCCTCAGTCTTTATGATTACAGCCCACAGTCACGTTGTACATGAATTGTTGTATTCTAATCCTCGCCTTCTGCAGTGCGGTTTTGTAATATGACACTACTACAGCACGAGGAGACCTCATTTGTGCACTGCAAACAGTCCAGTGTCCGGGGCTGTTTGCAGTCACTGAAAAGATTTTGAGTGGTTTTTATGGTGAAAGGGTCATAAAAGTTACTGAATCATGTTCAGGATTAGTAAAATGTTTAATTCAAGAAGGGACTTTAAAATGGAATTATATGGGGTTTTCGACAACACTGCAAAAAAAAAAAACTACCTCATTATGTGTTTCTTTCTTTCATTTCTTTCTTTCTTGATGAAACAGATTCTTGCCAAGAACGAAGAGGACAAAAGAAGAAAAACAGCTGAATTAAACACATTTAAAGGTCCATTCCCACTGAAATTTCATTGAGGACAAAATATTTTTGCAGATTGTTGTCATGGAAACCTTTATTAAGGGCCCGTTAACACATAGCACAAATAATTCACAGGGAAACACGGAGAAACAGCCCGAATGAGCGAACCACGGAAACATTGAGCTGACGTTGGGAGGGAAGCACGGTCGTGCGGGCATGAACGATCCTGCTTCAGTGGTTTCATGCACGCTCGTGTACGTGTGCAAAATCGTCGCAGCAGGAACACCATGCGAGCAGCTGTAGCGTGTGGAAGCACATCGCGCAGCTGCTGTGGGGAAAAAATAAATAAATACATGCAACCCATGGGATTTAAACCTGCATTTTACAAAAGCTCTGATTAACAGACAGAAACATTACCACTGCGCTACCATCAGTGTCCTATGAAAGGTGCGTAACATGCCTGAAATCAATAAGGAGATAAATGTATTTTAAAGAAATGTAGACGAAGAGGAAGTCTTTAATTACAACGAAAAACCGCCATAATTGCCCCTGTTGTGGAGGAAAAAAACAGCTGGAACACGTTGCACCACATCGCGCCTCTGCTGTGGAGAGAAAAAATAAAATAAAACCACACACCATAAAAAACACTACATTTTATTGAATCCCTCTTATTGAGTGGACAATACAAGTATGAACCATCTGTTCCTCTGTAGATGACCTATGGTCACAGATGTACAATCATGAAATGAGATGAATGAAGCAGTGCGCTCCTATCATGGCCTGGTGTGTCCAGCCGGCCCCACACACGTGTCCAGCCCGACACACGTGTCCTGTGGATGGTGCACCACAGGACAGATAACCTCGTCATTTGAAACAGAGCTCACGTGCGTGACATGACATTCACCTCACCCGCTGTGTGTTACGACCTGATGGTTCGTTTCATCTCGGACAGCTTGTCAATGTACACATCGTGCGCTCACTCGCTGCAGGCCATGTATGTAGGAAGCAAACACACGTGCGTCTCAGTGGACAGTTGTAAGTTCATGTACGTCAAAACATGGTATGTGTTGACACCCTGTCAGCGGACATGCCCCCCTGTCCATCCAGCACACACACCAATGTGTCACTGTGTCTGTGTTATGTGGCCATTCATTTTAGTTATTTGTTATGTAATAGTGTATGTAGGTATTGTTATAATTATTTGTATACCTGTCCTAGCTGTGGTCTCTGTGTTTGTGATGTGACACGTCGTGTGCCCTGAGCCGTCATCCATCTGTCAGTGTGCTGCAATCAGCTGACAGGCGGATCCCTGTGCTGTGCGCTTACACATGGCTGTCCAGCCCCCATATGATCATGTCTGTACATACATATCAGCATTTTATGCAAGTGTGCCCCCCCCCCGCCGGCACACCACATGTTGGGGGGAGTGGGGGAGCGCAAAACATGCGCACATGTGCGATACACATGCACACCAAATGTGTGTTGCTTTTTGCAACGCCACACTCGACACATCCAGCTCGAAAGTGATCGTCTGCTCACTGTTTTTGTGCTAACAGCGTGAATGACCACACATTTTCTAAGTGTTAAGCGAGCGGTGTTGGATGTTTGTGTGTGTCTTCTGGAATTTGGTCGACACCTGCTGCGAGAGGGATTGAATGGGCTCTCACAGGGCACTCTCTGTCTGTCTTTCAGCCACTGGTGTGCGGAAATAACTGTAGTGACAGGTGTACGAGGCATTGGAGGCAGCTCTGATTTTTCACTTATGGCATGCAATTCCTACCTCGTGCGCTAGTCGGCTTCAATCGTGTTATATGCGAAGGGGCTGTAAATGTTTATGGTATGATGTGTTTTTACTAAAGTACAAATTGGTACAAAACATTCATATTATGATGATCAAATAGGCAAAAATATTATATACATACACGTTAGTGGTTCAGGGTTGTTTTTGAATTGTTTCCATACCTCTCAGTGTTATATTGTTTCATGCAAATCAGCTCATATTCTGTGTGTGTGTGTGTGTGTGTTTGTGTGTGTGTGTGTGTGTGCACGCGCAAACAACAAGCAAATGTCCACCTGGGACAAGGAGTGTCTCTTCATATATTCAACAACAGTAAGTCCCTTCGGCTGTTCCCTTGTTTGCACTCGGGGCGGCACAGCAGATCCGAGGTGGGTCTGCATGTTGATTTGGCACAAGTTTTACGCCAGATGCCCTTCCTGACGCAACTCCACATTACATGGAGAAATGTGGCAGGGGTGAAGTTTGAACTGGGAACCATCCACACTGAAACCAAACGCACTAACCACTTGGCCACCACTCCCGACTTATAATCAAGAATGAACTGGGGAAGAAAAAAAATGGAAAAAGTGGAAACTGACATCATTGTCTTTATTTTAAAATAAGTGTAACCGTCTGAGGCTGCAGAAGAAGCAAAGCACAGCGTCTCCTGACTAATTTATCTTTAATCATGATTCAAGTTGTACTGGGCCTATCAACAAAATTTAAAAACTGGTATACAGTTTGAAGTCTGCACTTTCGACACACATTCAAACGGAGACTCAGAGTGTGGTGGATTTGATGGGATGGCCGCTTAATTTGGTCATGTGACTTTGATGGGTCTCCATGTCAGACAATTCCAGAGGGTTAATGGTGTACTTCCCTTCATTTTTTTTTGTTTGTTTTGTTTTTTAAACACTGACTGAAGGAGCTAATAAAAAAGACAACCAGAGTCCATATGGGAAGAACTCAGGATGAAGTCTGGACATATTTCACATGGAGGTTTTGCTGGATACCTGCTGGACGAGAAAGACAACACTCACCAGCTCTGCTGTGTCAGCTGCACTCATCTTAATTAAAGTTATGGTGCTTTTATTTGTTTTTCCAGAATGAGTCAGTAGGGATACAATCTGGTCTAAGGCAAACTTTGAAACTTGAGCATGTGCACTAGAGGTGGGCAGATCGATCCTAATATCGATGATATTGATACCAACGCTGGTATTGATATTGAATGATCCTCGTATAAAAAGATCAATACTCAAGCTTTTTTTTCTCTCCCGCACGCACTGACTGCTGCGCACGCAGATTCATCAAAGTCTACTCTCTGTCTATAAGAGCAGCACTGCGCTATGTCACACAACACGGAGCAGGGCACCCTTGTATTGTGGTTTGTCAGCCCGTTACCTCAGGAGATTTTGTTTTAAGTTGTGTTGAGTGATATTTTTTAAACAAAAATGTTGATTGTGATAATAAAGTGTTTTGTTGTCACGTACAATGTTTGGCGAAATTCTATCCTAGGTCTTTTGGATCCTTTGGATCTATGAAGCTTAAATATGAAAAAGTATCGGTATCGATATCAGCGATACTGGGCCTGTATTTACTTGGTATCGGATCGATACTAACATTCCCAGTATCGCCCACCTCTAATGTGCACATGTGGTTCCTCCTTTGTGTTTCAAGTCAAGTCAAGTTGTCTTTATTAGCCCCTCAGGGGCAATTTGTTGTGCAGCCAACAGTAGAACACATTCATACATACATAAACATAACATGATCTTAAATATGGCATGAAAACTCACCATGAAAACTCAACAAACAGTAAACATAATAACACAATAATAAGAAAACCTAGTTAAAACCACACACGTGATAGTGTTTAAAAATTTAGTGACAATGGGAATAAAAGAGTTCTTGTACCTGTGGGTCTTACATCTCTTGGACATAAATTTACGACCAGATGGAAGCATTTTGAACTCACGGTACAGGGGGTGACTGGAATCATCGAAGATCGACCTCGCCTTCTTAATGGATCTGTTTTTATATAGAGATGGCAGGTGGTTTAAGGAAATGCCAGCAATCTTGTTGCACTCGATTACAATATGATGCAGACAGTTTTTGTTTTTCAGAGTTAAAAACCCATACCAACAGATTCAATAAAACAGCAATAAAACATCTTCAGAAAAGTGCTGTCCACATTAAAATGCCTGAATCTATGGTAAAAATGCATGCGCTGGTGAGCTTTCTTACATACCTGGTCAATCTGATGCTCAAAGGTTAATCCACTGTCAATAAAGGTTCCAAGGTATTTATAGTTCTGTACAACTTTCACTTTCTGCAAGATTCCATGGAGTAAACTCAGTGCCACTGAACAACAGAATTAGCTGTAATTCTGTGATACGACACAAAAATAATGGTACTTTATTTTCAATAGATTTCAACTTAGTTCATTTTGTCAATGTTGTTGAAAATCCACAGGGTTTACACCTTTAATCTCTATTACAGAGTGAAATAACATAACCATGCTTATCAGATTTACCGTTTCTAGATATTCTGGGAGCTCTGTCAGCAGACTTTCATTTTAACAACAACAGTAATAATGTCCCTGAGGTTTTCTTCAATTCATCACTCACTTTGAATTTGACACCAGATCAGTTTTAATCTGATCTAAATCTCTTAGATGGCCAGCAACCTGTCTGTGAGCATGAATGGTTTTTTCAGGTTACGATTGTGTGTTCAAGCAGCACTTTTTTTGTTCTGCTTGTGCATATGTGCGTGTGTATGTGCGCACACACACTAGTGTGTGTCTGTCACCCTTGTGTGGTTTTATATGTGCATTTGTGCTCATGCATGTGTTGGTCCACGGAAAGATGTTGTGTTTTCTTTCACTGTCATAGCAGTTTGCCATTGATTAACATGTGATAGTGTGCAAGTGTGTGTTAATAGAAATATGTATACACACAAGTACAGAGCGACTGCAAATAGCACAAAGAAAATCATTAAGACACACTTTTGGTCTATTTATCAGGACTTAAACAGGTGCTTCAAAAAGTGACATGTCCTTTTCAGTTGTATGTCGTGCCCACACACATAGTGACAGCATGTAAATGTCAGACAAACTATGTAAATAGGTTGGCAACATCCTTTGCATCCACAAGGAACTGGATTGGACAAACAGGAATCACTACTTCCACATGTAAAGTAGAGTTCAGACTCTGAAGTGGAAATACATTTTTCATCCACCGCAGTTTGAGCTGCGTTCATGTTAATCATTCAGGTGCCTTAATAATTGTATTTGTCAGCAGTTTTTCACAAAATCATTGATCCAAACAAACCTTTAATTGCTTTTGAATAGCTTGAACACTTTATCAGCTGTCTTGCGTATCAGTCCAACATGGGAGTGGCGGATGCCATCATCTTCATACTGCATAGAGCTTGCTCTCACCTACAGGAGACAGGCAGCACTGTGATTTCTCCGGTGCATTCAACACCATCTGGCCTGACTTGCTCAGTGATAAGCTTCGTGACATGATGGTGGAGGCTCCACTAGTGGCCTGGATCACCAACTACTTCACAGGCCACCCACAGTGTGTGAGGCTTCGAGACATTACGTCCAACACCATGAGGAGCAGCACAGGGGCACCACAGGGAACGGTGCTGTGTCCCTTTCTGTTCACACTCTACACTCTCAGTCTCAGTCTTCAGGTTCTGGTCAGTCCTGCCACCTGCAGAAGTTGTCAGACAACTCTGTCATTGTGGGTTGCATCGGCATTGACCAGGAGGCTGAGTACAGGAGTGTAGTGGACAGGTTTGTGGAATGCTGTGGACTCAACCACCTGCAGCTCAGTGCATCTCAGACGAAGGAGTTGGATGTGGATTTCAGTAGACTGAAGCCCCATCTGAACCCAGTACCATCAAAGAAACTGAGGTGGACATTGTGTACTACTATAAGTACCTGGATGTCCCAAACACAGTTGCTGTGTAGAAAGATCAGAGCCGACTGTACGTCCTCAGGAGGATCAGGTCATTCATTGTCTGCAGAAATATGTGGCAGATGTTTAACCACTCAGTGGTCTCCAGCATCATCTTGTGTGCTGGGGCAGCAGGCTGAAGGCAGCTGACACAAACAGACACAACAAGCTCATCATGAGAGCTGGCTGTGTTCTGGTAGGGAGGGGTGTTATATCAAAAAGTTTTGAAATCTAGAAATTTTTGCATGGAATATGGAAATATACATGGAATAAACCATAACAGTGTAATTTTTGGGTCATTTGGTTCTAAAAGCCCATATGGACGGAGCGTTTGAAAATTTCATGTAATGCATGTGTCGTATATGTGCTGTTGATGCAGAAAACCACTCTGTTGCTTATAATTAGTTCATTGTGACCATGTCATTCTTTACATGTGATGAGTATACTCAACTGATGTTCTTGAAATAAAAAACTACATAGATTTTGTTACAATTGATCTGAATTGATATGTACTGAAATTAGGTTTTTTTGTCAGTTACTCTTAAAAAACACCAGATAGGCTTATTGTTACTATAGAACTTGAATAGAAACTTGGGATCAAGCAACTTTTGCAGCCAAATTTCAAGTCTCTAGGTGCAGCGGTTCTCAAGATATGACATTTTCGTTGATATTTTTGGTGATTTTTGAACCCGATATCTTCAATGGCTCCGTCCATATGGGTTTTTGGAACCAAATGACCCAAAATTTCCTGCTATGGTTTATTCCGTGTATATTTCCATATTCCATGCAAACATTTATAGATTTAGAAATTTTTTGAAATAACACCCCTCCCTAGTTCTGTGGGGGTTGAGCTGAAGTCTGTGGTGGAGGTGTCAACCCAGTGTCATGGCAGTTTGTGGGACTGGTGTTGTATGGCTGGGGGGGCCTGGCTGCTGGTTTGTTTGCCTTTTGTTTCCTCCCAGGTGGCATGCATTTGGGACTGAGTGGCTGTGTTGCTGAGGCTGTTAGGACTTCACCCTGATCACCTGCGACTCGTCAGGACTCACAGCTGAGGTGCATCTGGAGGGATTGGAGTATGTTGGCATTTAAGACTGAAGTGCACAGTGTGCATTTGCCAGAGACTCGACCTTGTGACCAGACGGGTGAGATCGTCGTCTTGGGAGCCATCTCATCAGCAGCGGACGCTGAGAAACGTCCAGGTTTGATGCACGGTCTGTGAAAGAGGAGAGGGTGAGGTCTCACGCTCGTCAGCACACTTCCTGAGGTACGTTGGATTTTGTGACTAACAGTTATACAGTCAGTAAATGTGGTGTCCCTCACACCTTATTGTATTGAGCTGTATGTTAGTCATGTATCAGCTTCCACTGCTGTGGTGATTTGTGAACGAGATGTTCCATGCCTGCAGGTTGGAAGCTGATCAGTAATCAAGCCAGGAAGTGTTTGCTGTTTGTACACCTTTAAGTGTTCTGTGTGTAGAGTGTGGACTCACATAATGGTTCCTTCTTTCACAGACTCGGTTGTTGCGGCCACCTGGGGGGTGTCGGCGGGGTCCTTGGGTCCGAAACAGCTTCTGGCTCCGGACCATTAGCGCTGCTGGGAGCGCACCACGCCAGACCGCACCTTTTTGTTATATTATGATCACTGTTATGTATTAAATTCAGTTAGCCTTTGTACCGTGCTCTGCTTATTTTATACTGGGTCCTTCAAACGCTGGTCGGTTCTCCGAGCTGCGTCCGACACATAACAACTGGGTTACGAAAAGTACATTAATCTATGGGTTTGCGATGGGGTACGAATTCATTTCATGACTGGGAGCACAAACTGTGGTGAAGGGGGGGGTCTGGGTGGGTCATGGCTAACGTGTGGGGAGGATATACACTTACACTATGGTTATGGTTAGAGTTAGGAGAAGGGGAAGATTATAAATAGCAAAATAAAAAAAAATGTGTCATGAAAAGCAGACGCGGCACGAAAGAAAAAAATTTGAGACTGGGCTGAGAGGTATCGGAATGGAGTATGTTGAGGAAGCTGCTCAACATCCTGGACAACACCTCCCACCCCCTGCATGCAACACTGACGTCCTGTCAGAGCACCTTCAGCTGCAGACTGAGACCACCGAGGTGCACCACAGAACGCCACAGGAGGTCTTTCCTACCTGTGGCAATCAGACTGTATAACTTCTCCCCCTTCTGCAGGATGAATACATAATGAACAGAGTTATTCAGAGTTCTGTGCAATATTGTTGAATATCTTGTGCAAATGTCTTCCAGTCATTTCACATTAATTTCTTGTACTTATTGTAAGAAAAAAAAAAACATTGTTCACTGTTTATTGCTTCGGTACTCTGGCAAAATAATTTCTTTCAGGATAAACAAAGATTATCTTATCTTTTATCAGCAATGTCAAGTTCAAAGTCTGAACTAGTTACCTTTAAATGAAATGATATTTGGATTCTTCTTCTCTACCATTTTAATTGGACTTTTGTTTAGGTTTTTGAGTCGTTTGTATTTTCTTACTTTTTTCTGTGCAGCCATTTTTGGAAAATTATTTTGTAAAAAGTATTTCAACTTTCATACAAGATTAGGTACAGGCAATGGATCCTCCACGTTGAGTTTAAGGACTTAGTTGAAGATAGAGATGAGCTGGGTGAAGATGGGATGAGCTGCTTGGAGTGCTGCCACCGTGACTTAGACATGAATAAGCGGCAGAAAATGAACGAATGAATGAATGAATGAATGAACACATCTACCATATTACAGAACTGCACCATATCCTGGATGGCAACAACCCATCCTCTCATCTTGAAAGCAACCATTTTACCTCCAGGGTTTTTTTTTTTTTAAGTCTTGCAAAGCTACTGTCATGCCTTTTTAAAATTGCCCCTTGAGGATAAATAAATTGATTTGAATTGAATTGAATTAACCTCCAGTAACACCTAGTCACCCCTATGGTCTTCCTCAGTTACTGATGTCCTCAGCACTGCCGAACCTGGATCACTCCCAGGGAAACACATTGCATGTCCAAAGTGTGATGTTTTTCCTGAACAATGCAAGTGATACCCCTGTGACAGACTGGTGTCCTGTCCTGGGTGTACCCCGCCTCACGCTCTATGACTGCTGGGATAGGCTCCAGCTCCCATGACCCTTAATTGGACTGAGCAGTTGAAGATGAGTGTGTGTATGCAAGTGATACTCCTCATCTGAGTCCCCTTAAGTAACCAGTTGTTTGACACAAATTAATTCCAATAATACCCAAGGATCCCCCAAAGAAATGCACTACCGAAGACAATCATCACCTTGGACCTTCCCTTTTCTGCAAATATTTCAGCTTCACCAAACACCTTTGTGAAGCAGTCTTGATCTCAAAGCCTGAGAACCCAGACACAAGAACATCAAAGCAGAAATAAATGAATTGATCAAAATGTTCCAATGTGTCAAGTCTCACAAACAGGGCATCAATTGATTACACAAAGATCAGAGTAGGAATAGAGTAGGAGAGAGAACACATCCCTGATGAACACCAGAACTAACTGGGAAAAAGTCACAGCTTCTGCTGCAACTCCACAGAGCACTCACAGAACCTTTGTATACGCCAACTAAGATATCCAGCAACTTGTTGAGGATCTCTTTGAAGTCTCTGGATGTCCCTGTCCAGTCAACTGAATCAAACACTTTGCAAAACTCAACAAAGATGGGAAAGAGCCAGTGCTGATATTTGCACTTGTGTTCAATGAGTGCTCGCAGAGCTAAGGTACATTTGACGATTGACATCCTGGTTGTGAAGCCAGACTGCTCTGGTCTCTGAGTGGCAAGTAGCCGCCACTGAATCCTGTTACCACTGATCCTTGCAACTGCTTTTCCCATATCAGAGGGAAGCATAACACCACTATAATTGTTGCATTGTCATTTTCTTTCCTGAGAGTCAGATACCTGTCTCCCAGACTGAAACAAATGTTTGCAACAACAGAATAACAGCATCGTCATCAGATTTGTCCTATGTGAGCAATCCATGAATAGTCTTCTTCATACTTTCTACATATGTGTAAATACGGAGTTATCTTGGCCTCCTTTTGGTGGAAATATCACTCGACCAAAACAATGGGAGGACAAATTGAAGTGCTCAAGCAGTGTTGGATTACTGGAAATCCTGAAATTCCCTGAATTCTTGTGACAGCTGCCTTCCGGGTTCTATTTTTGAGGTCGGTGTTACCATAGTAGCCTTTTAGCTTACCATGTAAACAGCTATGTATTAGCATCTTAACGCTACTTTCTAATATGGTGTTAGCAGTAGCATCCTAGCATTAGCCTGTCTTTATGATAACAGTAATTATGAAAAGCAGCGGCAGGGAGAAGCGGTGGAGGACGAACCCCCAGCCTGTCCTCTCTCCAGCTGTTTTTATCTCTTTCTTGTCGCTCTCACACCCACTCTTTCTGCTTTCCTGTGTGTCAGCTGGAGCTTGATAAGAAGCAGAATTTAAAATTGAAATATTTTTCTCTTTCCCTCCTTCACTTTCTCCCTACAGCTCGAGGCCCGACTGTTGGTAGCTAGCTCCTGTTTTCTTTAAATAGAGACTTGTGTCATCATCGTGCAGGCAGCACACACACACACACACACACAGAGGCAGTGATGTCAGCTTCTGTCTTGCTCTCTACTTTTATTCCACGTATGAGATCATTGTATTGTGTTGTTAGTCACAGCACGGGCACACACACACACACACACACACACACACACAGAATCATTACAAGTGTATACAGATGCGCTGTGATTTTCAAAGTCCTACTTGATTCACTTGTCCGAACCTCTGTTTGACAATAGTTGGCAATGTATTGATGCCCCATTTTAATACCAACCACTGAACATGGTTTGAAAACATTGGCATCTTTTTTGTTGTATATACAAAGGGTTTTTGGTGCCATTTCCAGCTGCACATTGTATCTTGTATTCAATTCCAGTTTTACTTTTTGATTGTGTTTTATATTTCATTCCATATTTGTCCATGTGGTGGGTGTCATTGGGCTTCTCTCCACTTTTGCTAGCTTAAATTGCTATCTTAAATTGTTAACTGGGGGGAGCTCAGCAATGAGCACATGGGATGCTGGTGTTGAGCATAATGCAGACCACATGACATGTAAGTTCACTCAAAAATGTTCTTGATTTCTCCAAACTATTCCCAACTATCCAGCAGGTGGCGATGCGTCTACAGGATATTGCATAGGCAAAGCAACGTTGCCCTCTTGAATAAGCTGGTGCATCAAAGTTGAACAGATTCATTTGGGTTTGCCTTCATTCATCACTGATATTTTCATTTGGTGAGTTACAAAATGATAGTATTTATTGTTTTTGAGTTACTGTCTACATATTTTTACTACATATACATCTACATATTTTTCTGCCCAAACCCTACAGTTTTAGTGGTACAGGGAATTAAAAACACTTTTACGAGGTCTGTCCAAAAAGTATGGGAGCTTTTTATTTTTTGCAAAACCCATATGGATTTGAATCACGTGTGATTGCATCAGCCAAGCTTGAACCTTCGTGCGCATGCGTGACTTTTTTCACACCTGTCGGTTGCGTCATTCGCCTGTGAGCTGGCTTTGTGTGAGCATTGGTCCACCCCTCTCGTCGGATTTTTATTGTGAATAAAAGTCTGAACGATTTGGAGCTTTGCTCCATCAATTTTTTCCAGAAACTGTGAGAGACCTCCAGGTGGACACCGTTCGGAAAATTAATATGGCTTTCAGGGACGATTTTGTGGGGATTACACAGATTAAGGAGTGTTACTGCCGCTTTAAGGACAGCCCACAACTGCTGAGAGCGCGCCACGCTCCCAGCGCCGATCGACAGACTGAATCAACCAGATCATTTCCAACGTGAAGGCTTTGTTGATCCGGGACGTCGTCTGACTTCCACAAAAAAGGAAGGAGGCATGAACATCAGCACTTTTTCGGTACATTCCACTGTTAAAGGAGTTTTTTTCTTAGAAAGAAAAGTGGATGGATGCGCCACCGTGCCGTTCATGGCGCGGGACAAAACCACGTCCGTGTTGGTCTCACAGGACGGCTTTGAGATGGCTTTCAGACGGCTGTCGGTGGGTTTTCAGTCGTGTGACTAACCAAGAAATTGTGCATGAGCTGGACATGCCAGAACATGTCCTGTGAGGCTTCATCACGGTGTTGCTTTGCGCCATGTGGCTCCACCGCGACGCGCGGAATTCCTCCGCTCCTCTTTCCATGACAAAAACTCCTGTAACAGTGGAATGTGCCGTTCATTTCTAAACCAGACGCTGTCTTGATCCGGTATGTCATCTGACTAGGAATTATGAAAAGACGTGGACATCAGCACTTTTTCAGCACATTGAGACAGACGTGCGGAGGAGTTCCGCGCGTCGTGGTGGAGCCGCATGGCACAAAGCAACGCTGTGATGAAGCCTCACAGGACATGTTGGGGCATGTCCAGCTCATGCTCAATTTCTCGGATAATCACACAACTGAAAACACACCGACAGCCATCTGAAAGCCATCTCAAAGCCGTCCTGTGAGACCAACACGGAGGTGGTTTTGTCCCGCACCATGAACGGCACGGTGGCGCATCCGTCCACTTTTCTTTCCATGAAAAAAACTCCTTTAACAGTGGAATGTGCCGAAAAAGTGCTGATGTCCACGCCTTCTTCCTTTTTTTGTGGAAGTCAGACGACGTCCCGGATCAACAAAGCCTTCACGTTGGAAATGATCTGGTTGATTCAGCCTGTCGATTGGCGCTGGGAGCGTGGCGTGCTCTCAGCAGTTGTGGGCCATCCTTAAAGCAGCAGTAACACTCCTTAATCTGTGTAATCCCCACAAAATCGTCCCTGAAAGCCATATTAATTTTCCGAACGGTGTCCACCTGGAGTTCTCTCACAGTTTCTGGAAAAAAATTGATGCAGCAAAGCTCCAAATCGTTTAGACATTTATTCGCAATAAAAATCCGACGAGAGGGGTGGACCACTGCTCACAGCCTGCTCACAGGCGAATGACGCAACCGACAGGCGTGAAAAAACTCACGCATGTGCACGAAGGTTCAAGCTTGGCTGATGCAATCACACGTGATTCAAATCCATATGGTTTTTGCAAAAAAATAAAAAGGTCCCATACTTTTTGGACAGACCTCATATGTGCATTTCTGCAATATGATATAAGCTAATCCAGTACAAACACTGAGTAAGACTGCCTTCAACATTAAGTTTTGAAGTGTCTCAATGAAATATTGATGAAAGGATCAAAGCCTTGGCCTTAGGGTTTCAAACCTTAGTCTGACCTTTGGCAATCATGAACTAGGCTTTGTCCTTGAGAAGTCAAAACCTTGACCTGGGCCTTGGAGTTCAAAGTTTTAGCCTTGGCCTGAACTTTGTTGATCATGAATGGGCCTTGGAAGTATAGACTTTGCATTGAGGTTTCAGGCCTTGACCTTGAGACTTGAAACCTTGATCTGGGTTTTTGGCAGTAATCGACTTGGCCTTGTCTTTGGTCTTGGGGGTCAAAATCGTGGCCTGGACCTTGGATATCAGAGGTTTGGCCTTGGTTTTGAGGGGTCAATGCCTTGGCCATGGAGGTCAAAGCCTTGTACCTGAGGGTTTGGACCTTGACTACAATGCTAGTTACAGATTTTCCACAGACAAAGATGAATACTTATCCATGTTGGATATAACTGAAGAGATTTTGGTAACTTCATTAGAATTCCTCCAGGCAGGTGGAGAACCTGTTCTCCTGGCGTTCCAAACAATCTTTGTTTCAGTCTGAGAGATGGGTGTCTTAAGTACTGAGCATTAGTCATTAAACAGACCAACAAGGGTAACAAGGATTGAATGGCATGTACATCACCACCTTATGAATGATTTTTACCATAAATGGTTGAAATTTCTTAGGCAGCAATGATTTTGTCTGCGTGAAGTCTTTGACATCTCCGTTAACCTGTGACATGATGTTTTAATCCAGTCGTCTTTAAGGAACAAGTTGTTAGAGCAGTGTTTAATCCAGTCATTTCTTTAGGAAGGGGATGTCACCAGCCAGAATCCTTCTGCCCACCTGCTAATCAAACCCAATCCATTTTTTACCATATGGCTGTGAAATATATTCTGTGTGCGTTCCACTCTCTGCTTTATTCTTTCCAACATCTTGGCTTCTGTCTCAAACTTCTCTTTGATTTTCATGCCAGTTCTTTCGCTCTCCTCTCATCTCTCTCTGCTTCTGTTTGGTATTCATATGCATACTCTGTCTTTGGCCATTTCTCTCTGGACAATTTCCTCAACTTGTTTTGGAGACACTGATAATAAAAGCCTGTGTTGGGTGATGGGTCCACCGGGATATGAGAGAGAACAGCACGTTAAACTACCAGGGTCTAATTTATTGGCCAAGTCTGTCATTTATTTATTTTTTCTTGAGCAGTAACAGGTTTGGTTTTTTTTTCACAAACAGTCAGGATAACAGGACGGTAATGTCATGACAATCAGCAGTGAGGGAGCGCATGTGAAACTTAAACGTATGAGTCTTCTTCTTCTTTTCCGTTCCCTTTAGAGTGATCATCCATTTCCATCTCCTCTGTATCTTCCTCTGTCCCACCAACCACCTCCATGTCCTCCCTCAGCACATCCATAAACTGTCTCTTTGGCTCTATCGTCTTCTCCTGCCTGGTGACTCCATCCTCAGCATTCTTCTCCCTACACAGTCTTTCAGAGTTGTCCCAGCATGCATTGTGTGTGGTGTGGTTCCTGTATTTTCATAAAATTTAATTCTTGAAAAACCAGTACTTGAAAAATATCACTATCACTGCAAGTTATATGGTGAGAAAACAAGTTCATCGCAAGCTATGAAGAAGAAGGCGTAAGACCGTTCATGCCAGTGCTTATTTCAGGATTCCATAGCGTCAAGAGGATGAGGATCTGTGACTCTCCCTGCACAGGATGCCAGTCCATCATAGGTTACTTCCCCAGTGGACTGAGACAATGTAGTAGATTAAGTGTCTTTTCTAAGGACACAAACAGGTCACATGACTGGGATTCGAACCCAGGTCTGTATATTGGTAGGCCAGCTTTATCCACTCAGCTACCTGCTCTACACAAGCTATGAACTGTTTATATTTTACAATAACACTCATATTTCTATGAATATTACATACATTACCCTTAACTTCATTAAACTTGTCTTTTCCACTGTGATTACTGCCCACATCAGAAAAACTCCCAGTGCCTACGTTGCTTTGGAAAGCTTTGAAAGACCAATTTTCTCTTCTGTCCCTTTGATATGTTCATTCCTAACCCTGTCCATCATCGTCACTCCCCAAAACATTGCAGCATCTCCAGCTCCTCCTCCTGCCTTTTTGTTAATGCCACTGCCTCTCAGCCTTTGCAGCATAAATAGTCTCACTATCATCTTGTAAATTTTCTCTTCCACTAGTGCAGATACCTTCTGTCACAAATCACTCCTTTCTCCATCCTACCTGCTCTCTCTTCTTCATCTCTCTACCACACTTGCCATTGCTTTGGACTGTTGACCCCAAGTATTTAAAGTGATATATCTTCACCACCTCTACTCCATGCAACCTCATTATTCCACTGGGCTTGCCCTCATTCACACCCGTGTGCTCCATCTTGCTCCTGCTGACTTTCATTCCCCTTCTCTCCAGAGCATATCTCCACTTCTTAAGGCTCATCTTAATAGCTGTCTACTTTGAAATGAAGTTTCAAATTGCCTAAATACAATAATAATAATAACCCAAAGCCATGATATTTAAATTATGTATTATTCTTCATTTATCTGACCACGTTTGACATCCTGTGTACATAAAACCTCATGTGTCCATCAAAAGTGCCATGAAAGATCTGGGTGGGCTACAGATGATTTTCAGATTTCAGAGTCAGTCCTGGTGTTCTTAAGTTTGGAAATGACTTATTTAGTCTGTACCACATCAGATAGCCAAGGAGTATCTCTTTCACTCACATGTTCAATCACACACACCTGCTCTCCAACCAACAAACAGGATTTTGTCGTTTTGAGCCTGATTGTTATCTGTGTTGTTTGTTTCCCTTTTATTTTGCTCTGATGTCTTTCCTGCTCTACTGGTTGTTGCATTGTAAATTCACCTGTCTACATCTTAGAAAGCTTTATGCTCCATTTCTTGCAGTTATGGCAGTTATTTGTGCTTCATGCTCACCAGTACAACAAATGAAAAACAAAATTTAGCAATAAAAGTGGTTCTTTGTCTTGTATATTGCTATATTGCACCAAAACATGATCAAAACCCTCCAAAATATTGTTTATTTAATCCCAGTTTCTCTCAGACTTCAGCATTTTAAATCCAGTATCATATTGTGTAGCATTGTTTTGAACCAGTGCTACTGGTAAATGCTGATAAATGCAGTTTAAAGGGCCAAGTGGTAATCAAGTGAACTGCTTATAAACCACACAAACCATCGCATCTTTCACTTCAAATGGTTTAAAACAGATTTATCTGGATTTCCAACAGATTACAACCAAATTAAATCATTTTGTTTCAAGCCAGTATCATGTTTTTATGTTGAGCACTCATTTAAAATGCTGTATAAATAAATTATTATTATTATTTCTTCAAATCAGCATTGCTCAAATATGTAGCAGCACACAAAAACAAATAGATGGACCAGCACGGGCACGCACACATGTTCATGCACACACACGCTTTATATCGTATGTGCACATGCACACACAGAGGAGCGCTGACCTCACGCATGGCTGATTCATGTCTTCTTCCCCCGAGTCCATTTCCAAGGACAGAGTTGCGCGTATGTGTGTTAGCCTTCAGTCAGACATGAATAAAGGCATGAAGCCTGTGTTTTAACCTCACACAACATCACGTCACACAGTTTCAATAATTCACATGTTCTGTATGGATATGTCATACACACATTCACTGTAGCATGAATTCTGTTTTATATTCTGAAGGATGCTGAGAGTCATGCAAGCTTCATATTAGAAGCAAGAAGCTTATAGGTCAACTTGCACCTCAGCAACAGAGTTTCAATAATATAGACTGTGGTTCAAATTTAATTTCGCTTGTTTGGATCCAGGTCCGACCCTGTTTTCATGGTCCACATGTGTCCACCTGTATGTTGTATGTCTCTTATCTATCTGGACTCAAGGAGGTCAGTGTGTCAGCGCTGATCTTCTGGTGTACCTTCATCTTTTTCTTTGGGCTGCTCCCATTGGAGGATCATCTGTCTCTCCATTGCATCCTGTCCTCTGCTTCTTCTTCACACCAGCTACACTCATGTCCTACCTCACCACTTCCATAAACCTCCTCTTTGAGCTTCCTTGTCTCCTCCTGGCTGTCAGCATTCTTTTCCTGATATACCCAGCATTGTTCCTCTGAACACGCCCAAAATGTCTCAATCTCACCTCCCTTGATTTGTCTCCATCTACCATCTGATATGCGCATTTCTAATCCTGTCCATCCTTGTCACTCCCAAGGAAAATCGGATGTTTTTAGGGTCAACTTTTCACTCGAGACAAAAAGGAACTACTTGGCAAAGCAAGCACCGCTGTAGAATAACCAACTAATTATAAGAGTTTGATTCTGTTGCTTAGGCCGCTCTCTGGGGCATCCTAAGAATGCATGTGATCCCTGAGAAGTTGCTGGACATCATTGTCAGCCTATACACAGGTATTGTGAGTGCTGTACAGACCATAGGCTGAATTATTTTCTATCTCAGTGAAAACTGGTGTTCATCTGGGGTGTGTTCTAGCTCCTACACCGTTCAATGCTTGTATGGACTGGGTGTTGTGTTGATTTATGGAAACCAGCAATTTGGGTGCTTTTGCTGGCGAGGAAAGGTTTACTGACCTTGACTTCATGGACGCTGCTGTGATCTTTGCAGAATCAATGTATATGCTGATTGGAGCCCTTGAGAAGCTGAGTGAGGAATCAGTGTCCTGCTCCTGGACTCAGAAGTGTGTTTGTATGTGGTGAAAGTGTTTGTGGAGTCATGAGGTTAATGGACCAAGATGTTTGGTGATGTAAATATCTTTGAAGGACAGTGAAGGCCCAAATTCTTAGGGACTTGGTGCTACCTGTTTTACTGCATCGTTGTGAGACTTGAACACTAACCAGTGACTTAAGGCAACGACTGGATGCTTTTGGTCATGGTCTCTTCAGAGGATCCTTTAGTTCTGCTGGAATGACTTTGTGTCAAATAAGCGATTATTTGGGGAGACTAAGAACTTGCATTGTGAGGGCTTCAAAATTTCTATATGCATGATCCAGCAGGTAGGTGCCTGGGTGTGGAGGCCACAGTAAATGGAGAAGTCCAAGGCGATGCTCATGCTTCATCTGGCTGTGGCAGGCAGATGGACCAGTTGTCTCCCTGGGTGGTTGCCATCCAGGACCCGAGGTGGTGGTGTGGGTCCAGTGAAGCGTGGCACCAGTGAATCCTCCCAGACTTGACTTGATTTATGCAAATCAGTTTTGGTGATAAATGGATGAATCATTGTTGGGTTGGTCAGAAAGTTTTGGACTCAAATACATAAATTGTCCCACAGAAACAAAATAGACTTAATCCTCTTTGGCAATGAAGAAAGAGATGCTAGTTTTAGTATTTTGCTGCACTAAATGGAAACGTGAGAACACTTTCCTCCTTCCAGTTGCTCTTTTCTTTGCATTGCTTTTCTTGCTTTTGTCTCATTGTGACTTTGCTGTGTGTCAGCTGATCTGTGTGGAGTTAAAACGGTCTCCTGGTGTGACCACCGTGATGCGTTCCTCATGTTCCAGACAGCCTGCAGACTGTGTGTGACCCACTTTGAGTCTGACATCACTTATTTATACCTGGAGATGAAGCTGTTTATGGTTTCAACTGAGAAACATCCTGCATGTGGATCCACTCATCCTAGAACATGCAAAAAACTCTCAAATTTTTGGAAATTTTTGGAGTCCATTCTGTCTCTGGGTCCTCAGCCTGTCAGACGGAGAGACACATGGGAAGAGCCTATGGAGTCATGAGGTCAGGAGACAGAGGTTTTTGTTGATGCTGATATTTATGAAGAAAGAACCGACGAGTCAAGTCTCTCAGGTCCTGATGCTTCCTGTCTTGCTGTTTGGTTGTGAGACTTGAATACTAACCAGTGATCGAAGATGACGGCTAGATGTCTCTGATAGTACAGTAGGTCTGTTTGGAGTATCCTTGATTACCCTTGGAATGACTCATGTGTTAAACAGAAGGTACTTACATAGACTCAGATGAGGACTGTCACTTGGATTGTGAGGGAACATCAGCTACAACATTTTGGCCATGTGTCGTGCTTCTTCGTGTTTGATCCAGGACCCCAGTGGCTGGAGAAAGCCAAGAGGACACCCATATTTCACCTGGCTGCAGTAGATACGTAGGTGGTTACCTTCTGGAGTTATGGATGGACCGGTTGTCTGCCTGGGTGGACAACATCCAGGACTCAAGGCGGTTTGTGGTGTGATGCACCAATAGGGCATGTTCCCAGAACTGACCTGTTTCTCTTTAATATGTTCCATTGATGAATGTTGCATTGATTGTGCTCTTTCAGGTCATTTGAGGAGGCCTGACTCTGTGTTTTTACTCTTATGTGGACAAAACAAGACCACAGTCTGCCTGAGAAGATGGATTTCAATCTATTTCCAAGTAAACTCCAGTAAGGTTCACTTATACTGAGAACACAATCTGACCTAATAGAATAAGTATCCAACCCAAATGTAACTATTGTATGTTTTTCAACTCTGTTTTGCTGTCAGTAGACGCTGCAGAATGAGTGGTGGCTGTGCAGAATAAACTAACGCTCCAGGCTACCGATAACTGGAACATTTTCCGCTGTGCACGCCACTGACATAGACCCAGCAACAAAAATGCAGCACTTCTGGCCAATGAGGAGACAGTCACCATGTGAAAAACAAACTGAAGCAAGGAGACGACAGTGTAACATTTTGATCCCCAGTGCGGAACCAAAATAATGAACTATACAGTACGTGTGAAAATGCCTTTCATCTACTTTCTGCTAAGTCAAAGGTCATGGAGAATGTTCCTGCTGTATCATTTTGTGGAGAAAAGCACGCTCCGATTTTTCAAATTACGCAACACCAACACTGCAACATCAGTTCTGGATTTTTATTTCTTAAATGAAGGTCAACTGAGCGGCTGGTGAGACTGAAATAAGCGGGTTGGGCAGTAACGGACTGCATGTAATTGAGTTTATGTAATCAGTATGAAGCACTATAATCTGAACAGATTACACTGGAAAAAATGTCATTAGATTACAGCTGTATTATCAAAGATTACTTGACTACATTTAGGGAATAATGCTGTTGTGTCTGGTGATGTGTCGGACGTTCATGCTGGGAAATACAGTTGAAAATAGGCTTTAAAAAGCAGTTTTATTGGTGACGCATTAGCGGAGCAAATAAAATGGATATTTTTGACCGTATATAACAGCATGAACATCTGACACATCATCAGACACAATGGGGTTCTTCCATTTCTAGTCCAATTCCATTGTTTGCTCAGTTTATTTTTCTGTAGGTAATTTGGTCAGCGAGGCTTACCGTTGTACGGTAGCTCAAATTCACCCATTTCAGTGGCAGCACGCAACTTTCTCTCACTCTGAGCTAACAGCACTAACAGCTAGCAGAATGCACAGGCAGTGTTCTGATGCATTGTGTGTCTTGAAAGTTCCATGTCCCAACAATACTGCATGCGCGCAGTTGCGCGCACATGCACTGTTGCACCCGGAGGACGGGAATGACATTCAACAGTAATCACATCTCGTCAGAACATCGGTCAGAGTGTGGAGTAATACATCTTTGGCCACCGGTCTAATATTTAGTTCCGTTCCACAGATATTATATGCCTTATTATGTCACACGATTAACCAATCAGGTTAGTGGAAAAAATGTACTGTATTTTCTGCACCATAAGGCGCACCGGATTATAAGGTGTGGCCTCAATTAGCGGGTACTTAACCCTTACAAAAGGTGCACGCTAAAACATATAGTCTACAAAAAAAAAAAAAAGGTAACGGAAGCAAAACGGTGAGTTTATTTGAACTTTTTAACAACTTTGAACTACCGGTATTTAACAATATGGTACTCACATTATTTTTTATTATGGTTCTGTCACAAATCCATCAAAGTCCTCATCTTCTGTGTCTGAATTGAACAGCTGGTCTTCTAGCTGTGGCCACCTCGCTTTGTTTCTGCAGAAACTCCGTTTGGTCGTTTTAACTTGGCGAAGTTCATTTTCTTGTTTCCTCTCGCAGCTGCTCTATTCCCATGAACAACCGCGTAACTGATAGCCTGCAGTTTGAATTGTGCCTCGTAAGCATGTCTCTTCGCTGGCGCCATTTTCGGGGGGTCCTTAGACAAACAAATGTTGTTTTGCAGGATACCTGTAGTATACGGTAACTACCGGAGGAGTGACGGAGGTAAGTGTACGTACCACGGACTCACATACTCTTCTCTGATTGGTTTATCACTGGCAACATATGTACACTACACTAGCGTATGTACTTTACGTATTACGTGATGTTCTCCGATTGGTTTATCGCTGCCAGGGTACGTACTCTACGCTGCTAGCATACGTACTTTACGTATTACATCCTTGTGTCACCGGGAAATGGTCCGATATTCCGACGGTCAAAGACAACGTTTTTGGAATTCAGTGCGCACATAAGGCGCACCGGTTTATATGGCGCACGGCCGATTTTTGTGAAAATTTAAGGCTTTTAGGTGCGCCTTATGGTGCGGAAAATACAGTAATTGGATTAGAATTTGATTTTTTAACACATTGTCATTTTAATTTTATGAAACCTTTTTCAATCATCTAATGCTCTTAACTCATCACTGCTTTCTCATGTTTGTGCTGGTTCCAGTCACGGTGGCAGCAGACGAAGCAACTTATCCGGCATTTTCCTCAGCCAAGTCCTCTTGTGCCTCCTCCAGTGTGTCCTGGGTTCTTTCCATGGCCTCTTCCCAGTTGGACGTGCCTGGCAAACTTGTCTGTGGTGACACCCAGGGTGCATTCTCACCAGACACCCAGATATCTGAGTTTTTCACCCTGTCCCTGAATGTAAGCCCAGATTCTCCACAGCGGATTCTCTTTTCTGCCACTTTTATCCGTGACTTTGCTCTTGCAGTTGTGTTAACCAAAGCTCCTTCCCATAGTTGAGGGTCAGAGTATAAATTGAGAGTCTTGCCTTCTGGCTCAGCTTCGTGTTACCTCGTCAGCTGGAGGTGAAATAGAAACCACTCTACCTGTGTAGTCACTAAAGGTCAATCTTCAACCAATGGCTTGTCTTCTTTTTTAAAAAAATAACTCAAATCACAATAGAATGAAATCTCCACAACACGGAAGACTCAAGCAGTGGCAGTTTGTCCACATCACTTGAAAAAACAGCTTTTGATTTTTGGCAATATTGTCAACATTTTGAGTTTTAAAATGCGCATCACAAGAACATACTTAAAAGTCACTTTATTTATTGTTTACTAGTTTTGGAGGCCCTGTGACTTATACTCAGGTTGACTTATATACTGAAATATCACATTTGTTATTAGTAATAGTAGTTATAATAACTAATTATATAAGATTTTCCCAGGAATCAAAACACTAAACAAAATTAACTCTAATAATAAACAAATAAATTGTTGTGAAAGTGTCGTGACACAGACCCACAACAGGGGGCGTAAATGAATGGACAATGGATAAGCCAAAAGTAACAATTTAATGTTGTGAATCACACAACGACGTACAGACAATAACAATATAGTGACTGTCAATCATACACCAGGTGACGTGTGGGCAGGCTCGACGATAGAAGACGCCTGGCGAGAGAAGAGCCGGATCCACACAGCTTCCACTGCCAACGGAGCTGAAGAACACCGGAGCCGCCAAGCCCTGCGCCCCAGGTGGCCGCTGTCTTCAGCAGTCAGACCCGGTACTGCTGGCAGAGAACAGAGACAGTCCTGATGAGTGTGAGGTCGCACACTCAGTAATCCCACAGTCTGTATTCAGTAAGGAGGGAGAACCTCCACCTCCAATCACACACTCGTGCAGCTCCTGAGATAACCACTTATCTGGGTGGGGTGTGAGGCAAAGCCGTCGCAGTCCACACCAAACGCCAACTCCGCAGACAGGGTATCTGTCCCAGGAAAACGGCTGCAAAAAGAGATCAGACTAATAGTCACGGTTTAAGCTTAGCAGAGAAATTACCTGATTGGTAGTTGATTTCTCGGCGAGGAGGTGGAGTTGCAATCCGGCCTTTAATGTGGTGGTGATGATGTGGATGAGTGACAGCTGATGCTGATGACGAGTAACAGCTGTCACTCCCGGTTGCTATGACGCCCTCTCATGCTTGAAGCCCGCACTTCAAGCAGGGCGCCATCTGGTGGTGGTGGGCCAGCAGTACCTCCTCTTCAGCGGCCCACACAACATAAATGACAGTAATAAGAAAGTACACTGCAGGAATACACAAACATCCCAAATTTAAGACCTCATAACACAGTAAAATGGGTGACTTATACTCTGAAAAATTTGTTTTGAATTTTTAAAAAGAATTTTCAGATCATTGAAAATGATACATTTGAGAAAAAAATGTATGAGATAAAAGGATTAAGGCAGAGGAAAAAACAGCACTCACAGGGACCAGGAGTAGAGGTGCACGGCTCAAAAACTAAGTCAATATAAAAATAAAGCCAGCAACATTTTTGCTTTTTTTTTTTTTTTTTTTTTCCCATTTTTTAAGTCTGAAGTGCATCATTTTCAGTAATTGATTTTGAATTAATCCCAAAACATTCAAATTATGATAATTTATTATAAAACAATGATTACATTACTAATTACCTGGTAATTTGTATTCATTAATAACTGATCACAGCTATTATAAAGTAATGTAAGCTGGAACAAAATGTGCTGTCTTTGAGCAAACTGGACACCACTGAAGCACCAGCTTATGCCTACTTCACCTTCTAATATTCATCCTCCGCATGGCCTCATGAGGAAACTGCTGAACCTCATTCTACTTCATTCCACATGTTTTTGGTTGAAGGACTTTCTGTCAGATGGCTCATAGATGTTCAAGTTTGGCCCCAATGTATCCACAGTTCTCACACTCAGCACCGGTGCCCCTCAAGGCTGTGTGCTGAGCCCACTGCTCTTCACCTGCTACACCTCAGACTATACCCCTATCCACACCAGCAACACCTTCATTAAGTATGCGGATGACACCACAGTGGTAGGCTGTATCACTGGAAGAGATGAGTCCAACTACCGGGATGAGCTGGAACAGCTGACGGTGTGGGGCAGAGAAAATAACCTGCTCCTGAACACATCCAAAACCAAGGAGCTAATCATAGACTTTAGGAGAAACAAAACAGGCATTCAGCCCATTATCATTGGGGGACCTGTGTGGAAAGGGTCAGGGACTTCCGTTTCCTGGGAGCCCACATAGATGAGAAACTGACCTGGAACAGGAACACCACACACTTGGTAAATAAGTCACAGCAACAACTCCACTTTTTGAGAATCCTCAGGAAAAAAATTACATAAACCAGAGACTGCTTGTGTCTTTTTACCGCTCTACCGTGGAGAGCATCCTTACATACTACATCTTTACATGGTTTGCCAGCTGTATGGTGGCAAGCAGGAAAGAGCTCCAGAGGGTTACCAAAATGGCAGAGAAGACTATTGGGTGTCCTCTACCCACACTGGGGGACCTTCAAGGCTCTTACTGTCTCAGGAGAGCCAACACCATTCTAAAGGAATCATCCCACCCTGGCCAGTCTCTGTTTGAGCTACAGTGATGGTACAGGGCCATTAAAGCGCGTACAAATAGATTGAAATACAGTTTCTACCCAACTGCTGTTAGAGCTTTGAATGCCCCTGGAACCAAACAGCCAGATCACATGCCACACTTGAAATGAATGCAAAATGTGTTTATGTGCAATATCCACTGCCACTGAAGTACCCACAGTTTTGTACATACTTTTCTCTTTTTTTAATATAATCTCGTTTTTGCTGCTACGTCCTTATAACTTTTTTCTTTTTTAATTTGCACTCTGGACAAATTTTATGTTTATTTTTCTTTTCTTCTCTAGACCTTCAAGTCTGCGTGTGGTTTGCTCCGGATCATATTTGCACCGGAAGGCTGCACCTTACCTTTTCTTGTACCTGTTACAATGACAATAAAGAATCTGTGTCTGTCAGAGGTCACAAAACCTTATTAAAATAACTATTGAAAGAAGGAGCTATTTTTTTTTAAACTGAACATAATGAAAACTCTTTCAGTAAATACAATACAATTGAAACTGAACATCTTGTTGCTTGCTTTGGCCTACAGTTCATGAAAAGTAAGAATAGGCTTCTATATGTTCTTGTTTTCAGTACATCAATTCAAAACATTCTGTATAATTTGAAGTGTTGCCGTTTCATGTGTGTGTAAATGTATCTACAATAATTTAACATTTGAAAATATAAATTGCATCATTAATGGAGTGAATAAATATTGTATTTTCCAGACTATAAATTAGTTAACTCATTCATTCCTTCATTTTCTACTGCTTGACTGGGCGACAGTGGCTGCTAACTAAGCAAACCATCCCACATGTCCCTATCCTAAACCACATCTTGTAACTCTTCCCGGGATTCTGAACATGGACTATAAATTGCACTGGAGTATTAGACCCATTTGTCCAAAAATGCCTATTATGAGGGGGGAAAAACGGTCAGTAAGTCACATTTATTTTTGAAAGGTGGTGCTATTGCTCCGTGCAACAAGCAAAATTAATTTCAATATTATTCATTATTATATGATATATTATATATTTTTCTAATGCAAATAGCACTTTATGGAATGGAGTCTAATGGACTAAATAATGTTATTGTATGAGGCACAAAGAATTCAACTAAACTGCTTCATGTTGCCACTGAACAGACACTTCCATTGTTTTCATCTGTTCAGTTGCTGTGTTCTGAGCAAAACATGTACATTTACCTCACTAAATGTGATTCAAGGTTTTAAAACTGATATCCATTGTTTAAAACATACTAGATGACCTAAGCCTAGTTATTCTCCTGTTTTGGATGTCCACACAGTCCAAACAAGTGGAATGCTAGTACCATGAAGACTTTATTCCCTCTGTTTATTCAAGACCATGGTCTTTCAGTTTGAGAGCATGATTTATTAATTTCACTCAGCACATCCTCTTCACTCAGATCGTCTTCTTTTCCTTCTTGTGTTACGGCAGTTGGCATCCAGCTTAATGGCGCACTGCTGCCACTATCTGCTCCGGAATATAAATGACAGTACTACTGTCTAGTATAACTACTAAAATGCCACTTTTACATCCAGTTGGCTTTACACAAGTCAGAGGTTAATACAGGAACATTTAGAAGTCGCAGAATACTAGAGGTGGGCGATACCGGGAATTTTGGTATTGATCCGATACCAAGTAAATACAGGCCCAGTATCACTGATATCGATACCAATATTGATACTTTTTCATATTTAAGCTTCATAGATCCAATGAATCCAAAAGACCTAAGACAGAACTTCACCAAACATTGTACGTGACAACAAAATACTTTATTATCGCAATCAACATTTTTGTTTAAAAACATATCACTCAACACAACTTAACAAACAGAGGGCTGACAAACCACAATACAAGGGTGCGCTGCTCCGTGTTGTGTGACAGCGCAGCGCTGCTCTTACAGACAGAGAGTAGACTTTGATGAATCTGTGTGCGCAGCAGTCAGTGCGTGCGGGAGAGAAAACAAGCTTGAGTATCGATCTTTTTACACGAGTATTGTTCAGTATCAATACCAGTGTTGGTATTGATATTATCGATATTAGAATCGACCCGGCCACCTCTACAGAATACCATTTGATGATGAGGTCAGGTTGGGGAGCATATACTTGCACCATGCATCATCACATCCACCACACAGTAGATTGTCCTGGGTCCTGGATGGCAACTATGTAGACAAACAACGGGTCCATCCCCACCTCTGAAAAGTTACCATCTATCTGCCACAAGCTGGTGAAATGTAGCCGTCCACTTGCATTTTTTTTACCTGCTGGAGTTTTCAGCACTGAGGCACCTACATGCTGAATCATGCCAAGATAAATGTGCCACATGGCAAAAATGTCATTGCTGGCACTCCCTCACGTTGGAAGTGATGGAACCGCTCATTTCACTCAGTCATTCCAGCAGTACCCAAGGATCTTCTGAAGTTAAATCAAATATTAAGAGAGGCAGAAAGTACAGCACTATATGGCAAATCTGTCGAGTGCAGGTTCCCTTCAAATTCTGAGTGACGTTGCAAAAATGGGATCTGTTAGGGAAGCCACCCGTAAGAAGTGTGGAGAAACTTTTGTCAGTTGCATCACCAGCCACATCTTTCTCATTGAGTGGAACACAGAATGACTTTGTTAAAAGGTAGAGGTGAAATCTACAGGCTCAAGCGTCCCACTTCTCTCGCAAACAGACTTTCTTGCAGCGTGTTTGTACTGTATCATCGAGTTGCAAATAACAACAAAGCTAATAATGATACAGCACACGTATGTATGTCATCTGCTGTTGGTTCCCAAAATGAGGTGCATTAGATGCTCTGCACAATATCGACACAGTCAGACACACCTGTGTATTTATTCTTCTGCATACCTTATGTCATTAAGGAGGCTGGTTGGCATAGAGACAGATGCCTGAAAGGCTGCTCCTTTCACAGCACAAATCCACAGCTGCTCATGAAAATCACACAAGCTCACGCAAAATCAAAGTAGGTGTCACAGTAATGAAGTGCACGCCCATGGATGTTCACCCACTTGCACAGTGGTTTGAACACCTTCACATCAAACGGGGAAAAAAGTGGAATGGTCTGTTTGGTATGCAGGGATGACCAATGTCGGCTCTCTTTTGACATTTTTTCCTTCCACGTTTTTTCATTTAAGGGCAAAAGGAAATGCTTAAGCATCATCATGCTTGAGTGGCATTTCCATCGCAAAAAGCTTATTTAATTCAGCCCAAAGCTTTTTCAACAGAATTCCCAATTAATTTTTAAATTACCGCCCGGACTTGTTGACTAGCTTCTGACACTTGAGAAATTATGTTAATTTCCACACCTCTTATTGCACGAGCTGCAGCGGCTCTTTTACAGTGCCGCTCTGGATGTTAAATCAATGAAATGCCTTGTAGGCCTTTGGCTATAGACCCAAACACACCAGTGTTTACAACAAAGGGAATTTCTTACTGCAAACCACACCGTGCGTGCGCATAAATGGAGGCACATTTCTCAAGCGTGTGCTATTGACAAACACTGCTCACACCGACAAGTGCAAATGAGGAAACAGTGCAATATTTCTGTCCGTATGCTTGTAATTACTTTCACCCTCCAGCTCACCTTAACCCTCAAAACAACAGCGAAGCTGCACAGTGATCTCAAAGTAAACCCAAAAACAGAGCCAAGAAACCAATATTCTAAACGTTGCTCTAAGCAGATCAAGTTTACATCCGAGAGAAAGCTGAAATTTTCATGAAGTCAAGACTTATCCATAAAACAGGGTGTACATTTATTTCAGCTCCTTCAGAAAATGATGTTCACATTGAATGAGAGAATTGTTAAAGTCAGCTCACCCGCATGAGAGATGCTGGCTGTGTTTCCTTTGGTGGCCACGTGAAATGTCCTTTTTCTTGACAAAAGTAGCAGCCAGTAAATCAGTATTGATCAGTATTTCTGGTATACATTTTTACTTTCACTTTTGATACTCTGTGTGCTTCTTACCCTGTGTGCTGTTATACAAAGCTGCTGAAGCCTCAATTTCCCTGAGGGAATCTTCCCAAGGGATCATTAAAGTTCTGTCTAATCTAATTGAAAGGACAACATTGCAATGGTTCATTTAGACTCAACATTAAATGCAAAATATCTGCACTCTGTGTACATTTCATCCATATTTGTGTTTGTTTTCTGAAATCTTAAGGATATGGATGAAATGGAGTAATACCATCGATAATTATGGGGGCAGTGTAGCCAAAGTTCATTCAAGATACAACCTTAAAGCAAAAGTACACAAAAAAGACCATCAACAACAGTGGAATATTTTGATTAAAATTTCATATATACTATATTTTCCAGAGTATAAGTTGCACCTGTTTTAAAAATTCATATATAAATCACACCGGAGTATAACTTGTATTATCAGTTCTTTAATTTGCGATTTTTGTACATTGTTGTATTGTGCTTTTATTATTGGCATTTAGTCTTTTATTCATGGAGTGTTTTTTTATGTTTTTTGTTTAGTGCTTTGATTCCTTGGAAAGTCCTCTGTGAATAGTTGTTATAATTATACTTATTAATAATGAATGCATGACTTTTCAGTAAGTTGCACCTGAGTTTAACTCGCAGGATCTTCTAAACAAGTTTAAAAAAAGACGTGGCTTGTACTCTCGAAAATACGGTAACCATGTGAAGTATTTTAGGAACCCTTCACACATAACATGAAAGACACAGAAACCGGAAGAAAATCTGCAAACCAAAAACAAAATGGGGAACCACGAAACATTCCACCTGCTATCTTGAGGGACACGAAACCTTTCGTGCACACTTGTGTTCGAGTGCACGAACACAGTGCGAGCACGTGGAAAGTCCACACACAGCAGGGGAGGAAAAAAAAAACAAAACACAATTTATAATACATAATTCCTGTTATAAAGAGCGGATTTAGCCTCCGCCTAGACGTACACCAGGAAGTAATGAAATGGCGTGGATTACTGTTCTTCCTTTCATGTTTTACATGAATTACCTGATGTGCTCGTCTCATGAAGAGCCTGGCTCTCGCGTCATGAACACATCAGCAGCGATCCGCTGCAACTGTGATCTGCTTTTAAATTATTACAATGTGGGGAAATCCCACAGTGACACGTGCCTCGTGGGGCATCCCATGGGGTGATTTCCTGCATGGCACAATATTCAGCAGCTTTGTGATGCACTGACGCGATGGTCAGCTGAAGCAATATGTTTTAATCTATTCCCACGCGAGGACAGCATGCCAATGTCCGCGCTTCACGCTGTAGTTATGCAACTTAATATCCTGCAAGCCAGTACAGGTGTTCCCGAGCTGTGACTTGGGAGCACAGATAAACAGCTGCACGTTGCAAGGGGACATGCCCACCTCTGTCAACAGGCCTCGGCAGAAAAAAGGCTCACTCTGTTGCTTTGTTCTGTGATTTTAATTTCATGTATGTATTATTATACATTTGCCTTGCATCTGTCTCATGTCTTTGTTTGACACCTTGCATGTACAGTTACATCCAGCTGACAGTCTGTGGTCAGCTGACATGAGTTGTATGTCCACAGCAAAGCATATGAGGAAAGTGATCAGACATGCATGAGTGCACGCCTTCAGCCTTATGTGTTTGATTTAATTTCTACTCTTTTTGTCTGTCATGTAAACTGCAATTTAATGTGGTGGAAGTGACATCAGTCGGCCGTGTGGCTTCATACCATGCCGTGCGCTCAGATGCTGGCCGGTCCTAATGAGGGCATGAGCACCCGCACACACATGTGCACTGCATGTACTCCAGCTGAGGTGCAGGACACAGTGATCAGCTGGTCCAGCACCGGACTCTGGGACCTTCAGCCACAGCTGGCAATGTTGGATTCATGGTGTGTGTGTGTGTGTGTGTGTGTGTGTGTGTGTGTGTGTGTGTGTGTGTGTGTGTGTGTGTGTGTGTGTGTGTGTGTGGTGGGGGGATGACACACTCCGCAAGCCATTTGTGTTGGGGAGACGACAACGACACACTTCACACGCCATTTGTGTGTGTGTGTGGGGGGGGGGGTCAGCACAATCACACCCATGTGTGTTGCTAGGTTACGCCACTTTCGTGTGGCACTAAGACAATTTTCACAGACAGGTTGAATGTGATCGCCTGCTGTCTACTATTGCACCAGGAGCACGAATAGCCGTGCCTTTTCTAAGTGTGCAGCAAGCGGTGTTAGATGTTCGCGTGTGACACCTGGAATTTGGTCGACACCTGCCGAGAGGGGGATTGGATGAGCACACGCAGGGCATTCACTGTCTTTCAACGGCTTGTGTGCACGAATGTTGTAGCAACAGGTGTATGAGGCGTTTGAGGCGGCTCCAATTTTTCACAAATGGCATGCAATTCCTCCTTCGTGCGCTAGTCGGCTTCAGTCATGGTATGAGTGAAGTGCCCCTAATGTCTGCACAGATCACCTCTGTGTAATCCACTTTCTTTCTTTCCAACCATTATTTTGACTTCCTCAGCCACTGCTTTTTTGATGTTGTGATAAACTTTAAAGTGGGTCTGCAGTGCCCTCTGGTGTTTTTTCTTAACATCCTTGCCAATGTGATGGATTTATGGAAGCACGTGAGTAGCCAAGTTTACACCATTTAAAACGCAATGACATTAAGCTGAGCCTCAAGTTGCAGAAGGATGGTGATGTATTTACCTGCTAACCGTGAGGAGATCTTGTTAACATGTTGGTCATTTGAGTAGACTGTTTTATATATCTGTGCTTGCAGAGTGTGTGGAAGTAACTTTGTTTTAATTTAATAACACTGGAAGTCAACATCTCAGCCAACAGATGTGTATTTTCACACCATCTTCAATTGCTTTACCTCCAGAAAAGCAACCAGTAGTAGATACCACAACCATACCACAACTATAACCTGTTGCAGGGAGCGGGCAAGAGTGTGCCATGAAGAGTCTAGATGGTGCAGGTTTTCCTTTCACTCGAACACCTCATCTTGGCATGTCATGGTACACTGTTGCCGACCACTACCCTATGGAGATGGGTGTTAGTTTCAGTTGTGGTTATGGTTTGACTTTGTTGACGTCAGGTCTGTTGTGCATATTGCAGTGTGTTGGAGAAACTGTTCAACCTCATTTAGTGCTACTCCATAATAAATAACAAATTATTCATGAATGTCTTCTCATTCCTTTCACTGCCTCCACCCCGGCCAGGGATGAATTTCCACTTTTACGCATATATCCTGTTTCACACCCCTCCAAACTATGCAGTGGCCCTGTACAAAATAGACAAACTCATGTCCTTCTTCATTTTTAGATGAAGGTACAGCAGTGCTAAAATCCTTCAGGTGGCTGGAGATGCAGTCATCTGCCATTGCAAACCATTTTGGCTGCAATTTGGGAGACATGTATTGTCTCAGTAGGCTGGAAGAAAAGACTTGTGGTGCCGTACTGGAAAGGAAGGGCTGATTGTCTGGACTGCAGCAACTACATGGGTATTACACTGGTGTCTGGGTCAGGTTAAGCACTCATTTACTCAAATTAACTCATGTCTTACATTTTTTCTTTCCCACAGAGTTGAAAGAGATACAAGGATAAAGCCAAAAGATCCTTCTTCTAGAGACCAGCTCTACCGACTCCATCCCACCATCCACCCCCAAACCCAACCTCCCCTTACCCCCTCACAGTTCCAACACTCTCCAAGGGTATTTTGCTGGGTTCTGTGGTGTTCTGGAAATTTCCATTCGCCTAGGGGCCTCGGACCTTCATGCGTCTCCCAGCAGTAGAGTCCACCCACACATCCACCCACCACACCACCGCCTCCACCACCATGAACTGTGAACAGGAGTTTGGAGATGGAGCCATGGGAGTCACGCTCACACTACGCCTCCTTATGCACGGAAAGGTAAGAAAGGAGGATTTAAAGAAAAGATTTGTCCTGCCAGTGTGATTTTGTGATTGTCGGGTGTTGTTGATGGGATCAATGTGTGTTCACATTCTCAACAGAAAGTTTAACTTTTCAGTGGATATTGGATTCTGTCAGGATTGTGTCTTGGCATCCATTCTGTTTCATGGACAGAATTTCAAAAGAATTTCAGTTGTGGTGTTCCCCTGATTAGATTTTGGCTTTGGCTTGATAAAGTACAACCCCAAATCAGAAACAGTTGGGACAGTATGGACAATGCAAATTTAAATTTCCCTGGCAGTGATTCTGATATTTACTTTGACTTCTTTTCATTGCAGACAGTATGAACTAGGGATGTCCCAATCTAATCATGTGATCAGAAATCTGGCCCGATCACGTGGTTTCAGGCTTGAGCGAAATCGGACGTTGCATCCCGATGAGGAATCCGATATAGATTTTATCCTCATTATTTTGATCACTATTTCAAGCTCATTATTGTAGATTAATGGGCCTTTCATGCGTCGGAAGCATCAGAGGTGTCAAGAATTGGTCTAAAAAGCATTATTTTCAATGAGATGCATTGCTTCTGACAGGAGCCTGCATTGCCGCTTGTCGGCAAGCTGACGCAGTCAAAGTTCAACCCAATCTTTTTTCCTTTTTTTTTATTGAACAAAAGAAAAAACATAAGTTCAACCCAATCCAACCTTCGACGCTCTGAGCTGTGACGTAGCTTCGCGCTGTCCAATAGGAACGACGTGTTGCGCCAAAACATGGAAGACTAGTGGCAGAAACCACTGATCTGTACAAAACACAAACGTGTCACAGGACTGCTCATTTATAGAGCAGTTTTCTGAAGAAAAATCCTTGGAAAAGTTTTTTGTTGTTGTTTGTTACCTCAAAATTTCTGATTACTGTTTAAAAAAGAGTTTAGAACACTTGTAATTAAATTAGCTAAATCAATAAATGGTTCGTTAGAAACCTTTCATCTGTAAATTAAAACCACCTGTTATTTTAGATTAGATAATTTCTTGTTTAATGTAAGGAACCTCGAACATTTATTTTTAGACAAATAAAATAACATGAAAATTTGTACATTTTTTAAGTCTGGTAGATTATTACTTGATTCTTCAAGCTACCTCAAGGAGAAGTGCAGTTTTTAAGTGATAAATAATAAAATAAGGTGATTAAAATGAAAACATTATATATTTAGCATTTGTTCATCGTTCATTCAGTTTTTAAAGTATCGGATCGGGACTCTGTATCAGTAGATACTCAAAATCAGATGACTCGGAATCGGATCAGGGCCAAAAAAACCTGATTGGGACATCCCCAGTATGAACCCGTTATTTCATGTTTTCTGTGGTTAATCCCATTTCATTTGTTAATATACATCCATTCCTGTATTTCAGGCCTGCAATACATTTCGTAAAAAAGTTGGATAGTAAAGCATTTACTGCAATTTTGCTTTCCTTCTCAGAATACATACATACATTCTCCGCACATTCCCTATTGAGCATAGGTCAGGACTGCAGGTAGGTCATTCCAGTACCTGTAGCATCTTCTTCCACAGCCATGCCTGTGTGATGTGTGCAGAATGGGGTTTTGCATTGTCTTGTTGAAAAATGCATGAGTATCCCTGGAAAAGATATCATCTTGAAGGCAGCATAGGATGCTTTAATATCTCAATGTACTTTTCTGCATTAGTGCTGCCTTCACAGAAGTGTAAATTACATTTGCCAATGGTAATGTCACAACCCCATACCATGTCAGACCCTGGCTTTTGGACTTGATGCATGTGGCATCCATTTCTTACAAAGAAAAAAAAAATTCTGGAATCCTTATTCATCTGACCACAGTATATGTTTCCATTGTGTGAAGGTCCAACCCAAATCCTTCTGAGCCCAGGGAAGTTAATGTGGCTTTTGGACAATGCTAACATGAAGATTCTTATTAGTACAGCAAAGATTTAAACAGCATTAGTGAATGTAACTCTGTATTGTAGTGCTTGAAAAAGGTTTTGTAAAATAATCCCTTGTCCATTTAGTTATATCAGCTATTGATGAATGGCCGTTCTTGAAGCAGTGCTCTCCGAGGTTTTGGAGAGCATGGGTGTCAGTGTCAGCACCCTTGCCTTTGGCACATTTAAATTCCTCCAAATTCCTTGAATCATTGAATGATATGATGCACTGTACTGGGAGAAATATGCAGACCCCTTTCAAGGGGTCTTTGGGGCACATTGTTTTTAAACATTTCAGTATTTTTCTCACATATTTATTGACAAACTAGGGATCCTCTGTCGATCTTTGCTTCTCAAAGACCCAGCCGTTTGTGGATACTGTTTTTGTATAAAGAGATGACTACAATGACCTGTTGACATCACCTGTTTGAAATAGCTATCATTGCCCCAGTCCCAGGAATTTTAGGAATATGTTGCAGGCCTGAAATGCAGGAATTGTTTTATAGTAAATTATATTAAGTTATCAACACAAAGTGTGAAATATCTTTGGTTCATACAGTCTGCAATGAGACAGAAGAAACAGGTACTTTTTGCATTTTCCATGTCGTGCTATACTTTTCTGATTTGAGTAGTGGTGGGCACAGATAACCAAAAAATTAACTTCGATAACAGATAATCAGATAACTGAAAAGTTATCTTTGATAAAGATAAACTGATGACCCACCCAAAAATGTATCGGAAGTTACAGATAACCGATAAATTCCAGTATTGTCTCTGATACATTTGCAACTGCTAACAAGCTGAATTTGAGTTTTAACACCAGGATCGCTTTTGGAGGCATAAAAAGCGACATAAGACCCAAATAATGAGTCAGCACTTCTATGTTTGAACATGTTGCCCCCTTTTGTAAGCTACACAACTACAGCACCCTGAGAGCAGACACAAAGCCTAGCTCTCTACCAATCACAATGCTCCGGTCAGGGGGAGGTCTTGAAAAATAAAGGCATCCTAACTTATGGTTTTGTGTGAATACCGATAGAATAACTCCATTAATGTCAATTCTGTCATTTGTACAAAGTTAAAATATAACATATCTTTTAATGTTGAATAATGCAATAATTCTGAGGTTTTGTAACAAAAACAGACAGATCGCAAAGGATTCTGGGGAAATGTGCCTCTGCTAAACATAGATTGGTTCAGTCATTCATTATGTAAACCAACACATTAATGTGATGTGTGTTGTGTGTTGGTGTTTACAGATAAATGTGCTTTTGTAAAATATTCCATTATTTATTTGTAAAAACAGGCATTTTTACGGAGCCCTGGAAGTGTCATTGCAAAATGTTTTGCATGTGGAGAGAATGTGTGCACGTTTTATTAGTGCCGTGCGCACATTTTATGATGTATTGTCTTGTCAGTAGTGTCTTGACACATAAATGTTGGCTTTACACTGTGTGAGTTTTGGCACTTTTTCAGATGATTTTTCATTTGTGGACATTTTTCATTTGTTGACCGAGTTTCAGGTTAATTGTGCGTCCTGCGTTGTGTAGTGTACATGGAGTAACAAGCTGTGTTCAACATCTCACGAGCACCTTCTGATCGCCGATCGTATGGTCGAATGAAAATCACACCTGTTTGATATTATTCTGGTCTGGCTGCTGAAGAGCTACAAGCATCCAACCGCTCGCACTGTGCATGTGCAAACAGAGCTGTCCTGTAATGTTTTGTTGTTGTTGTTGTTGTTTTGTTTTTAAACTTAATTTGTTAAAAAAAAAAAGCCATTTGCAAAGCCAAAAAGTTGATTTGACAACCAGCTGATATAACCGGGGTCAAAATAAACAGAACACTGCCAGACGCTTAGTAGTTAGGGCGAATACTGCCATGAACACTACTGGCTAGTAGATGGCAGTAGAGGCCTTGAAACTTTCAAAAAAAAAAATTCCAAATCTGTTTCTGCTACATTTAAGATGCGTTGAATTTAACAAACGCAAATACAATAACGTCTATAAACCCAGAGAATATATTCACGAGAGTTTTAGGCACTAGAGTTTAATGCTGCTGTCCGTGGAGCCTGAACAGAGTGTCTGAAATACATTTGTCCTGTCGTGAACGTACTGAGATTACCCTATCCTACCCATAATGCACTGCTGGGCACAGCATGTGCTCACAAAACCTTAAAAATTAGCACATTACTTTAAAACTAAAACATATATCTGATGTTTTCACTTTATAAAACTTCAGGCATGACAGTAATTTTAAATAACTTGTCCAAAATTAGTTTGGTTAAAATTTGAACCATAAGTTAAAAATGTATGCCTCTGGATGACTTGGGTGATATTGCCATTGTATCAGTATGGGGTTAAAGGAAATGATTTTATTTTTTTGGTCACCAGTTCTCCTTTGTCTGCAGAGGGTAGAGTGGTTTCTCTTGAAACTAGCTCGCATCTGTTTGCAGAGGATAGAACAATACATCTCTTAAGAAACTTTCAACAGGTATGTCTCAACTGATTTTAAATTTTAAAAATGCTTGCTGCTGTTCAGCTTCGTTTGCTACGTTATAGGTCTAAAAGTTATCGGACGACAATTCATCGGAAGATAATTAGTCTGATAATGGTTTTTAAAGTTACATAAAAAGATAATCCGATAATGAAAACATTATCTTCAATAATTATCTGTTATCGGATTATCGGAAGTGTGCCCACCACTGGATTTGAGGTTGTAACTCTGATGCCTTCTTCTGAATGTGGACTTTACTGGACATGGCAGTGGTTTGCAGCAGTAGGTAAAACGGTTGCGAGGCCATGGTACTCCGATGGCAGTTGATGGATTACTCCTTCTGTGTTGGGAGAAAGTCTTTGCCCTGTCTGATGGTTTTAATGATGTTGGGGTGTTGTTTTTTTAATGTTGTTGACTCTAAGTGGAGTGAAAGGTCGACAGATATTTGGTTCAGACAGAATGAAAGAGCCAAGTTAGAATTTACCAATTTATGGGCATTCCAACGCCCATCTGTAGTGAAGTATATTTTGGGTATTGACAAAAAAAAAATACTTTTGTTCTACTCTGCTTAAATGAATTTCTTCTGAAAGGTCACGAGAATCCACCTTGAGATGATGAACTGTTGTGACACCCAGAAGGAGTTGCTTGAATTCAATATCCATATGATGTTTTCTGGACATGGCCTTTTGGAGGTTTTTGTAGGTGTCAAACTGAGGAATCCCCAGGGTAGATCCAGAACACAGAAGCAGTATTATATTATAAATCCAACTGTACTGTAACATCGGTCAAGAAAATAACATGGGGTGATGATATTAAGAATAATATTATTCTCTCCTTTTCTCCACAGGAGGTAGGAAGCATTATTGGCAAGGTGAGTGGCAGTTTATAGCACTTCTTCTATTTTTGTATTCGTGCAGAGTACCAAGTACTTATCTATCATTTGAAATGCATTTAGGTCCTGATATTTTTGTACACTAACAAAATTTTATATTTGCTGGCTATCACAGGATAACCATCAAACGGAATGAGGCATTGAACAGATTGTCAGCTTTAATTTGAGAGCAATAACAACCAAATAAGATGGCAGAATTACAGCAGGTTTTAAATGTTTTACCACATTTTTAGTCTTTTAATGATTGATATAAAAGCCCTCCGTAAAGCTAGGACATCTTACTACTCATCACTAATTGAAGAAAATAAGAACAACCCCAGGTTTATTTTCAGCACTGTAGCCAGGCTGACAAAGAATCAGAGCTCTATTGAGCCGAGTATTCCTTTAACTTTAATTAGTAATGACTTCATGACTTTCTTTGCTAATAAAATTTTAACTATTAGAGAAAAAATTACTCATAACCATCCCAAAGACATATCGTTCTCTTTGGCTGCTTTCAGTGATGCCGGTATTTGGTTAGACTCTTTCTCTCCGATTGTTCTGTCTGAGTTATTTTCATTAGTTACTTCCTCCAAACCATCAACATGTCTATTAGACCCGATTCCTATCAAATCAAATCAATTTCATTTATATAGCGCCAAATCACAACAAACAGTTGCCCCAAGGTGCTTCATATTGCAAGGCAAAGCCATACAATAATTACAGAAAAACTCCAACTGTCAAAACGACCCCCTGTGAGCAAGCACTTGGCGACAGTGGGAAGGAAAAACTCCCTTTTAACAGGAAGAAACCTCCAGCAGAATCAGGCTCAGGGAGGGGCAGTCTTCTGCTGGGACTGGTTGGGGCTGAGGGAGAGAACCAGGAAAAAGACATGCTGTGGAAGAGAGCAGAGATCAATCACTAATGATTAAATGCAGAGTGGTGCATACAGAGCAAAAAGAGAAAGAAACACTCAGTGCATCATGGGAACCCCCCAGCAGTCTAAGTCTATAGCAGCATAACTAAGGGATGGTTCAGGGTCACCTGATCCAGCCCTAACTATAAGCTTTAGCAAAAAGGAAAGTTTTAAGCCTAATCTTAAAAGTAGAGAGGGTGTCTGTCTCCCTGATCCGAATTGGGAGCTGGTTCCAGAGGAGAGGAGCCTGAAAGCTGAAGGCTCTGCCTCCCATTCTACTCTTACAAACCCTAGGAACTACAAGTAAGCCTGCAGTCTGAGAGCGAAGCGCTCTATTGGGGTGATATGGTACTATGAGGTCCCTAAGATAAGATGCGACCTGATTATTCTAGACCTTATAAGTAAGAAGAAGAATTTTAAATTCTATTCTAGAATTAACAGGAAGCCAATGAAGAGAGGCCAATATGGGTGAGATATGCTCTCTCCTTCTAGTCCCTGTCAGTACTCTAGCTGCAGCATTTTGAATTAACTGAAGGCTTTTCAGGGAACTTTTAGGACAACCTGATAATAATGAATTACAATAGTCCAGCCTAGAGGAAATAAATGCATGAATTAGTTTTTCAGCATCACTCTGAGACAAGACCTTTCTAATTTTAGAGATATTGCGCAAATGCAAAAAAGCAGTCCTACATATTTGTTTAATATGCGCATTGAATGACATATCCTGATCAAAAATGACTCCAAGATTTCTCACAGTATTACTAGAGGTCAGGGTAATGCCATCCAGAGTAAGGATCTGGTTAGACACCATGTTTCTAAGATTTGTGGGGCCAAGTACAATAACTTCAGTTTTATCTGAGTTTAAAAGCAGGAAATTAGAGGTCATCCATGTCTTTATGTCTGTAAGACAATCCTGTAGTTTAGCTAATTGGTGTGTGTCCTCTGGCTTCATGGATAGATAAAGCTGAGTATCATCTGCGTAACAATGAAAATTTAAGCAATAATGTCTAATAATACTGCCTAAGGGATGCATGTATAAAGTGAATAAAATTGGTCCTAGCACAGAACCTTGTGGAACTCCATAATTAACCTTAGTCTGTGAAGAAGATTCCCCATTTACATGAAAAAATTGTAATCTATTAGATAAATATGATTCAAACCACCGCAGCGCATTGCCTTTAATACCTATGGCGTGCTCTAATCTCTATAATAAAATTTTATGGTCAACAGTATCAAAAGCAGCACTGCGGTCTAACAGAACAAGCACAGAGATGAGTCCACTGTCTGAGGCCATAAGAAGATCATTTGTAACCTTCACTAATGCTGTTTCTGTACTATGATGAATTCTGAAACTCTTCAAATAGACCATTCCTCTGCAGATGATCAGTTAGCTGTTTTACAACTACCCTTTCAAGAAGTATTGAGAGAAAAGGAAGGTTGGAGATTGGCCTATAATTAGCTAAGATAGCTGGGTCAAGTGATGGCTTTTTAAGTAATGGTTTAATTACTGCCACCTTAAAAGCCTGTGGTACATAGCCAACAAATAAAGACAGATCGAAGCATTAATTAATGGTAGGGCTTCCAGGGACTAGAATGAGAGAGCATATTTCACCCATATTGGCTTCTCTTCATTGGCTTCCTGTTAATTCTAGAATAGAATTTAAAATTCTTCTTCTTACTTATAAGGTTTTGAATAATCAGGTCGCATCTTATCTTAGGGACCTCATAGTACCATATCACCCCAATAGAGCGCTTCGCTCTCAGACTGCAGGCTTACTTGTAGTTCCTAGGGTTTGTAAGAGTAGAATGGGAGGCAGAGCCTTCAGCTTTCAGGCTCCTCTCCTCTGGAACCAGCTCCCAATTCGGATCAGGGAGACAGACACCCTCTCTACTTTTAAGATTAGGCTTAAAACTTTTCTTTTTGCTAAAGCTTATAGTTAGGGCTGGATCAGGTGACCCTGAACCATCCCTTAGTTATGCTGCTATAGACTTTGACTGCTGGGGGGTTCCCATGATGCACTGAGTGTTTCTTTCTCTTTTGCTCTGTATGCACCACTCTGCATTTAATCATTAGTGATTGATCTCTGCTTTCTTCCACAGCATGTCTTTTTCCTGGTTCTCTCCCTCAGCCTCAACCAGTCCCAGCAGAAGACTGCCCCTCCCTGAGCCTGGTTCTTCTGGAGGTTTCTTCCTGTTAAAAGGGAGTTTTTCCTTCCCACTGTCGCCAAGTGCTTGCTCACAGGGGGTCGTTTTGACCGTTGGGGTTTTTCCGTAATTATTGTATGGCTTTGCCTTACAATATAAAGCACCTTGGGGCAACTGTTTGTTGTGATTTGGCGCTATATAAATAAAATTGATTTGATTTGATATCTCTGAACCCTTGACCTTCTTTATTGATTTATTTATTTATATTGCACTTGAAGTAGAAAATTTCCAAAATGTTCAACATAATAAAACATTACACTAATAAAATGAAATTCTGCCTCCATAAGGACAAATAAAATTAAAAATGCACATAAAGCATACATGCAGCAGACATAATTAGCACAAGATAAAACTGTAAAATTAATGATAAACACCAGAAAATAAACAAGTTTTAAGATTAGTCTGAAAAGATTCACGTTTGTCACAAAGCAGGCGCATGATAGAAATGATGGAAATTGTCCCAAACACACCAGAGGAGTAATGGAACAAAAATTAACAAACACACCAGCACCATCAAAATGTCCAAAAAACGTAGTCTGTCACCAGCTCCAGCTGGAGATTGCACTTGTAAAAGTAACGGAGGGGCTATGGAACAAGACAAGACCCATCACCATACATAAATATAGATACACCAAGTTTAACTTTACAAAAAAAAAGGAAAAAGCCTGAATGACAGCCAATTAAAATGACCATTCTACCAGAAAGGATTTCTCTGGAAATAGAATCCTGTAATTTCTCCAAATGAATGAGCTGTGCAGTTTTTCGGGAACTCCTTAAAGTAATAGAGGTTTTTAAGTAGTACAAGAATATAGTGTGTGTAGATTTACAAAAGAAATCATTTCCCATCAGCACCCCGTTGTAAAATCGTTCCCATCTATTAATTATGCATCTGACATTCTAATCCATTTTTTAGCTCTGATTTCTAATATCGGTTGCTCTAATTTAACTCAGTTGGTACAAAGTTGCAATAAACCGTATTAATAATACAGCGTAAAAAAAAAAGAAATAAAACAGTCCTTATTGAAAGGAGCTGCTCTTTGGGGATCGAGCTGCTAAATTACACCTGTACCATCTTTTCTAGATTTGTCAGTCAAGTGAAGTGTGATGGTGACGTTGGCCTCGCTGCACATTTGCCAGCTCGTGATTAGGGCTGATTTCCTTCAGCATGCATTTCGGTTTTGCCCTTCTCCTCATTTCGAGCATGCGGGCTGTTAGCCTGCTGTCTGACATAAAGATGGCGTGAGAATTGCATCACTGCGTTGGAGTTCTCGTTAGGTCGTGTCAGTCTGTAGTTGCACAACAGGAGCTGTTCCCCAGAGTTTCTTCTGGCTTTAAAGATGTCTGTCAAGCAGCAGGAGCAAAGCCATTTTCTTAAAACAAGAAAATATCCCACTAACCAGAAATTGCCTCGGGTGATGGAGACACATCGAGATGGTAAAACCTGGTCCAGCTCAACACGTAATGCACAGTTACTCTGTTTATCAAGGGAATAATTAGCTGAGCTGTTGCGTGTTAGCAGCATGTTGCCCGATTTTGCAAAACAGTCGAGCGACTCCACTGGCGGCACTGCTTGGGGGCGTCCTGGTGCTTGTTGATTAGCACAGGAGCAACATCGCTAAACTGGATTCTTCCAGTTGGCAGGCATTTTTTTTTTTTTTTTTTTTGTAAACTGTTAGGAAGAGAGTTACTCCAGTTTTCTTCCCAAAAAACACCTGAAACTAGAAGAACCCCTTCTGGATCATCTGAAAACTACAGTCACTTGATCCCAGTCTACAAATTTACAACTATGAAACGTAATTTTTTTAAAAAGGATCTAGAGTACGAATAATTTTATTTTTTTTATATATATATACAGTAAGTCCCTTGGGGTGGTGGCCAAGCCGTTACGTGCACTTGTTTCCAGTGTGAAAGGTTTCTGGTTCCAAATCCACCACTGCCCATTCTCCATGTAATATGGAGTTGTCAGGACGGGCATCTGCTGTAAAATTGTGCCAAATAAACACGCAGATCCAGCTCAGATCTGCTGTGGACACCCATAAACAAGGGAGCAGACAAAGGGACTTACTTATTTTATGTACAGAAGCCCACAGGACTTAAGCCATCAAGATTTGTGTGTGGTGCGCCAGCCGATGATTTTCTGAGAAACTGCTCGATTAATTTTTAAAAATTTTTTTTTATTCCAAAATGTTTCAATCTTTGGCAACACAGGTTGTGAGACGTGGACGTTAAGTAATGACCAAAGGCAACAGAGGATCCAGAGGGTCTTTGGTACTGCTGGAATGACTGGAGTGGTTAATGATGGAGCCTCAGATGAGCAGGATCACTCGCATTGTGAGGGAACATCAGCTACGACACTGTCCATGCAGTGTCTTTCTGTGGGCACCATCCAGCACCTCGGCAGCTGGACAAGGCTAAGGGGACGTCCACGTTTCACCAGACTGTGCCAGATTGATGGTTACTTTCGAGAGGGGCAGATGGCCCATTGGCTGCCTGGGTGGTTGCCATCCAGGACCCGAGGCAGTTCCGTTTTGTTGGGTGGATGCGGCAGCCAGCACAGACTCCCAGACCTGACCTTAATGTAAATCTATAGCTGTAACAGAATCATTGCAGTGCCCACGTCAGCTTCACTCTTCCAAACAAATCACATGAACATGAGCGTTTCCACACGGCATTCTTTCTTCTTGCTGCTTATTTTTAGATGATCACCTCTCACGCAGGCAGCCGCTGATGGATTTTATTCTCTTCACAAGACTTTTGTGAAACTTTCTAGCTGTGATATTGGAGCTTAATGTCACTGTGCATGAACAAAGATTCAGATTCAGATTTGTTTTGTTTTTTTGTTTTGTTTTTTTTTACAGAAAGGAGAAACGGTGAAAAGAATACGAGAAGAGGTAAGACGCCTGCACTCGTGTCCATCCTCTCCTGTCTTCTGTTAACTCACCACACCCTTTAAAACAGCTTCAGTAATGATTCAGAGCAACGACCAGGAAGCCTGGCTGCTTCTGCAGCAGCATTAAAAAAAAAATCCCAAATACTGCACAGAAATTCCTCTTCCTGCTCTGCAAACTGCAGCCTTCACAACAACACGTCCGACCGCACATGCAGATTCCGAGTGCCTATTTTTGGAGCACAAACATAAATATCCAGACATGTTTCTGCATTTCTGTCAGCCCGTCGCAATGTTAGCCGCGTTGACATTTATTGAGCCGTCGTTTGCTGTCAGCAGCCTGTAAAATGGAAGCGCCACTTTGAAACTGTTCTCGGTGAGCGTGGAGCTTCCCTACGGAGCAGCTGTCCACTCCGCCTTCCCATCTTCCCAAAGAAACAGAGATGTAAACATAGAAAAGAAAGGGGGGTGACAAATAAACAGTGAGAAAAACGGAGTGAGAAGGACGTCGAGGGACTAAGACAGAGAGGCAACATGAGAAGACAGAAGAAAAATCAGACGTGTTGTGACAGAATAAGTCCTGAAGTGAGCCGCTGGCTCTGGTGTTTTATTTTTTTAATCATCACCTGCCTATAAATCCATTTGCATCTTCAGCCGTCTGTCTGCTCCCAGTCAGCTCGTTTTCTGCACCTGATTTAAACACTCCGACCTATAACTATAAAGGCCTATGGTGCTGAATGCAGAACACAGAAATCAGCTGTAAGCGTGTGCACTGCAAAAAAGTACAGTCAGGTCCATAAGTATTTGGACAGTGACACTGTTTTTGGCATGTTGCCTCTGTACACCAACTCAGTGGAGTTTAAATGAAACCATGGAGATGTTCTTGTTGTGTAGACCAGTTTTTTCTAATCCTGGCCCATGGACCCCATAGTTTTTCATGTGGTACTACACTCACGGACCACTTTGTTAGGTACACTTTTTCAATTCCTCGTCAACACAAATAGCTAATCAAGCAACCACGTGGCAGCAACTCAATGCATTTAGACATCTAGACGTGGTGAAGACAACCTGCTGAAGTTTAAACCGAGCATCAAAATGGGGAAGACATGGGATTTAAGTGACTATGAATGTGGCATGGTTGTTGGTTCCAGACGGGCTGGTCTGAGTATTTCAGAAACTGCTGATCTATTGGAATTTTCAGTCACAACCATCTCTAGGGTTTTCAGAGAACAGTCCAAAAAAGAGAAGATATAGAGTAAGAGGCAGTTGTGTGGATAAAATTGCCTTGTTGATGTCAGAGGACAGAGGAGAATGAACAGACTGGTTGAATGGTTGAAGGCGCTCCTCTCAAAAAACATAGTTAAGCCGCAACTTAGCATAAATCGCACCGTTTTTTTCTTCATTATCAGCTCTTTAATTTAAGAATTTTGTGCATTGTTGTAGTGTACTTTTTACGATGAACATTTAGTATTTTATTTTGTGAGTTTCATCTCAACAGCTGACTGCATGCAACTTTACAACACAGTACTATCGTGTTTGCATTTATGAATGCCTGATCTAATTAGAGTCCAGTGACTTGGAACTGTTCATGTGTTCATCTCTGGACTTGTCTAAAGAAAACTGGCTTTTAAAATGATGCTTCCTGTAAAAAAAAAAAAAATAATAATAATAATAATAAAAATAACAATAATAATAATTGTAATCATTTTTATCCAATTATGATCAGTTATGTGGGGGAATAAGCAGCAATGCAGAAAAATGATGTTTTTAAATCAGATATGAAGCAGCTGAAGCAGATGAGCAAACGTGCTGCTCTGCCTGAACTGATGCTTAATATGCACAACAGCACAATGACATCAGCTCACTGACACCAAGCGTGTGCATTGTGAGCATTTTTTTTTTGTTTGTTTTAGTTTGTTTTTGTGGAAGCTATCGCCCTCTTACTACCTTGCAGAAATGAGGAGACCTCGTTTGTATCTGTCACATACACACAACACACGGCTGGAAAGAAGCATACATCACTGTGCACGGGGAAAAAAAGAAATTTGGCAGGAGAATGAGCGAGCCGGTTTGAAAACTCCACCAAAGCATAAGAACATTTTGCAGATGGATGAAATGGGTGACGCTGATGGTGAAGTTGTGAAATGAGGCCATGATGACAGGCAGTCATCCAGGATTCATAGAACCGTAGTTACATGTGTAACTTTCGTGTTGTTGCCAGTTTTCTTCAGTCAAGTCAGGGGATGGATACATGAACATTTCCAAGTCACTGAATATGTTTTGGACTTTATTTACATCAATTATTTCGAAATACGAACAGTATGGCACTCTATGGTAAATCTGTCTGGAGTAGATCATTCTCAAAAACTGAGTGACTGTACAAGAAGGAGAAGAGTGAGGAAAACCACCAAGACACCCAGACAACCCAGAAGAATTTATAGGCTTCTGTGGCTGTGATTGGAGAAATAATGCATAGTGCATGTTTTGCATTTTGTATCACCAGTTATACAGCTTCGTGATGAAGTGGTACAGAAGAGGATTTTCCTTTAAAAGACCCGAAAGTTCAGCTATAATTTGCCAGAAGATATATCTGAGATGCAAGCCTAGATTTGACGTTTGGTGAAAGAAAATCCTGCATTCATCTTTCCCTCAATCCTGACTAGTCTCCCAGTTCCTGCTGCTGAAAAACATCTCCACAGCATGATGCTGCCACCACCATGCTTCACTGTAGGGATGGTGCCTGGTTTCCTCCAAATATGACACCTGGCATTCATGCCAAAGAGTTCAATCTTTGTCTCCTCAGACCAGAGAATTTTGTTTCTCATGGGCTGAGAGTCATTCAAGTGCCTTTTGACAAACTCCAGATGGACTGCCATGTACCTTTTACTAAGGAGTGGCTTCTGTCTGGTCACTCAATCATACAGGCCTGAATGGTGGATTACTGCAGAGGTGGTTGACCTTCTGGAAGGTTCTCGTCTCTCCACAGAGGAATGCTGGAGCTCTGACAGAGTGAGCATCAGGCTCTTGGTCACCTCCCTGACTAAGGCCCTTCTCTGATTGCTGAGCTTAGATAGGTGACCAGCTCTAGGAAGAGTCCTGGTGGATCTGAACTTCTTCCATTTATAGATGATGGAGGCCACTGTGCTCTTTGGGACCTTCAAAGCAGCAGAAATGTTTCTGTACCCTTCCCCAGATTTGTGCCTCAAGACAATTTTGTCTCTGAGGTCTACAGACAATTCCTTTGACTTCATGCTTGGTTTGTACTCTGACATCCACTGTCAACTGTGGGACCTTATATGTAGACAGGTGTGTGTCTTTCCAAATCATGTTCAATCAACTGAATTCACCCCAGGTGGACTCCAATTAAGCTGTAGAAACATCTCAAGGATAATCAGTGGAAAAGGATGCACTTGAGCTCAGTTTTGAGCTTCACAGCAAAGGCTATGAATACTTATGTACATGTGATTCTTTTCTTTTTTTTCTTTGCAATAAATTTGTAAAAATCTAAATTTTTCACATTGTTGTTATGGGGTATTGTGTGTAGAATTTTGAGGGAAAAAATGAATTTCATCCATTTTGGAATAAGGCTGTAACATAAGATGTGGAAAAAGTGAAGTGTTGTGAATACTTTCTGGATCCACTGTAAATGCATAAAAGCAGAAGCATAAAGTAGAACACAATCTATGAGAAAAGAAAAAAAAAATCAATTTAGTCTAATAAATTTTTAGGATGTTGCTTAAAATAGGTCACAAGATTCCTTGCGGTGAGCAAAATATAATGCACTGCTGTTTTTATGAGCCAACAATGAAACTTAATTTACCCAATTTATTCCTTGCCTGCAAAATTAAAAAATACTTCAGGAACATTAAATAATATCCCTGAAATCTATTCTGTGGAGGAAACATTTAAGATGACTGCTGCAGGAATCAACACTCCAGTGTGTGAAAAAGAAGAGGGATGAAGTCAGACAGGATTCTTGTTTTATTCATCAGGACAACAAGATATAAACATTCACACAACATCATATGTACTTATCTGTAAACAATCACTGTTGTGTTGCTTTTGCTTGTTTGAGGATATCAAAAGTTTACCAAAAATATAACTTGCACTTCTGCCTCTGGCCTGTTGATAGAGATGAATTTGCAAAGTGTGGATGCAGTACCCCACTTCGTCCAAGTAGTGGCAGAAATGCACAAAAACATATCTCACCAACTCAGATAGTAGAAGAAGACACATAATAATCAGTCCACTTGCCGTGTTGTTCTTTTCCAAGTTTGAGAACATGATGACAATGTGTGAAATGTGTGAAAACCCAGTAAAGAACTCGACTCGTCATTGTTGAAATAGCTTCTACCAGATATTATAGTTTCTAGTTATCCAAACATCTTACAATATTTAAATATTTCCTGGTTCGATCTTCCCAAAATATAACTTTGTGCGTTCAATGCAGCGCTCAACCTTTCCTCCACGTTTATGAAAATCCCATCATCGAAGTGCAAAACAAACAGCAGATGTAAACATAACCTGTGCGGAGGAGGTAATAACCCTGGTTTCATCTCCTAGAGCAAAGATTTAGGAAGAAGCACGAGATAATAAAAAAGAGACAGATGAAGAGCAAAGGAAAGCAGATCATCTTTGCTGAAGCATTTCTGCCTGATGGAATAATTCACAGGGCAGGAAAGCATGAATATTTAAATGGATGTTTTGGCTCCCAAGGACAAACACAACAGTAGATCTACAGAGTGACTGGATTTATAAGCTAGGCCTTCCTCTCATTACTCTTCTTTATTTGCCATCCCCCTCGCTCGCTCGCTGCCTCGCTGTCCCGCTCTTTGTGTGTGTGTGTGAGCTGTCACATGAAACGCAAGAAACGATTCACTTTCTCTGAGAAAATGCAGATGAAATCCAGAAATGCATTTCTACAAATCTTCATTCATAAAAGCTAAACAGCGCCCCCACGTGCCAGCTGTCAGCCCAGCTGCATCATTTCCTAATGAGAATCGGTCCTAAAACGTACTTGCACAAATGTAGATTGATTTACTTGTATTTGTTGCACACGTTTCTCGATGGGAGTCTTTAATGGAAACAGCTGAGCTGGTCCATGGTGTCCAATTCCATGGAATTGGAAACTAGTGTTGGCGAAGGTTTCAGCTCTGAGTGTGATGCTCTAGTTTCTTCTTTCATTCTCATTCTTTCTTCCTCTTCAACACTCTTCTTCTTCACAGAATATTTTGTAGCGTTATGTAAATTGACTCGGAAATAAGTGCATATAGTCCCACTCCAAACTATGTTAAATCAGCTCTATCATAGTGTTAAATACATAACTCTATCATAGTGTTAAATCAGATGCATCATAGTATTAAATAACTAATGTAGTGTTAAATCTACCAAATAATAAAGTTAAATAACTCCATTGTAAGGTTCAATCAGCTGTATCCCAGTATTGAATAACTCTATTTTAGTGTTAAATCAGCCCTATCATAGTGTTAAATACATAACTCTATCATAATGTTAAATCAGATGCATCATAGTATTAAATAACTATTGTAGTGTTAAAGCTACCAAATCATAGGGTTAAATAACCCCATTGCAGTGTTCAATCAGCTGTATCCTAGTATTGAATAACTCTATTTTAGTGTTAAATCAGCCCTATCATAGTGTTAAATACATAACTCTATCATCGTGTTAAATCAGATGCATCATAGTATTAAATAACTACTGTAGTGTTAAATCTACCAAATCATAGGGTTAAATAACTCCATTGCAGTGTTCAGTCAGCTGTATCCTAGTATTGAATAACTCTATTTTAGTGTTAAATCAGCCCTATCATAGTGTTAAATACATAACTCTATCATCGTGTTAAATCAGATGCATCATAGTATTAAATAACTATTGTAGTGTTAAATCTACCAAATCATAGGGTTAAATAACTCCATTGTAGTGTTCAGTCAGCTGTATCCTAGTATTGAATAACACTGTTTTAGTGTTAAATCAGCCCTATCATAGTGTTAAATACATAACTCTATCATCATGTTAAATCAGATGCATCATAGTATTAAATAACTATTGTAGTGTTAAATCTACCAAAACATAGGGTTAAATAACACCATTGTAGTGTTCAATCAGCTGTATCCTAGTATTGAATAACTCTATTTTAGTATTAAATCAGCCCTATCCTAGTGTTAAATACATGACTCTTTCATCGTGTTAAATCAGATGCATCATAGTATTAAATAACTACTGTAGTGTTAAATCTACCAAATCATAGAGTCAAATAACTCCATTATAGTGTTCAGTCAGCCGTATCATAGTGTTAAGTAATTGCTGTAGTTTTAATTCAGCCCTATCATAGCGTTAAATATGTAACTCTATCATAGTGTTAAGTCAGATGTATCGTAGTATTAAACAACTATTGTAGTGTTACATCTGCCAAATCATAGAGTTAAATAACTCTATATTAGTTTGGAGTCTGCCCTATCCTAGTGTTAAATAACTCTATTGTAGTGTTCAATCAGCTGTATCCTAGTATTGAATAACGCTATTGTTGTGTTGAATCAGCTGTATCATAATGTTAAATAATTCTATCATAGTGTTAAATCAGTATCAAAGTGTTAAGTAACACTATGATACCATTTATATAATTATATGAGTTATGTCGACTATAGAGTCAATATATGTAATTGCAAAATTAGTTATTTTTTTCTTTTTCGTCACTGTAAAAAAGAAAATCTTGGCAAAATGTAAAAATTAAGGACAACCAGCTTCACAGACTTTGTGTTTATCAATTTGAAAATATAAGTTCAGTCAACTACAAGTAGTTCACCTAATTCATTTCCAGACGTATGAGTGCAAGGTGGTTGCCTTAAAAATGTATTTTCTCTTTGTTCCCTTTTTCCAGTGCTCTTTGCTTTTCTTCTTCTCCCATCTCCTTTTTGTTCTTCCTCTTCTTTTTTTTCCACTTCCACGTGGATTTGATGTGTGTGATCCATCTTCTCCATACAGTCTTCTTCACACTCAACCAATTTTCCTTCAGTTCTTTATTTATTCATTCACTTCCTCTCCAGCCTTTCTTTTTTCTTTCCTTGTATTTATAGTCATCATTCCTTTCCTGATATCTTTATCTTTTCTGCCAGTGTTGTAATGTAACAAAGTAGAAATACTTCGTTACTGTACTTAAGTAGAATTTTGACATATCTGTATTTTACTTTGATATTTACATTTCTGGCAACTTTCACTTTTACTACACTAAATTTCCTCAGTAAAATGTTTACTTTTACACCAATACATTTCTCTTAAACATCTTTGTTACTTGTTACTATAATATAAAAGTAGAAGAAATTAGAATGGGCGATGCCTGTTTGCGGAGGTGAAAGTAACCGGAGTGCAGCAGATAAATAGTACATGCACTGCATTTATATTAGGGCTGAAACGATTAGTCGAGTAACTCGAATAATTCGATTACAATAATGTTCGAGGCAAATTCTGTGCCTCGAAGCTTTGTTTAACGTTGTAGTACATATGCCAGGCCTGTGTGTGGCACTGCAACGTCCGCATGAAAAAAAAACAGAAGAAGACTGGAGCATAACAGCTAATCAAATTAGCGACGATAGCTACCGCTTTCCAATGTGACACATAGAGTAAAATAAAGCCTTTTAAGAGAAAGATGGTCCACGCTGATCATCTGAAATAGACTTAATGTGCATTTAAAGTGAAGCATTGTGTTTGTCTATTTTTTAAAAACACACGGTCTGTTCTACGTGTGGAGGGACTATTGACCCGGCGGCCGGCTGCTGTCTGTCTCTGCCCAGTGTGAGTGGCTCTCAGGCCGGGTGAGTCACAGCTCTCCCTGGCTACATTGACAAACAGCAGAAGTCCACTCTTTCTTCTGTGTTTCCCTCAGACTGACACTGTTTGACTTTTTAATTTTTGCTTTTTTGGGCAACACACAACACTTCACAAACATGGTAACTTAAATAAAATAATAATAAAAAAAAAACACTGCAAGGCTGCATGTTCAACCTCCAGCTGAAATGCAACTGTTGAATTGCAGAGAAGGAGGGATAAAAAATAAAAAAAATCACACAGGGACCCAGTCCATCAACCTTTATAAAAACATCCATCCATCCATTTTCTTCCGCTTTATCCGGAGTCGGGTCGCGGGGGCACCAGCTCAAGCAAAGCCACCCAGACCTCCCGATCCACACACACCTCGTCCAGCTCCTCCGGGGGAACCCCAAGGCGTTCCCAAGCCAGCCGAGAGATGTAGTCCCTCCAGCGTGTCCTGGGTCTTCCCTGGGGCCTCCTCCCAGTGGGACGTGCCCGGAACACCTCTCCAGCGAGGTGTCCAGGGGGCATCCGGAAAAGATGCCCGAGCCACCTCAACTGACTCCTTTCGACGTGGAGGAGCAGCGGCTCGACTCCGAGCTCCTCCCGAGTGACCGAGCTCCTCACCCTATCTCTAAGGGAGCGCCCAGCCACCCTGCGGAGGAAACTCATCTTGGCCGCTTGTACTCGCGATCTCGTTCTTTTGGTCATGAGCCAAATCTCATGACCATAGGTGAGGATCGGAACGTAGATCGATCGGTAAATCGAGAGCTTTGCCCCCCTACTCAGCTCTCGCTTCACCACGACGGTCCGATACAGCGACCGCATCACTGCAGATGCTGCACCGATCCGTCTATCGATCTCACGCTCCATCCGTCCCAAACCAGTCCCCCTCTACACCCTGGATGCGCCTAGAAATTCTGTCCATAAAAATAATGAACAGAACCGGTGACAAAGGGCAGCACTGGCGGAGACCAACATGCACTGGAAACAGGTTTGACTTACTACCGGCAATGCGAACCAAGCTCTTGCTGCGGTCGTACAGGGACCGGATAGCCCTTAGCAAAGGACCCCAGACCCCGTACTCCCGGAGCACTCCCCACAGGGTGCGCCGAGGGACACGGTAGAATGCCTTCTCCAGATCCACAAAACACATGTGGACTGGTTGGGCAAACTCCCATGAACCCTCGAGCACCTGATGGAGCGTGTAGAGCTGGTCCAGTGTGCCGCAACCAGGACGAAAACCACACTGCTCCTCCTGAATCCGAGGTTCAACCATCGGTCGAATTCTCTTCTCCACTACTCTGGAATAGACCTTACCGGGGAGGCTGAGGAGTGTGATCCCCCTATAGTTGGAACACACCCTCTAGTCCCCCTTCTTAAACAGAGGGACCACCACCCCAGTCTGCCAATCCGGAGGCACTGTCCCCGATCGCCACGCGATGTTGCAGAGGCGTTTCAGCCAAGACAGCCCCACAACATCCAGAGACTTAAGGTACTCAGGACGGACTTCATCCACCCAAGGAGCCTTGCCACCGAGGAGCTTTCTACCCACCTCGGTGACTTCAGCCTGGGTAATGGATGAGTCCGCCTCCGAGTCCCCAGTCTCTGCTTCCTCTTCGGAAGACGTGACAATGGGATTGAGGAGATCCTCAAAGTACTCCTTCCACCGCCCGACAACATCCCCAGTCAGGGTCAACAGCTCCCCACCTTACAGTGCAGGTGGAGAGCTGCTTCCGCCTCCTGAGGCGTCGGACGGTTTGCCAGAATCTCTTTGAGGCCGACCGATAGTCCTCCTCCATAGCCTCCCTGAACTCCTCCCAGACCCGAGTTTTTGCCTCTGCGACCGCACGGGCTGCGGCACGCTTGGCCTGCCGGTACCTGTCAGCTGCCTCTGGGGTCCCATCTACCAACAAAGATAAGTAGGAATACTTCTTCAGCTTGATGGCATCCCTTACTTCCGGTATCCACCACCGGGTTCAGGGATTGCCGCCGCGACAGGCACCAGAGACCTTGCGACCACAGTTACGAGAAAGAAACAGAAAGAGAAACAAAAAGAGAAAGAAACAGTGCATTATGGGAACCCCCCAGCAGTCTACGTCTATAGCAGCATAACTAAGGGATGGTTCAGGGTCACCTGATCCAGCCCTAACTATAAGCTTTAGCAAAAAGGAAAGTTTTAAGCCTAATCTTAAAAGTAGAGAGGGTGTCTGTCTCCCTGATCTGAATTTGGAGCTGGTTCCACAGGAGAGGAGCCTGAAAGCTGAAGGCTCTGCCTCCCATTCTACTCTTACAAACCCTAGGAACTACAAGTAAGCCTGCAGTCTGAGAGCGAAGCGCTCTATTGGGGTGATATGGTACTATGAGGTCCCTAAGATAAGATGGGACCTGATTATTCAAAACCTTATAAGTAAGAAGAAGAATTTTAAATTCTATTCTAGAATTAACAGGAAGCCAATGAAGAGAGGCCAATATGGGTGAGATATGCTCTCTCCTTCTAGTCCCCGTCAGTACTCTAGCTGCAGCATTTTGAATTAACTGAAGGCTTTTAGGGAACTTTTAGGACAACCTGATAATAATGAATTACAATAGTCCAGCCTAGAGGAAATAAATGCATGAATTAGTTTTTCAGCATCACTCTGAGACAAGACCTTTCTGATTTTAGAGATATTGCGTAAATGCAAAAAAGCAGTCCTACATATTTGTTTAATATGCGCTTTGAATGACATATCCTGATCAAAAATGACTCCAAGATTTCTCACAGTATTACTAGAGGTCAGGGTAATGCCATCCAGAGTAAGGATCTGGTTAGACACCATGTTTCTAAGATTTGTGGGGCCAAGTACAATAACTTCAGTTTTATCTGAGTTTAAAAGCAGGAAATTAGAGGTCATCCATGTCTTTATGTCTGTAAGACAATCCTGCAGTTTAGCTAATTGGTGTGTGTCCTCTGGCTTCATGGATAGATAAAGCTGGGTATCATCTGCGTAACAATGAAAATTTAAGCAATACCGTCTAATAATACTACCTAAGGGAAGCATGTATAAAGTGAATAAAATTGGTCCTAGCACAGAACCTTGTGGAACTCCATAATTAACTTTAGTCTGTGAAGAAGATTCCCCATTTACATGAACAAATTGTAATCTATTAGACAAATATGATTCAAACCATCGCAGCGCAGTGCCTTTAATACCTATGGCATGCTCTAATCTCTGTAATAAAATTTTATGGTCAACAGTATCAAAAGCAGCACTGAGGTCTAACAGAACAAGCACAGAGATGAGTCCACTGTCCGAGGCCATAAGAAGATCATTTGTAACCTTCACTAATGCTGTTTCTGTACTATGATGAATTCTAAAACCTGACTGAAACTCTTCAAATACACCATTCCTCTGCAGATGATCAGTTAGCTGTTTTACAACTACCCTTTCAAGAATTTTTGAGAGAAAAGGAAGGTTGGAGATTGGCCTATAATTAGCTAAGATAGCTGGGTCAAGTGATGGCTTTTTAAGTAATGGTTAATTACTGCCACCTTAAAAGCCTGTGGTACATAGCCAACTAACAAAGATAGATTGATCATATTTAAGATCGAAGCATTAAATAATGGTAGGGCTTCCTTGAGCAGCCTGGTAGGAATGGGGTCTAATAAACATGTTGATGGTTTGGATGAAGTAACTAATGAAAATAACTCAGACAGAACAATCGGAGAGAAAGAGTCTAACCAAATACCGGCATCACTGAAAGCAGCCAAAGATAACGATACATCTTTGGGATGGTTATGAGTAATTTTTTCTCTAATAGTTAAAATTTTGTTAGCAAAGAAAGTCATGAAGTCATTACTAGTTAAAGTTAATGGAATACTCAGCTCATTAGAGCTCTGACTCTTTGTCAGCCTGGCTACAGTGCTGAAAAGAAACCTGGGGTTGTTCTTATTTTCTTCAATTAGTGATGAGTAGAAAGATGTCCTAGCTTTACGGAGGGTTTTTTTATAGAGCAACAGACTCTTTTTCCAGGCTAAGTGAAGATCTTCTAAATTAGTGAGACGCCATTTCCTCTCCAACTTACGGGTTATCTGCTTTAAGCTACGAGTTTGTGAGTTATACCATGGAGTCAGGCACTTCTTCTTCTTCACTTCTCACTACATACCAGGAGCAATAAGGGATTAAAGACCTTGCCCAAGGGCCCTTAGTGATTTTCCAGTCAGGCTGGGATTTGAACTGAGGATCTTCTGGTCTCAAGCCCAGACACCTTAACCACTAGATCATCACCTCCCCTAAATACAGTCCTCTACAGCCGGAGTGCAGCACCTTAATTTCACCTCTGCAGCATTAAGTGCCGTGTTTGTCACAAAACAAGTTTAAAAGACAAAAAAAAAATATGTAGAAAAGTATAAAAAGGTTAAATCTGCTCCCCTGTTGAAGAAGAGGAGACTGTGGAGGGTGAAAACCATCTGCGCTTTAGACTCCAAACGTGCACACACTGACACACAAACACACACATACACTGGAGTGCAGCACATGATCAGATGTTGGTAGTATGACAGAGAAGGACAGAAAGAGTTACATTGTGTGTTTGTGGACTTAGAAAAAGCTTATGATAGGGTGCCAAGAGAAGAGTTGTGGCATTGTATGAGGAAGTCTGTCATTTCGACTGCGCATCTCACCGCTGTCACACTATTCTTGTACATGTCCTGCACTACCCTAACATACTTCTCTGCCACTCCAGACTCATTCAAGGTGGAGGTGATGAGTGGCTTGGGAATAGATATTAAAAATTATATCCGCCCTCTTGCCTCACTAACTATGGAGTGCTAGTGTTAGTGCGGAGTGGAGCTGATGTCAGCTAAGCTACGGTACTTGCTAATGGTGTTAATGTGACAAACAAAATGTCACTCGAAAGACGTGCTGGAGCACAGACTTCTTTTTGATGATTTATTAGGACAATTAATTGCACAACAAGTTATTTGTAATAAAATGCTTAGAAAGGACAAAGTTGGTGCACTATGCTGCTAAAGGTGTTTTAAGACTGGGGCAGTGTGGAGTCAGTTGGTGGCACACACTCAAAGTGACCATGGCCCTAATTATTTTGGTTTAAAGCTTCCTAAATAAGAGTTATTAAATAAATACATCCCGTACAACTGTCATAATGGAGGAACCAGCTATAGAGACCAAAACTGTTTGTTTGTTTGTTTTTTAGGTGCCAGGTTGTAAACATTCTTAGTTCTTCTCTTTTTTAAGTTGGACATTTTAACATGGGCTTCTATGGCAACGTGCTCCTTTTTGGAACAGCCATTCCAGGAACTCCAAATTTGTCGAGTGTGCTTAATTTTTAGGGGCAGAGGTTCAGGCTTCTTCTGTATCACAGATGTCTCCATAATTCCTACCCCGGCATTGACAACCAGGCTAGCCACTAGAAAAATAAGAAGAAGAAGAAGCAGAAGAGAGAGAGAATCTATTAAAATTGCTTTAATTAGTAACATGGAAATTAATGGAATTTGTCCAACTTTCTTTTGCAGATATTTGGTTTAAAAGTAGTCTAATTAAACCAAGACTTGTTTTCACAAAGATCCACTGAACTGAACACACAGCTACAGATAAGACAAGAAACAAACTGTTTTGCCTTTATGTAACCTCAGCAGATATGCAGAATAGTGATTTTCTTTAAGAGGCCTTTGGCAGTGAACCACATGAACATACATGTAGAAACTGCAGCGTGCACTTGGTATTTTTTCATCAGAATCACTGGTGTCAGGTTGTAGCTCCTCATTTTGGTTTTATACTCCCTCTCTGCGCCCCCCCCCCCCCCCCCCCCCCCCCCACACACACACACACACATACACACATGATGGCACAGCGAGTAAAGTGGGAGAAGGCAGTGTAATCAGCTGCAGGACATGGCTGTCCATCCTTCCAAATGAGGACTAATGAAGACAACCGACCCACACCACAACAGCAAGACGACCTGCTGCTGCATGTCTCACTCACACGGGTGGAGGGACGAGCCATTTTCTCGAAAAAATAACCAAGACCTTAAACCAATGACCAACAAAAAACAAACACTTTAATTGTCACAAGGGTGCAAATATTATTATTATTATTATTCATTTTCATGTTTCATATTTGTCTCCTTGTGTATTTAATAAATATATTTCTGGATTTCATGTGTTACAAATTACATTTCCTCCTCAAGAAAAATTAACAGTAAAATGTGCAACACGTAATGCGCAAAAATTTGCACATATCCCACGTCAACATCACTGAAAACATGCCGCTGGATGTTTTAACTGAAAAATGGCTTCAATTTGTCTTATTGTTAGTCCTATTCAAACATGAATGCAAGTTTCTGAGCATTAAATACAAATCTGTTGCACATGCATGTGGAAATTTGCAGGAGTTGTCAATAAGTACCACGCTTACTTGTCATATGATGTTATACCAAGGTGGCACAGTGGAACAGTGGTTGGCACGCTTACCTGAAATGCCCAGATCCTTTACTCAGTGTGGAGTTTGCATGTTGTTCCGCACATCTGTGAATGATTTCCCTGAGTGCTCCAGTTTCCTCCCATCTCCAAAAACATGTACGTTGTTATTTGTCTTTGTGAAGCTGGTATTCGTTACACAGCATCCGGCGTGCAACATACAGACTTCAAAGTGAAAGGGAACGAGAGAGAGAGAGAGAGAGACTAAAATGGACCCCATAATTCACAGAAACAAGGTAACAAAGCAACAAAGTTTGAAGTAACGCTGTTATGTAGGACACCCTGAGAGCGATTAAATAGGATCATAACCACGCGAGAACATTCCCAGCAATCCCAATGTAATTCTCATGCCTGTCCAGTAGCATATGATGACCCACTGTATCAAACACAGCACTAAGAATCAAAATCAGAGAATTAGAACCAGCCTTTATTGCCATTGTACTGACAGGTACAATGAAATTTCGGTGTTCATACCTAAAAAACAATGTACAAGACAGATTGTTATGACTGGGCCTAGGTCTGAACCAAGACATAACATAAAAGTGGCTTTCCCACTCCCTACTCCCAAGGATGACCAAACTTCCAGTTCTGCAGTCCAAAATACAACAAATTTGTTATTCTTAAATAAAACTTCAGGGTGAGAAAAAGGCCAAAATAACAAACAAAACAAACTTCCAAAATCCCTGCTCTTACCTAGTGCTCAAATAAAACAACCAAAAACAGTGTTCTTACCTAATCTCCTGAATAAGAAACAGGAGAAAGCTGTCAAAATAATGTGGCTTCTCACCTCTACTAACAAAAAATATTCGACTGCTTTACAAAAACAAATAGTTACAAAATTTACGAAAAAAAAAACATATTGCAAAAAGATTAACAAAAACAGACACACATCAGTTGGGAGCAGGAAGAGGATGGAGTACTGGAGGTTGGTTTCATCCTAGCCCGACAACCGGCCCGGCTATGAATTGGGCCGGATACTGGCCTCCATTTTGGCATGAGATTTCCCACTGCGAAACGACCAATAGGAGAGCAGCCCTGGAATTCCCTCTCCTAAACAACCAATAGGAGAGCATCACTCGCGCCACATCAACGTGAGGCTGATGCATGAGCTGACGTCAGCGTCTTGGCCGCCAACCAATCACAGGCTACGAGAAAGAGGCCAGTATCTGGCCCAATTCAGGGCCAGTTTTTGGGCTAGTTTCAGCCTTCTTTATAAAGCCAGGGCCTTCATTGCTGAACCAATCAGGTCGTGTCATCTGTACAAGCTCACCTAAAATACATTGTAAAAGAGACTCAAAGCACACAAAATGAGCAGCGCCTCACGTAGGTGGGGAGAGTAAATGCACTCATGCCACAAAAAAACACATATGACCTCAGGGTCATAACACAGTCCAAAAACAATGTTCAAAAACTGTATCCCCCAAAAAAACAACAACAGCATACTAAAAACATACTACAAGCAGATGTGCATTTAAGAAAATATGCGTAAACATTTAAAAAGAGTCTTTCAATGCATAATAGCAGCACTGTGGTGGTATCAGAGTCCTTTGCAAGCAGGACATCATTCACCACTTTAGTAAGTGCTGTCTCTGTGGAGTGGTGCATTCTAGATGCAAGAATATACTGAATATATGCCAAATCATCTCCAAAATGGTGTCACCTATTTTCTGGAATATTATTCATCTGCTCACCAAATGTTCTTATCTTTTCAGTAATTCTTGAGCTATCCTGCTAACAGACACACAAACAGGCAAATGCTGGTGAAAACATGACCTCCTTGGCAGAGATAATAAAGCAGGAATTCTTGAAGTGTGGGATGTGGTCTCCAAGTGGTCTGTGAAGGTACTGCCATAAGAGGTCAAGAAAAATAAATAAAAATGTCTTTGAGTTTCAATTTTGTAATGAATTTTAAAATTATCCACCAGTATTTATCATCATTTTCAAAAGGTAATTAGAAGTAATAAAAGAAAGCCAGGGTATTTAAATTATGTGGTATTCTTCATCTGTGTATCATTTGTCAGTCGAAATTGTGATTAAAGTTTTGGGCTGACCTGCAGACGATACCCAAGTTTCAAAGTGTTCATGTGTTTGGTTTTAATAAAGGATTTGTCGACTCCACTTAAGTCATCTTGCTGATTCTGTGTAAAGTGTTGAGTTGCACTGATGAAAACTTGACATTTACACAGATATGATTCAACAAAGTCAAAGTGACAAGACGACTTCACGGAGTCAAGCCCAGTCCTTTTCGGGGGTATATCATTTTGCCCTAGACTTAAGACACACTTGTTTTTCCTTATGCCTGGTTCACACGACAGGATTTTAAAATTATCTGTAGGTTTCCAAAACCTGAGAGACCACACACGTGAAGATAAAAAATCATGGATCTAAAGCCAGGTTCACACGGCAGGATAATTAGGCTGATATCGGACCCGATCTTCCCCTTCCAACAATCTTAACGACGCCCCGACAATCGTGATGACGCTGAAGATAATCTTATCAGATATTCCTGCCATGTGGTGTGTTCAGAGCACTCTGATCTGCTCGGAAGGGCATCAGGAGCGCTCCGATCGCAAATCGGGGATATTCAACATGTTGGATTTTTTTTGGCCCGATATCACAGCGTGAGTTGTGTCTTCCGACAACAAACGAGCATGCAGCCTGCTGAATGTGACGTGCAGCCAATCAGAAAGCGAGCTGACGGACGTATGGAGCGGAAAATAAAACAAAACAGCTGTTCTGACTTACCAGAAAGTCCGGTGGTCGCGCTGTCTCCACTCCTTTGAAGAACAGCTTTTCTTTTTCTTTTTGTATAGTTTTTTCCCTCTGTTTTAAATAGTCCACAAAGTACCTCCATTTGTTTACTCTGAAGTCACGTTTAATCTCGAGAGATGTTGCGAGATTTCCTGTCTGAGGCCGGGTTCACACGGCAGGATAATTAGGCCGATATCGGACCCGATCTTCCCCTTCCGACAATCTTAAGGACGCCCCGATAATCGTGATGACGCTAAAGATTACACTATGTAATAAATTTTTATTTTTGTTTTGTTCCTGGGTACACAGTGTGTTTTCCTAACCTGTTATGCCTTAAATAAATAGAAAATAGCTGTTATTCCACAGAAACTTTGCTTCTGTGATCAGGACAGTGATATTTTGAAATTTGTCTGTTTTCAAGAATATTCTCGATTCGCCTTCACTACTACTGAGTAGTCTTCTAGAATATTCTTTAACTGCTAGAACTGTACAGAATTTTCTAGAAGTTTCCAGAATTATCTAGAAATTTCAAGAAACTTTTAGAACTTTCTAGAACGTTAAAAAAAAAATTTAAATTTTAAAGTTTGTGCTGAATGTAGTCATTTTTCCATAGACTTTAGACATAAGCAGTTGAAATATAACACTTAGAAGCCAGGAACAAAAATTGTGTTACATAGTGTTATCTGATCAGATATTCCTACCATGTGTGGTGTGTTCAGAGCACTCTGATCTGCTGGGAAGGACGTCAGCAGCGCTCCGCAAATCGGGGATCTTCAACATGTTGGATTTTCTTGGCCCGATATCACAGCGTGTTGCACACCACACACTGTACGACCAAACCTGTTAGATCCATTTACAGTTCAGACAGGAAATCTCGCATCATCTCTCGAGATTAAACGTGACTTCAGAGTAAACAAACGGAGGTACTTTGTGGACTATTTAAAACAGAGGGAAAAAAACAATACAAAAAGAAAAAGAAAAGGTGTTCTTTAAAGGAGTGGAGACAGCGCGACCACCGGACTTTCTGGTAAGTTAGAACAGCTGTTTTGATTTTATTTTCCGCTCCGTGCGTCCGTCACCTCGCTTTCTGATTGGCTGCACGTCATATTCAGCAGGCTGCGTGCACGTTTGTGGTCGGAGGACACAACACACACTGCGATATAGGGCCAAAGAAATCCAACACGTTGAATATCCCCGATTTGCAATCGGAGCGCTCCTGACGTCCTTCCGAGCAGATCAGAATGCTCTTAACACACCACACACAGGAGGAATATCTGATCAGATTATCTTTAGCGTCATCACAATTGTAGGGGTGTCCTTAAGATTGTCGGAAGGGGAAGATCGGGTCTGATATCGGCCTAATTATCCTGCCATATGAACCCAGCTTTACTTATGGCTAGTATGTTGTGTTACTATGCTTTTTATTTTTAACTCTTTTGTTGTGCTTTTTAATCTTTTAATTCATTTTATCTTGTTTTTGTTAATTGTTTTGTGTGAAGCGCCTTGAGGCGACTCTGTTGTGAGTTGACACTATATAAAATGAACAAATTGAATTGAAATTGAAATTTTAAAAAGTCTTTATTTAAGAAACTGAGGAAGAGAAAAGAGAGATGTAATGAAGAACGAAGCCAGAACATGGAGGTAAACAGATGGATTAAGGAAAGAACTTGTAAGAAGAAGCAATGAGTTCTTGATAAGTCGGAGGATTATAAGAAGGATGGAGGGATGTGGGAAATGATGGATGGAGTGAGTGTGAAACAGATGGATGAGTGTTGGGAGGAAAGGTATCGACTAATGATAATGAGATGAAAGGGTTAATCACACAAAGGCGACTGAAGAGAGGACGGACAGTCGTAATGGATGGAGGCTGGATGAAGAGGGACTATTTGGGGAAAGGAGGGAGATGGATGGATGGATGGAAGGCTGGTCTGACAGAAAAAAGAACAAAATACGTTGATGGACTTAGACGAACACAAAGTGAGGGGGAGAGCGAGACGCCGGCTAATTGAGATGATAAACGGAGACCGTGAGAGAGAATTATTGCTCCTTTGTTATTACCAGGTGCAGCATGTGCACGTGTACACACACGCAAACACACAGAGCATATTCCTTTATTTTCATGACAATGAGGCTGCAGTCTTGCAGAGTTGAAAATTGAATTATGCTTCAGTCACTTAGCAATATGTGCGTCATTATGAATTTTATTTAAAACCCTTGTTAAACTGTGACTGTGCTGTTGTTTGCTCAGTAACTGTGACTCATTTCAAGGTGCAATCTAAACCAGGTTCAGGTTTTAACAAGCTGTAAGTGCATCACTCTGCCGTTTTCATGTGTTTTATCAATTTTGCGATCAGAAGTGGGAGGGTACAGGTGAAGGAGTGGATTCAACACCAAGTAGGTTATTAATTTCTGCAAATGAAAAAAATAACTGCCATGTGTGAGTGAGCATTTAAAGGTATCATGCCACTGGGGTTTTTTAAGATTTAAGTCATGGAAAGAATTTTCTTTGGCTCCACTGTAATTTCATTCCTTTACATTTAGATAAGGGACTCATAATATAGTAAGTCCCTTCGGCTGCTCCCTTGTTTTTTCACTCTGGGTCATCACAGCAGATCCAAGGTGGCCCTGCATGTTGATTTGGTACACGTTTTACACCGGATGCCCTTGTTGACGCAACTGCACATTACATGGAGAAACGTCACAGGGGTGGGGTTTGAAGGGATTCATATGATATTGCCAATATGATTCATGCTGTCTGGAAACAATTTAGAATTTAAACCCCTGAGGGGGAGAAATTCAAGGGATCAGATGCTATGACCAACATTTGGTAGGTTTGGAAGTGGTTTACAAGAAATCTTATGGATGTTAACATAAGATGGAAATCGGAAAGCCTCACCCACGCACACCCACGTTTCCTCCTGTCATTAGTCTGCATGACGGTGATGAATGAAAAGACAATATTCACTATGGAATTTCCCCTCAGATAAATAAGTCCTCTTCATTAAAATGAGCTGTAATTTTGCAACATGTTACAAAAATAAACTTACATTGTAATGCTTGGATTTCAGTAGAAACTAATTTTCCTGAGTTTTGTGGAATTTGAAAAGCCCTACAGCTTTAAGCGTGCTTTATTATGAAATTGAGAAAAAACTGTTTGAAGACAGATTTATTACAGTTATGGAGCTGAAAGAACTGACTGAGGGTTGAGTGAGGAAGGTTTGGGCACTGGCAGTGGACGTGTCTGTAAATGGACAAAGACGCTTGTGCCACAACCGTTAGATTGTTCAGTGGCCTTGTCTTCAGCACTGCTGATGTTCCAGTAAATGCTGGTGCTTCCAACCCAGTCATGGCTGCAGGTTGGACCACATAAAACCTTCTTATGTTCAAAATGGGTATTTCCATTAATAAAAAAAAATGCACACTTGTATTCACGCATGCACACGTGCACACGTGCATGCCTGTGTACATCTACAAATTTGACAATGAAATGCTTTGAATGACAATTCCATCACTATGACTACTGGTATGAGTGGGATAGTCACAGTGAGTGGGCATGGGCCCATACATAGAGCAGCAGTCACCACACTTCAGTTTGGAAATAGCAAGGTCATGTGATAGTCAAAAGTGTTCCCATAGTGACACAATGTCTAAAATGTTGCCTTTTGGAAATAATGTTTCTCCCTTTATATGCTCACATACTCACATCACTGTATCCAGAAAGGAGAGCAAACAGTGTGCATAAGAAATATTTACTTCAGACTGCTCATAGAAAATTATTCCTGATACTGGTCAAACACAGGCACCTTCAGTGCCTCAATAAATACATAACATCACACGTGAGTTACCATATCGTCCTGTTTTAGCTAATAAACTAATTCAGAATGATGTAGCTAATGATGGAACTGCAATCAAACTGATTAACTTTCAACAAATGACTGTTGCTGGTTCTGTTCTAGCTGAAGAATCAACAGCACGGTTCATTGAAAAATGTTTCATAATTTTGAATTCATCTTGTTTTAATGCTGTATCCATGCATCGGAATGCCTCCCCTTGAGCATTCGCCCACCCGCTTTTTAATGAAAGCTGGTTAACCCTCTGGGGTCCGAGGGCATTTTTTGGACAGTTCACTCGCCTGGCATAAATGTTTTATTATTGCTGTTAACAGCTCTCCCTGCATCCCACAATCAAGTTTTATGTCTCTTTTTTTCAGGACAACCTGTGCTTTCAGAATATATATGTTTTTGTTGTGTTTTATAAGTGTAATAAAGGTTTAAAAATCAACAATAGGCAAGGAAAAAATAAAACGAAAAATAATTTTCCACACACATTTATTCAAAACACACAGCAAACTATAATAAACAACTGTTTTGACACTTTATAAAGGTAATTTGAGGTCTTGTGTGAAAGACTGCACAACAAAAAGGTTCAAACAATAAAGACAAATGCACATTTTAAACAATATATACAAAATGGTCTATGCGTTTTGTTGTCCATTGATATGGTAAACAGTGCTTTACGCAGAGAAAGCAACAGAGTTATCCAGTAACATTCACATGCAAACTAGTGGAGCAATCCTGATAGTTACACACTCTTTTTTTGAGCACGTGAGATTGTCATCAGAGGCTCTCAGTGTGCTCCTGAAAAGCAGGAGCACACTGAGGAGCACCTTCGCTGTGCATAATGGCGCAGGGCACTCTGAGCATGTACTAATAGTATGTACTCATTGGAGCACCCAGGGGGCTATTCAAACGGGCCAACTAGTAACATATCACTCCTGAAAATGATCTTTGGCTTTTCACGTGAGGTAAATCTGCCCTACTATTGGATTTCGGAAAACCATGTGACGGTGAACTAATTCCAATTAGACACTCACATTGCGCACGTCATCACACAGCTTCTATGAGGAGTACAAAGATGGCCAATGGCTGGCTCGAAAGTCCGTGGAGATAACTTTTCAGCAAAAAAAAGTAAGTGTCTCCTATCATTAAGAAGTTATTTATTTAAGTGTCACGGTTCAATACTGTTTCGATATAAAAAACATGCTGATACATGCCTTTTAAACTTGTAATTTATTGAAATTACAAAAATTATTTCAACTCAAAAGCACAGTTTACAAATAAATTAAATATACCTGGTGCAGCTTTACCTTCCTCATATTCCAATGTGTATGCTTTGAAGTAAGAACCTTGTCAAAATAATAAAATGAACACATTTGAAGATGAAAAAAAACAACTTGTGTAGTGCATTCTTTGCAGTATAGTATAAAAAATAAGCAATATTATAAAACAAACAACACAGTGCCAACCAAATACAGTATCATATACATTTTGTAGTCCCTGACAATATAGTTTCTATTCTTGCCATTCCCTGACTTAAACTTAACAAAATTAAACAATTTGATAACAACTGTTCTATGGTTACAATTCAGTAAGAATATAAAAAATATCAGATGAAAAAATAAATGTATCTGATGCAGCTATCCCTGACACATTTTCTGCTGTACATATTTAGCACAAACACAGCACAACATAAAAAAAAATATATATATAAATGTATATGTTAGATGTAGTGCATTCTGAGCAAAAATAAACATTTAAAATAAATATACTAAAATAAAACTTATACCATACCCATCTTTTGTCTTTGTAAAATAAAATTTTCACACCCATCTTCAGGAGTGCCACTAGTACTTAGCTGCATCTAAAACAAAAGAAACCTAAATGAAAGACTCCTTAAAACAAACAAACAAAAAAATCAGTTTGACTTAAATGTTCATGTTTTTCTTCAGAAAAATAAGCATGTCCACATTTTCTGGTGACAGTACAGATCTGCTTGCTGTGACAATGTCACCTGCTGTGGAAAAAACCCTTTCACTCGAGACAGAGGTAGCAGGTACACCTAGGTAACGCTGTGCCAGCTTGGCAAGGTGAACGTATGAGGTGTGATGTTTCGTCCACCATATTAGAGTATTACCATCTGTGGAAATGCACTCCGCTAGCCTGTACAAGTTCACCTCCTCCTCTGCCACTTGAACTGCAGACCTGGTCCTTGGCTTCTGGGCCATGAACCGTTCTCCGAACAACTCCTTCATGGCTGACTTCTTCTCTGGTGGAGAGGCCGATGAACAATCTGATGAGTCTACTGCTTGAGTCTCTGTGGAGGAGGTTTCTCCTGTTGTGCCTGTGGCTTGGTCCTGAAGCAATATAAAAAAAACTAAATATATGCGTTAATGTTGACTATTTTTAAATATAATACATATTATTTAATTTAAATAAACATTTACAATTCACACACTAGCAAAATAAACTGTATTCAATTAATAAAAGAATACTTACTTGTTCAATACACACCACAATCTCTGTGGTGAGTGCTTCATAGACTCTCTGTTGAGTGGCATCATCCAAGTATAGCAAGGATTTGAATCGAGCGTCCAAAGCAGTGCACTTGTGCAGGTAATCCTCAAGTGCAGGATCTGTGTATCTCCGCTCCAAGTCATTCCCGATGGCTTTTTTGACATCTCTCACTGCTGGGCTGTCATTATCAGACTGTGCCATAGAGTTCAGGATGTTCATTTTAAGTGGCAGGATCATGGACGCTGTTGTAGATGATGCTTCACACATCATGATGGTCACGGTTTTCAGGGTTTTCATGACTGTGACAAGATTTTCAGCCAGTTCATGTCCATTATGAGACAGACTTGGAATGTTCTTCATATTTTTTTTCACAGCGCTGTCATTCATTGCAGAATACACTGCAGACTGCTGTTCAAGGTATCTTTCCATGTCATGTGAGGAGTTCCACCTAGTTGGAACATCTTGGATGAGTTTGTTCTCACTAAGCTGCAGCAACTGCTGTTTTTTCTTCAACATGCTGTTTCCTATTGCACTTCTGTGAAAGAAGGTGACAATTTTTCTCATCTTTGCAAGAAGATGGGAGACCTGCTGCACCGCCATTCCCCTCTGAGCAGCTAAATTTATGGTATGAGCAAAGCATCCAATTTGTGGTCCCAGCCCAGCAGCTGTGACAGCATTAACTATATTCCTGGCATTGCCAGTAGTCACAGGTATAGTTACATTTGGTCGCACTAGCTTCCAGTCTTCCACAGCTTCTAACAGACCACTGGCTAAATCTTCAGTAGTGTGACTGTCTAGGAGGCGTGTCTGAAGAACGTTGCTTTTTATCTCCCATTCTGAACTAATATAATGTGCTGTAACAGTCAGGTAGCTCTGTGTAGCTCTTGACATCCAGGCGTCTGAGGTCAAAGCAACAGCGGGTGCTGCTAACACTACTGTCTCTAATTTACATTTGGTCTCAGTGTACAAAGCAGGAACTGCAGTATTGGAGAAATAAGTCCGCAAAGGAACCTTGTAACGGGGCTCAAGCGTCCGCAGCAAGTCCTGAAAAGCGGCGGTGTCCACGACAGAAAAGGGTTGCATGTCGACAGCAATAAAAGTAGCAATTGCCCGTTCAATTTCTTTTGCTCTCTTTGAATCATGTGCAAATGGTTGTCTAAATAACTCTGTAAAGTTTGTACTGCATGTGCTTGTTGTTTTCGTGTGGTAGAGCTTATTATATCCACGTCGGGATGATGTCGACGTAAATGTGCCGTCATGTTTGTTGTATTTCCTCCGGTGTAGTTTAGCATCTTTTGACACTTGTGATATACCGTTGTACTTTTGTCTATGACGCGCTCATTATCATCATACTTAACTCGAAAACCAAAATAGTTCCACATGCCAGACCTGAAGGACGGTGAAGCAACCTCGATTTCAGGAGGATTCAGTGCATTCGCCATGTTGGAACCGCTTGCAGTGCAGTAGTGCGTCAGTGGCTCGGCGCTCGACAATGTTCCAGGGCAGGGCGGAGTAATCGAGCACGGATCCTCATCATCAGAAGTTGATGAAATGATTAAATAAACCTAAAAAAAAGTGCGTCGTATTGTTCGATTCAGTGCTGTATTGAACCGTGACCCCTGTATCGAACGATTCAATGCAGATACATGTATTGTTGCACCCCTATAATTTAGTAAATCTTGGTCTTAAATGTCCACTCTAAATTAAATTAATTTTGTGACCCCAGCACACCATAAAAAGCAAAAAAAATAGTTTTTTTGGGGGGGGGGGGGGGGGGGACTTTTTTCATCACTTCTGCATCTTGCCTGTGATGATGTCATCAGTGTGCACTGGTAGTAGTCGCATGACAATGACATCAGTTTGAGTTTGCTATATGAGATTTGTGTACAAGGGAAAACAGATCTGGCACTGAACAGTTTAGCTATTTGTGAATTATTTTTTATTCATGAGGAAGTCAGACATTTTATTTCATGATATGGAGGGGTGGGTGTTCTGAAGTATTTAATATTGCGCATCCACCCACCCCTTCTTCAGGAACTCCCCCGGGTGTCGGAACACTCAGGGCATGTACAGTAATTAAAACATAAATGACATAATCCTTGATAATGTAACTATAATCTGATTCCATTTTTCCATTGTAATCTGGTCTGATTATAGTTACTTACTTACTTACACAATCCAGATTTACATGTGATCCATTACTACCAAGCCCTGCCAGTGGTACACATTCTACTTTCATTTTGTTTTAGGGTCTACATGTTTGTTGGTATCACTAATGTGAATTTGAACTTGTTGACCTTAGCATTTGTCAACAAATTCAGTGCTTCTTAAACTGCCCTGAATTTGGGCAAGTACCTGGTTTAAAAAGAAAAACATAAAAAATGAACCCCCCCCCCCATGGTAACCCTAAAGTCTTGCATCTTCATTTTACACCAAAAATATCAGCATCACCAAACACCTCTATCTAGTGACCTCATGACTCCATAAGCTCTTCACAGGTGTCTCTTGACTTCATAGTCTGAGGACTCAGAGACATGAATGTCACCACTGAGATAAGTGAACGTCTCTTGAAGTTCAACACTTTTAATGCATGCAAATAATGGCTGAGTCCAGGAAGTCAGTGGAAGCCTAGGACAGTGGTAAAACCAGATGCTCTGACTCTTCACTCAGCTTCTCAAGTGCTGCAATCAGGGTCTCCACTGATTCTGCAAAAATCACAGCATCATCCTTGAAGTCATGGTCAGTAAACCTTTTGGCTGGTTTCTCCAACCTGACCCAACACCCCGATCATGCAAGCTCTAAAGAGAGCAGGAGCCAGAACACATCCCTGAGGAATGCCAGAATTCACTGGGAAAAATTCAGAGACTCTGCCCCTGCTCTGCACAGCACTTCAGTACCTGGTGGCTGACACAGGTGATGTCAAGCAACATGATGAGGATCCTGCAAAATTCTGTCCCAGTGAGCAACACAGTCAACCGAATGAAACACTTTGCAAAGTCAACATAGGCTGCCAAGAAGTGTTGCTGATAGTCATGTTTGCGTTTAATGAGAACTCACAGAAACAAGACTCTGTCTGTAGCAATAATAATAACAACAACAACAACTAAGTTGCCCATAAGGGCAGGGATACAACTGTAAATTGATTTTTGTCTTATTTTCACCAACATCTCAATTAAATAAACAGTTGAGTTCTTGTTGCACATTTGAGGAGCTTTTATTAGCATGTAGTGGGCAATGTGAGCATTTCAGGGTTCCTAATACATTTCCTACTTGAAACCCAAGAAATCGGTGAAAAGGTAAAAAGTTCTGGGGTTTTTTTGGGGGGGAGGGGGGGGGGGTTGTCATGCAGAGCTGTGACCTTGCAGTATCAATGTATAAACATTTCAATTTTGAGAGTTTTACATTCTTGAGTTTTAAGGACTCGAAGGTTTGCTAGAAGGACGTACAGATTGGGCGTTTGTCAATGAATTTCAGTTTAATTGACTTCATTGAATATAGGCTGGATTTTTTCTTTTCTTTTCTGTGTCCGTCCTCCCAACATTTATTTGAACACCAGAATGTGAGGCATTTTAATTGCACATATTTCTGCATTTTTCATTCACTGAAGATAAGAAAGCAGACTTTGGGTGGATTTCCACATCTTTAATACCAGGTTATGGTTGTGTTTGATTTCAGTCTAATAACGCACACCTCAGTTTCTGCTAACGTCCATCCTCTCTCCATCCTCTTGTGATTATTACTGCACCGTCTCTATTATCTTCACCTCCACCTCTTCTTATTTCTTTTCAAATATTTGCACCACCTTGTCTCCCCTCTCTTCCTGATCCTTTCCCTCACTCCTCCTGTCCTCCTCCACCTACCCTTCCTCCTCCATCTTTAATAAATCTCTATTCCTCTCCTTTTCCCAGGGATGAATCACATCTTCATCTTTCCTCCTCCTCAGAATCATCTTTCTCTCCCTAATCCTTGCCAATATTCTCAACACCTTTTCATTTCCTCCTCTCACCTCCTTTCCTGAAAAACGTGATTTACTGTGTTGCTCCTCTCATCCGCTTGCTTACCTTCCACTGTTCTTCGTTTCCAGTCTCCACGTAATCCCTCTCTCCTCCTGCGTCACAGGTGAATCTCCTTTAGGGAGCAGGGAGCAATGTGGTGAAAATTATTTCTCCTCCTCTTCTGTCTTGGCCCACATATCCCTCCCCACCACTAATGTGTATTCTCTCTCCTCCTCCCTCCTTTCCCCCTCTTCATTAAACCCCATCATCCCTCCGTTCCATCGTCTCCTGTTGTTACTCATCTCCTCTCTGCTCCCCGCCTGTCTCCCTCCTCATGTCGTTCCCTCATTTTCCTTCCTTGCATTATCCCCCCATGTGCCCTTTATCCTCTCCCTCACCTACTTCCTGTACTCCCCTGTCCCCTAAAATGATTTTCCCACAATCCATCCCTCCGTCCCTCCCTCCCTTGTCCTTCAATCTCTGTCTGGGCCCACAGAGCAGCGCCAGGATCAACATCTCAGAGGGGTCGTGTCCGGAGAGGATCATCACCATCACAGGGCCGACGGACTGTGTGTTCCGAGCCTTCACCATGATCACGTTCAAACTGGAGGAGGTACACATCACACGTGCACACGCTGGAAGACAAACTCAAGATTTATTATCTATGATTATGAAGCTGTGACTGGGGTAGGACCAGACACGTTGGCATGTGGTCATTGCGTGCTTTTACATTCACAGGAGCCTGTTTTGAGGATGCTCTGCTTCAGAGCATTTTTGTACCCTACATCCTCTAAATACAACCCCTGGCAAAAATTATGGAATCACCGGCCTCGGAGGATGTTCATTCAGTTGTTTAATTTTGTAGAAAAAAAGCAGATCACAGACATGACACAAAACTAAAGTCATTTCAAATGGCAACTTTCTGGCTTTAAGAAACACAATAAGAAATCAGGAAAAAAAAACTGTGGCAGTCAGTAACAGTTACTTTTTTAGACCAAGCAGAGGGAAAAAAAATATGGAATCACTCAATTCTGAGGAAAAAATTATGGAATCATGAAAAACAAAAGAAGGCTCCAACACATCACTAGTATTTTGGCTTTTATAACAGCTTGCAGTCTCTGAGGCATGGACTTAATGAGTGACAAACAGTACTCTTCATCAATCTGGTTCCAACTTTCTCTGATTGCTGTTGCCAGATCAGCTTTGCAGGTTGGAGCCTTGTCATGGACCATTTTCTTCAACTTCCACCAAAGATATTCAATTGGATTAAGATCCGGACTATTTGCAGGCCATGACATTGACCCTATGTGTCTTTTTGCAAGGAATGTTTTCACAGTTTTTGCTCTATGGCAAGATGCATTATCATCTTGAAAAATGATTTCATCATCCCCAAACATCCTTTCAATTGATGGGATAAGAAAAGTGTCCAAAATATCAACGTAAACTTGTGCATTTATTGATGATGTAATGACAGCCATCTCCCCAGTGCCTTTACCTGACATGCAGCCCCATATCATCAATGACTGTGGAAATTTACATGTTCTCTTCAGGCAGTCATCTTTATAAATCTCATTGGAACGGCACCAATCAAAAGTTCCAGCATCATCACCTTGCCCAATGCAGATTCGAGATTCATCACTGAATATGACTTTCATCCAGTCATCCACAGTCCACGATTGCTTTTCCTTAGCCCATTGTAACCTTGTTTTTTTCTATTTAGGTGTTAATGGTGGCTTTTGTTTAGCTTTTCTGTATGTAAATCCCATTTCCTTTAGGCGGTTTCTTACAGTTCGGTCACAGACGTTGACTCCAGTTTCCTCCCATTCGTTCCTCATTTGTTTTGTTGTGCATTTTCGATTTTTGAGACATATTGCTTTAAGTTTTCTGTCTTAACACTTTGATGTCTTCCTTGGTCTACCAGTATGTTTGCCTTTAACAACCTTCCCATGTTGTTTGTATTTGGTCCAGAGTTTAGACACAGCTGACTGTGAACAACCAACATCTTTTGCAACACTGAGTGATGATTTACCCTCTTTTAAGAGTTTGATAATCCTCTCCTTTGTTTCAATTGACATCTCTCTTGTTGGAGCCATGATTCATGTCAGTCCACTTGGTGCAACAGCTCTCCAAGGTGTGATCACTCCTTTTTAGATGCAGAGTAATGAGCAGATCTGATCTGATGCAGGCGTTAGTTTTGGGGATGAAAATTTACAGGGTGATTCCATAATTTATTCCTCAGAATTGAGTGATTCCATATTTTTTCCCTCTGCTTGGTCTAAAAAAGTAACCATTACTGACTGCCACAATTATTTTTCCTGATTTCTTATAGTGATTCTTAAAGCCAGGAAGTTGCCATTTGAAATGACTTTAGTTTTGTGTCATGTCTGTGATCTGCTTTTTATCTACAAAATTAAACAACTGAATGAACATCCTCCGAGGCCGGTGATTCCATAATTATTGCCAGGGGTTGTAATAATGCCACTTGCACTCATGTCGGAGTGTTGGTCTACAAATGCGGTCACAGCTGGTGAGAGCATTTGCACTAAAACCACCAAAAACCTGGTCTAAAGTCCAGCGCCAATATTGTGCAAAGATCACAACACTCAGAATCGCCTACTTGAGCAGCTTCAGAATGCACGTACAATTCGCCTGCACATATCATTGCCAAGCACCTGCATCAGTGTAATAATAATAATATGACGCTGTATTATGGGCACTGTAGGGAAAGAAAAATTACATCACCGATAGAAGCATTATTGGAATATATGTTCTGACACAGTTTCCCATTTAATAGGAAACTGTGTCAGAATTTTGACTGGTACTGTATATGTGTCATCTTCAGCCCAGTCTCACGTTTTTTTGTTGTTGTTGTTTTTTCGTGCTACAGTCACGAAATGAGTCAAATTTTCGTGATGTTTTTTTTTTAACTCACTATTGCTAACCCTGCTCCTACCTCCAACCCTAACCATAACCGCTACCACCACCCCACCGCTTCACTTTTAATTTCGTGCACCCCTAACAGAATTAATTAGAATGAATTTGTGCTGCCGTGATGAAAATGGGGCGGTTTTATAGCAGCATAACTAAGGGATGGTTCAGGGTCACCTGATCCAGCCCTAACTATAAGCTTTAGCAAAAAGGAAAGTTTTAAGCCTAATCTTAAAAGTAGAGAGGGTGTCTGTCTCCCTGATACGAATTGGGAGCTGGTTCCAGAGGAGAGGAGCCTGAAAGCTGAAGGCTCTGCCTCCCATTCTACTCTTACAAACCCTAGGAACTACAAGTAAGCCTGCAGTCTGAGAGCGAAGCGCTCTATTGGGGTGATATGGTACTATGAGGTCCCTAAGATAAGATGCGACCTGATTATTCTAAACCTTATAAGTAAGAAGAAGAATTTTAAATTCTATTCTAGAATTAACAGGAAGCCAATGAAGAGAAGCCAATATGGGTGAGATATGCTCTCTCCTTCTAGTCCCCATCAGTATTCTAGCTGCAGCATTTTGAATTAACTGAAGGCTTTTCAGGGAACTTTTAGGACAACCTGATAATAATGAATTACAATAGTCCAGCCTAGAGGAAATAAATGCATGAATTAGTTTTTCAGCATCACTCTGAGACAAGACCTTTCTAATTTTAGAGATATTGCGCAAATGCAAAAAAGAAGTCCTACATATTTGCTTAATATGCGCTTTGAAGCCAATAGATGCAAACCAATAGATTAATGAAAATTCAGTAAGGTATATCTTATATATTATATTCCAATTCTAAGGTGGAACTATGCCAGTATGCAAAGGTATATCTAAATATCTAAAAAGGAAGAGTAAAATAGGAGAGTAGAAAAGAGTAGAGTAGAGCCACTTAGGTGCCTGGTCTTGAGAACCAGGGATGGTAGGTTAAAAAGCTTTTTTATCCCATGGGAACTCTCCCTACCCACCCAAGCAGCTCAAGAAAAAGGTATATATAATATAATAAGTAATAAGACATAAGAAGGATAAGACATCACATGAGAAGATTGTTATCAAACACAAAGGAACCAACTATTTTGTAAGCTACGATGAACATTGCTAAGGCTGGCTAGATAAGCTAACGTTAGCTGTTAGGTATAACTAATTGTATCCCACTCCTCCAATATTTACTTAAATATAATAATATTAAAAAGGGGGGAACAAGAAAAAGCAAAGCGTGTAGAAATGTATATGGAGACATAAGTACATACGAGGTCTGTCCATAAAGTATAGGTCCTTTTTATTTTTTTCAAAAACTATATGGATTTCATTCATATGTTTTTACGTCAGACATGCTTGAACCCTCATGCGCATGCGTGAGTTTTTCCATGCCTGTCGGTGACGTCATTCGCCTGTGAACACTCCTTGTGGGAGGAGTCGTCCAGCCCCTCGTCAGAATTCCTTTGTCTGAGAAGTTGCTGAGAGACTGGCGCTTTGTTTGATCAAAATTTTTTCTAAACCTGTGAGACACATCGAAGTGGACACGGTTCGAAAAATTAAGCTGGTTTTCGGTGAAAATTTTAACAGCTGATGAGAGATTTTGAGGTGATACTGTCGCTTTAAGGACTTCCCATGGAGTGAGATGTCGCGCAGCGGTCCCAGGTGCCGTCGTCAGCCTGTTTCAAGCTGAAAACCTCCACATTTCAGGCTCTATTGATCCAGGACGTCGTGAGAGAACAGAGAAGTTTCAGAAGAAGTCGGTTTCAGCATTTTATCCAGATATTCCACTGTTAAAGGAGATTTTTTTAATGAAAGACGTGCGGACGGGTCCGCACGTCGGGACGCAGCCGGCGCGGTCGGCGGCACAGGAAAAACACCTCTGTGTTGATAACCATTTGTAAAATCCAGGCGGCTTTTGATGGCTTTCAGTGGTGTGAGTATATGAGAAATTGTTTAACAGCTGGACATGTTCCAACTTGTCCTTAAGGCTTCCAACGGAGGTGTTTTTCCTGTGGCGGAGCGTCGCGGCGGCTGCGAGCCGACGCTGCAATCCGCCCGCACGTCTTTCATTAAAAAAAAATCTCCTTTAACAGTGGAATATCTGGATAAAATGCTGAAACCGACTTATTCTGAAACACGCATTTTATTCTACAAATTGCCAAATTTTGAGCCGTCTAAAAAGGTAATTATTTGACTTGTTTACATTGTCAAGGCTTGATAAAACAGTTGCGTGTTTTTTCCTTCTTGTCTGCAGCTGTTACAGTATTTATTCCTATGTTTATAACAGATTTAACTTCTTGTTATAATCATTATTCAGACGAGCTGCGCTCTGATGCGATCCGCTGACGTCACCACTCGCTCTGTTCACTGCTTGTTTACTTCAATCAACTTGTCCAAGTCCAGCAAATGCTCCAGAGGCTGTATTGTTGGTGTGAATAGTAATGCCAACGGCCCGAGGGCGCTTCTTTTATGACCGCAATGCAGATGCCGTGCACGTGCAACACGTGCGCGATACATTCATAATACACCCGTAATACTGCCGTGATAATCGCAATGCGCCGGATCCGTTTCCTCACTACATGCGTTATACAACCGTGATTGTTCATCATATATTCGCTATATATTATTAATATATCTGTAATTCATACTGGGCCATTTGTCATTTTTGGCCATTTTTGTTGCGGACGAGAACGAATGCCCGTAATTTGTGTACTCAATTCATGCGCAATTAATCCTCTCCCCAGTGGAACCGGGCCCTAAACTCGATGAATAAAAGTAAAACAATGTTGCAAGTCCTCCAAGTCAACACTGAATGTAAGAAAATTCTGGTTTTCCATGTTCTTATCTTGTGTCAATGCTTGAATTTTTAAATGATGCCACTTATATGTTAATAAAAACCTTTGCTGTAGTTCAGTATCTCTTATCATGACTCATTATCCTCCTTCAATACCCAGATAATTCTCATTTTGTGGGTATTGTGATGCATACACCCTTGCTCTCGGGGCATGAGACATAAATTAATCCGTTACTGTGAGATTTAAACAATTAGACAAATCCTTCTATCATATAAAATTTAATTTGACTTTCATCTTGTGGGTTGCTGGAGGACAGTGTTTTGATGTCAGTTGACAAAATCATCCATGGCAATCCCTTAGTGGCGAGGCAGGTTGACTCTTGGTCGATTCCTGGATTCCTGGATGGGATGGTGGAATTCTACATCCAGGCTCCATCCAGAGACGCCTGCGCGTTGGTTTATTTATCATGGGAATGTCAGTGACAAACGTACTGTCCTTAGCCTGGTTCAATGGCTGGGAAATGCCAGATGATCTGCTGCAGGCTTCATCCGCCTTCACAGCCGTTATAAGCCACAATCTCCTCCACCTAATACACCATTGAGGACTTCTTGTTCCACTGGAGCCCCGTTGTTGAGCCTTCATGATTACCTTTGTGACCACAGGGCACACAAGGTCCCCATCGTATTTCACCACAACAGGCAATACCCTACTTGATCCATTATCCAAGTGTCACGATGCAGATGAGGGGTTGGATTTTGACACCAACAAAATCACATTTTCAGAAGCAGAACGGCCACTGTTTTTTTTTTGTTTTGTTTTGTTTTGTTTTTTGTTTTTTTGTTTGTTTTTTTTATGTCATGTTGTCATTTCAGAACCCTTACAGAAAACTGAAATCCAGGCAGTGGGTAGTTTTGAATTTCAGGGATCCAGAAGTGAGAAATGACATATATAAGATTTAGATAAGAGTAAGATTGGCTGGAACTGAAATTTAGAGAGTGGTAGAGGCACTGCTGAAGAGATGAAATAAACTTTGGCACGAAGGAAACAAGAAATGTGAGGAGGAGAGATGAAAGGAGCGGAAAAAGATGGAAGAGAAGAGCTTAAATTATGAGAGCTTGAGAAAGAGGCATGGAGACTGTTGATTCTGTAGAATGTTAATAACAGCAGAGACATTAACAGATAAAAAGGTGAACAGATTAAAACGGAGAGTGGAGTTGGATTAAATTAGAAAAACCGAGCGAACAGACAGATGACTCCATACAGCTGCATTTTGGGTCCGTTTTGATTCCTTCATCGTGAAACCTTGTTTTGCTGTTGTGCTTTTTTTTAGATTATCTTCATTGTAAGTCAGAAAACACATTCTCTGTTAAAATTTGCCATTTCGGATGAATAAGGAGCTCAATTATTGCAATTTTGTGAACATTTAGGGAAGGAGGCTATACGTTGGAAGCACTATGAAAGTCTGAAGGTCTCCCGCTTTTTTTTTTCACCTCTCACAATTTGATGCCTTCTGACATCATGAAGGGCATTCGTACTGTGTTCTCTGTACCTGTGTGTCTGTGTGTGTGTCTGTGTGTGTGTGTGTGGGGGGGGGGGGGGGGGGTGTACAATTCAATCAGTAAAGCTGGTATCCAGCCAGCAGTAATTGGTGGGTTGGATGTCTATTGCATCCCTGAGCAAGACACTAAACCCCAAATCTGCTAAAGCTTGGATCTTTGAGCCACATGAATGTAAAAATGAAGTGTAGAGAAAGAAGGCTAAGATGCAGTTAAAGCCATTAGAACACACCCAATGTGAAGCACATACATACCAAATAATCAAAAAAAAGATGAAAAATATTCCTAGGGGTAAAAAAAACAAAAAAACAAAAAAAAAACAAACACCAATCTGGCACCAGGTTGGTGGTATCGAAAGGCAGATGTCCCTCAAATCCCTCAGTTTCTTAGGGAATCCCAAATCATTTCCAGGCTAAATACTGAGATTGGATTCAGGTCTGGTCTGCTTGAGGTTTCTTCCTCAAATCATCAGAGGGAGTTTTTCTTTACCACTGTGGCCTGTGTGCTTGCTCTAGGGGTTGGTAAGGTTTGACTTTACCTGTGTGAAGCACCTTGAGGCAACTTTGTTGTGATTTGGCGTTATATAAATGAAAAAAAATTGAAATTAAAATTGAGATGTGTCTAAACATGGGTCTTCTTCCCACTTGAATTTGCCTTTAGAGATATCCAAGAGCTGACCTAATTAAAGCCCAAACCTGCTGAACTAGTTTCATTCAACATGAAGAGCAGTGATTTGAACTCCTTCTGGATGTCAGAGGGTCACATCCTGTCTCTAAGACACCTCGCTAAGGGCCCTGTCCCAATGGCGTTTAGGAGGATTTGCGCGTGAAATGAGGAGACAAAAGCTGAGCGTCCGCAACAAAGGTGGGCGGAAATGACAAATGTCCTGGGGTGGATCAGCGAATACATGAGGAAGAAAAGCGGATATAACAGGGAACAGAAGCGAAGGCGACTGCAGAGGCGCCCCCATGAGGGGCACAGCGGCTGTGATGCACTTGCTCCATCCGTGCCCACTCTGTCTGCATGCGCGACATACCATTTGCGACCATGATGTGGCCGTGCTGGGCACGTGTCATACCTGTTTTGCACGCTGTCCCAGTCCGCCGCCAACCCGCGCCGACCCGTCGGTTGTGGATATCAGCGGATGACAGGGGATATGCGGCGCGTTGGTTGTGTATGTCCTGCGTATGTCTTCAGTATGTGTTCAGGCAGTGATGCGGATCTCATCCGCTGCAGGATATTTGAGCCGCTTAAAAATCCTGGCTGCGGACATGCGTGCCTCTGCGGATGATCACGGACGTGTTCGGATGGCGGCCGACTCATACAGGAATGTTACATGGTTCTTGCGGTTGTTTGGCAGATGTGGGCCACTTTTGTGGCATTCCATCCGCAAATCCTCCTAAACGCCAGTGGGACAGGGCCCTAAGGTATCATACCATAATGGGCCAAGCTACATGCTTGGCTCATTATGCTTGGCTTCTCCTTGCTTGGCATGCTTGGCTTCTCCTTGGCACACTTCACCTGATTTCCCTAAGTGGCCACATTCTAAGCTAAGTCCTTCGGAGTAAGGGCACCACTCAACAATAGTAGAGAAAAGTGGAATTCCAGCTATCTCAGCCCTCCCTCTGCTCAGCTCGGCATGGCCTGAGCTAAGTCAGGTGCAAGTATATATAATGGCCCAATGATATGTATACTGGCCCAATATAATGGTATATACATAGGCCCAATTCCAGTATTTTGTCTTTAACCAACCATGTTACCGCTTTGTCCTTTTGCATTGTGCACATATGAATATGCAAAATCACGGGAAAGGGCAAAGTGGTATGTGAAAGGGAGAGTATTGGAATTGGGCCTTAGTGTACATTCCACCCCCAGCTCTTGAAATCTGATCATTTTTAGTTTGTCCGGACCCAAGGTCTGTTGAGGTAATGTCATGGCGAAGCATTCATCATCTCTCCATTGGACATCTGTCTGCAATTCATAGAAAATGCTTCTTCTCCTTCATTTCCTGGTGAATTATGAGTCTGATGGATTTATTTTCTTCATCTAAGCACTGTTCAAACCACAAATTTAAAACTTGTGTCTTTTCTTGTGAAGTGTGAAATTCACCTGAAATTCTCATTTTCCTTCTGTTCTTGATGGACTTTGTGTCCAATAGTTTTTATTGATTCATCTAAAATTTTATGCAAAATATAGGCTTTTGGTGGTGAAAACACTGCAATTCACCTCACCTAAAATAGGTCATGGTCCCGAATGGCATGGTTGATGAGAAAACAATCACTAAAATGACACACCATTCAAGAAAATGAAGACATTTTTCAATAAGATTGTGGAAAAGAACCTCAGCTGCCAACAAAAATATTCACAGCCGTGGGTAAATTATTATTTTAGAATAAGACGGGTTACACACTGCTGTAAACATTTCACGTGGAACTTCAGGTTTCATTAAAAAATTTATTTACTCAATAGTATAAATGCTAAAATTACCGCTGGAAAATTTGCAGCTGTTGTTAAATAATTTTATTTGCAGTATATCATCATTTACTTTAATTGTTTAAAAAATCAGATGAGCTCTGCATCACTGACAATCTGGTGTTCTGAACTCGCCATGAGAATTGGACACAAAGTTGTGGTGAACCTGCATCGGACCGACTCGAGCCGAGTGCAGGATAGACAACTGAGTCCAGCTGAGCTCTCAAAAGTTGAACATATTCCAAACTGGCGTTAGTTTAACCACCATTTCCTGACTTGTGCAGATTCATGTTGAGGAGCGTTCTAACCTACACCCCCTGGGACACACATGAACCGCGCCGAGGCTGCTTACGAATGAATTCACCAACTATTCAAAGGAAGCTTGTTTTGACTGCTTGCATCCGCAATCTCTTTCTTACGGAAATGATCCAAAATTTATATGCAGGGGTGATGTTGTAACATAAATCGAGCGGAGCTTTGAGAGCTTTGCTGTATGAAACGTCAACCAAAGCTGCTTTTTGCCCACAACCAGATTATTGCTGACTCCGCCTGTCAATCTCTCACTCCAATTTCCTCTCACCCCATGACAAGACGAATGCCTTCAGTCTGAGCAGAAACTCACTTTCAATCAAGAAGGTGCAAACCAGCAGTTTGTGAACAGAGCTGCTGATGCTGCTGCAGCCCACTTCACATCCAGCACCAAAACAGAGGGGCTACTGGGTAATTTAAACACATTAGGGGAAACCTGTTCACTGACATTCACCATTAAGGTAGTTAGAGATAGAAAAAGGAAAGGAAAAGGAAATACAACAAACAAAATGGAAATAGTTGGGACCTAAAGAATATAAAACGTTCTAAAACATTCGCCCTATTGATGTTTCAAATCCCGCAAAACTTCGAAGAGGTCGCTGCGCTGCGAGATCTCAGTAACACTGAGAACTGCATTGAGACGCTGTGATCGGGCTGCACTTTAACCGCTGCACACGGACAACACCATAAACATCGCAACATGAAACTATTTTTATATTGTGCCTAAAACTCTCATGAATATATTCTCTGGGTTTATAGACGTTGTTATTGTGTTTGTTTTATGTAAACATGCGAGAATCACAGGCTGTCTCTCTGTTATTTTCAATGGGAGCTGCTGGGAGCTGCGCTCGCTTCCTGATCATGTCATTCTGGGGGAAACTGAAGTATGCTCTTTAACCCTTTGGGGTCTGAGGTCATTTTTTGGACAGTTCACTTGCCTGGCATAAATGTTTTATTATAGCTGTTAACAGCTCTCCCTGCATCCCACAATCAAGTTTTATGTCTCTTTTTTTTAGGACAACCTGTGCTTTCATAATATATATGCTTTTGTTGTGTTTTATAAGTGTAATAAAGGTTTACAATCAAAAATAAGGAAGGAAAAAGTAAAGCGAAAAATAATTTTCCACACATTTATTCAAAACACACAGCAAACTATAATAAACAACTGTTTTGACACTTTATAAAGGTAATTCGAGGTATTGTGTGAAAGACTGTACAACAAAAAGGTTCAAACAATAAACACAAATGCACATTTTGAACAATATATACAAAATGGTCTATGCGTTTTTTGGGGGTTTTTTTTGTCTTCATGGTAAAAGCAACAGAGTTATCCAGTAACATTCACATGCAAACTAGTGGAGCAATCCTGATAGTTACACACTCTTTGTTTGAGCACGTGAGATTGTCATCAGAGGATCTCAGTCTGCTCTGTCTGCTTTCAGTGATCACTGTGCGTAATGGCGCAGGGCGCATTTGGAGCCCAGTAGTATGTACTCATTGGAGCACCCAGGGGGCTATTCAAACGGGCCAACTAGTAACATATCACTCCTGAAAATGATCTTTGGCTTTTCACGTGAGGTGAATCTGCTCTATGATTGGATTTTGGAAAACCATGTGACGGTGAACCAATTCCAATTGGACACACATTGCGCACGTCAACACACAGCTTCTATGAGGAGTACAAAGATGGCCGATGGCTGGCTCGAAAGTCCTCGGAGTTAAATTTTCAGAGAAAAAAAAGTGAGTTTCTATCTCGTATCATTAAAAAGTTATTTATAATTTAGTAAAGCTTGGTCTTAGCCATCGTATATGACGGCGTCGGCCCCACAGGGTTAATATCTTGATTATTGTTCTTTACAACACTGTTTGTCCTCTTTGTTCCAGACTAATATATATAATATGTCTGAAATTCGGTTTGCATTTATTAAATTCCATGCAGATTAGACGTAGCAGACATGGATTATTTGTTATAATTGTTTTAGCAAAGTTTTCAGGGGTATCATGCATGCAGTCTCTTATTAACGTGACAAAAAGCATAAAAAATTACATTTTTGTAGTATAATATTCATTTACAATTGTCATTATGTTGATTCTCTATGTTGTTTGACTGCAGCATCTCTCTGGTGCGCAAGGGATTATGGGATACGTCTGTAGGGCGAATAACCTTGTGTGAGGACAAAATTTGGACTGGTAGAGTAAAACTGAAAAAATAAAATAAAATTCAATTAAATCATACTGTGTTTATGCTCCGCACTGCTCCACTGCAGTTTATTTTGACATGAAAATATGGATGAAAACTTTTATTTATCCAAATGCAGACACAGGGGACCCAAACACACGTTCTGCGATCAAAGCTGCTCTCATACACACCCACACACACACAGAAACACGCCCCATAGCAAAATTAACACACATTCGACTTTACTTTTAGACCAAAAAAAAAAAAAGCATAAATTATATCAGTCATCTGCAAAAACATGGCGTTATAAATCTTAAGTTTGGGATGGAGAAGGAGGCCGCTCCCCTCAGTGACGCTGACACAATTATGTCAAAACATTTGTACATTTTCAGCAGATTATTTGTTCCTTGTACAATCATGAAATACTTTCTGTGGGACACTTCCATCTCAGACAGAACACAAAAAAGAAACCCAGAGAAAAGATTTGTGGATGACAACATGACACAAATATGAGCATTTGGAAAATGTTTCACTCAGATGGAGATTTGTGCTGCTCAGACGAGGCGCTGCTGCGATTTACATTCTAAAGGCAGCGAGGCCTCCGGACCGGCTGCCTAATTAACTCAAGCAATTGCATTAAGACCAGGTGATTCGAGCCACTATTTATTACCTGAGTTAATTAAAAGGAGAGAGAGTGCAGATGAGGTTTAGAAGAAGGAAAAAACCTGCCGGAGAGGGAAAAGCAGGGTGTATTTAATGAGAATAGACAGAGATGGAGACAGAAACAGCTGAACAGAGAAGACAGGATGAATTCAAAAGTTTTATTTCTAACAAATATTAAGCAGCAGCTGTGGCACCGTTTAGATCGATAACCAGCTCCTCGTAACCTGAGATGTTCAATCGGATTCAGGTCTGAGCTCTGGCTGGGCCACTCAGAGACATTCACAGAGTTGTCATGAAGCCACTCCTTTGATATCTTGGCTGTGTGCTTAGAGTCATTGTCCTGCTGAAAGACGAATTGTTGCCCCAGTCTGAGGTCAAGAGCACTCTGGAGCAGGTTTTCATCCAGGATGTCTCTTGTCCTTTGCTGCATTCATCTTTCCCTCAATCCTGACTAGTCTCCCAGTTCCTGCTGCTGATAAACATCTCCACAGCATGATGCTGCCACCACCATGCTTCACTGTACGGATGCTGTCTGGTTTCTTCCAAACATGGCATTTGCCATTCACACCAGAGTTCAATCTTTGTCTCTTCAGACCAGAGAATTTTCTTTCTCATGGTCTGAGAGTCCTTCAGGTGCCTTTTTACAAACTCCAGGTGGGCTGCCATGTGCCTTTTTTTAAGGAGTGGCTTCCATCTGGCCACTCTACCATACAAACCTGATTGGTGGATTACTGCAGAGATGGTTTTCATCAAGTGAATTTACCACAGACAGACTTCATTTAAGCTGTAGAAACATCTTAAGGATGATCAGTGGAAACAGGATGTACCTTTTTGAGCTTCATGGAAAAGGCTGTGAATACTTATGTACATGTGATTTCTTACCCTTTGATTTTTAATAAATTTGCAAAAATCTCACAAATTTTCATGTTGTCATTCTGGGGTGCAGTGAATAGAATTTTGAGGAAAAAATGAATTTCATCCATTTTGGAAAAAGGCTGTTACACATTAAATTGTGGGAAAAAGTGAAGCGCTGTGAATACTTTCTGGAAGCACCATACATTCTGAATTCAAGCTCACTGAAAGCTTCATGGTTCTGTCAGAAATTCAGTCAACAAATGCTGATGTTTGAGGTCATTTGAAATGAATCTCCAGTCTGATCGAACAGTGGTGCCACACGATTTACTCTGAGCACTGAAAGAATGTGTCAGTGTAAACCTGTCTGTTTCTCCTCCAGGATCTGACGGCACTGGTAGCCAACGGCACAGTGACCAGCAAACCTCCAGTCACTTTAAGACTGGTGATCCCAGCCAGTCAGTGTGGCTCTCTCATTGGCAAGGGCGGCTCAAAGATCAAAGAGATCAGAGAGGTGAGACTTTTAAAAAAAAGTGTGTGTGTGTGTGTGTGTGTGTGTGTGTGTGTGTGTGTGTGTGTGTGTGTGTGTGTGTGTGTGTGTGTGTTTGTTTCCATAGCAACATGAAGCCTGCAGGTGGAAAATTTGGGATAAATAAATTGTAGGTGTCAGTCCTCTATCAGCATTATTCAGCGATGCAACAACCTCGGTTATTTGCTGAACATAATCACATTTGTTTATAGTCACCATGTCCGAGTGTGGAAAGTGTGTGTCTGTGCAGTGTGCCATCATACAAGATTCAACCTTCTCAATTAAAAAAAATATATTAATCCTGTCAGAGCTCCTTTTTCTTGCTCAAAATCTCTGCGTTTTTCTGCACAGCACTGACTCTGTGTGTGTGTGTGTTTAGACAACAGGTGCCAAGGTGCAGGTGGCGGGCGACCTCCTCCCCAGCTCCACAGAGCGTGAGGTGACGATATCGGGGAGCCAGGACGCCATCATCCAGTGTGTTAAACTCATCTGCACCGTAATCCTTGAGGTCTGTACCCATGATGTCTGAGAATCTGAACATGCTCCAATCTGGACGTGCCAGTCCTACATATAGAAATTCAACAGCATCATTGTCTTGTTGCTCGTATGACAATGGACTGAAGTAGCATTCGTCCTGGGATTTTTTCAGAATGGGAAATCTTCACTTGTTAAACTAAATCATCTCATTTTGCTCCTTGATGGTGAGATTCTGTGCTGGTGTAAAGTAAAGTCAATCCTCGGACTGCTCATAAGAATTACGGTCTGCTAGCCATATAGATACATAGAGGGGCCAATAATCAACCACCAAGCCCTCCAAAATCATGTTATTGTCTATGTATTATCTCATAGTAGCCGTAGGCATACCTTGAACCAATTAATCAAAATAGCCATTCTGAATGAGTTTGACCTTTCAAGGTTACCCAAGGTCAAAGGTTTGGCAGAAGAGTGATATGACTTCATGTTAGTGTTTCATGGTATCCTTTGGCATATCTTTAACCAGGTCTTCAAAATAGCCATTCAAAATAGATCGTAGACATAAACACTTGGGCAAAAGTTCAACCTTGGCCAGTGATATTGGCTTTTAAATTTCACTTAGTGCTTGGCTAACCTTAATTCATTCATTCAATAAAAAGTAAGTCCCTTCGGCTGCTCCCTTGTTTTTGTTTTTTTTGCACTCGGGGTCGCCACAGCAAATCCAAGGTGGATCTGCATGTTGAATTTGCAGAATTTTACACTGGAAGCCCTTCCTGATGCAACTCCATAATACATGGAGAAATGTGGCAGGGGTGGGATTTGCACCTGGAACCTTCTACACTGAAGCCAAGCGCATTAACCACTTGGCCACCACCCCTGCTAATTCATTCATTCAATCAAAACTCTTCAAATTCAGTGTGTCAGAACTGTCAGATTTTCTGGTTTATTTTCATAATCAATCAGTAATTAATGTGTTGGTCCGAGGTTGCCATGCCCTCAAAGCCTTCGACCTCGGGGAAACACTGTAGTTATTGGTTAATACATAAACAGGAACATTTAAAGGATGAAAATCAATACCCCTTTGATTTTAGTCTTGATCAGGATGTGCAACAATGTGCCATGAAGGGTCAGCGTGGTGCAGGTCTTGCTCAGATCACATCACCTTGGCAGGTCGTGGAGCTCCCCACTACCTCTCCTACCCCTAACCCCTTAACCTTCTTACCCTAACCCCGGCGTAAAATCCTGATCATCTGTGAAATCACCTACTGAGGTGATCATTAAGAGGAAAACCTACCCTGCCTTGGCCTTTCGTGCCCACGCCCAGTCTAGAGTATCAGGGTTTGTATGAAGAATGCTGGCTTAAAAGCGGTGTTAGAAGCAAAGAATCTAATGGTGGGCTCCATGTTTCAAAATAATGTGGCCCCTATTTTCATGATTCTCTGCACTCATTAAGTCCTGCCCATTTTCAGACTGTTCCATAAATCCATGCCAACATGTCATGATTTCTCGTGGAAATACCTAACATCACACAGGTTCAATGTTTCCTACATTGGTTCAGTTTAACTTTAATACCACCGCTACAGATCTAAGAATGTGAGAAAAGTTTGTGTCAGCTGTCATTATAAAAAGAGTTGGGTGTTAAAGTGGCCTTCAGAGGAACAAAGGAACACGGCTTTCAGGTAATCTGAGGTTCAGACATCTGTCTATAATGAACGTTTGTAGTTTGAGTTGTAATGGACGACAGCAGCTGTCAGCTTACAATAGACTGCAGTTGATGCCGAGGAAGAATGCAAAAACTTCTCAAATGACAGCTGGCGTGTAATCCGCTTGTCTTGTGCTGATCCCTGTGCTGATCCCGGCACTCTTTGACAATACGTAACAGGTTACGTTTGGCTGTGGGGAGACGGGTTTGGAGCACAGCAATCAATAACACTGAAGTGGATTATGCTGTGGTGGTTTGAAAAGCTTTTATAGACAATCAACGGCTGTTTTCCCAAGATTCAAAGCTCTGTTGTGATGTTTGCAAATGAGTAACTTGTGCAAAATCCTTAATATTTTGTCCTCTCTGTTTGCCAAAGATGTAAGAAGAAAAGTTTGACTTTTCTTGTAACTTCTGAGGGCATTAAACTTCAGATATTAAATGTTTCACTCATTTATAACAGAAAAGCATCATTTCTGTGGGCTGTGGCAACTGAACAAATACAAGCTTTCACCCACAAAACACCTGGCTGCAGCAGATAACGTACATGGGAGATAAGAATGGACCACAGGTCTGCCTGGTTGGTCACCAGTAGGAACCTAATCTTCTACCATGAAGATTCAGGACACAAGAAAAAATTAAATGTTTTAGTCCATAGTGATAATGTTCAGAAAGTTGCGACAGTCTTTGGCAGAGGTCCCATCAATCAATCAATCAATCAATTTTATTTATATAGCACCAAATCACAACAAACAGTTGCCCCAAGGCGCGTTATATTGTAAGGCAAGGCCATACAATAATTACGTAAAACCCCAACGGTCAAAACGACCCCCTGTGAGCAAGCACTTGGCTACAGTGGGAAGGAAAAACTCCCTTTTAATAGGAAGAAACCTCCAGCAGAACCAGGCTCAGGGAGGGGCAGTCTTCTGCTGGGACTGGTTGGGGTTGAGGGAGAGAACCAGGAAAAAGACATGCTGTGGAGGGGACCAGAGATCAATCACTAATGATTAAATGCAGAGTGGTGCATACAGAGCAAAAAGAGAAAGAAACACTCAGTGCATCATGGGAACCCCCCAGCAGTCTAAGTCTATAGCAGCATAACTAAGGGATGGTTCAGGGTCACCTGATCCAGCCCTAACTATAAGCTTTAGCAAAAAGGAAAGTTTTAAGCCTAATCTTAAAAGTAGAGAGGGTGTCTGTCTCCCTGATCTGAATTGGGAGCTGGTTCCACAGGAGAGGAGCCTGAAAGCTGAAGGCTCTGCCTCCCATTCTACTCTTACAAACCCTAGGAACTACAAGTCAGCCTGTAGTCTGAGAGCGAAGCGCTCTATTGGGGTGATATGGTACTACGAGGTCCCTAAGATAAGATGGGACCTGATTATTCAAACCCTTATAAGTAAGAAGAAGAATTTTAAATTCTATTCTAGAATTAACAGGAAGCCAATGAAGAGAGGCCAATATGGGTGAGATATGCTCTCTCCTTCTAGTCCCCGTTAGTACTCTAGCTGCAGCATTTTGAATTAACTGAAGGCTTTTCAGGGAACTTTTAGGACAACCTGATAATAATGAATTACAATAGTCCAGCCTAGAGGAAATAAATGCATGAATTAGTTTTTCAGCATCACTCTGAGACAAGACCTTTCTAATTTTAGAGATATTGCGTAAATGCAAAAAAGCAGTCCTACATATTTGTTTAATATGCGCTTTGAATGACATATCCTGATCAAAAATGACTCCAAGATTTCTCACAGTATTACTAGAGGTCAGGGTAATGCCATCCAGAGTAAGGTTCTGGTTAGACACCATGTTTCTAAGATTTGTGGGGCCAAGTACAATAACTTCAGTTTTATCTGAGTTTAAAAGCAGGAAATTAGAGGTCATCCATGTCTTTATGTCTGTAAGACAATCCTGCAGTTTAGCTAATTGGTGTGTGTCCTCTGGCTTCATGGATAGATAAAGCTGGGTATCATCTGCGTAACAATGAAAATTTAAGCAATACCGTCTAATAATACTACCTAAGGGAAGCATGTATAAAGTGAATAAAATTGGTCCTAGCACAGAACCTTGTGGAACTCCATAATTAACCTTAGTCTGTGAAGAAGATTCCCCATTTACATGAACAAATTGTAATCTATTAGATAAATATGATTCAAACCACCGCAGCGCAGTGCCTTTAATACCTATGGCATGCTCTAATCTCTGTAATAAAATTTTATGGTCAACAGTATCAAAAGCAGCACTGAGGTCTAACAGAACAAGCACAGAGATGAGTCCACTGTCTGAGGCCATAAGAAGATCATTTGTAACCTTCACTAATGCTGTTTCTGTACTATGATGAATTCTAAAACCTGACTGAAACTCTTCAAATAGACCATTCCTCTGCAGATGATCAGTTAGCTGTTTTACAACTACCCTTTCAAGAATTTTTGAGAGAAAAGGAAGGTTGGAGATTGGCCTATAATTAGCTAAGATAGCTGGGTCAAGTGATGGCTTTTTAAGTAATGGTTTAATTACTGCCACCTTAAAACCCTGTGGTAAATAGCCAACTAATAAAGATAGATTGATCATATTTAAGATCAAAGCATTAAATAATGGTAGGGCTTCCTTGAGCAGCCTGGTAGGAATGGGGTCTAATAGACATGTTGATGGTTTGGATGAAGTAATTAATGAAAATAACTCAGACAGAACAATCTGAGAGAAAGAGTCTAACCAAATACCGGCATCACTGAAAGCAGCCAAAGATAACGATACGTCTTTGGGATGGTTATGAGTAATTTTTTCTCTAATAGTTAAAATTTTATTAGCAAAGAAAGTCATAAAGTCATTACTAGTTAAAGTTAATGGAATACTCAGCTCAATAGAGCTCTGACTCTTTGTCAGCCTGGCTACAGTGCTGAAAAGAAACCTGGGGTTGTTCTTATTTTCTTCAATTAGTGATGAGTAGTAAGATGTCCTAGCTTTACGGAGGGCTTTTTTATAGAGCAACAGACTCTTTTACCAGGCTAAATGAAGATCTTCTAAATTAGTGAGACGCCATTTCCTCTCCAACTTACGGGTTATCTGCTTTAAGCTGCGAGTTTGTGAGTTATACCACGGAGTCAGGCACTTCTGATTTAAAGCTCTCTTTTTCAGAAGAGCTACAGCATCCAAAGTTGTCTTCAATGAGGATGTAAAACTATTGACGAGATACTCTATCTCACAGAGTTTAGGTAGCTACTCTGCACTGTGTTGGTATATGGCATTAGAGAACATAAAGAAGGAATCATATCCTTAAACCTAGTTACAGCGCTTTCTGAAAGACTTCTAGTGTAATGAAACTTATTCCCCACTGCTGGGTAGTCCATCAGAGTAAATGTAAATGTTATTAAGAAATGATCAGACAGAAGGGAGTTTTCAGGGAATACTGTTAAGTCTTCAATTTCCATACCATAAGTCAGAACAAGATCTAAGATATGATTAAAGTGGTGGGTGGACTCATTTACTTTTTGAGCAAAGCCAATAGAGTCTAATAATAGATTAAATGCAGTGTTGAGGCTGTCATTCTCAGCATCTGTGTGGATGTTAAAATCGCCCACTATAATTATCTTATCTGAGCTAAGCACTAAGTCAGACAAAAGGTCTGAAAATTCACAGAGAAACTCACAGTAACGACCAGGTGGATGATAGATAATAACAAATAAAACTGGTTTTTGGGACTTCCAATTTGGATGGACAAGACTAAGAGTCAAGCTTTCAAATGAATTAAAGCTCTGTCTGGGTTTTTGATTAATTAATAAGCTGGAATGGAAGATTGCTGCTAATCCTCCGCCCTGGCCCGTGCTACGAGCATTCTGACAGTTAGTGTGACTCGGGGGTGTTGACTCATTTAAACTAACATATTCATCCTGCTGTAACCAGGTTTCTGTAAGGCAGAATAAATCAATATGTTGATCAATTATTATATCATTTACCAACAGGGACTTAGAAGAGAGAGACCTAATGTTTAATAGATCACATTTAACTGTTTTAGTCTGTGGTGCAGTTGAAGGTGCTATATTATTTTTTCTTTTTGAATTTTTTTGCTTAAATAGATTTTTACTGGTTATTGGTGGTCTGGGAGCAGGCACCGTCTCTACGGGGATGGGGTAATGAGGGGATGGCAGGGGGAGAGAAGCTGCAGAGGGGTGTGTAAGACTACAACTCTGCTTCCTGGTCCCAACCCTGGATAGTCACGGTTTGGAGGATTTAAGAAAATTGGCCAGATTTCTAGAAATGAGAGCTGCTCCATCCAAAGTGGGATGGATGCCGTCTCTCCTAACAAGACCAGGTTTTCCCCAGAAGCTTTGCCAATTATCTATGAAGCCCACCTCATTTTTTGGACACCACTCAGACAGCCAGCAATTCAAGGAGAACATGCGGCTAAACATGTCACTCCCGGTCCGATTGGGGAGGGGCCCAGAGAAAACTACAGAGTCCGACATTGTTTTTGCAAAGTTACACACCGATTCAATGTTAATTTTAGTGACCTCCGATTGGCGTAACTGGGTGTCATTACTGCCGACGTGAATTACAATCTTACCAAATTTACGCTTAGCCTTAGCCAGCAGTTTCAAATTTCCTTCAATGTCGCCTGCTCTGGCCCCCGGAAGACAATTGACTATGGTTGCTGGTGTCGCTAACTTCACATTTCTCAAAACAGAGTCGCCAATAACCAGAGTTTGATCCTCGGCGGGTGTGTCGCCGAGTGGGGAAAAACGGTTAGAGATGTGAACGGGTTGGCGGTGTACACGGGGCTTCTGTTTAGAACTACGCTTCCTCCTCACAGTCACCCAGTCGGCCTGCTTTCCCAGCTGCTCGGGATCTGCCAGAGGGAAACTAACGGTGGCTAAGCTACCTTGGTCTGCACCGACTACAGGGGCCTGGCTAGCTGTAGAATTTTCCACGGTGTGGAGCCGAGTCTCCAATTCGCCCAGCCTGGCCTCCAAAGCTACGAATAAGCTACACTTATTACAAGTACCATTACTGCTAAAGGAGGCCGAGGAATAACTAATCATTTCACACCCAGAGCAGAAAAGTCCAGGAGAGACAGAAGAAGCCGCCATGCTAAATTGGCTAAGAGCTAGTAGCTGCGCTAAGCTAGCAGATTCCTAAAAACACGCAAAGTGAATAATGTGTAAATAATTTAGAGGTGATTCAGCAGAGGGAGTGCTTTAGTTAAGGCACGTGAAGATTACACTGGGAAACAAATCATTATCTAGGTAACTAGATCAATCTAACTGCGCAGATTAAACAGCTAACAGATACAGCAAAACACCGCTGTGCTCCGGAACAGGAAGTGATACAATACCGCAGTGACAGCCAACCACCAGTAGAGGCAGGCAAGAGCAACTCACAATCATGCTTTCAAAAGAGAGCAGGGGCGGAGCTTACACCAAGCATCATGCATCAAACAGGGACTGACTAACTGGCAGCGGGGTGGAGGAGGTAGTGTTCAGGTCAGCAACTGGAAGTAGCAAAGAAATGAGTTAGAATTAATGTTTTTAAATAACTTGCACATTTCTTATTGGTCATCAGGTGATGACTGAAAGGGGACCAACTGCTTCCTATAAGAGATAACCGCTGTTAATGATAGGTCAATCTCAAAGAAGGCTTTGAAATCGGAGTCTTCCTGCCAGAACTTGCACTACGCTAAATTTCTGTTAGTAAGTGTTTCTGACAGACAAGCTCACTCTGCAGAAAAATATAAATTTTGTCTGTGACTTACTGACATTTCTCCTGAGAAGTCAAACAATTCTGTCATAATCAATTAACAGCTATATTTTTAATTTGGGAGTGTCCAGAGTGTCACCTAATAAAGTTTGGATTGATGCGATGTTGTGACGTCATGTTACACTCTGAGTGTCACTGAAAGTTGTTTTAAGACTCTCACTGGTGTTCTTATAAAAGATTGAGCACCAAACCTTTAAGAGCCAGGAAGGGAGTTTTCAGCTCTACAAAGATAAGGGTGTTTTTCTCTTTCATTTTTTGCTGGTCTCTTCTTTTATACTTGAGGAACGTTTACATCATTACTGTCAGTGACAGCTTCAGAATTCATTCAAGAGTCTGTCTGCATTGCTCACTCATGCATTTTTATGACACACAAAGGCATAAATGATTTTTTCCCCCTGATTCCAAATGTGAAAATAAGAGAATTCAGTTCTTGCAGTTGATTTCAGAGTTCTGTCTGCTCTCAGTTAACATCCCACACAAATGCTTTCATATATACAGCCCACCTTTGTAATTTTTTTAAATGGAAACACTTGAAATCTATAATTCATGATTGCATAATAATTAATCAGAGGCAGCAGTCATTAAGAGGAGCTCCGTCTTTGAGATTACGCGGAAATCAAAGGCTCCTGGAGCTCATTGGTATTCAGAGCACCTTAATCTGGAATGAAAGAGGAGGAGGGGAAGAAAGAAAAGAAGCTAAAATGCTGACCTGAGCTAAACTCCTTTACTTTCAAGTGCTGGTAAAAATCTGAGTTTACTCTGCCGTCCTGAGTTCCATCCTGCTGCTATTTCTTTTTCATCATAAATGAGTCTCCTTTTGATCTATTTCACCGATGCCCTGGCATCTCGTACCGTCCAAACAGAGCATGCTGGGATATGAAGCTCTGCACCCGCTGAATGGAGTGATTGAGCAGAAGAAATGAATGAATAATCGATGTTTCTGTGAGGTCCTACTGTTTGTGCACAGTGTGTGATCTCTATTTAAAGTCTATTAATGACCCCAACGTACCCGACAGGAACAAGGAGGTCCTCTGATGTCAGTAACAAGAATCCATTCACTGTTGTCTCCAGCTGCCTTTAGCTACTGGTCAGCAACGTCTTTTCATAACTATCAAGTTTTTGTTTTCCGTCACAATAATCCAAAAAAGAAAAAAAAATGTATACAGCGGGCAACCAAACTGTAACCTTAACGTTAGATGCAACGCAACAAAAAAAAGTTTGCTTGCAAGGTATCACCTGCATACAACAGTTGCAAGGCAAAAACAGGAGTAACTTAGGTTTTTTTAGATTGCTAACATAATGGAAACACTAAAAATGGCAGCATATTTCGTAGTTGTTTATCTGACTGAAGACCTCTTGGTTGTAATGTCTTTTCTAATGCAGCTTTCTTCATCATCAAACAAAAAAACGACGAGTCTTTTGTCCCCGCCTTTGCAGTGCACGGCCTGTGGTGAAGTATTCCGTTTGTTTTGAGATTTTACCCACTTTGTTGTTGTGGACTTTCAGATGCTTATAGTACAGCTTATTTTATTTATTTATTTTTTTACTTGGCAATGTTTCACGCTGTCTTTAATTCCACGGATATCCGGGTGTGTTAACTAGAGGTGGGCTATACCGGGAATTTTGGTATTGATCCGATACCAAGTAAATACAGGCCCAGTATTGCCGATATCGATACTTTTTCATATCTTCATAGATCCAAAGATCCAAAAGACCTACGATCACCTTTTCTCTCCATTGTGTCACCTTTTCTCTCCATTTTGGTTCTTCTGCTCATTTCTGCCTATTTCACTTTCATAAATCCCGCTTGGTGCTGTTGTTGACCGATCAAGCCCCGCCCCAACAGTTTTTCAGTCACACTGAAGTACATTCCCTTCAGCAGAGACTTGCCTTACCCCAAAAATGGTTCAGAAAAATCACTTCTCAGGGGTAGTCCCTGCAGTGGAAATGGGCCAAGAGTGATGGTGGCAAGAGGTTTCATTAGCTTGGCAGGAACATTCATGTCATCGGAAGCTCAACCTTGGGAATAGTGTATAGCATCACATGTTGAATAGACAAATGTGGATGGAAATACTGTTAGATTTTCAGGAGGATGATTTTCTAATTTTTAGACTTGTGATGCTTCCAGTCTTCTCGCTTTCATGGATATGCATGCTGGATGCTGACGGGTTGAAATCATGTTCTTACCTTGACAAGTCTTAGAGGGTCTGGGAGGGTTGCTGCAGTCAACTGGGGCATTCCATTGTTGTACCATGGTTTTGTTTAAACTGTGGATGAATTTTCAATGTGCTTGAAATTTTCTTTTTTTGTTATAACCTTTGACATACTGTGGTAACCCCTTCTGCATCCATGGACTCCGTAATGTTATCATACAAAATCACTGGAAGGTTTTCTGGAAGCAACGCAGTTATACTATGATTGCTTTTGCACACATCGCATAGTAGAAGCCTGGCGGATTACGTCATAACATCATGTGCTGGGTAGCACAATATAATATGTCATCTAGCTAGTATACAAATAATGTTTATGAATTCAATGGTATGAATATGTCATGAGGTGAAAGCTGGAACATACCATTCAACGAGGCGACCCATTGAAAGAATGTCAAAACATTCATTATTTGCTTTATATAACAACTAAAATAGATCCTTATCATTTGATCAGTGTTGCCACAGTTACTTTGAAAAAGTAATCCAATTACTGATTACTCCTTGAAAAAGTAACTTAGTTACTTTACCGATTACTCAACTGTAAAAGTAACTATGTTAGATTACTAGTTACTTTTTAGTTACTTTCCCCAGCTGCCGACAACAACCCTCTGCCACCTCAACATGATAGTGATACTTGTTTTGCCAAAACTCACTTTATAGTCACCCTTTCTTGACTTCAATGAAAATAAATACTTGTTTTATAAAAGGTAAAATAAAGACCTCTTTCTTGACCTCATATTTAACTGTTGACAGCACTGTAACAGTAAAACTTGCAATTTCTAACCCACATTGTTTATAAATGTAACTATTAAATTCTTTCTAACATTTTTCTAACATTTAAATTCTCGGTAAACATTTTACTTGTCGAAATTATTATTATTATAAGTAGTATTAATAGTTGTAGTAAAAAAAAGGCTGGACCTTTAATCTAGGGGTGTTGTGTGGGGGGGCATCCTTGCCCCACGCCTCCATTCCATTTGGATTCGCCCCTGCTTTGGTGTTTGAGCACAAAGAATGGATAACATTTATTTATGCAGAAAACATGACCAGATTTACAGGTAAGAAAGTTTTATTGCGTTTTCACATCATGTGGTCCTCAGAAAGAGAGTTTAGGTGCATTTTAGTGGAAAATAGTGTTAGTTGTGGACACGTCGCGGAGGATCAGTTGTTTTTAACGAGCAGATATGGAGCGGCTCAGCTCAGAATTCTAAATAAAGCAGAAAAAAAGCATAAAAATGTCTTTGTAAAGCTCAGTGCAGGTGTGCTGTTGTCGCCGCGCTTTAAGAGGTGAGGACGAGTCGCAGCTGCTGCAGAAAACCGCGGATGAAAAGCTCACAGCTCGCTTAAAGTGGGTAGTTCATTCGAACCCCGACCCCCTGCCCACGGACCAAGTTTAATGCAGCTATCGACCCACAATGCAAAAATAATAGTAACGCACAGCGACTTGGAGAAATAACTTTAATCTGATTACTGATTTGGAAAGATTAACGCGTTAGATTACTCGTTACTAAAAAAAGTGGTTTGATTAGAGTAACGCATTACTAAGTAACACGTTACCACCGTCACTGCATTTGATATAATATCAGTTTATAAACAACAGAAAAGGGACTTACATTTTGGTGCGTCATTGCACTGACATTGTGCACTTCCAAAACAAAAAGAAAAAGATTTGTGTACTTCCTCAGTCCAGCAAAAAATCACGTCAGAAATTTATCCAGCTTTGGTGCAAACCTTGCTGCTCTGACATCAACAATCCAACACAAACCTTAAATACGAGTCCAAAAATAATTCTGATAATGTCGTCCATGATGCCATGCACCACCTTTCTGCGCATGCGCGCGCGTGTGTGTGTGTGTGTGTGTGTGCGCATAGGGTGCAATGGTGCCAAACGTATGGAGCCAAATTTGCACGCTAAATGGAACCAAATTGCACTCTAAATGCAACGCAACACAAATGGGACAAATAATCCATGTCATGTGACATACAAAGCACCAAACAAATGACAAGGATGCACTCAGCCCTTATATAAATCAAATTAATAGGCAACTATGAAGTTCACAAGTCAGTTTGTCACAGTTGTAGACGATGATTGCCCAGGATGGGATGTCCATGAAAGTGAGACCTAGACACCAGCCAGTGGTCTAAGACATCTTTGGTGCTTTGGTCTCCCCAGAAAATCTTTAGGTGCTTTTAGAATGACTTTGTCTGAAGTGAATGGTGACTTTGGGAGGCTCATAGGAGGTGTACCACTTGCATTATGAAGGAAGATCAGTTGCACCACTATGGTTGTGTAATTCAGCTTGGGACTCTGACGAGGGCGGTCACATCTCCTTTACTCGCCCTTATTTCTGCTCTCTGCTTTAACCTTCAAGTCCCTACTTCACCAGACTGTGAATTCCTCAAATTATATTGGATACTGGTTCTATTGGACTACTATTGGATTAACCATGGAATTGTTCAGCTGGTCTCTGAACACTATTGACACCATCTTTTCTACAAAAAGGTCAGGACCGGGGGGATCCTACCTGCCCAGATGGAACGTATCACTGTGGGCTATGTTCTCGACTCCGGGAGTCTTGGCATATTGCATGCTTGGCGCCTTTCTTCGTTGAGGATGTTGAGGATTCATTATATTTGGTCTTATGGTAGCCGGGCTGGTACTTTGTGGCTTATGTGCTGCCCTGATCTACCGGGAAAATTGGGCAAGACGGTGGCATCAAGAACCACCTCGTTAATCATGACGGACAAGCGAGGGGCTTGTCCGTCATGATTAACGAGGTGGGCAAGGCAGTGCATTCTCAGACTGCGATGACTCTTGAACTCAGACGCAAATTGGATGACATCTTGGAGCAGATGCATGCCTTGCAGATCAAGTTGAACATTTCGGAGGCCGGGGAATATTCTTAATTCGTAATTGGGATTTGGTTGTTCAAGTGAAGCTGTAAAAAATGTTTTTCACTGCTCAAACCACAACATGGCAGGCTTATCAGCCTGAAGGACAAATTGCCCGACTGTTTTTCCTCCAGAGGAATGTCTTCAGGACTTGGTGATTATTTGGTTGTTTTCTTATCTCAACTCACAAAGACAATAAACTGTTTTACAGGACTGAAGCATGCTCCACTCCCTCTACCCCCCACCCCCCCACCCCCATCACACACCCCCCACTCCGGCTTCTGCTTACGTCACCCCCTTCCCTTCTGCAGGGGCGGCGCGGTTTTAGCTGCTGCTGGTCCCTGTCCCCCCCCCACCCCACCCCCCAAGTTGACGGTGGCGCAACTCAGGGTTGCTGCGTGGCCTTCACCCACTTACCTCAATTCGGATAACGGACTTCTTCAAATTTAGTGCACATAAACAATGTCAAATGTGTATGTGCTGTGTTTAATTCTGATGTGTGCCATTATTATGGTAAACAAGTAATAATTGTGGACTAATTGCTGTCTGAGGTAACTGGAGTGTAAACATAATTTCTCCACTGTGAGATCAATAAAGTATATCTCATCTCATCTCATGTAGGTGACTCAGTACTAAGAACACCAGTGACTGTAAGAAGCCAAGTGGATAGCCAAGTATCACCTGGATGGAGTCATAGTCTCAGTCCTTGTGATGGACCAGTTGTCTGCCTGGGTGGTAAACTGGAGGTTGCGGGTACAGCTGTGTACATCAGTGGTGTTTCCTCCAAAACCTGATCCGTTGTGAAATAATCTAAACCCCCTGCATAAATTCAGTTTGTGGTAAACAAGCCACAAGCACAAGTGAACCAGCATCAGGAGCAGCTTCTTATCTGGCTGTCTGACTGCAGACATATTGCACTGTCATCCATATATAGACACTGATGAAATATTAACTGAATTATGTGGATGCCTAGCAGGGCTTACTTGCGCAATTGTGAGAGACCAGTGATGCAGAAAATCTTTGGCCTGCTTATAAATGTTTAACAAAACGTGGCTCCCAAACATACTTCACACCATCTTGTTGTGTCATCACCCATCTTGGTTTATTTGAATTTAACCTGAGTAACGCAGCAAAGACATAGTGTGCATGCATTTGTGGTATGATCACGGTCAAGTTGTTGTTTATCATAGGAAGAGTCTGGGTTTTGGTCAGTTCAGGTACAGGAGTACTGACTGCTGTTTGGTGTTGCAGTGCCTCGAGTGGTCAGATACTAACCAAATTTGAGTATCACACACAACATCTACTAGTGGGTTTTTAACATGCATATGTTTTGTATCACATAAACTCGGACAACCAGTCCATCAGTACCAAATTACTTATTACCAGCACAAATCAGAAAATGTTGGGATGATAATGCAAAGTTCGAAAAAAATGAAAACAAACAAACAAAAAAAAAATGCAGTGATCCTAAAATGTATACATGAAGAGTTCAGATGCAAAACCCAGTAAGTCCTTTTTTTCAAATGGAGAAAAATGCAGTTGAAAATGAAGATTTAAAGGAAACCCTATGCGGAAATGCACAGACTTTCATCAATAACATGAAAACAGTTTGTTCAAATAGTTTCATATTTTGCACACTGATGGTCCCCTTGACAGCCAAGTACATGTTGGCATCAACTAAAAATTTATGGTTTTGGAGATACTGGGTTTTGCATCTGAACTCTTCAAATTAAAAAGTAAAGTGGACTCTGTGTGTGTGCTTGTGTGTTACTTCAGTCATGGAGAAACTGGGGAGAGCTGACATTTGGCGTTCGGTATGTTTATGTATTTGGATGAAGGATGAACACTGCGAAAACGGAAAGTTGATAGGACTAATATTTTTGGAGAAATTAAGGATATTAGGTAACAACAGTGAACAATGGATGTTGATATCACCATTAATCAGTCCCTGGAAACCAGACAAGCTATGAACAAACATATCTCAACCTTGCCAGTTGTAAAACATGACATCAAAATGTCAGCTTCAGCTACCTATTTCACAAACACTACCCAGTCTAGAACCTGTAGATACCCACGTGCAACGTACTAGTTTACTTTGATTTCTATTTCACTGCAGACTGTATGAACCCAAAATATTTCATGTTTCATGTGGTCAACTTCATTTCTTTTGTTAGTATAGGCCTGCGTTTAGGGGGACGAAGGCCCATCTTGGTGTTTAAGGCATGCAACACATGGCAACAAAAAAGCTGGAACAGGGAAATTTATTCTAAAGATTACATAATCACTTTTACAGTCAGTTTTCTTGAGATAATTCAAGGGATGAATACGTGAACATTTTTAAGTCACTCAACATGTGTTGGAGTTCATTTACATCAGTCTTCAAGAAAGTCTAACAGCATGGTACTGTACTGTCAAATAGACAGGTCTCAAAAAATTGAGTGACCATGCTACAAGTCTAGCGAGGGAAGCCATCAAATTAGAGGTTTCTGTGATTGTGGTTGGAGAAACTGTACAGAGTGCAGCTGTTGTCTGTTCCTGGTTGTCTGTGGGGTAAGGACTGGTCTTCAAGCCAAAGCATGTGGACCAGCATGTGGAAAATCTAAGGCCAACAACTACCCGAGGAGGCCTACCAGATGATCAGCCTGTAGGAAACAATGGACCTCCTGATCAGGACAGGATTTAAAAAAAGCCTCCTCTTGAAATCTCATGCAGGACATCATTAGGAATCCAGTGGGCAAAATAACCCTTCAAGCATGATCTGGCAGCATGCAGTCTGGGCTTTTTGCATTAAAAATATTTGAAAACCATGATTAATTATGTGAGAACATTTTAAAAATATCTCCCACACATAAAGGAAGCAATTTTGGTTTGACCAGCACAAATAGAGCCATTAAGAAAAACATAAATAACATTTTTATATAAATTATAATAGGTTCATAAACGGCCTCACTCGGTCATTTGAGTCGCTAAAAGCTTGATAATTTGAAGGTTAAAAAAGTGCCTTTGAATCCAAAGTAATTATGCAATATAAATCTGTGATTAAATCAAGCAGAGATGAATCATAAACTAAAAGATACCATCATCCATCATTGGCTACAACAGTTAGGCTCCGCCTCTATGAGATGCATTGTGCAGGTTGTTTGGTCCACGGTGTGATGAAAAGGTCATCTTCAGGGTTGGTGTGCAACAAAAATGTTCCGCCAACCGCAGGAGAAAAAAAAAACAAAACAATAATTTCTCCCATTTTAACCACATGAGCAATTCAGACAAACACAATAATCCGGCCGCGGAGAGAAACGCACGCTGGAAATAATTTGACTTTGATGAAGTGATGCAGAGCCAAAATAAAAAGCAGAACAAAAAAAACATGAAATTTGACTTTTATCGTGTCTCCTCGTAACTTCAAACATACGTGGAAAAGAAGTAAGAGGTTTGTGTTGGGAAGGCAGCATCCGAGCTGTTGATTTATTTGATGAATGACCGGATTGAACAAATCAGATTTATGCAAAAAATAGTTGCATCAACATGTAGAAAAAGTGATACGTCAGCCTAAGCTGTAGAGCTGCTGCTCCACTGTGAGTTTTGTGCACACTGAGTGTTTGACGCTGCACGGAGATCTGATTCTTCTTCATTTTTTTTCTGTTCCTCAAACTCTGCAGTCTCCACCGAAAGGAGCCACTATTCCATATCGACCATGTCCCACCCCAGGAACTGTGCTGCTGGCTGGAAACCAGGTAAAGGAAGGATGGGATCAACAGGGTCATAAAAACACAGAATCCTCCAAAAGAAAATGTTACAAATGATAAAACCTCAAGTCATGCTTGTCTCAAAACCAGGCAGCAGCGTGTCCGGCACAACAGAGTTGAATCAAAGCTTGTTTACTTAAATGGTTTCTATTAATTTAACATATGTTACAGTTCTCCAGTGTTAATTCCAGTAAAATACAAGTAACTGTGTGCAGCAGAGCGAGGATCAGTCAAGATGAGTTTTCATTAAGAACATGAAAAGTAAAATTGGTGCAGATAAGAAAACTGGAGGTTTCTTGGCTAAAATGTGATGAATACAAACAGACAAATCTTTGAATTATTAACACCAATTTGGCACCAACAGTCAGTGTAGGAACTAAACTGGGAACTTATTCAAGTGCACTTTTCATCTAATCAGGAGCCACCATTTGTCAGCTCCACCAATGACACACCCCCATTTTGTGTTACCCTGGTGACAAGTGCAGGATCCTGATACAGGAAACAGATCATTTCATTCAACCAAGATGTTTGATGAAGGTGAGAGAGTTTTAGCCCCCCTAGCAGGTAGAATTCTATAACTTGAGTCTCATACTGAAGTTGTGAGACATCAAGAAGTTAGTGAAGAGGACACTCATGACTTAATAGAGAGACATAAGAACAAGAACACCACCAGGAAAACCGAGAGTGATGTGAAGTTGGTCACTGAATGGCTGAGTGGAGCCAAGAAGGAGAGGGCTCCTTGTTCTTTCTCCGGTGGAACTTGAGAAATGGAGTTGTTGATAATTATAAGGTTCTTGTTCTTTATTTTTGTTGTAATATGTCATAAATACCTTATTACATGTCTGTTTATGTATCACACCCTGCATCATGCCCCTCGTATCTGTAACAGCCCTCCTCCTTTGGCATACTTATATATGGAGTGTGCAGCCAGTATATTCTGAGTGCCGGTCCCAAGCCCGGATAAATGAGGAGGGTTGCGTCAGGAAGGGCATCCGGCGTAAAACAAGCCAACCAAACTATGCAGACTCAGAATCGAATTCCCATACCGGATCGGTCGTGGCCCGGATTAACAACGTGCGCCACTGGTTATATTGCCCAACAGGGTGCCAGTGGAAATTGGGCTACTGCTGGGCGAAGACGACAAAGAAGAGGAGGAAAACGTTGCCACGAACAGCAGGAGAAGAAGAAAACTAGAAGGGTGGAAATGAGAGTGGGGACTTTGAATGTTGGTAGTATGACTGGTAAAGGGAGAGAGCTGGCTGATATGATGGAGAGGAGAAAGGTAGACATATTGTGTATGCAAGAGACCAAGTGGAAGGGAAGTAAGAGCAGGAGCATCGGCAGTGGGTACAAGTTGTTGTACCATGGTGAGGACAGGAAGAGAAATGGTGTTGGGGTCATTTTAAAGGAAGAGTATGTTAAAAGTGTGTTGGAGGTTAAGCGAGTGTCTGACAGGGTGATGAGTGTGAAGTTGGAAATTGAAGGGGTGATGATGAATATCATCAGCGCATATGCCCCACAGGTTGGTTGTGAGATGAAGGAGAAAGAAGATTTCTGGAGTGTGTCAGATGAGGTGGTGGCGAGTGTGCCCAAGCATGAAAGAGTGGTGATAGGAGCAGACTTCAATGGGGTGATGAGGAAGTAATGGGTAGATATGGTATCAAGGATAGGAATGGGGAAGGACAGATGGTAGTTGATTTTGCAAAAAGGATGGAAATGGCTGTGGTGAATACCTACTTTAAGAAAAGGGAGGAGCACAGGGTAACATATAAGAGTGGAGGAAGGTGCACACAGGTGGACTACATTCTTTATAGGAGATGCAAGCTAAAAGAAATCACAGACTGTAAGGTGGTAGCAGGAGAGAGTGTCACTAGACAGCACAGGATGGTTGTTTGTAGGATGACTTTAGAGGTAAAGAAGAAGAAGAGAGTGAGAGCTCAACAAAGGATCAGATGGTGGAAGCTGAAGGAGGAAGACTGTTGTGTGAAATTTAGCGAGCAGGTGAGAGAAGCACTGGTTGGAGTGGAAGCAATTTTGGACAACTGGAAAGGTACTGCAGATGTGGTGAGGGAGACAGCTAGGACAGTACTGGGTATGACATCTGGACAGTGGAAGGAAGACAAGGAGACTTGGTGGTGGAATGAAGAGGTCCAGGAAAGCATAAGGAGAAAGAGGTTGGCGAAAAAGTTTTGGGATAGTCGGAGAGATGAAGAAAGTAGACAGGAGTACAAGGAGATGTGGCGTAAGGTGAAAAGAGAAGTGGCAAAAGCAAAGGAAAAGGCATATTGCGAGCTGTACAAGAAGTTGAATAGTAAGGAAGGAGAAAAGGACTTGTACCGATTGGCCAGACAAAGGGACAGAGCTGGAAAGGATGTGCAGCAGGTTAGGGTGGTAAAAGATGGACATGGTAATGTGCTGACAAGTGAGGAGTGTGTGCTGAGAAGGTGGAGGGAATATTTTGCAGAGTTGATGAATAAAGAAAATGAGCGAGAGAAAGGCTGGATGATGTGGTGAGAGTAAATCAGGAAGTACAAGAGATTAGCAAGGAAGAAGTGAGGGCTGCTATGAAGAGGATGAAGAGTGGAAAGGCAGTCGGTCCAGATGACATTCCAGTGGAGGCATGGAAATGTCTAGGAGAGATGGCAGTAGAGTTTCTAACCAGATTGTTTAATAAAATCTTGGAAAGTGAGAGCATGCCTGAGGAGTGGAGACGAAGTGTGCTGGTTCCTATTTTCAAGAACAAGGGTGATGTGCAGAGCTGCAGTAACTACAGAGGCATAAAGCTGATCAGCCACAGCATGAAGTTATGGGAAAGAGTAGTAGAAGCTAGGCTTAGAAACAGGTGAAGATCTGTGAGCAGCAATATGGTTTCATGCCGAGAAAGAGCACTACAGATGCAATGTTTGCTCTGAGAATACTGTTGGAAAAGTACAGAGAAGGACAGAAAGAGTTACATTGTGTGTTTGTGGACTTAGAAAAAGCTTATGATAGGGTGCCAAGAGAAAAGTTGTGGTATTGTATGAGGAAGTCTGGAGGCAGAGCTGGAGGTGGCAGAGCTGAAGATGTTGAGATTCTCTTTGGGAGTGACAAGAATGGACAAGATTAAGAATGAACATATCAGAGGGACAGCTCAGGTGGGACGGTTTGGAGACAAAGTCAGAGAGGCGAGATTGAGATGGTTTGGACATGTGCAGAGGAGGGACCCAGTGTATAAAGGGAGAAGGATGCTGAGGATGGAGCCACCAGGCAGGAGGAGAAGAGGGAGACCAAAGAGGAGGTTCATGGATGTGCTGAGGGAGGACATGCAGGTGGTTGGTGTGACAGAGGAAGATACAGAGGACAGGGTGAGATGGAAACGATTGATCTGCTGTGGCAACCCCTAATGGGAACAGCCGAAAGACAAAGAAGAAAGAATATATATATATATATATATATATATATATATATATATATATATATATATATATATATATATATATATATATATATATATACACACACACATAACAGGTGTCACATGGCTCTTAATGGTTAGCACTGTCTGACATGGTGTTTTCTGTGTGGCGTTTGTGTGTTCTCCCTGTGTTTCCGTGGGTTCCCTTTAGCTTTATCGTACTACCAAAGACATGCTGGTTATGTGAATTATGTTTATTGCATATTGTCACCTGCAAACCAAGGTAGGGGGCGCACTTTTGTTATTGCTCTATTTTTATGGGATTTGCAGTCAGTTGTATTTTGGCATCTGGTTGTGTTGTAACCCGCACATTGGTCAGAAGGTGAGCGTTAACACGTACACATGTAGTATTCATACATTTTTGTGATACAGACGACAGAATTTGGACAAACTAAGTAATAAATACATACAGTATTTGCAGCACAGCCATGTCCTACTGGTTTTATATTGTGCTGTTGTCTAATGCTGCTCGAGCCTCACAGGACTTCCTGTGCTCCATAGGCTACTTATTTATAGAGCACATTTCATACATCAAGCATTTCAATTTGCTTTACAGATAATAAGGAACAGTGCAAAATATAAAAAGAAAATAGAGAAAAAAGTAAAAGAATAATAATAAAAATAATTTTTAAAAATCAAATGCAAGATAAAACGGAATATGGTATAAAACAAAACAAGATAAGAAATGGGAGGTACAAGCTAAAAAGATAAGACAAAACAAAAAAGAAAAGAATTTAACAATATGCTTCATTAAAAAGCTTTGTCTTGAGTCAGTCTTTAAAAACAAAAACAGTTGGGGCATCTGTAACTTCATCTGGTAGCCTGTTCCAAAGTTTAGCTGCATACACACTAAAAGCAGTTTCACCACATTTAGTTTTAGTGGTGGGTTCCACTAGAGGATTTTTATTTTGAGACCTGAGTGATTTACTTGGAAGGATAAGAACTCTTCAAAAGATACAGAATTTCATGAAAACTGGGAAGTTTGATCATATTCTTCTCATTTTCAAAGGATGCAATGAGTAGGTGGCAGCAAGCATGGTAAAACCACACCTAATTTGGGGGGGGGGGGGGTTAGAGGTATGCTATTTGGTGGCTTCTGGTGCATTTTGAGTGTCATTTGTGTTGTCTTTATGTGCAAATTATTTTAGTAGCACTTGTACTACAATCAATAATAATAAGCACGTAATTGGGTTTCAGGTCAGCATTCCCCCTCCTTTTCTCTTCTTCCTCTGTCACTCACTCAATCAATCAATCAATCACAACGGATTGATTCACATGATGAACCTTTTCAGTCAGATGATACCAGTAATAACTGTATTTAATGATCATGAGCTTATAACTGCTATACACTGTTCATACTGCTCTTCAGTGTGTTATTATTACTCTGTTAGACTAATGCAACTGAACCATGGAAATGCTTTAAAACTCATTATTTAACAAAGTTGTTCAGCTGGTTATCAGCACAATTTAAAGCACAGATATTTGCTAACACCGTGGATTACCTAACGTTACTTTGATATCTTATACGAGGTCTGTTAGAAAAGTATCCAACCTTATTATTTTTTTCACACACCATATGGATTTGAATCACGTGTGATTGCGTCAGACAAGCTTGAACCCTCGTGCGCATGCGTGAGTTTTTCCACGCCTGTCGGTTGCGTCATTCACCTGTGAGCAGGCGTTGAGTGAGGAGTGGTCCAGCCTCTCATCGATTTTTTCATTGCCAGGAAATGGTGGAATAATTTGGGCTTTTTTTCATCAGAATTTTTTCAGAAACTGTTAGAGACTGGCAGCTGGAAACCATTAGAAAAATTTATCTGGCTTTCAGTGAAAATGTTACGGGCTTGGTAGAGAATAAGGAGTGTTACTCAGTTTCAGTTTCAGTTTATTTGTCATTTGCAGTAAAACTACAATGGAAAAAACGTTGCAAGAAAAAAAGCCCAAATCATTCCGCCATTTCCTGGCAATGAAAAAATCGACGAGAGGCTGGACCACTCCTCACTCAAAGCCTGCTCCCAGGTGAATGACGCAACCGACAGGCGTGGAAAAACTCACGCATGCGCACGAGGGTTCAAGCTTGTCTGACGCAATCACACGTGATTCAAATCCATATGGGTTTTGAAAAAAATAATAAGGTCGGATACTTTTCTAATAGACCTCGTATTATCAGATACCTTTGTGTTGTAGCTTAGTTCATCTGTAAAGCGTGGCTCCAAAGCTTTAGTGTCCTTTAAAGATTCACATGCGCTTTCTGACCTTTGCTTCAAATTTTGTGATGTTGTGTGACATTCACAAAGGTTTATGGACAGAATAAGACAAAGATAGCTGCAACACAGGTGTGCAATAATTTTTCAGGATATTGCAGCCAGAGAGAGAGACAACATCAGCCTTGTGAGTGTAGACACAGACAGAGAGGCTGCGTGCGCACACACACACACACACACACACACACGTACACACACGGAACACAAAATTACAGCAAATTTATATAGATAGATAGATAGATAGATAGATAGATAGATAGATAGATAGATAGATAGATAGATAGATAGATAGATAGATAGATAGATAGATAGATAGATAGATAGATAGATAGATAGATATTTTTTTTACATTAGATATAATAGCTGGTGGCTTTATGTGACATACACTCCGATGGCCAGTGGCATCAGGGAACACCCTGACTTAACCAGGAACAGATCCAGCTTTTTGTAAAGGGGTGAGTGTGGATTTGTGAATATGTCTTGATCGTGCTTCCCTAGGGAGGGTCTCAAGAAAATTTTTTATTTTTTGGTTCCATTTGCTGCATTTTGGTGCATATTTCACCACAAAATGCAATCACACAGAAAACATACTTTATAACGTGTTTTTTTATATATCAGTTTAAACTTGTAGTGATGCTGTGACGTTATGAGGACAAGTAACACAAACCATTTGAACCATCTTTGGCTAAAAAGGTGAACAACCTTGCTATGCCTTGCTGACTCCTAGTCTGGTACAAATTTATCTAACTGAGCCACTTGTTGCTGAATAGAGCATTCAGAAACCGCATTGAGCAGGTTTTTGGGTCAATGAAAAAAGGGGGAGCACACATGGGGTGCACGCTCCCCCGATCTGCCCTTGGACTTAACCTCCCTTCACTGGCTCTCTGTTCATGCCAGAATAGATTTCAGGGTTTTGTTGCTGACATATAAGTGTTTTTTGGTAAATGGACTGCATTTATATTACAATTTTCCATCTGAATCAGAAGCTTGGAGCCCTTTACACTGATGCCTCACATTCACCCATTCACACACACACGCACTCACACACTGATGTCAGGGTGCTGCCATGCAAGGCGCTCACAACACAGGAGCTGGTTGGGCTAAAGCCTAATCTCTAGACCATCACTGTCCCAGTGCTTTATGTCACTGAACTGGTTGAGCCTTACGTGCCGGCACGAGAACGTCATTCACAGGCTGCTGGTTTGTTCTGTGTTCTTCAGGTAAAGAAAAAGTCTGCAGGCAGTCAAGGTTTTGATGATGAAATAAGTCACATTCAATTGAAGTGTTTAAGTCAGGATGTAGAGCACATTTTTATTTTTTATCATTAGCAGGTGTTTTATTCTTCCTAACTAACTGTGATCATGTTTAATCGGCATGAGATGCTGTTGTTTTCCTACCTGTGGCTGTTGTTTGGATTTGGAAATTGTTTTATTGTTCAGTTTTGGTGTTTTATTGTGCACACACTGAAAAGCACACTGAATCTATCTATATTATAACAGCTAAGTGGCCTCTGTGTGCGTGCGTGCGTGTGTGCGTGCATGTGTATGGCTTTGATCGTGATTGAACCCATGACATGTCAGAGAGCTGACATTTGCTGTTTGGTATGCTTATGTATTTTGGGTCAAGGATGACAGATGAATGCTGCTGTTGATAGGATTAAAATGTTTGGAGAAATTAGCAATTTTAGCTAACCAGTAGACAATGGACATTGTGCTGCAATACACCATGGGAGTTTGGTGTTTTAAATGTTATTGTGGTTCATGTTAGTTTAACAGTATTGTTCATGCTATTGATTTATTGTGTTTTTGTAATTCGATTGGATTAGTCAGATTAGTTAAGTGCCATGTTGCCGTTACCATGAGTGAAAGGAGTATTGCTTTTGATGTCTTCCGCCACTGTCTCTGTTTGTGCATGTATAAAAATTAAAAGCAACTGTTTACAGCAGAATGCAGAAAAACAAAAGGCTTGTGTGCATGTGACTGGGGACAGCTGACATTTGCCGTTTGGTATGCTTATGTATTTTGGGTCAAGGATGAACGGTGCCAAAACAGAACAATGATAGGACTAATATTTTTGGAGAAACTACAGATATTAGCTAATGTTGCTAATTACATTCTGGACTAACATCCCATTCCAGTAGGGGGCAGTAAATCATGTTTATATTAAAAGCGTGACTGTGTGATTTTATTTAGCAAGTTCAATGTAAATACATAATATAACTGTAAATACATTAAAAATACATGGATGACACAAGAAAGTGAAAACACTTATTTCTATTGTGGTCCATTTAAAAATCAATTGACAAAATATAATAATAATAATAATAATAATAATAATAATAATAATAATAATGATAATAGTGTGTATATGATAACAAGAACCTAAACAATTTATAAATACATTAAGACAGTAAAATAGCATTAAAAAAAATTACACAATTAACAGAAAATAAAAGAGTTGAGTTCTTCTTCTAAAAGTTGTTGAGGTCTAAGGTTCTAAAAACATTCTGGACTCACACATCATTCCAACTCATTATAGTTTCAAGTTTATTCGATTCAAGGAAAACAGAACTTAGCAACAAAATAAATAAAACAAAATAAAACTGATTTCTCAGCCAGTCAACCCATGCAACCGAAAGGGTGTAGGTAGAAGCAAAGCTTATATACACCTACCCCTTTTACATCAGCAGCTTGTACTTATCGCAAAAAAGCCACAAAACAAAGTGAGCAGAACAGCAAAACACAAATATCTTAAAATAATCAATAAACTCAAATTCCTCATCATAGGCACATATTGCATAATCAATATATATATATATATATATATATATATATATATATACAAAATCAATAACATAATTGTCCATACTTTAACTAACAGCTACAGTATATCATATAGTAATTCAACATGAATTGTATTTACAGAGAATTCAGACAATTTTCACATATTCGGAAAACATCAGATCCTTATATTGTCGTTTAAACGAATTGACATTTGGACATCGCTTGAGTTCCTTCATCAGATTATTCCATATTTTTTGGCCACAAGTAGAAACACAGAAATCTTTCCTGGTCGTCTGAGCGCCAGCAATTTTAAAATGATACGAGCCCCTTAAATAATATTTTCTCTCTCTCTCTTTGAAAAAGTCTTGAATTCTGAGGGGCAGTTTCTTATTTTTCACTTTATACATTAACTGCACAGTTTTACACATAATCATATTGTGAAGTTTTAATATTTTAGATTTAATAAACAATAAATTGGTGTGATCTCGATAATCTACATTGTGAATTGTTCTTAATGCTCTTTTTTGGAGAATAAATAATGATTGCAGTGTAGTTTTATAATTATTACCCCAAACTTCAGCACAGTAAGCCAAGTAGGGTGAACAATACAGACTATGAAGTGCTTTGCAATCAAGTACATGCCTTACCTTATTTAGTACTGCAATACTTTTTGACACTTTCTTTTGAATATGTTGAATATGAGCTTTCCATTTAATTCTTTCATCAATAATAACACCTAAGAACTTATTTTCTTTGACACGCTCTATGATTACCCCTTGTATATTTAACTGAATTTGTATGTCTTTATTGTAATTCCCAAATAACATTATTTTAGTTTTAGACAAATTTAGTGATAATTTATTAATATCAAACCATCTCTTTAACTTTATCATTCCAGTATGTAAATCGGACAGTAATTTCTGAAAATTTTCTCCTGAACAAAACAGGGTTGTATCATCTGCAAACAGAACTGCCTTAAACAGATCCGAAACTTTACATAAATCATTAATGTACAAAATAAATTATTTTGGTCCCAAAACAGAACCCCCGAGGAAGCCCACAAATGATGTCCAGATATGAAGAGTAGCAATCCCTGAGTTTAACAAACTGTTTCCGGTTTTGTAAGTAATTTTTAATCCAGTTCAAAGCCACTCCTCTGATCCCATACAGTTTGATCTTTTGAAATAATATATTGTGATCAATTGTATCAAAAGCCTTTCTCAGATCAATAAATAAACCTGTTACTATTTCCCTTTGGTCCACATGACTGCTGATCTCTTCTACTGAATTGAGCAGTGCCAATGCAGTGGACCTACCTGCTCTAAAACCATATTGACTTTCATCCAGCAAGTGATGTCGTTCTCTGAATTTATCCAATCTACTATTGTAAAGGTTTTCCAATATCTTAGAAAATTGTGACAATAGAGACACAGGCCTGTAATTTGTAAAAAGATGTTTGCTGCCAGATTTAAATAAAGGTATCACTTTTGCCACTTTCATACTGTTTGGAACAATTCCAGTATGAAATGATTTATTAAAAATATATGCTAATGGTTTTGCAATTTCAGTAATTATTTGCTTTACTAAAGACATATGTACATCATTATGATCCATTGACTTTTTACTTTTACATGTACTATCTACCTTAATAATTTCCCTTTAGGGGGGAGGTTTTGGTCTAGTGGGGGGGTGATGGTCTAGTGGTTAAGGTGTTGGGCTTGAGACCAGAAGATAGTCGGTTCAAATCCCCGCCTGACTGGAAAATCACTAAGGGACCTTGGGCAAGGCCTTTAATCCCCTATTGCTCCCGGTGTGTAGCCAGCGCCATGTATGGCAGCACCCTGATATTGGGGTGAATGTGAGGTATAATTGTAAAGTGCTTTGAGAGTCTAATGCAGATGGAAAAGGGCTATATAAATGCAGTCCATTTACCATTTACATTTCATCTACTGTACCAAGAAATTGTATGTGAATTTCTGTCAATTAATTGCTGATTTTTCCATGGGCTGTGTGGAATTTCACTTGCCAGATCAGGCCCAACATTAGCAAAGAATTTATTGAAATTATCCACTACTTCACTCATATCATATTCATCTTTGTTCTTATACTAAAATACACTCAACAAAAATATAAACGCAACACTTTTGGTTTTGCTCCCATTTTGTATGAGATGAACTCAAAGATCTAAAACTTTTTCCACATACACAATATCACCATTTCCCTCAATATTGTTCACAAACCAGTCTAAATCTGTGATAGTGAGCACTTCTCCTTTGCTGAGATAATCCATCCCACCTCACAGGTGTGCCATATCAAGATGCTGATTAGACACCATGATTAGTGCACAGGTGTGCCTTAGACTGCCCACAATAAAAGGCCACTCTGAAAGGTGCAGTTTTATCACACAGCACAATGCCACAGATGTCGCAAGATTTGAGGGAGCGTGCAATTGGCATGCTGACAGCAGGAATGTCAACCAGAGCTGTTGCTTGTGTATTGAATGTTCATTTCTCTACCATAAGCCGTCTCCAAAGGCGTTTCAGAGAATTTGGCAGTACATCCAACCAGCCTCACAACCGCAGACCACGTGTAACCACACCAGCCCAGGACTTCCACATCCAGCATGTTCACCTCCAAGATCGTCTGAGACCAGCCACTCGGACAGCTGCTGAAACAATCGGTTTGCATAACCAAAGAATTTCTGTACAAACTGTCAGAAACCGTCTCAGGGAAGCTCATCTGCATGCTCGTCGTCCTCATCGGGGTCTCGACCTGACTCCAGTTCGTCGTCGTAACCGACTTGAGTGGGCAAATGCTCACATTCGCTGGCGTTTGGCACATTGGAGAGGTGTTCTCTTCACGGATGATGCGAAGGAGATGTGTTGCACTGCATGAGGCAAATGGTGGTCACACCAGATACTGACTGGTATCCCCCCCAATAAAACAAAACTGCACCTTCCAGAGTGGCCTTTTATTGTGGGCAGTCTAAGGCACACCTGTGCACTAATCATGGTGTCTAATCAGCATCTTGATATGGCACACCTGTGAGGTGGGATGGATTATCTCAGCAAAGGAGAAGTGCTCACTATCACAGATTTAGACTGGTTTGTGAACATTATTTGAGGGAAATGGTGATATTGTGTATGTGGAAAAAGTTTTAGATCTTTGAGTTCATCGCATACAAAATGGGAGCAAAACCAAAAGTGTTGCGTTTATATTTTTGTTGAGTATATGTTGGATAGTTATTTGATTTGGATTTATTTGTTCTAATAGTATTTTATATTTTCCATGTTTCCTTTATGTTGTTTTTATTGTCATTTAGTATTTTATCCAAAGTATGATTTTTTTACAATTCCGCATGATAGTTGTTCATTTATTTTTTATAGTCCTTATATTTAATCTCTGCCTCTCTTGATTTAGTTTTATGAATTCTCTGTATAGCATGATTTTTTTCTTGCAAGCCTTTTGAAGACCTTTAGTTATCCATGGATGACCTCTATATTTATTCTTATTACTGTACTGTTTGTTGAGATTATACAAGCACAAACTGTCTGACAGAACAAGTGCAGTAATTATAGAATAAAAGAAAGATGGGTGGAAACATCAACAAGAAGCTTCACACAGGGAGGAAGAAGAGACAAGACAAGGAAGCGTAACGTGAAGTGAGCAGGAGAAGAGATGTGAGGAGATGGATTAATGAACCAGTGGTCTGGAGGGGATAGACGAGAGAAGAAGAAATGATGGATGGATGCAGAGGAGGGCTGAGAGAAGATACAGCCACTGATGAATGAATGAGTCGATAAATACTCATTTATCTGAGAATTTACTTTAGTTTGTGATTTCAATTTTACACAAAATGAACACTTTCTTGCTCATCTCTCTTTTTTTTCTCTTCACACTCACGTTGAACCACATCACGTGTCGTATGACACCTAAAGTTCCAGCATAACGAGTGACACCTTCACCACACTGAAACTCGTCGAAGATTGCTGGAGTTTTCTGTCTGGTTGGATCTGAATCGAATTCTAGTGTTTTCAGCTGCACCAAAGCACAGAATTAAACATTAAGAATTAAAATTTTAGAAAAAAATGCACTGAACCCTCACTGGACCCTTTTTTCTGTCATTTCCACCTTAAACAATTTTGCCCTGAAGGTTTTGGCCTGGATCCGACAGGTTTCTGGGACCGAAGCGCTGTTGTTTAATTGGTTGAAGAAATGGTGTGGCGTGCAGTCCCCTCACTCGTGAACAAGACTCCGAGGTACTTGAACTCCTTCACTTGGGGCAAGACCGTATTCCCTACCTGGAGTAGGCAATATATTGTTTTCCTGCTGAGAACCAAGGCCTCAGATTTAGAGGTGCTGATCCTCATCCCAGCCACTTCACACTCGGCTGCGAACCAATCCAGTGAGTGTTGGAGGTCACCGGCCGATGAAGCCAACAGGACCACATCATCTGCAAAAAGCAGTGATAAGACCCTGAGCCCACCAAACTGGAAACCTTCCTCCCCCTGACTACGCCTCAATATCCTGTCCATGAATATCAGAAATAGGATTGGTGACAAGGCGTAGGCCTGGCGGAGGCCAACCTTCACTGGAAACAAGTCCAACTTACTGCAGAGCACCCAAAACAGCTCTCACTTTGTGATTACAGAGATTGGATGGCCCTGAGAAGGGACCCCCTCACTCCATACTCCCACAGCACCTCCCACAGTATCTCCCGGGGTACCCGATCATACACCTTCTCCAAGTCCACAAAACACATGTAGCCTGGGTGGGCATACTCCTAGGCACTCTCCAGGATCCTTGTGAGAGTAAAGAGCTGGTCGGTTGTTCCACAACCAGGACGGAACCCGCATTGTTCAGTCAGAGGTTTGACTATCAGCCAAACCCTCCTTTCCAGCACCCTGGAATAGACTTTACCAGGGAGGCTGAGTAGTGTGATGCCCCTGTAGTTGGCACACACTCTGTGGTGCACTTTTTTTTAAAAATGGGGACCACCACCCCACTTTGCCACTCCTTAGGCACTGTCCCAGACCTCAACACAATGTTGAAGAGACGTCTCATCCAAGACAATCCCTCCACACACAGAGCTTTCAACATTTCTGGATGGATCTCATCAGCCTCCGGGGCCTTGCCACTGCGGAGTTGTTTGACTACCTCAGTGACTTCCACCAGGGAAACTGATGAAAATCCTCCATCAGCTTCCAGCTCTGCCCCTACTGTAGAGGGTACTCTGGTCTGATGCAGGAGTTCCTCAAAGTGTTCCTTCCAGCGCCGGATTACATCCTCAGCTGAAGTCAACAGAGTCCCATCCTTACACAGCTTGGATGGTTCCCCGTTTTCCCCTCCTGAGGTGCCTCACGGTCCGCCAGAAGCACCTTGGTGCTGACCAAAAGTTCTACTCTGTGGTTGCCCCAAACTCCTCCTACACCTGCTGCTTTGCCTCCCCCACAACAGAAGCTGCTGCCCTTTGGGCCTGTCGGTACCTTGCAACTGCCTTAAGGTGTCACGTCTTCTCAAAATGATCGAAAATCAATATTATACTCAATCAATCAATCAATCAATTTTTTTTTTATATAGCGCCAAATCACAACAAACAGTTGCCCCAAGGCGCTTTATATTGTAAGGCAAGGCCATACAATAATGATGTAAACCCCAACGGTCAAAACGACCCCCTGTGAGCAAGCACTTGGCTACAGTGGGAAGGAAAAACTCCCTTTTAACAGGAAGAAACCTCCAGCAGAACCAGGCTCAGGGAGGGGCAGTCTTCTGCTGGGACTGGTTGGGGCTGAGGGAGAGAACCAGGAAAAAGACATGCTGTGGAGGGGAGCAGAGATCGATCACTAATGATTAAATGCAGAGTGGTGCATACAGAGCAAAAAGAGAAAGAAACAGTGCATCATGGGAACCCCCCAGCAGTCTACGTCTATAGCAGCATAACTAAGGGATGGTTCAGGGTCACCTGATCCAGCCCTAACTATAAGCTTTAGCAAAAAGGAAAGTTTTAAGCCTAATCTTAAAAGTAGAGAGGGTGTCTGTCTCCCTGATCTGAATTGGGAGCTGGTTCCACAGGAGAGGAGCCTGAAAGCTGAAGGCTCTGCCTCCCATTCTACTCTTACAAACCCTAGGAACTACAAGTAAGCCTGCAGTCTGAGAGCGAAGCGCTCTATTGGGGTGATATGGTACTACGAGGTCCCTAAGATAAGATGGGACCTGATTATTCAAAACCTTATAAGTAAGAAGAAGAATTTTAAATTCTATTCTAGAATTAACAGGAAGCCAATGAAGAGAGGCCAATATGGGTGAGATATGCTCTCTCCTTCTAGTCCCCGTCAGCACTCTAGCTGCAGCATTTTGAATTAACTGAAGGCTTTTTAGGGAACTTTTAGGACAACCTGATAATAATGAATTACAATAGTCCAGCCTAGAGGAAATAAATGCATGAATTAGTTTTTCAGCATCACTCTGAGACAAGACCTTTCTGATTTTAGAGATATTGCGTAAATGCAAAAAAGCAGTCCTACATATTTGTTTAATATGCGCTTTGAATGACATATCCTGATCAAAAATGACTCCAAGATTTCTCACAGTATTACTAGAGGTCAGGGTAATGCCATCCAGAGTAAGGATCTGGTTAGACACCATGTTTCTAAGATTTGTGGGGCCAAGTACAATAACTTCAGTTTTATCTGAGTTTAAAAGCAGGAAATTAGAGGTCATCCATGTCTTTATGTCTGTAAGACAATCCTGCAGTTTAGCTAATTGGTGTGTGTCGTCTGGCTTCATGGATAGATAAAGCTGGGTATCATCTGCGTAACAATGAAAATTTAAGCAATACCGTCTAATAATACTGCCTAAGGGAAGCATATATAAAGTGAATAAAATTGGTCCTAGCACAGAACCTTGTGGAACTCCATAATTAACTTTAGTCTGTGAAGAAGATTCCCCATTTACATGAACAAATTGTAATCTATTAGACAAATATGATTCAAACCACCGCAGCGCAGTGCCTTTAATACCTATGGCATGCTCTAATCTCTGTAATAAATTTTATGGTCAACAGTATCAAAAGCAGCACTGAGGTCTAACAGAACAAGCACAGAGATGAGTCCACTGTCCGAGGCCATAAGAAGATCATTTGTAACCTTCACTAATGCTGTTTCTGTACTATGATGAATTCTAAAACCTGACTGAAACTCTTCAAATAGACCATTCCTCTGCAGATGATCAGTTAGCTGTTTTACAACTACCCTTTCAAGAATTTTTGAGAGAAAAGGAAGGTTGGAGATTGGCCTATAATTAGCTAAGATAGCTGGGTCAAGTGATGGCTTTTTAAGTAATGGTTTAATTACTGCCACCTTAAAAGCCTGTGGTACATAGCCAACTAACAAAGATAGATTGATCATATTTAAGATCGAAGCATTAAATAATGGTAGGGCTTCCTTGAGCAGCCTGGTAGGAATGGGGTCTAATAACATGTTGATGGTTTGGATGAAGTAACTAATGAAAATAACTCAGACAGAACAATCGGAGAGAAAGAGTCTAACCAATACCGGCATCACTGAAAGCAGCCAAAGATAACGATACGTCTTTGGGATGGTTATGAGTAATTTTTTCTCTAATAGTTAAAATTTGTTAGCAAAGAAAGTCATGAACTCATTACTAGTTAAAGTTAATGGAATACTCAGCTCAATAGAGCTCTGACTCTTTGTCAGCCTGGCTACAGTGCTGAAAAGAAACCTGGGGTTGTTCTTATTTTCTTCAATTAGTGATGAGTAGAAAGATGTCCTAGCTTTACGGAGGGCTTTTTTATAGAGCAACAAACTATAAACTTTGTTTATACTGAACAAAGATGATGAATTCCCAATGAAATAAAGATGAACATTAACTTTAATTATCCTGAAGGAAATTATTTTGCCAGAGTACAGAAACAGTAAACAATGGTTAGTTGAATACACAATTACAGAAAGTGTTAGTAGTGAAATAGAAATTGGAAAAAAAACCCAATTAGAATATAAGTACAAAAGCAAGTATAGAATAGTGCCTAAAATGATCAAATAAAATACAATAAGCACAACAAATTAAGCTAGGGGAGGGGAAGAGTTATAGAGTCTGATTGCCACAGGTAGGAAAGACCTCCTGTGGCGTTCTTTGCTGCACCTTGGTGGTCTCAGTCTATGACTGAAGCTGCTCTGACAGGACACATAAATAACTTTATTATGTGTGAATACCTTAATTAAAACACCAGCAGTGTGTTGAAGGGGGAAAAATGGTGGTGGGATCGTGAAAATAGATTAAACTGTTATTTAGTCCAGACTAGTGACATTCCAGATAAGACTCTGCAGTTAAATGAAGCTACAGCAGCTTTATACAGCAAGATGGAAATAGTGATGGATTTACAATTCTTTAAGTGAATATTTTATGGAAAATATATTCACACAAAACATTTGTTAATTGATGTATTGTTGGTATTTATACAGATTCTGCCCATATAATGCTAAAATATAGGAGTCTGATTCATATACTGAGGAAAAGTAGAGAGAACGCTGTCATCATCACAACATTGTTTTGTTTTTGTGTGTGTGCACTGTTGTCTGCTCAGTTGTGTTTTGAAATTTTAGTTCAGGGATTAATTTATCCTTTGTATTTGTTGTGATAAGTATATGTTAATTTAGATGAGCTTCGCTCATGGTTCACTGAGTCCCAAACGGGAAGTGCCAAATTTTGAGTCCACAGTGAAGCAAGAAATGTCACATGTTGAACATTTCCTGGATTGACAGCTGACGGGATCTCGTGGAATCTCACGAGAATTCAATGGCAAGTTCACACTGAAACAGAAAGTGCCAAATTTTGAGTCCACAGTGAAACAGAAAATGTCAAATGTGTTTAACTTTGGAAAGTTGTTTTTTTTTTTTAATTCCCCCTAGTTTTGATCTGTTTTTTATTAGCCTGTTCTTTGGTATGTTGTTTTTGCTGTTGTTGTTAATCCTCTGTAAGGTTTTGGTTTGACAGTAAACGAGATCTCGTGGTATTTCGTGACAATTCAGTAGCAAGTTGAGACTGAAACAGGAAGTGCCAAATTTTGAGCCCTTTCCAGAGACGTGAACACTTTCACCAGATGCAGATACACTTCTGACAGCTGAGTCCAGGAAGTCATTTAAACCCTGGATTTTAGTCCTGATCCAGGACAACTGCAAACCCAGACAATCAGCTTCTGAAGTACGACAGCCAGATTATCCATCGTTTCTTCAAAGATCGCAGCATTATCCACCAAATCAAAGTCTGTAAACTTCTCCTCACAGAGGCACCTACGCTAGGTGAGGTGTGGCGGTATTAATGTTAAACATTTTTCAACATGTCTTCCTTCATACTTTGGCTCACGTGGTTAGGCATACGAACAATAATGGGTCCCATACCACCTCCAAGGGACAATATATACCGGGGACTCTCCGCCTTTGGGTTTTTATAACTGAAGAAGCCTTTTGGGTGAGCCTTAAAGGAGTCCGGTCGCAATTTTTCAAGCTCCAGAGATGACCTAATGGTGTGTGTGTGTGTGTGTGTGTGTGTGTGTGTGGTGTGTGTGTGTGTGTGTGTGTGTGTGTGTGTGTGTGTGTGTGTGTGTGTGTGTGTGTGTGTGTGTGTGTGTGTGTGTGTATACCTGCTGTGTTACAATGAGAAGTGCATTCATTGTGTGGTTTAAGACGTTGATGTGAAACCCTAAAGTCAAGTGCACAGCCACAGCCACATCGCCAGGCTGTGGGTCAACGGTTGTTTTGGTTTCATCCATGTGTAGCGCTAATTGCAGTGTTGGCTTGTGTCTCTCTGTGCGGCTGAAGGTGTTCGAGGCATCAGACTTTGGCTCCCACCCCCTGTTTTCAGTGGCACAGGGAGGAATGGACCTGCAGCAAGTGAGTATGGCCGCCTGGGGGCAAGGGGCAAGGGTCAAAGGCCATTCATTAAAGGAAAACCCAAATAACAGCAGGCGTATTATCAGCAGGATGTTTCAGAGTGTTTTACCCCTTTGTTTGCTTCATTTATTAGTCGGTAAAAAGGTTTTATTTTGGACATGACTGGATTCAGCTTGCTTTGTAAAACCAAGCTGGAATTAGTTTAAAAAACAACAACAACAACAACTTAAAAGGGGTTTGAGGACCAAATTAAACCAAAATCTAGTGTTGGAATGGTTAATTTAGAAAATAATAATCTGGAAAAAATTCATAACTCTGTTACATGTAACAAGTTTCTCCCCAACGCTGCCAAAATCCAGTAGACCTGAACAGACCCAAAGAGACACGTCATCAGCTCTTATGGCAACGTGAATGAAATACCTGACAATGTTACCTGAGTTATCATACACAGTCAAACTCAGATTTGAGGCAGGAAAACAGAAAGAGGACAAAAACTATTCACAGCACTGCACTTTTTCCACATTTTATGTTGTAGCCTTATTCCAAAATGGTTGAAATTCTTTTTTTTTTTTCTGAAACTTCTACACACCCCATAAAGACAATGTGAAAAAAGCTTCTTCTTTTTTTTAGATTTTTGCAAAATTATTAAACATAAAAAACAAGAAAGCACATGTGCATAAGTATTCACAGCCTTTGCCATGAAGCTCAAAATTGAGCTCACGTGCATCCTGTTTCCACTGATCATCCTTGAGATGTTTCAGCTACAGCTTAAGTGGAGTCCACCTGGGGTAAATTCAGTTGATTGGACATGATTTGGAAAGACACACACCTGTCGACATACAATGTCCCACAGTTAACAGTGCACGTTAGAGCACAAACCAAGCATGAAGTCAAAGACATTGTCTGTAGACATCTGAGACAGAATGGTCTCGAGGCACAAATCTTGGGAAGGGTACAGAAACATCTCTTCTGCTTTGAAGGTCCCACTGAGCACAGTGGCCTCCATCATCCATAAATGGAAGAAGTTCAGAACCACCAGGACTCTTCCTAGACCTGACCGCCCCTCTGAACTGAGCGATCAGGAGAACCTTCCAGTAGGACAACCATCTCTGGAGCAATCCACCAATCAGGTCTGTAGGATAGAGTGGCCAGACGGAAGCCACTCCTTAGTTAAAGGCACCTGAGGGACTCTCAGACCATGAGAAAGAAAATTCTCTGGTCTGATGAGACAAAGATTGAACTCTTTGGTGTGAATGATAGGCATCATGTTTGGACGAAACCAGTTACCATCCCTACAGTGAAGCATGGTGGAGGCAACATCATGCTGTGGGGATGTTTTTCAGCAGCAGGAACTGGGAGACTAGTCTAGATTGACTAGATTGAGGGAAAGATGAATGTAGCAATGTACAGAGACATCCTTGATGAAAACCTTCTCCAGAGCGCTCTTGACCTCAGACTGGGGCGACAGTTTATCTTTCAGCAGGACAATGACCCTAAACACACAACCAAGATATCAAAGGAGCGGCTTCAGGACAACTCTGTGAATGTCCTTGAGTGGCCCAGCCAGAGCCCAGAGCTGAATCTGATTGAACATCTCTGGAGAGATATGAAAATGGCTGTGCACCGACGCTCCCCATCCAACCTGATGGAGCTTGAGAGGTGCAACAAGGAGGAATGGGAAAAACTGCCCAAAGATAGGTGCACCAAAGCTGAGGCATCATATTCAAGAAGACTTGAGGTTGTAATTGCTGCAAAAGGTGCATCAACAAAGTATTGAGCAAAAGGTGTGAATACTTATATACAAGTGATTTTGTAGTTTATTTTTAATAAACTTGCAAAAAAAAAACTTTTTTCATGTTGTTATTATGGGGTGTTCTGAGTAGAATTTTGAGGTGAAAAAAAAAGAATTTATTTCATTTTAAAATAAGTCTGTAACATAACAAAATGTGGAAGAAGTGAAGTGTTGTGAATACTTTCCAGCTGCACTGTATGCCAACAAAAAATATCATAGATTAAATAATGAAAAAATAATTCTCACATTTCATCCAAATTTTAACTTTGAAGTAGTAGATTTGAAAATGAAAACAGTCCAGGTTAAACCTTTGTTTTAAAAAAAATAATAACAACAATAAAGTGGTCATATGGTGCAGGTAATAATAACTGCTGCAGCATAATAACATCACCATCCAAAAAGTGAACAATACTATCACCCACCCATATTTTATATTAATTGTTTTCTGTGATATAAAGGGTTTTTTGTGTTTGTTTCATTAATACAGGGTTACTGCCTTTTCCTCTGAATTTGGAAAGCAAAGACAAATCTCAAAGACAGGCTGCTCAATATTGGGCCCATACAGAGAAAGTGTTAATCTTTCCATGACTACAAACTGCTGTAGGCGAGGTTAAAAAAATATTGTTTTGGTAAATTTTGTGAAACAACCCTTGAAATTCATCCAAAAGTGCCTCTGAGCATCGAAAGAATCTTTTCACATTTCTTGTAGCATTTGTCTCCACAGGATCTGAATTGCCTCAGTGCCTCCAAACAGCCCCAAACTATTTATTTTGGTGATAAATCAACAGATAATTTTGGAGAGAAAACTTTAATGTGAAGCCTTCAGCTGTGCTGGTAAATCACCACTTCCTCTGAGCCAAGGATAGAGCCATAGGACCTAAATTGAATCATGCTGCTATTGTGCTGCAGCTTGCAATGACATCATTAAAAACCTGCAGAATGGTCAGGGATCCCAGCTGAACACCGCCGCACACACAGGCCCCACAAACAGGCCCCACAAACACAAATTTCCTTTTCATACGAAAACTTAAAAATGGACGGACGCGGTAGCAAAGGTTGAGTAAGGATAGTAGTGTCACTGGTGTCCTTGATGACCCAATGGCCCAACTTGAGATTACATTTTTAGGGAGGTGGCATTGCGCCATGATGGCAGTGTGCTGGAATGTCTCAGCTTTTCATTGATACTAAATTTGTTTGTATAGACCAAGCAAAACGTCACACAATGAGCAAAGCTCTTTGTTGCATCAGGTAGCAGCATGTGTACGAGGTCTGTTAGAAAAGTATCCGACCTGATGGATTTGAATCACGTGTGCTTTGCATGAGCCAACCTTGAACCTTCATGCGCATGCGTGAATTTTTTCATGTCTGTCGATTGCGTCATTTGCTGTGACATGCCCACCTCGTCCACCATTTCTCGGAGAGTCACACAACTGAAAAGCCACCTAAAGCCGTCTGAATCTTCCGAATGGTGGAAGAGGTGGGCATGTCCTGTGAGAGTCCAGCATGTCCTGTGAGACTTCAAAGAGGAGGTGTTTTTGCTCCGTCAGCAGCTTCGTGCCGAAGCCATCGGCATGAATTTCGCTGCAACTCTTTTCATGGCCAAAACTTCTGTCACAGTGGAATGTGCCGAAAAAGTGCTGATGTCGACATCTTCCACAATTTCTCGGATAGTCACACAACATCCAACATCACCACAGCATTCACTTTGGCAATGACCTGGTCATTTCAGCATGTTGATGGCCGACCGGAGCATGGCTCGCTCTCCACCATTGTGCGGCCATCTTTAAACCGGCTGTACCGCTCCTTAATCTGTGTGATGCCCATAGGATCGTTACCGAAAGCCGTCTGAATAATCCGAATGGTCTCCACCTGGCTGTCGCCCAGTTTCTGGCTAAATTTGATGCAGTCGCGCTGCTCCAGTTGTTCCGCCATTTTCCTTGCAAAGAAAATCCGACGAGAGTCTACACCCATCCTCACACAAAGGCTGCTTACCAGCAAATGACGCAATCGACAGGCATGAAAAAATTCACACATGCGCACGAAGGTTCAAAGTTGGCTCATGCAAAGCACACGTGATTCAAATCCATCAGGTTTTTGCAAAAAATAAAAAGGTCGGATACTTTTCTAACAGACCTCGTATATATAGGAATGAATTTGAATGAATTGAAACCTTCACCTAAGACACGTATGGTGGCAGATGGTGCAACTGTTTTTGTTGATTTGTCAAACCTAAGGGCCCCTTCGCACATAGTGCAAATACATACAACTCCAGGGCAACTCACAGCGGTAGAGCTCATATGAGCCCACCACAAAACCTCGCGCCGACTGGATGGCATGCACGATGCCAGTGAGATGCCAGCAGCTGTGCAATGTGTAGCCACATCGTGCAGCTGCTGTGAAGAAGAATAAATAAAAAATAAATAAAAAATACATGCTGCAATAGTTCAGTGCACATGGGAACACAGCAGCTTTTCACAGCAGCTGCATGATGTGGTTAAAAATAAATAAATAAATTACATGCCACCCACGGAAATCAAACCTGCGCCTTCCAAAAGCTCTGATTTTCAGTCAGAAACTTTACCACTGAGCTACCATCGCTGTCCTGTGAAAACTGCAGGAAACCGCCTGATATGAGAAAGGACATGGACATATAAAAAAAAAAATAAAACCACACACCATATAAAAACACCACATTTATCAAGCGGGCAATACAAATATGATCCATCTGTTCCTCTGTAGATGACCCATGGTCACTGACGTACAGTCATGAAATGACATGAATGAGAAGCAGTGTGCTCTCATAATGTCCACATCTGCTGACATGTGCCCAGCCATCCCCGTGTGTGTGTCCTGCCGGCGCGCCGCAGGACTTACACCACGTCATGTGGAACAGAGCTCACGTGGGTAACGTGACAGTCAGATCACCTGCTGCATGTTATGATCTGAAGGTCCGTTTCAATCTGGGGGCAGCCTGTCAATGGGCTGCAGTGTGCGCGCACGCACATGCTCGCTGCAGCCAAGCAATATGTGTTTTTATTTATGTCCACATGATGACAGCAAGCAGACATGCACGTCACAGTGGGCAGTTGTCAGTCCATGTCCGTCCAAACACAGTACGTGTTGTCCGGCTGGGACGTCCAGATCCACAGATCACCACAGCTGCTTCTGTCAGTAGACACACCTCCTGTCAGTTTACCGCACACACCAGAGCCACACTCATGGGGCACTTAGACAAATTTCACTGCCAGCATGACAGTGATTGTCCGCTGACTGTTGTTGTGTTAATACTGTGAATTTTCTAAGTGCCATGTGAGCAGCGTTAGGTGTTCGTGTGTGTCACCTGGAATTTGCTGCGAGAAGGATCGATGGGTTCGCACAGCGCACACTCTGTCTTTCAGTTGCTGGTGTCTGCAAATAGTTGTAGCAACAGGTGTATGAGGCAGCTACAATTTTGCACCTTTTGCACATGATTCTTGCTTCATGTGCACTTTATGCGCAAATCGACCAAATTCGCACTATGTGTGAAGGGACCCTAATCTATGTGTATGGTCATAAATGTTTTCCATAGCTGTCAAAAATCAGTTTAAAATAGAAAAAAAAACCTGACGTTCAATGTTTTAAACATTTTTGTTTCTAGTTCTGCCATTCCTAGAGACTTTAAACTCAGAATGAAAAGGCCAGAGAGAGAATGTTTGAACAGAGAGCTGGTAGGAAAGAGACAAAATGCATGATGTGGAAAGAGAAAGTACTTGAGTATCTGTTGTTGCATCAGTTTTACATCAACCTACAAAGTAAAACATCTGCTCAGAACACTTGCTCTTCATTTTCACATGATGATTTTCAATTTTTTTCATCTGAAAGCCACCTGAACACCAAATAAAATAGAAGTGGGGGGGTTAAAGTTTGACTTCTTCTAAAAGAACAACATACACGCCAAGGGATTCTGCCTCCATTGTTACCCACATGAATAAATCTAATCAAAGGTGAATTTTGTGTTGTTGAACTCCAGCTACAAGAGCTTCAATCAGGTGCATTGTGCTCAAAAAGTATCTGATGTGTGTTCCCACAGTGTTAATAATTCCTCTGAACCACTAATAGTGATCAGCTTGCAAAGACTTTGATGAAATCATTTCTAGCACCAGAACCATTTGTCTGCATAAATGAATGATGTATTTTCAGTAAAGATTTGAAGAATTTTGTAAAAATACACTTCATTCTTTCAGATTTACAAGCACAGTGTGGCAGTGGTAAGATGCGCAGGAGGAATGACAGATGCATTCAAGGTGGAGGTGTGATTACATCAAGGATGTGATCACACCTCCTTTCTTGAGTCTTTTGTTGTTGGTGATGGTGATGGACAAATTGATGAATGAGATCAGACAGGGGCCTGTGGAATATGATGTTTGGAGATGACATTGTGATCTGTAGTGAGAGTAGAGAGCAGGTTAATATGAAGCTGGAGATGTAAAGATATGCTCTGGAGAGCAGGGGAATGAAAGTCAGTAAGAGCAAGTCTGAGTACATGTGTGTGAATAAGAGGGAGCCTGGTGGAATAGTGCAATTACAAGGAGTAGAGGTGGTGAAAATAGATGAGTTTAAATACTTGGGGTTAACTGTTCAAAGTAATGGACAGAGGTACAGAGGTGAAGAAGAGAGTGCAGGCAGGGTGGAGTGGGTGGAGAAAGATGGCAGGAGTGATTTGTGACCGAAGAATATCTGCAAGAGTGAAGGGGAAAGTTTACAAGACAGTAGTGAGACCAGCTATGTTGTACAGCTTAGAGACAGTGGCACTAACAAAAAGACAGGAGGCAAAGCTGAAGATGTTGCAGTTCTCTTTGAGAGTACCGAGAATGGACAGGATTAGGAATGAACATATCAGAGGGACAGCTCAGGTAGGACAGTTTGGAGACCAAGTTTGAGAGGCGAGAATGAGATGGTTTGGACATGTGCAGAGGAGAGACTCAGAGTATATAGGGAGAAGGATGCTGAGGATGGAGCCACCAGGCAGGAGGGGAAGAGGGAGGCCAAAGAGGAGGATTATGGATGTGCTGAGGAAGGCCATGCAGGGTGGATGGTGTGAATGAAGAAGATACAGTGGACAGGGTGAGATGGAAACTGTTGATCTGCTGTGGCGACCCCTAACAGGAGCAACCAAAAGAAGATTCTTTCAGATTTAGAGCCAAAATATTTTTGCATAGTGTTCTTGACAAAATATATGTCACACATTCTGAAAGCTGAGATTGTTTTGAACATTATGATATGCAACAAGTGGACATTTTACAAAAAAAAAAAAAAGCAAACAAACAAACGTAAAACTGGAAGTATGGTAAAATCTAGAAAATACAACTGGACCCCAGAGGGTTAATAGGGAAATGTCTGAAGGTATGGTCAAATGTCCTGGACACACCGCCATGTTTGTGGACTCCAGCGGTTAAAGGATGTTTAAAAGTCTGTCAGCAGAAGGAATGTAACATGTTATATTTTTGGACATCTCTGGATAAAGAGGCAGAAAAAAAATTACTCTGAGCATTACTTTCTTTGTTTGTTGGCATGATTTTGTCTTTAGTTTACTGGGCAGTTAAATCCTAATGTTTTTTTTATTTTTATCTGAATTTTGATTCATTTTTAATTAGTTTATCACATTTTAGAGACTTTTATATTTCTGTTTTTGAAACACTGCACAGCTAAATAAACATCAGTTTGAATTACACTCAATAAGAGCAAGCATTTCAACATATGTGAATAAAATCTGTAATGTTTTCACAACTTCAAACATTGTTGGAGAGAATGAGTTAATGGCACTGAGTTTCAATGAGCTTTCTGAATGAATGGCTTAGTCTGCTAATTCTGCTGGGTAAACAGCTTTTATGCCCAGGGTGACACAGAGTGTTTAGATTAACGGGCTGACGGCAGTTTCCAGCAGTTTCCAGCAGCTTCCAGCAGCTAATGTGTCCATCAGCAGCAAAACATCCTTCAGCGAGATGCAGAAGATTCAGTTACTACTTACACGTTGGTTTTAAGTCAGTTTATAAACGCCCTTCACTCAAGCATCTTTGCTTTATTGTCATTCATCCATGTTTACATCATCTTACATCATCATCTAGACATAGACTGCTGGGGGATTCCCATGATCCATTGCTTCTTTCTCTTTTTGCTCTGTATGCACCACTCTGCATTTAATCATTAGTGATCGATCTCTGCTCCCCTCCACAGCATGTCTTTTTCCTGGTTCTCTCCCTCAGCCCCAACCAGTCCCAGCAGAAGACTGCCCCTCCCTGAGCCTGGTTCTGCTGGAGGTTTCTTCCTGTTAAAAGGGAGTTTTTCCTTCCCACTGTAGCCAAGTGCTTGCTCACAGGGGGTCATTTTGACCGTTGGGGTTTTACATAATTATTGTATGGCTTTGCCTTACAATATAAAGCGCCTTGGGGCAACTGTTTGTTGTGATTTGGCGCTATATAAAAAAATTGATTGATTGATTGATCTTCAAGTGAGATTTTCCAATTATCTGATCATCTTTTCATTGCAAGCAGCTTCCGAAAACTTTAAACTACTACTGATAATTCCATGCTGTTGATTGTGGGTTACAGTTCCCTGAGTTTGATCTTTATTTTGTTTCAGTACTGATAGTTATTATTAGTCCAACCTCAGCAAGGCTCAATGAGAAAAGCATGTGATTGACGGGCCGGGGTGACAGATTGTGATTGGAATGACAGGAGCTGTCACACAAACAACTGAATGATGAGCATTTTTTTTATTTTTAATATTTTATTTACCTGTACTGCAGACATTTCACATTTAATCATTACAAACAAACCTCTTAAAGGGGTCACATTATACACCGCCTAATAATTGGGTCGTAGTATACACCTGCTAATAAATGGGTCATATTATACACCTTCTAATAAATGGGTCGTATTATACACCTGCTAATAATTGGGTCGTATTATGCACCTTCTAATAGATGGGTCGTATTATACACCTGCTAATAACTGGGTTGTATTATACACCTTCTAATAATTGGGTCGTATTATACACCTTCTAATAGATGGGTCGTATTATACACCTGCTAATAACTGGGTTGTATTATACACCTTCTAATAAATGGGTCGTATTATACATCTTCTAATAGATGGGTTGTATTACACACCTTCTAATAAATGGGTCGTATTATACACCTGCTAATAATTGAGCCGTATTATACACCTTCTAATAGATGGGTTGTATTATACACCTTCTAATAATTGGGCCGTATTATACACCTTCTAATAAATGGGTTGTATTATACACCTGCTAATAATTGGGCCGTATTATACACCTTCTAATAAATGGGTCATATTATACACCTGCTAATAACTGGGTCGTATTATACACCTCCTACTAAATGGGTCGTATTATACACCTCCTAATAAATGGGTCGTATTATACACCTGCTAATAACTGGGTCGTATTATACACCTTCTAATAATTGGGTCGTATTATACACCTTCTAATAGATGGGTCGTATTATACACCTGCTAATAACTGGGTTGTATTATACACCTTCTAATAACTGGGTTGTATTATACACCTTCTAATAAATGCGTCGTATTATACACCTTCTAATAAATGGGTCGTATTATACACCTTCTAATAGATGGGTTGTATTATACACCTTCTAATAAATGGGTCGTATTATACACCTTCTAATAATTGGGTCGTATTATACACCTTCTAATAGATGGGTCGTATTATACACCTGCTAATAACTGGGTTGTATTATACACCTTCTAATAATTGGGTCGTATTATACACCTTCTAATAGATGGGTCGTATTATACACCTGCTAATAACTGGGTTGTATTATACACCTTCTAATAAATGGGTCGTATTATACACCTTCTAATAGATGGGTTGTATTACACACCTTCTAATAAATGGGTCGTATTATACACCTGCTAATAATTGAGCCGTATTATACACCTTCTAATAGATGGGTTGTATTATACACCTTCTAATAAATGGGTTGTATTATACACCTGCTAATAATTGGGCCGTATTATACACCTTCTAATAAATGGGTCATATTATACACCTGCTAATAACTGGGTCGTATTATACACCTCCTACTAAATGGGTCGTATTATACACCTCCTAATAAATGGGTCGTATTATACACCTGCTAATAACTGGGTCGTATTATACACCTTCTAATAATTGGGTCGTATTATACACCTTCTAATAGATGGGTCGTATTATACACCTGCTAATAACTGGGTTGTATTATACACCTTCTAATAACTGGGTTGTATTATACACCTTCTAATAAATGCGTTGTATTATACACCTTCTAATAAATGGGTCGTATTATACACCTTCTAATAGATGGGTTGTATTATACACCTTCTAATAAATGGGTCGTATTATACACCTTCTAATAATTGGGTCGTATTATACACCTTCTAATAGATGGGTCGTATTATACACCTGCTAATAATTGAGCCGTATTATACACCTTCTAATAGATGGGTTGTATTATACACCTTCTAATAAATGGGTTATATTATACACCTGCTAATAACTGGGTCGTATTATACACCTCCTACTAAATGGGTCGTATTATACACCTCCTAATAAATGGGTCGTATTATACACCTGCTAATAACTGGGTCGTATTATACACCTTCTAATAATTGGGTCGTATTATACACCTTCTAATAGATGGGTCGTATTATACACCTGCTAATAACTGGGTTGTATTATACACCTTCTAATAAATGGGTCGTATTATACACCTTCTAATAAATGGCTTGTATTATACACCTTCTAATAAATGGGTCGTATTATACACCTGCTAATAATTGAGCTGTATTATACACCTTCTAATAGATGGGTTGTATTATACACCTTCTAATAGATGGGTCGTATTATACACCTGCTAATAACTGGGTTGTATTATACACCTTCTAATAAATGGGTTGTATTATACTCCTTCTAATAAATGGGTGGTATTATACACCTTCTAATAAATGGGTCGTATTATACACCTTCTAATAATTGGGTCGTATTATACACCTTCTAATAGATGGGTCGTATTATACACCTGCTAATAACTGGGTTGTATTATACACCTTCTAATAGATGGGTTGTATTATACACCTTCTAATAAATGGGTTGTATTATACACCTGCTAATAATTGGGCCGTATTATACACCTTCTAATAAATGGGTCGTATTATACACCTGCTAATAATTGGGTCGTATTATACACCTCCTACTAAATGGGTCGTATTATACACCTCCTAATAAATGGGTCGTATTATACACCTGCTAATAACTGGGTCGTATTATACACCTTCTAATAATTGGGTCGTATTATACACCTTCTAATAAATGGGTCGTATTATACACCTTCTAATAATTGGGTCATATTATACACCTGCTAATAATTGGGCCGTATTATACACCTTCTAATAACTGGGTCGTATTATACACCTGCTAATAACTGGGTCGTATTATACACCTTCTAATAACTGGGTCGTATTATACACCTGCTAATAATTGGGCCGTATTATACACCTTCTAATAAATGGGTCGTATTATACACCTGCTAATAATTGGGTCGTATTATACACCTCCTACTAAATGGGTCGTATTATACACCTCCTAATAAATGGGTCGTATTATACACCTGCTAATAACTGGGTCGTATTATACACCTTCTAATAATTGGGTCGTATTATACACCTTCTAATAGATGGGTCGTATTATACACCTGCTAATAACTGGGTTGTATTATACACCTTCTAATAAATGGGTCGTATTATACACCTTCTAATAAATGGGTCGTATTATACACCTGCTAATAATTGGGTCGTATTATACACCTCCTACTAAATGGGTCGTATTATACACCTCCTAATAAATGGGTCGTATTATACACCTGCTAATAACTGGGTCATATTATACGCCTTCTAATAAATGGGTCGTATTATACACCTGCTAATAACTGGGTCGTATTTACACCTTCTAATAAATGGGTCATATTATACACCTGCTAATAACTGGGTCATATTATACACCTTCTAATAAATGGGTCATATTATACACCTTCTAATAAATGGGTCGTATTATACACCTGCTAATAACTGGGTCGTATTATACACCTTCTAATAAATGGGTCGTATTATACACCTTCTAATAAATGGGTCGTATTATACACCTGCTAATAAATGGGTCATATTATACACATATTATACATTTTTGTGTTTGACCTTCCTGTGACCTTGGCCTTTGACCTTGACCTCAGTCCTTTTGTGTGCTAAAAGGTATCTTCCTAGGACTGCTATATGTGAAGTTCCAAGAGTTTGCAATGTAAACTGTGTGATGCAGAGCAAGTTAAAGGTGAAAAAATGCAATGATTACAAAAACCACATCTTGCAAAAACTTTGTGTTTGCAAGATAAAATAGAATAGAATACAATAGAATAGAATGCTTTTTATTGTCATTATACACAAGGTACAACGAAATTAAAAGACAACTCCGCAGTGCAAAGGTGTAAAAGTAAATATAAATATATATATATATATATATATATATATCAATCAATCAATCAATCAATTTTTTTTATGTAGCGCCAAATCACAACAAACAGTTGCCCCAAGGCGCTTTATATTGTAAGGCAAGGCCATACAATAATTATGTAAAACCCCAACGGTCAAAACGACCCCCTGTGAGCAAGCACTTGGCTACAGTGGGAAGGAAAAACTCCCTTTAAACAGGAAGAAACCTCCAGCAGAACCAGGCTCAGGGAGGGGCAGTCTTCTGCTGGGACTGGTTGGGGCTGAGGGAGAGAACCAGGAAAAAGACATGCTGTGGAGGGGAGCAGAGATCGATCACTAATGATTAAATGCAGAGTGGTGCATACAGAGCAAAAAGAGAAAGAAACAATGCATCATGGGAACCCCCCAGCAGTCTACGTCTATAGCAGCATAACTAAGGGATGGTTCAGGGTCACCTGATCCAGCCCTAACTATAAGCTTTAGCAAAAAGGAAAGTTTTAAGCCTAATCTTAAAAGTAGAGAGGGTGTCTGTCTCCCTGATCTGAATTGGGAGCTGGTTCCACAGGAGAGGAGCCTGAAAGCTGAAGGCTCTGCCTCCCATTCTACTCTTACAAACCCTAGGAACTACAAGTAAGCCTGCAGTCTGAGAGCGAAGCGCTCTATTGGGGTGATATGGTACTACGAGGTCCCTAAGATAAGATGGGACCTGATTATTCAAAACCTTATAAGTAAGAAGAATAATTTTAAATTCTATTCTAGAATTAACAGGAAGCCAATGAAGAGAGGCCAATATGGGTGAGATATGCTATCTCCTTCTACTCCCCGTCAGTACTCTAGCTGCAGCATTTTGAATTAACTGAAGGCTTTTTAGGGAACTTTTAGGACAACCTGATAATAATGAATTACAATAGTCCAGCCTAGAGGAAATAAATGCATGAATTAGTTTTTCAGCATCACTCTGAGACAAGACCTTTCTGATTTTAGAGATATTGCGTAAATGCAAAAAAGCAGTCCTACATATTTACAGTAATGGTAACTGATTATCAGCATAATTTATGACAGTGTCAACTCATCATAATTGATCTTCAAAGATAATTACTCTGATCATTAAAAGCTGTGAAATGATTTATTATTTATCTTTTTTCCCTTTCAAACACAAAACTGTGCTGCAGTGGCCCATGTTCCTCACTTGGCTCCTGTACAGTAAGAAACAAAAGCTAAACAAAGGATCAACAATCACTCGTCATCCCCATCACTCACTGTCTTGTGGATTGGGCCAAAGGTTCTCATCCACATCTGCATAGATGTTTTCGTTTGCCAAACAACTGTGAAAGTACCTTTGCACATGGTGAATCCAGGCCTGACACTGGTCCGCTGTAATGTCATCACAGGCATTGTCCACGGCCTGAAGAAGGGTCACTTGGATGCTGATCATACACTTTCCACCTCCATGTGGAGAAACATTCCTCAATGGGGTTAAGGAAAGAAGAGTACAGGGCAAGTACACATTGAGGAACTGTGGATGGGCCTGAAACCTTTCCTGCACCAGATGAGCGTGGTGGAACTTGACGTTGACCCAGACAGTGACATAAATTATACCAATAACGCTACAGACTAGAGTTAGCTCATCAAGAAATGCAAGGAGCTCTGCATTGTATGCGCCAATTGGAGATCTACGCCCTACCACACCATGTCACCATATTAATGTTCCCCCCACGTCATCTAGGTACTTGTATGGTTGCCTGCTGGCCAATTAAATTTCACCCTCCCCTCCTTGTCTTGGCCAGGATGAAACCTGCCTCATCCGCTTCCAGGGCCATCACCCTCTATGTACAAAAAGACATGTTGGACAGAGAATTACTGTACAGTATTACAGTACAATGATGGGGAATTCTTCACAAACAGACATCATGAAACTGAACATACTCAATCCTCAGTTGCTTCACTCTGTCTGCATTTCTTTCAAAAGGCACACGGTACAACTGTTTGATTTCCACATTCCTGAAAAGATCTTCATCGTCCAGGATGTTCTGTCTGATTTCTCTAAGCTGAATGTCATTTCTGGCCTGGACCATGTTGACCACAGCCCGTTCCTGTTCCTCAGTGAGGAGTCTGCCTCTGCCTCAACTATTGGGTCTCGTCTCAATTCTGTAGGGAATATGACAGGAAGAACATGTTATCATACTGTAGAACACATGTTCATAGTCACATTACCTAATCTGTGCTACACATTGGTGTGCAGTGTATAATAATTTGACAATTACAGTAGGAGTAGCCTACAGTACTGTAATGTTGACTGTCATGCATGCTGAAGACTTTCCAGTTGAATACACCACAGTTGAGGCCATGGTTGATCTTCTAAGGTTTGGTTGTGTCATTCTCATTCTCATTGTCATGCCATGATTGATGACATGATCTACAACCATTGCTCTAATCTCACTGGAGACTCTTTGCTGTTGCTGTCTTTGTCCTTGTCCTCAACCCCATTCCCCCACGCCTTTCAAATGGTGCCCATGGCCCCCTCTCAAACGGGGTGTTTGTCCCCTGCCATTCCTTTGACCACATCTTCCTCTGCTTCCTCTGACCTCTATGTTGTCCACCTGCCTGCTCCATGTTGTATCACTGCAGATGTTGTTGTGGATGCCACTTATTTATATCCAGACCACAAGATCAGATCAATCATCAGTAACAAATTGGTGTCACAGGTGGTGTCCATCATTGTCGTCATCCTGACTATTTCATGATCTGATCATGCTCATCCTCAGTTTCCATAAGACTATGCTTTAAGAGTAATGCAACTTGTCATTTTGAGCAGTTGTATCAATTGACAGTTAGATTATTGTAATGAAATCAATCAATCAATCAATCAATTTTTTTATATAGCGCCAAATCACAACAAACAGTTGCCCCAAGGCGCTTTATATTGTAAGGCAAGGCCATACAATAATTATGTAAAACCCCAACGGTCAAAACGACCCCCTGTGAGCAAGCACTTGGCTACAGTGGGAAGGAAAAACTCCCTTTTAACAGGAAGAAACCTCCAGCAGAACCAGGCTCAGGGAGGGGCAGTCTTCTGCTGGGACTGGTTGGGGCTGAGGGAGAGAACCAAGAAAAAGACATGCTGTGGAGGGGAGCAGAGATCAATCACTAATGATTAAATGCAGAGTGGTGCATACAGAGCAAAAAGAGAAAGAAACAGTGCATCATGGGAAATGAACAGTCATCTCAAATGTGATGTGTGAATTGCATTTTGAAGTGGTTGTACTTTGATGTTAAGTTGTGCCATTTTGAACAGGTGATTATGGTTCAATGGACAAATAATCTTTGCTTTATGTGAATTGTATCCAAGACATTGGAAAAAGTGTTAGAGTTTTGAAAAAAAAATGCATTTTGATCATTGGTTGTGAGTTTTGTGTCCAGAGTTGTGAAAAAGTGACATCAAGGTTTTGAAACTAGTATCAAAGTGAGTGTTTGGAGCCCAGATGGACTTTTGGCTGTGTTCAGTCGGGACCTGTTGTGTGCACGTTATCTGTGTACTTATGCGACACAAAGTCAGACAGACTGACAAACAGGATATAAATGGACCATCAGAAAAATAAAAACGTGTTCAAAGTCGATCCGAAGAGCTCTTGACAACGTGATGCTGTCAGCTCGGCTTTTACGGGCGCGCGACTGTAAGCATGTGACACAACCTGTCAGACTGAAGGAGGTGGGCGTGTCATGGAAGACAACCACAACAGTAGCGAATGGAGGCAGGAAGTGACAGAAACAGGTGGAGGAAGAGGAGAAAACTGTCGTTTCGTATTCTGTCTTCCACCCACAGGAATGACCGGATGGTTTCCTCTAAAAGCAGGTGAAGAGAAACAGAAACAGCTAAGGTGTGATTAGAGAGAAATTCCACAGTGCTTCATCGCTCTAAAGTGTCTTTGTGTTGTTGTCCTGAACTTGAAAACTCATTCGACCGAAAATGTGCCACGTTTCACATTTTTTCATGTTTCTGAGTGAAACAGGACGTGTACAGGACAGAATACTGCAGGGATTTTGTTTAATTATTCAAAACTGGCTGTGACTAAAGCAGCGCTACAGCTACTTGGAGACGAGTGCTTCATTTCAGTTTGTTTTTTGATGATTCAGATCACCTAAAAGGTCAATGCCGTCCAATTTTCTAATTGATCACCCAAATCTAATTAGCATAAACGTTACATTATAATGTGGAGCAGGTAGCTCAGTGGGATAAAGAATTAGACTGCCAATATGCAGACCTGAGTTCGATTCCTGGTCACACTATGTGTGTTTGAAATAAGACTTGGCGCTTCTTCCGCCTTACGATTGGTCATCTTCAAACCTATAGATTATCATGTTAGGATGACATTGTCTTCTTCTACTTAATCACTGGTTATCAAGCATTTTCAACATATCAGCATGATTACCAAGAAAACTGTTTTGTCCGTTCTTACAGCAGCTTGTGAACACATCATCGGTAAACCATCCATCTATCCATTTTCTTCCGCTTTATCAGGAGTCGGGTCGCGGGGGCAGCAGCTCAAGCAAAGCCGCCCAGGCCTCCCGATCCACACACACCTCCCCCAGCTCCTCCGGGGGAAGCCCAAGGCGTTCCCAGGCCAGCCGAGAGACGTAGTCCCTCCAGCGTGTCCTGGGTCTTCCCCGGGGCCTCCTCCCGATGGGACGTGCCCGGAACACCTCTCCAGTGAGGCGTCCAAGGGGCATCCGGAAAAGATGCCCGAGCCACCTCAGCTGGCTCCTTTTGACGTGGAGGAGCATCGACTCGACTCTGAGCTCCTCCCGAGTGACCGAGCTTCTCACCCTGTCTCTAAGGGAGCGCCCAGCCACCCTGCGGAGGAAACTCATCTCGGCCGCTTGTACTCACGATCTCGTTCTTTCGGTCAAGAAAGAACCGAAAGATCGGTAAACCATCCCTCATTAATTTAGCCAAAAATATACAACTTTGAGGGGGAAAAACCTTTACATGTTTGATGTGTAATATGATTACTTATCTTATGAAGGTTTCAAGTGTTGGGAAAGTGTCGGTACACGGACCCACAACAGGGGGCGCAAAGGAACGGACAATGGAGTAGGTCAAATAACAACACTTTACTGTTGTGAATGTGCACAACAAATACAACAGATTACAACAATAGATCAGAATCAATCCACAAAGGTGTCGTGTGGGCAGGCTCGAAGATAGGAGACACCTGTCCAAAGCAGAAGCGGAACCACACGATTTCCTCCGCCACCAGACCCCGGGAATACTGGAGCCGCCAAGTCCCGAACTCCCAGGTGGCCACTGCCTCCGCGTGTCGGACCTGGTACTGCTGGCGAGGAACAAAAACACAATTAAAGGTGGGCGCGTTTGCACCCAGTAATCCGCACGGCAGGAAAGCTACCTCCACCTCTCGTTGGAAAAAAGGTCTGTTATCACTCACAAAAGTCACAAAAGGTTACTGTCAAGCAGTCGTCTGAGAATATTACCTTCCAGGTAGAACGATATCTCGGCAAAGAGGTGGAGACGTGGTCCTGCTGATGTACCCCTGCTGATTGGTAACAGCTGTTGCAGGTGATGCGTGACAGCTGTCACCCTAGCTGCTCCTGTGAGGCGGCTGCGCCCTCTGGTGCCTGGAGCCCGCACTCCAGGCAGGGCGCCCTCTGGTGGTGGGGCAGCAGTACCTCCTCTTCTGGCGGCCCACACAACATTCAAGTATCAGATGATTTGAATGCTGAAACAGAATTAATAGAACAAAAAGGTTAGCAGTGTAGCAACGTGCATGCTAACTGTGTATGTTAAATTTAGTGTCTGCTCTTTGTGAATATTTAATCAGGTATGATTATTACAGATTATTTCAAATAATAAAGTTGTTTTTGTTTTAATGATAATTTACAGTAATTGTGTTACATATCAAAATGGTCAGAACAATTTTAGCTTTCTAAAAAAAACTTTTACGTTTGATATGTAATATTATAGATTACTTATCCATGTATGTTTCAAGTATCAGAAATGTGATTTGAATGGTGAACCTGAACTAAATGAACAAAAAAGTTAGCAATGTGGCAATGTGCATGCTAACTGTGCATGTTAAACTTAATCAGTGCCTGCTGTTTGTGCATTTAATTGGATATGATTCATTTAAATAATGTGTTTTGGTTTTAATAATAATAATTTACAGTAATGGTGTTGCACATCAAAATGTTCAGAACAAGTTTCATAAATGTGAGAAATATATTTGTTTAGAACACTGTGTAAACATATGCTGTATTAATAGAAATATGATGAAAAGTTGACCATGATGTCATTTGGGCTCTCCGGGTTAAATTTACATATTTTGTTGCTTAGGGTGTTCAGTAGGACATCCTAACAATTTACAAGATCCACCATAAATTGTTGGACATCATACGTGGTGTGTGAGTGCTACATGGAGTGGATACAAGGTCTCAGATTTCTTCCTCGTGAATTTGTCAGGGTTGTGTTCTTGCTCCTACTTTGTTCAGTGCTTACATGGACTGGTTGTTGTGTATGGTCATGGAGCGCTTCAGCGTGGGTGTGTTTGTCATTGGCAGAGTTTTACTGACATGCTCTGTTGTTTGTAGAATCAGTGGATGCCCTGATTGCAGCACTTGAAACACTGAGTGAGGAATCAGAGTGTCTGGGTTTGCAATGGTGCTGAATCAATACTACAAGCCCAATTCCAATGAAGTTGGGACGTTGTGTAAATGTAAATAAAAACAGAATACAATGATTTGCAAATCCTCTTCAATGTATATTCAACTGAATACACCACAAAGACAAAATATTTAATGTTCCATCTGATAATCTTCATTTTTTTTGTGAAAATATTTGCTCATTTTGAAATGGATGCCTGCAACACGTTTCAAAAAAGCTGGGACAGTGGTATGTTTACCACTGTGTTACATCACCTTTCCTTCTAACAACACTCAATAAGCATTTGGGAACTGAGGACACTAACTGTTGAAGCTTTGTAGGTGGAATTCTTTCCCATTCTTGCTTGATGTATGACTTCAGTTGTTCAACAGTCCGGGTCTTCGTTGTCATATTTTTTTGCTTCATAATGCGCCACACATTTTCAATGGGTGACAGGTCTGGACTGCAGGCAGGCCATTCTAGTAACTGCAACTCTTTTACTATGAAGTCACGCTGTTGTAACACGTGCAGAATGTGGCTTGGCATTGTCTTGCTGAAATAAGCAGGGACGTCCCTGAAAAAGATGTTGCTTGGATGGCAGCATGTGTTGCTCCAAAACTTGGATGTACCTTTCAGCATTGATGGTGCCATCACAGATGTGTAAGTTGCCCATGCCATGGGCACTAACACACCCCCATAACATCACAGATGCTGGCTTTTGAACTTTGCACTGGTAACAATCTGGATGGTCTTTTTCCTCTTTTGTCCGGAGGACACAACGTCCATGATTTCCAAAAATAATTTGAAATGTGGACTCATCAGACCAGAGCACACTTTTCCACTTTGCATCTGTCCATTTCAAATGAGCTTGGGCCCAGAGAAGGCAGTGGCGTTTCTGGAGGTTGTTGATATATGGCTTTCACTTTGCATGGTAGTTTTAATTTGCACTTGCAGATGTAGAGATGAACTGTGTTAACTGACAATGGTTTTCTGAAGTGTTCCTGAGCCCACCCGGTAAGATCCTTTACACAATGATGTCGGTTTTTAATGCAGTGCCGCCTGAGGGATTGAAGGTCACGGGCATTCAGTGTTGGTTTGCGGTCTTGCTGCTTACATATAGAAAGTTCTCCAGATTCTCTGAATTTTCTGATTATATTATGGACTGTAGATGATGGAATCCCTAAATTCCTTGCAATTGAACATTGAGAAACATTGTTCTTAAACTGTTGGAATATTTATTGGACTATTTATTATATTTATTGGACTATTAGTAAAAAAAAGTAGAAAAGGGGGTGTTCACAATAATAGTAGTGTGGCATTCAGTCAGTGAGTTTGTCAATTTTGTGGAACAAACAGGTGTGAATCAGGTGTCCCCTATTTAAGGATGAAGCCAGCACCTGTTGAACATGCTTTTCTCTTTGAAAGCCTGAGGAAAATGGGACGTTCAAGACATTGTTCAGAAGAACAGCGTAGTTTGACTAAAAAGTTGATTGGAGAGGGGAAAACCTATACGCAGGTACAAAAAAGTATAGGCTGTTCATCTACAATGATCTCCAATGCTTTAAAATAGACACAAAAAAAAAACAGAGACACATGGAAGAAAACAGAAAACAACCATCAAAATGGATAGAAGAATAACCAGAATGGCAAAGGCTCACCCATTGATCAGCTCCAGGATGATCAAAGACAATCTGGAGTTACCTGTAAGTGCTGTGACAGTTAGAAGACGCCTGTGTGAAGCTAATTTATTTGCAAGAATCCCCCGCAAAGTCCCTCTGTTAAATAAAAGACATGTGCAGAAGAGGTTACAATTTGCCAAAGAACACATCAACTGGCCTAAAGAGAAATGGAGGAATATTTTGTGGACTGATGAGAGTAAAATTGTTCGTATTGGGTCCAAGGGTCACAGACAGTTTGTGAGATGACCCCCAAACTCTGAATTCAAGCCACAGTTCACAGTGAAGACAGTAAAGCATGGTGGTGCAAGCATCATGATATGGGCATGTTTCTCCTACTATGGTGTTGGGCCTATATATCGCATACCAGGTATCATGGATCAGTTTGGATATGTCAAAATACTTGAAGAGGTCATGTTGCCTTATGCTGAAGAGGACATGCCCTTGAAATGGGTGTTTCAACAAGACAATGACCCCAAGCACACTAGTAAACCAGCAAAATTAATGCCTCGCAGATGTGAAGAAATCATGAAAAACTGTGGTTATACAACTAAATACTAGTTTAGTGATTCACAGGATTGCTAAAAAAGCAGTTTGAACATAATAGTTTTGAGTTTGTAGCATCAACAGCAGATGCTACTATTATTGTGAACACCCCCTTTTCTACTTTTTTTTACTAATAGCCCAGTTTCATATCCTTGAGTGTGCATATTATGAATGCTTGGTCTTGTTGGATTTGTGAGAATCTCCTGAATCTACTGGTACCTTGTTTCCCATGTAACAATAAGAAATATACTCAAAACCTGGATTAATCGTTTTAGTCACATAGAACTACTATTATTCTGAACACTACTGTAGGTTGAAGAGGATTTGCAAATCATTGTATTCTGTTTTTATTTACATTTCACACAACATCCCAACTTCATTGGAATTGGGGTTGTAAGACCCAGGTGTTCAGTGACTTTCTACAGTTAGTGCAGCCATGTCTCTGGGAAGAACATGCAGAGTCGCAAGGTCACTAGACAGAGGTGTCGATAGCTTTATTGTTAGCTTCTTTTTTCAGATAAGTAATCTACCCAGGGCATTTTCTCTTAAAAGCAGACAAGAAATTAGGGGTGAAGGAATAAAGATACAACTTACCAACAACATTTGAATTCAGCAGGTCAAAATACATAGAAAAAAAGAATGTTTAGTACATGTACAACCTAAATTGTGGAAATTCTGATGTAAATGGTGGCCATTTTGCTTTATGCAAATTAGGGGGTGAAGAACTCAGCAGGTCAAAATGCATAGGAATCAGTCTGTTGTCTGCTTTTAACAGAAAATGCCTTGGGCACTTTATACAAGCTTCTTTTCTGAAAATGTAACCTTACTATTTACAAGAGAAGTTCCAAGTCTGATGGGTTCTGATGGTTCCAGTTTTACTGTGTAGTTCTGAGACCTGGAAACTAACAATCTAAAATTAATGTTTTTGATATTCGCTTCTTTCCAGGGGATCCTTGGGTAACACTGGAATAATTATGTGTCAAACTAAGGGAGACCCAGATAAGTAATGTGACTTGCATTTTCAGGAGAAGTCAGACATTATAGCCATATGCTGCACTTCTGTGTGTTTTTCAAAGAGAGCCCAGGGTGGATCGGTGCATACAGTGACACGTAGCACCAGCATACTCCCAGACCTGACCTGACTTTCTTTGTGAAATGATCATCCATTCACCCATCTATGGTCTACTGCATGATCTCTGTGGCCCAGGTTTCATTGGCAGTAGGTGAAGTAATCCTCCAGCATTTTCTGAGGGACACTGAGTCATTTCCAGGCCAGATAGAGTGTGTGTTCTCAATCTACAGTCTACCCTGTGGTCTCCCCATACCAGCATGACCTCTAGACAATGGAGAACTGTGGACGATGGTACAGGCACGCTATCTCAACTGACCCCTTGCCAAGTGAATGACCTGGATCTACTCTGGCTTTATTGTGGATGTCAGCGTTTGTTGCTCCCATTCTCATGCCATTGTACATGAGGGCTGAGGATGCAGTGACGGCAGATTGATCATTATTGCACAAAGCTGTCCAGTGTAGTAGGTATTTGTGTTTGCATCATACAGCATGTTACACAATGCGGAGTTGCCATTGTGGCGTAACCAGTTGTGGGACCACCGGTGAGTATGTGGTTTTTGTTTTACATGAACTGCAGTGTAATAAAGTGCAGTACAGTGGTTCCAGAGTTTTTGCCCAGACTTCCTTTGACCAATCAGAAGCCAGGTTTTGGACAGGTTGAACCTCCTTTCGGGTCTACTTTTGATTAGGACAACAGATCGTGGATTGAGCAGGGCCTGCCAGAGCCAGTGGACCAGTATGTTTCAAGCAAGTACCATTGAAAATGTGACGAAAGTAAAGCCAGCGTCCCTGCGAAGGAATTCATTTCAGCTGCTTGCACAGTGTCTCAGGGGTTGAGGGTTCAAATGTGAATCATTTTGTGAATTAAGAAGTATGACTTCTATCTCAGCAATGTCTGCATTATTGCAAATGCCCCTGTTGCACCTGATGATCTCAGATTTATTTTTTTTGATGAACACGACTAGACCAGGTACCACAATGGGAGAAGGACTTGAGCTCCCAATATGGACCCATTCATGGACACCCAACCTGTTTGTGTACTTGGACAAGACATTCATTTACATTTCCCCAGTCCACCCAGCTATAAATGGCTTCTTTGGGAAGTAATCTGTAATGGTCTGGTGCATCGTCTACGGCAGACCATAGACTCTCGATCGCTTCTGCTTCTTGCTGCGCAATCCGAGGTGAAGTGCTCGAACCAGTGAGCACTTAAGGCCTACATAGGTGAACAAAATACTTGTACTTCTTCACTTAGGGCAGTAACTCAGTAATGATCAATAAAACCAGAGGTTCAGGTGTTGCTGTGTCTCTGATTTTCAGTTGCATCAGGACACGTCTACATTTGTAAGTAGTTTGTAAGTTTGTAGTTGTTGAGTTGTTGAGTTAGGGTCTGCCTGCAGCTATGGGATTCTAGTGTCTAATGCAACCATTTTTGCATATAAATATTTACAGTACATCTGCAAATCAAGAAGAGGTATTAGAATATTAGGGAGGCCGAGCGCGCTGGGGTCGGTTACCTTTGGCGTTAACTGAGCAAAGTTTTCTCATGGGGAATCTCACCTACAAACATCCTTCTCTCCACATGCTCGAGTTTTCTTCTGGTGTCAAAAGTTCAACAGCGGTGACAAGCAGCCTGCAGAAAGAATAACAAGTCTGAAGTCTGTTATATAACTCATGAGGAACCTCAGTGAGACACACAGGTGCAATGAATGCATCTGTTTCACACAGAAACTTTTACCCACTTTTAAATATGCGTGTTAATTCTCTTTGAATGTCCATTTTGGGGACATCTCCAAAGGTTCTTTGAACCCTGATGTTTCAGAGATAATCAGGTGCTTTACGAAGTCACTACAGGCAGAAATCACCAGACATTCAGTTAGGACAAATGATGAAGTTGTGTCGCAGTAATTTATGTGTAAATGAGGTATTTTGCATTCTGGTTGTGATAAAGACAGAAACGTAAATCCTGCTCTCATGGCAACATTAGTTTATTTTCTGCAGCATGAGACCTTTGTTCTCAGTTTTGAGATGTGAGCTCCAAATTAGTGCAGCAGATAACATAATATTTACAGAGGAATCCTGCAAATAGTGATTGAAGCACCAAATTCAGCACAAATACTCCTTAGACATTACTCTTTTAAAAAACTGATTGGCCACTTGAATTTTCAGTAGGCAGCCAGGTAGGGGTCAATTGAAGAATCACACAGGGCTCAAAATTAAAATATGCTCCAATCATATTGAAAACTACACCACATTATTTGTCTGATCACAAAGATTCCAAAAAGGTATAGTTTGGACTATCTGTGACTGACTTCTATGGAGTTATGGGGTAAAAATTGCAAGAATGGTGACAAAGGTCAGTTTCACTTTGTACAGGGGTCAAGAGTTAAAGTTGTTCTAATTTTGATAAAAAATGTTGAGTTAATAGGGTTTTTAAAAGAAATAGTTTGCCCCATGTGTCATGCTTAGTTATCATGTTATTGGGTCACATATATCACGTGTCATAGAATTCAATGGACATCAACGTTGTTTTGACCTTTACTTTGGAGACCAAACAATCAACACTGTCAAAACTATTCCATTTATTGATCCTATTAGTGCAACCAATAATTTGTGCTGCTTTTTAGTAAAATTGGAGCAACTTTAACTTTTGACCCCTGTACAAACTGAAATTGACCTTTGTCACCATTCTTGCTGTTTTTATCCCATAACTCCAGAGCATTCAGGCACAGACAGTCCAAACTATACCTTTTTTGAATATTTATGATCACACAAATAATGTGGTGTAGTTTTCAATATGATTGGAGCATTTTTCTGATTTTCTTAATTAATCCTTGCACATTGATGGTATTGAGTTCCCCTTTGGTCAAATTTGGCACATAAATCAGTGTTGATGACCAATCACATCGATCATGTCAGCTGACCATATCACATATTTTTATTAGAATGGTCCAATATGGAAATGAGGTGTTTTGTGTAAGGACATAGACAGGTAGTGTGAAGCACACACCTGGACTCGAACCCCCAGCGTATCTATACGTAGTCTAACTTTCATCCCATGGAACATTATTAACCCCTTTATTTCAGTTTGAATTTAATGGAATCTATTGAAGGTCTCAAGCTCTGGCCAAATGAAAATGTTACTCATTACTTTAACTACATTCTTAAAGGTATTAGATTTGGATGAATGTAAGTTAATACATGTCCATTTTTTAGCTAAGTTAGCCCAGTCACTGCAGTGGCCCTCCATGGTATTCAGTGACGCTCACATTTTAGCAGGGAACTGCCTGGAAAAGGAGCATGTCACGGATAATTAGAAGGGTAACAAGAGAACCCAGCCCCCGAGAGAACTCAGCCCCGGTTAAGAAATTGGATAGAGTAGGGCAGTGGTGGGCACAGTTCCGCTAATCCGATAACCGCTAATTAGTGAAGCTAACTTTTTTGTTAGCTTTTCATCTAACTTTGAAAACCATCAGTGGACCAATTAACTTCCACTAAATTTAGGTCTAATAACTTTTAGACATATTTTTGTGGGCATAGCGAATAAAGCTTAACTGTTAAACACATTTATAAAGCCTGAAATCATACATTTTAGTGCCTGCCTGTTACATGTTTTGTAGCAGACAGACAGCTGTGACAGGTAGAGCTCAATCCTCTGACAGCAGAAGAGACCTGGCTACCAGAGAGAAAGGAAAAAAGATCATTTATTTTCACACCATACAGACTTGCAGGTATATCACAGGAGTCATGCATAGCAAGACAGTTTTGACTTGTGGTTAAAATTTTAAACAACCTAATTCCAGACAAGTTGAAATTAATGTTACCGCTGTCATTTTACAAAGTGAAAATATCAACTATTTGTTTAAGTTTTAAAGTAATGCACTAATTTTGCAGGTTTTAGCATTTTACAGACACATGCCAAAAAGCATGTTTTTTTGTTTTGTTTTGTTTTTGTTTTTTGTGCTAGCCTTTCTTTCTCTCTGATCACCAGGTCTCTATTGCTGAGAAAAGGCTGATCTGAGACAGAAGCACTGGCTTGTTGTTGTGTCAGCTGTCAGTGTACTGGAGTCAATGCTAAAAGTTATCAGTTTAGCTTTTAGCTGTAACTTCAGCTAAATTTTTTAGGGGTTTAGCTTTATAAAAAATAACTTTTCAGTCAGCGGATTAACGGTTATCGAAGCTAACTTTTAGGTTAGCTGTGACCACCACTGGAGTAGGGGTAGTGTCAGTGGCGTCGGGGTAGAAGTAGGGTTGGGATTAGCCCCTGGCCCAGTTCACACATATCCTCTAGACTAGAAGTTGGGTCAAACACTTGACTGTGTTACACAGTGTTACTTCTCTCTTGCTGAATGCAAGAAAGGAATGAAGCTAATCACCTGCATGAAAGGGGATTTTCCAGCTGACCTTCTGGAATCTGGCATCCAGCAATAACATCCTGCTATTGTCAGGCCTGGGTCTGATTCCTCATCACACTACCTGTGTACGAGGTATCTTATAAAACTAACCGGCAGTTTTATTAAAAAAAACTATATGGATTTGATTGACATGCGATTACACCAATCATGCTTGAACCCTCGTGCGCATGCGTGAGTTTTTTCACGCGTGTCGGTGATGTCATTTCCCTGTGGGCAGGCCTTGAGTGAGATGTGGTCCCGCCCTCTCGGCTGAATTCCTTTGTTTCACACGCTGCTTGAGACGGTGCGCGTTGCTTTATCAAACTTTTTTCTGGACCTGTGAGGAATATCCAAGTGGACACTATTTGAGAAATTCAGCTGGTTTTCGGTGAAAAGTTTAATGGCTGATGAGAGATTATGGGGTGTTTCTGTCGCTGTAAGGACTTCCCACGGAGCGGGACGTCCTGCAGCGCTTCCAGGTGCTGTCGTCAGCCTATTTCAAGCTGAAATCATCCTAATTTAAGGCTCTGTTGACCCAGGACGTTGTCAGAGAACAGAGAAGATTCAGAAGAGGCCGGCATGAGGACTTTATGCGGACATTCCACTGTTTAAGGACATTTTTTAATGAAAGACGTGCGCGCAAATTCGCCGAGTCGTTTCCGTGACGACTCGGTGAATCTGTGTGCGCCGCGACAGGAAAAACACCTCCGTGTTGAAAACCATTTGTAAAATTCAGGCGGCTTTTGATGGCTTTCAACAAGTGAGTAACTGAGAAATTGTTTAACAGCTTGGGCATGTTCCAACTTGTCCGTTAAGGTTTCCAACGGAGGTGTTTTTCCTGTCGTGACCCCCCGCGGTCGGGTCCGGCCCGACATGCGACTCTGCCCGCACGTTCTTTCATTACAAAATGTCCGTTAACAATGGAATGTCCGAATAAACTCCTCATGCCGACTTCTTCTGAAAGTTCTCTGACGACTTACTGGGTCAACAGAGCCTGAAATGTGGAAGTTTTCAACTTGAAACGGCGAGACGCTGCCGCCTCGAAGCACAGATCGCCGTCAGGCGCCGTGGGCCGTCCTTACGGCGACACTACCAGACCAAAATCTCTCATCAGCCGTTAAAATTTTTACCGAAAACCAGCTGAATTTATCGAATGGTGTCCACTCAGTTGTGCCTTACAGTTTTGAAAAAATTTTGATCAAACAAAGCAGCAGTCTCTGAGCCATTCCTAAACAATGAAAAAATCGACGAGAGGGTGGGCGACTCCTCACTCAAAGCCTGCCCACAGGCGAATGACGTAACCGACAGGCGTGAAGAAACTCTCGCATGCCCACAAGGGTTCAAGCAGGTCTGATGTAATCACACGTGATTCAAATCCATATGGTTTTTGAAAAAAATAATAAGGTCGGATACTTTTCTAATAGACCTCGTATGTGTTCCAGTCTTAGCTGAAGAAGCAACCTGCATCAAACTGGCATACTGTCCATCCGGGGGGAATCCCAGACTATCAACTGCTTCACACTATGGGATCCGGAGATAAGCACTGGCACAATGGGTCTAGGGGTGTAGATCCAACAGTCCGTAATCAGATTTGTCCTTGTTGCTGTGGCAATTGGACAAAACGTTTTACTTTCAGTAGCTCAGACCTTCATAGAGTGTGTCTGCTGCTCTCAAAGATACCAGTGGAGGAATTTTCTAGCTTTTTTAGCTATAAAAAACAAAACAAAACAAAAAAACTCAGTTTGAACCCAGCAGAGGGATCTCAGCAGAACCTAACTGTGGCCAAGTTGGGAGGACATAACTGCATTTCAGACCATATTGCTTGTTCACGTACCAGGCAACAAAGGGGGCAGATGCCACAGTGACCCTGGCAAGAATGTGACTGATCACATTAAGATGAGGGAGAAGTGGAAAAGTGCACAATAAACATCTGTGTTTAACTTCCTGTTTATGAGGATCTGAGGGTAAGTTTGGTTGGACGAGCCGGGCCGATAAACAAGAAACGGGAAAAAAGCACCTGTGTCTTTTATTTATTACCTCGGCCCACGAAGGTGAATTTTTCACCCCGTTTGTCTGTTTGTGAACAGCCTGTAATCCACAATTTTTCATATATCATTATGAAATTTTGATAGAGGATTCATGTCCTGATAGGCAAGAACTGATTCAGTTTTCAAGGTCAAAGGTCAGAGGTCAAAGTCAGGAAAAATCTTGGAAAATCTCTATCCTTTAACATTGAATACATGTTTAAAACTCAAAAAAGGTCAAATTTATTTCATATTTGATAGCATTATGTAGGATGGTGTCCTTTATTGACTGACAAAGTTTGATCTGATATAGATTACAGATTTTGTGGCCATTGATAACCCAATTTAATGTATATTTTACATCATATCCTAATCAAACATGCCACTCATATTTGAAAGTGAGGTGTAGACTAGCACTCGCTATCACCTGACAAAGTTTGATCCGGATCTGATCTGGATTGTGGATTTTGTGGACATTTGAATTTAATATTGAAAACCCCATTTGGTGTACACTTTGCATTAAATCTCAACCAAAATGCCTCAGACACTCTCATTTTTCTGGTATGGATTTAACTACACCACCAAAATTGGATGGAGGTTCTAATTTTATGCCTGTTTGTTTATCTTCCAGTTATCAGTCGGAAACCAAGTGCCAAAAACAAATGACAAATTGTGCATAGCAGAGATAACAAATGTTCTGTGAAAATTATCTGAAAAGGAATTCAGAAACTGAAAAAGCTGAAAAAAAAACATGACAACATCACAAAAAACTATGATTCAAGTGCATGAACTAAATATATACTCCTGTCATTTGATCACATCTAATGTAGCTTATGAAAAGTCACTTCTAGCAGGACTTTGACCTTGAACATTTTTTCCAAGATAAAATTTTGTGGAACTGGAAACTAGTGTTGGCGGAGTGCGGTGCTCTAGTTTTGTTACATTTTCTACTTCAAATTTTTGTAAACTTTCAGAATAGACTGGTATTACTACACCACTAATTAGAGTTCAGTCTTCATGTAAGGTCATCATGAAAGAGCACAGGAACTTTGATGGTCTGTGCACACAGCTGGTTCAGCAGAGTCACGGTTCTGTGACCTAAAGCCCCGCCCATTACGAGAGTCCTGATGTCCCTATGCTGGTGTTTTGATTATTTTCTGGACCCAGCTTTGGTCCCGTGTGTGTCTCGTCCACCTACACACAAACAACTCTTGATAATAAGAACATTTTATGGGCTGTCTGATTCCTGCATCTGCTTGAATCATCTCGAGTATGATGGAGGTTCAGGAACACTCGATGTGACACTTGGGGATCCTTGTAGATTTAATGAAGCTTTTTCTTTTGTGTGTTTCAGACATATGCAGTCCAGAGTCACTATGGCATTCCACATTCAGAGGTAAGAAATATCAGCATTAGAAAAAACCAGCAATTCCCAAACCTATGATGTGTGGACCTCCTCTGAAATCCGAACATCCAATCAAACCCACCAAAACTCTTATCACAGTTACGATTGACACTCAAGACTCAGTTGAAGAATTTCTCTGGCTTTATTACATTGAACTACTTCAGATAAATGAAGCATAAGTTCACTGTATCATACTTTGTAAAACTCTTGTGAGAACAATATTTTTTTTAAGTGCACACCAAATGTGTTTTGTTTTTTGGCATATTGACCTCAGGAGGCCTGTTGGCTTTGGACTGTAAAGAACAAAGGTCAAAGTTAAAGGAGCGCCCTTTGTAAAAAAAAAAAAAAAAAAAAAAAAAAAAAAACCTTCTTTCTGAATTGGTTGATTGTCACCAATTGGTATGAATGTGTTTGGCCTGGTGAAGCCTACTGATTTTGGGGTCAAAAGGTCAGAGGTCAAACTCACTGATTTGTACATTGTAAAAGCCTTCTGCAGAAAAGCATCACTTGTCAATGATAAGTTTATCAACATTTTGACCCCGGGGCGCCGTGGGTTAGTGCAGATTATGCACTTATTTTATTATTTGTATAAATTCAGTTCCATTTATTTATTCAGCGTCACATCACCACATAAGTTGCCCAAAGGTGCTTCACAGAAGTAAGGTCTAACCTTACCCACCTCATGAGCAAGCACACTGGCCACAGTGATCAGGGAAAACTACCTCAGGCATTATGTTAGGAAGCAGATCAGACTCAGTGGGGTGACCATCTGCTTTGGCCATACTACCAATAACGAAGTAACAAATAAAATAAAGCACACCAAAGAGCTGTCACACATGCAAAAATACAAATGCTGCATTTCACCAACTGCACACATATGGTTTGTTGGTCATAACAAGACATCCAAATAATGAAAACCATAATATCAGTGAATAGACTGCAATTATTATGATCTGATTATATTTTTAACATGGTCTTAAATATTGTTGGGGTAATTTAAACATTATTACAAAATTTAAAATCAAGGATGTTCTTATTTATATGTTGATTGATTTTTAATGACATCTGAATGCCCCTATGCACTACCTTCACAGCCCACCAGGGGGCACGGCGCACACTTTGGGAAGCTCTCAAAAATACGTTTTGTCCCACACAGCTCACATGCCACTCTTGACTTTGTGGTGGTGCACGGGTGCAGACGGCACAAATGTTGATTTGCACTTCCCAAATTGCAGAAAAGTAATGAAATATCACGCATCATAATCAAAACACCGATCAAATCAACAACAGTACATCGTTACGGCGGGTTCTTCACAGAAAGTGCAAAGGAGCAACATATTACATGTGAGGAACATGCCACTGAATATTTATGTTGTTTGTAATCGGACGATGTATTTCTGTGATTTCTTCTCTCAGCTCGCGAAGCTCCACCAATTGTCGATGCAGCAACAGGGCCTCGCCACCATCAGCCAATCAGCTGCACCTGTTCTCTCGGGTATGCTCACACACACACAGTCCCATTCACATGCTTCCACCAACGTATGTGTGCACGAGGGTGCAGCAGTCGCTTTGTTATTCTATGCACATGTGACTTTGAAGTCACTTTCTGTTCACATCTCTTCACAATAATGCCGGCGTCTTGAAAAAGGAAAGTCGTTACCTTGAGTTGCATCATTCATCAAATCAAAAGCAGACGATCTGTTTGTGAAAATGCATTAATTCTCTCAGACGAATATTTGCTGTGGTAATTTCCTGAGTTCTTAAGTGCTTCAGCTCTTCATATTCAGGGTGTCAGCAAATCCTCCAACTATCTTCAAAACCATTAAACTCTTTTAAATAAGTCCTTAAATTGTAGGAAAATGTCAAAAATCTATCCTTTAATGGTTTCAAAAATGACAAAGATGTATTTGTTTTATTACGTTTCAGCTTGAAATGTCAGATAAAACTGTAGATTGTTTTTAATGTATGATCAGCACCATCACAGGCGTACACGCTTGCAATTGCCACGGCCTCTCTGTAATGACATTTGTATATTAGCAAGCTATCTTAAGAACACCTAATCTGATTTTGATCAAACTTGGCGTCTCCATTTGGCCTATGAATGGGAAGAAGTAATTTAATTATGTCCACCAAGGATTGAATTAAACCATCAGCCTTTATTTATGTATTTGTCTGTCTGATAGCAGGATTACATCAAAAGTACTACACAGATTTGTATGACATTTGCACCACAGATAGATATTAGGTCATAGAAGACTCCATTAAATTTTGAAGCGAAATCATTTCTTAAATTTTCACCATTTTTGAGGATCATCTCAGATCTGCTTGATGGATCTTGACAAAATTTAAATCACGTGTGTCTATTGTACAAAGGAAGATCCTGTTAGTGTTGGATGTTGGGAGTGATTTGGTTCTGCAGTAGAAACATATGACATCACCACGTCAAACCAAGATCAGGAAGACACTATTTCATTTCAGCTTCTGAATTAAATATCAGATTGCAACATCTTGATCAGTCGGACCATTCTGGATCATTATGCAATTATTGCATTGTGTTGTGGAATCTGGATCCAGGTAAAGTCTGGGTCACAATGGGAATCACATATGTTATTTTGAGTCTTCGTCCACCCTTGGTGGACATCAGAAATCTCCAGTTGCTCTTAATTTGGTTGTGATCGATCAGCGATCAACACCAGAAGTCAAGTCAAAATGTATGGCCCCATTCCATTATAAAGGAAAATGGAAAGAAGTTCAGATATGTGGCAGAGTGGCTTAGTGGTTAGCACTGCTGCCTCACAGCAAGAAGGTCATAGGATCACTTCTCCTCTGGTCCATTCAGTGTATGTTCAGATATTCCATTGTTAGTTAGCTTGATTGTTTAAAAGTCCATGTAACACAGGGGTGGGCATCGAGGGCCGAGACACTGCAGGTTTTCCATGCAACCATTCACCTCAGCAGGTGGGTTGCTGATGAGCTTCTCCTCTGAACATAAACACCTGGTTGTCAATGAAATCACCTGCTGAGACACCTGATCATTAATGAAATCACCTGCTGAGACACCTGATCATTAATGAAATCACCTGCTGAGGTGACTGGTTGCACGGAAAACCTGTCTCAGCCCTTTATGGCACACGATTGCCCACCCCTGATGTAACATCTAATCTACACATCTGACATTTTGAAATGTGGGTGTGGCCTCATCGTGCTTCCATACAGGTTTGTTTGTTTTTTTTAGTGTAGCAGACTTTTTTGAAGTCGTTCATTTCGCGTTTTTGTTAGCCGTTCTCAGCATGACTCAGCGACAGTTTTGTTAAAGTTGCTCCACTGTGCAACTAATTTTGTCAGACAGTTGAGACCATTTAAGTTCCATTAAATTTATTAACACAGATTCAAATCACAAGACAAGTTACGTCAAAGTGCTAATCCCGAGTCTAGACTCCAGCCCTTAACTCAGCCCATGAGCAAGTGACAGTGATTAAGAAAACCTTCCTGGTTTTATAAACATCAAAATGATGATGTTATGACTAAATGTATTTTGTGATCAGTAACTTTTCTGCACAGATGCACATTATACGTACCATGTCTCTGACAGGCTGCTTCAAATTTCGCAAGTCTGTTCTCAGCAGTTTTTAAAAAAAAAGGGGAAATAAAAAGAGGTATCATTAAAAACACGCCAGAGAGCAAATTATCATCTGAGGATATGGGTGGCTGATTATTCCATTATTTCGCTGGTTTAAAGTCATCAGTCACGGATGCACCTTCTAACCTGCACAGGTTCACACACTCGATTAGAGGCACAATCACAAACAATACAAGGAAGATCAAACGAAAGAAGTCTGAGATGAATCTTACACAAGTTCACACAAGCACTATGGAAATAGTTTGGAAAGTAGGTTTGTTTATTTATTTTTTATAAAACATTTTGCCTTCATGACTGTGTTGTTCTGAATATAAGACTCTGATTATAAGACCACACCCTTTTTCAAGGTATGTTTTTTGGAATATTGGAAAACATAATCTTTTTATGAAGAAAAACATTTTATTTGTAAATAATTCTGACAAAAAACACATTTTAAGGGCAGCTCCTCATTTCTTGTTTTTAACCATATACCAATTTACCTGCCAGTCTCTTGGATTGGCCATTTTTTTGGAACACGGTAAGCCCTGACTATTCACATTTTTAAGACTCTTTTTGGGCTCCCATTGTAGACTGTCACAGTGTATTTCTTGGCAGCTTGAAAGTTGCTTGATGGCTGTGTTGCATTTATCACGGTGAGATGAAAGTTTGCCTGATGCTGTGGAGTACTTCATCACAGCATTTTTATTCAGAAAAGTGCTGCGAGTGAGTTTTGTTTCTGTGACACCAGTAAACACAAGCTGGTGTTATTTACGTAGTACCCCTTAGTACTGCTGTGATACCAGGGGCTGTTCACGTGTTTCTCCATGTGGAAATGGAGTTGTGTTAAGGAAGGCATCTAGTGTGAAAACTTTACAAAAGTTTCATGCAGACTTCTACCATATCTACCAGTTTTCTTGAAGAAAAAGATTCCTCCAAGACCACTGTGCAAAAACAAACAAGGAGCAAAATGTATTTTGCATTATAAAGGCTGCATAGAAAACAGATATGAATAGTGAGATCAACACAAATGGAAAAATGGAAAATGCTTCATCTCAGAGAGCTTTGATGGTATGATTGTCTCTTGTGCTTTGACACTTCATATACAGATCCATTTCTTCACCAGAAAACCTTGCACTTGAGTCCGTCATCATAGCACTGAACAACATTCCAGCACACATGCTCTTAAATTAAATAATAGGAATCTGAATGGCTCCATTCATGTTGTAACAAAAACAATGATTACTTAAGAACCTAAATACAAAATTTTTTGCACTCGGCATCCGCCTTGAAATAACTTGAATATTTTTGTGATCTTTCTGTACATTTGGTAATTACAAGATACTTTTTTAAAGCAGGTTATTAGTAAATATTGTCTCACAGAATAATTTGTCTCTCTTTTTTCCAGGAGTTGAAGCCAGTTCCCAAACTACATCTCAGGAGCTCCTCATTCCAAACGATGTAAGCACATGGTGGTGGTGTGTGTGTGTGTGTGTGTGTGTGTGTGTGTGTGTGTGTGTGTGTGTGTGTGTGTGTGTGTGTGTGTGTGTGTGTGTGTGTGGTGGGGCGGGGTCCGACCCAGTCACACCCATGTGCTTCTAGGTTACACCACACTCATGTTGCACTTAGATAATTTTCACAGACAGCTGGAATGTGGTCAGCTGCTCTCTACTATTGTGCTGAGAGCGTGAATAGCCGCGCCTTTTCTAAGTGTCCAGCGAGTTCTGAGATGATGATGTAGGATTTGTAATGCAATTGAAAGGTAGCGCACAATGTTTTCTGGGTGTGCAAAGGCACATTTTCAGACGGACAGTGATGCAGCCAACTGTTCAATGTTGTGCTCAAGGGCGCATGGCCTTTGATGGGTGTGATGGTCCCTGCAGAGGTCAAAGCAGTGACCTGTTGTTGACAAGGCAGACATTCTGAGCACTCGGCCGCCACGTCAGCCATCTTCATTTCCTTCCATTTATCCATTGCAGAATGTCATTCCCTGTGTTCAGATGTCTACAGCCAGTGGTCAAAATGAAATCCTTAAAAAGGAAGCAACACCGTGTGAAAAAGAGCAAGATCCAAATGTTATCGACCTTCAGTGCCAAAACAAACACATTTATTCCTGTGCAGTCCTTACAGACCTTACAGCTGGTGTGGCTGCTGTTCAAACATCTTCAGAGAAGGAAAACAAACACATTCTTCTTAATTACAGGCTGAAAAATAAGCTGTAGACTTTTTTCGTCCTCTCCAAATATATTTATCAAGTCATGTCAGGTGTATCTGTGGCTCTTTTACCTTTTTTATGTAATTAATATGGCTGTAAAGAATGTATTTATTTCATTTATTTATTTCAGAAAATTTGAATTGTATTTCTCCAACATGGTTGCTACCTCAATTCAAAATTCATCTGACTCAAGAATTTAGTTCGACCAAATTCATGTATACCAGATCCAGTCTGGGAGCATTAGCACGTCACTGCATCCATCACACAACCACCCAGGCAATCAAACCCCCGGAAAGCAAACATCTGTCGGTGGGGTCCTGAACAGTCACACACCTGCGTACTGGATCACGCCCAGAGAAATGCACCACACAGCCAAAATGTCGTAGCCGATGCTCCTCATCGGAGCCACAAAACAGATATCATTAACTTGACACAAAGTCATTCCAGCAGCGCTCAAGGATACTCCCAAGAGACCTAGTACCAAAAACACTTAGTCCTCACCTTCAGTCACGAGTTAGCATCCAAGTGTCACAACAATACCATAAGATATGAACCTCCAGGAAGACTTGGACCTTCAGATCAGGTCAGGTCTGGGAGTATACGAGGGCTGTCAATAAAGTATAGGTCCTTTTTATTTTTTTCAAAAACTATATGGATTTCATTCATATGTTTTTATGTCAGACATGCTTGAACCCTCTTGCGCATGCGTGAGTTTTTCCACGCCTGTCGGTGACATCATTCGCCTGTGAGCACTCCTTGTGGGAGGAGTCGTCCAGCCCCTCGTCGGAATTCCTTTGTCTGAGAAGTTGCTGAGAGACTGGCGCTTTGTTTGATCAAAATTTTTTCTAAACCTGTGAGACACATCGAAGTGGACACGGTTCGAAAAATTAAGCTGGTTTTCGGTGAAAATTTTAACGGCTGATGAGAGATTTTGAGGTGATACTGTTGCTTTAAGGACTTCCCACGGAGTGGGACGTCGTGCAGCGCTCTCAGGCGCCGTCGTCAGTCTGTTTCAAGCTGAAAACCTCCACATTTCAGGCTCTATTGATCCAGGACGTCGTGAGAGAACAGAGAAGTTTCAGAAGAAGTCGGTTTCAGCATTTTATCCGGATATTCCACTGTTAAAGGAGATTTTTTTAATGAAGATGTGCGGACGGGTCCGCGCGTCGGGACGCAGCCGGCGCGGTGTGGCGGCACAGGAAAAACACCTCCGTGTTGATAACCATTTGTAAAATCCAGGCGGCTTTTGATGGCTTTCAGTGGAGTGAGTATATGAGAAATTGTTTAACAGCTGGACATGTTCCAACTTGTCCTTAAGGCTTCCAACGGAGGTGTTTTTCCTGTGGCGGAGCGTCGCAGTGGAATATCCAGATAAAATGCTGAAACCGACTTCTTCTGAAACTTCTGTGTTCTCTCACGACGTCCTGGATCAATAGAGCCTGAAATGTGGAGGTTTTCAGCTTGAAACAGGCTGACGACGGCGCCTGAGAGCGCTGCGCGACGTCTCACACCGTGGGAAGTCCTTAAAGCGAAAGTATCACCTCAAAATCTCTCATCAGCCGTTAAAATTTTCACCGAAAACCAGCTTAATTTTTCGAACCGTGTCCACTTCGATGTGTCTCACAGGTTTAGAAAACATTTTGATCAAACAAAGCGCCAGTCTCTCAGCAACTTCTCAGACAAAGGAATTCTGACGAGGGGCTGGACGACTCCTCCCACAAGGAGTGCTCACAGGCGAATGACGTCACCGACAGGCGTGGAAAAACGCATGCATGCGCACGAGGGTTCAAGCATGTCTGACGTAAAAACATATGAATGAAATCCATATAGTTTTTGAAAACCTATACTTTATTGACAGGCCTCGTATGCTGGAGCCACATCCACCACCCCACGGTACCACCTTGGGTCATGGATGGACAACCACCTTGGCAGACAACCAGTCCGTCCCCACCTCTTGGACTTTCTTCCTTCTGCAAAGGTACCAGAGTGGCCAAACATGTCCAGCAACCTCATGAACCCACAAACTCCTCACAGGGACCTCTTGATCTCAGAGGCGTACTGAAGCATATTTGGATGTGCAGTGATTCAAAACCACCTCATGACACATGAAAGTGTTCTGATAATATTTAAATCTCTCTCGTCTAATAAAGAGAAGCTTTGGAAACTTTTTGTGCTGTTAGCTTCCTCATATTTTGGCTATATACTTTCACAGTGCAGTTTCATTCTTAAACATATTCAAGAAGTGAAATACCTTCTTTGCACGACGTTCCTTGAATGTGGCTCACGGGGCCAAACTCCTCACTGCAATTGGCACTACACTGTCCGTGTTTACGCGTGCCTCGGCCGTGCCCTCTGACTAATAGCCGATGGGTAAAATGATGTCAGTAACACTGCTCGTTTTGAGACCATACTTTCTAAAAATGTTCAACCTGGCTGGTGGTATGTAGGCCAAGCTAACTGCTAGCCATGGCTCTATTTTACAACTTGAGCAAGCACCCAATTTCTTGCTGGGATGATGAATTATGTAGTTTGTTCACCTGAACACACCCAAAACTCAATAAAAAGCATCAGAGGGCTGCTGCATACCCTGTGCCCTCTACACACCACAATATAAATGTACAAGTAAATATAGTGGCACTGTAATGGTGTTTTCAACGATGTATAACATGACTACTGTGTGACAGAAAACTAATACCCTGCTTCGCCAGTGCACAGGGTAAAAAGAGACTTATAGCCATCAAGTATGCGTCAATGGATGACGTGACCTCCAACCTCAACCCGTGAGGTACAACCTCATCGGGTTGGGGTCAGTGCAGCCCTTCATGCTGTCGCCTTCAGTAAGCCGTATTTGCAGGTCTAACCAGATGGCGGGATGTAGCAAACCACCAGCGTTTGCTACTTTTACTCATGTTGACATTGAAAATATTACTGCTTCATTTTCCAGACAGCTGGCAGCAGAAACAAACCAAACATGTTTGACAGCAAGTTGAAGATCATGACAGTTTAATGAAAAACAAGAACAGGGGGTGTAGCTGCAGCTCGGTGACAAGATGTACATGATGCTGGGTAGAACAAATTCAGGAGGCCATCGACGGTGCCGTCAGCGAGTGTGTTTGTCTGGTTTTCGCCTCTCTGTCTCACTTGACTCTGTCACTCCATCTTCTCTACTTTGTCTCCCTCCATCCATCCATCCATCCATCCATCAGAGACGGATAGTGATTCAGTCTGTCACAGACCGGTCGCTCTTTCCGAGAGTCAAAACACAGCAAGTTAAACACGGCGGCCGGCTGCCAGTCTGACAGCAGCGCGTCGAGAGGACAAACACGCCCACACCAGTGCTCTTCTTGTGACGTCACCCTCACTTAGACAAGCATGGGTGCATTCATTGAGGAGTGTGCAGGTCATTTGCATGTAACAAGGTAGCTCAGTGGATTAGACTTTTGCCTCACAGGAAGAAGGTCTAGGATTCGATTCCACCGGTTCCTCCCTCTGTGGAGTTTGCATGTTCTCCCCATGTCTGCGTGGGTTTCTACAGGGTACTCCGTTTCCTCCAGTCATCAAAAACATGCTAATTGGGGTCTGATCGCTGCACTGCCCTTTGTATCTCTATGAGAGGGCGACCCCTCCTGGGTGCCGTCATGTTACCCCGCTGTATTCATACAGTAGCTCAGAAGGACATAATTATTCTGTCTTTCATATTTTGTAGCACAGCCAGAAGACTGAAGAAAAAAATAAGAGGAATCAGCTGTTGCTCCCCTAAAATGCTCTCTGTTGGTTGCCCGTGCTGACGAACAAGTTAGAAAACCCTCGTATTTGTGGGATGGAGGATCAGACATATAGCTTATTAGAAAAGAAGGTCAGCGAGCATGAATCCAAGATGAAAACATGAAGGGAAATCAAATTGTGGATAATGAGGTTATAACGCAATCTGCAACCTCACCACTAGATGACACTAACTCCTACACACTGTAGCTTTAAACAGCAAGAACAAAAGAGCATCAGTTTTAAACTTTCGTTGAAAGAAACTGCACAGTTTGTGAACAGTGGCATGAGGGATGGATCTATCCAGCCAAAAAGAAAAAAGTGAAAAGAGAAAAGATGTGAAGAAAAATTTATGAAATAAAAAAGAACAGAAAGAAAAAGGTTTTAAAAAGAAAAAGAAAAAATAAAATGAAAATTAAGTTTGAAGAGTTTGATGTTTGCCACAGTTTCTTATCTTCCACTGACAAAAAGCCGAACATGTCTCACTGTGTTCAACAATATGAAATAATGTTTACACTCTTTAATCTGTCCATAGACATAGGATAAACGTCTATGATCTGCATGATATTATTATAGATTAAAGTGTTTTTGGAGATTCCTGGCCAATCATTCAAAACATGGTTTGCAACAACAAATTTATATTTTACTTTGCAAATTTTTTTTACCTCCTTCAACAAAGTTGGAGGTTTTCACACTGTTTATCGTTTTGTGAATAGCCTGTAACCCACAATTTTTCATATATGCTAATGAAATTATTACAGAGGATTCATATCCTGATAGGCAATAACTGATTCAGTTTTTGAGGTCATAGATCAGAGGCTAAAGTCAAGAAAAATTGGGGAAAATATGAAAAATCCCTTTCCTTTAACATTGAACAAATATTCTAAAATGTAAAACTCTGTCAGAAAAGCTCAAATTTCTTTTTCTATTTGAGAGTGTTATGCAGAATGGTGTCCTTGATCAACTGACAAAGTTTGAGATCCAGATCTGATCCAAATTGCAGATTTTGTGGCCATTTAAATTTAACATTGAAAACCCCACTGAATGTATATTTTAGATTATATCTAAAATCAAACATGCCTCAATCACTCTCATATTTAAAAGTGAGGTGCAGACTGGCACTCAGTATTACCTGACAAAGTTTGATCTGGATCTGATCAGGATTGTGGATTTTGTGGACATTGGAATTTAATATTGAAAAGCCCATTTGGTGTACATGTTGCATTATATCTCAATCAAAAATGGCTCAGTCACTCTCATTTTTTCTGTTATGGATTTACCTACACCACCAAAATTGGATGGAGGTTCCAATTTTATGCCTATTTGTCTTCCAGTTATCAGTCGGAAACCAAGTGCCAAAAAGCAATGACAAATTGTGCATAGTAGAGATAACCAACGTTCCATGAAAATTGTCTGAAAAAGAATTCGGAAACTGAAAAAAAAAAATTCGGAAACTGAAAAAAAAAACCTGACAACACCACACAAAACGTTGATTCAAGTGCATGAACTAAATACATACTCCTGACATTTGATCACATCTAATTTAGACAAAGAGATTGAGATTGAGACAGACAAAGAGATCAGTGAGAATATTCGGCTGTCATAAATGAGCAGATGTTGCTGTTAAACAGACCACCTCACCAAAACTTCCTGGATCCACCTCTGGGTTCTAAAAGAACAAAGCTATTATTGCGTTGATGTCCACTCCTGTATGTTAACGTGTTCTTCATAAAGACAGCAAACCCAAAAATACTCCAAATCCCAGCAGTTCTGTTGAATTTGTGTTGAATCTGATCTCTTTCTCATCAGTTTGCTGTTGAACTCTGGCGAAAGTGCTGCGTTTGTGTTCGGTTCATGTTTCTTTGAGTGGCACCGTTTGTATGACCAGCATCCAACACAAAGACGGTCCAGAGGATGAGGTCGTGTTTTCTCTGTGCCAGCAGCATCTCTGCAGACCGTCCATCCGCGTCTGCACTTTTAAATCAGTCACATAGTCCTACAGACTCAGCAGACGACCCCGTGCACGCACATCTGGTCTCAGAACAGCAGACACAATCGTGTCAAACAGAGCGAGGCTAAACACCTTTAGCGTGTACACGGCTGATATGGTTGTGTGTTTTGTGCGTTCGCCGTGCGTAACGGCTTGATGAGCTCCCGCTCTCTTTCTCTCACTCTTTCCCTTCAATAAACCTTTCTAAATTAACAGGGGCAGCAGGGAGTCGACCAAAAATAGCCGTTGGTCCATCCTCTTCCCCCCCCAATGACTTCAGCTGCAAGCTGACTTAATCCAGCAGCACATTCATAACGCGCTGAGTGTAATCCTGCACAAACCTCAGCTCTCCAAAGCAAAAAACTAAAGCTTTTCTCCCCAGCTGAGTGTTATAACCAAGCTTTAGCCACGTTTAGGGTCTAATGTCGCAAACGATACCGAGGATGGACATCATGCTGCGTATCTTTCTTCATCTCCTCTCTCCAGCTGTGGATCTTTGAGATCCACCCAATGTTTTGCGGACGTAGTGGAAACGAGGCTGAGCGTGACGAGCTTTTACTGTCCTACAAGTACCAGCAACAAATGCCGTCCCTGCTAAGAGATGCAGGTGGTATATCTGAGGTCAACAATCATCAATATCCAGTCTTCTTTTATCGTTTCATCTTTTCCCATGTATCCACACTCCTGCTCCTCCTCCCCACTCAGCCCCTTTTCTATGAGTATTTCCCCGACTTGATCAACCACCTCCACTCATTTCTTTCCCTCTTTGTCTTTCCTTGTACTTCCTTTGTCATCACTCTTTTAGCAGCACGTTCATATGACTGAATAGACGTCTCATTTATGATGCATCAAACTTCCTTCACTGCCCGTGTCTGAGACCCACCATTCCTGACCTTACCAAGGTAGCAGTTGATCATGTGCCACTGCCATACATCGCCACAACAACCGCAGAAGTGCAAAATGTTCTGGAAAGCAACCGCCTAGATGGATAACTGGTCCATCGCCACTTTTCAAAAGTCCTGATGTATCTCCTGGAGCCAGGTGGAATGTGGGCATCACCTTGGTCTGCAACAATTGCTGAGATGGTCAACACTGATGCACCTACATGGTGGATCCCGCCCAGAGAAGAGTGTCACGTGGCCAAATAGTTCATGGACCAAGCAGGTTGTTGGTACCACTTAAGGGGACTAAATGACACTTACAATCCAGCCACAGTAAACAACAACCTGCACAAATGTAAGATGGCCACACTGTGGTGGCAGCTATAGCCAGGTGGGGGTCAATAAAGGATTACACATGGGTGAACATTTAAAAATGTTCCAGTCATATTCAAATGTATACCACATTATTTGTTTGACCAAAAAAAATTCTGAAAAGCTGTAGTTTGTACCATCTATGACTGGTGACAAAGATCAGCTTCAGTTTGTACAAGGGTCAAAGGTTGCTCCAGTTTTGGTTATAAAAAAGTGATGCAAATTGTTGGTTGAGCTAACAGGGTTCAAAAAAGGAACCATCTGTTCTTAGTTATCACATTACAGAGCAACATATATCACAGAATCCAAAGGATGTCAACCTTGTTTGACCATTACTTTGGAGACCAAGCATTTAACATGTGTGCCCCGTGGCCGCTATGGTAGCCATGAAGGCCCAACCCTGAAGACGAGATGGATAACAGCAAACTGGTGAAACAAGAAGTCCTCAACAGTGGATCAGGTGGAGGAGGTGATGGGTCGTAACCCAACAGCTGTGAAGATGGATGAAGGCTGCAGCAGGTCCTCAGATCGCCTGGGATTTCCCAGTCATTGGATCAGACTAAGGATCTGTTAGGACCCTGTGTTTGTCACCATGCAACAACATTCCCACTTTAAACAAACCCACCCACAGGCATCTCTGGATCTGCAACTGGATCTTGAATTCCCCCATCCTATCCAGGAATCAACCAAATGGTAAATGGACTGCATTTATATAGTGCTTTTCTATCGGCATCAGACGCTCAAAGCGCTTTACAATAATGCCTCACATTCACTCCGATGTCAGGGTGAATTAAATAATAGAAATAATCTTCTTTGCCACTGATGGATTGCCACGACGATACTTCCATTTATTTATCCTGTTAACTCAACAAACATTTTGCATTATGGTTCACCAAAATTGGAGCAACGTTAACTTTTGACCCCTGTGCAAACTAAAATTTATCTTTGTCACCATTTTACTGTTTTTACCCCATAACTCCAGAACATTCAGTCATAGACAGTTTGAACTATATTTCTGGAATTTCTTTGGACCAATAATGTGGTATAATTTCTACAGGATTGGGGCATTTTTGAATGTTAACCTCTGTGTAATCCCTCATTGACACCTATCTTGCTATAGCTACCTCACTGGGATGGCCAGTATACATTTTTATGTTGGCCATGGTACACTTCAGTCCCCTAAAATTGTAGTGATCAGGTCAAAGTTGGCTTCGGACTCATGGAGTAAAAAATGTCATCGCTGATGTTCCCTCTCCTGCACAGGTCACTTCTGTCGATCAACCTTATGACTCCATAAGCTCTTCACAGGCGTCTCTCAACCTACAAAGCTGATAACTCACAGAGATGAATGTTACTGATTTTATGTCTTCCAAAGCCCTTCTTCATATTTTTGGCTTCCTGTGTAGCTCCTCCCTTCTGGTGTTGCACAGCCCATTATCACCTGCAACCAACGTGACCCTCAATCTCAAAAGTCACCACATCCATACACAGAGCAACAAGAACTTAAAAATGATCCACTTGATCTGGAAACTGCACCGTTGCTCTGAAACTGCTTTGAACTTGGCTCCTTGCTGCCTCAAAGTTGTCCTGAATCATCCTTAGATACTTCTTTGGTGTTCCTTTCTCCCTTTGGCATGTTTTGCCATATCTTTAAGCCACGTCTGGAACCTGTTTTGAAAAACTGAAACCAGTTCTTCATGCACAGTGCACATCTTCAAAGGCATCAACCCAAAAGATGTCCTTCACAAACCCCAAATAGAAAGTGTCCTTCAGCTTTATGTCAGAATTCAATTCAGTTCAGCCCTTATTGTCATTGTATGCTGGATCCAAGGAAATGGCAGAAAAGTTCATACTAAGCATTTATGTTCAAATCTGTGCTGTTTTTTCCATAAAAAGTGTTGTTTGCTTAAATGTTAAATGCATGGTTGAACTCACCTGCAACAAAACACCAGAGCACGTTTATAATGACGAGCATATTTAAAACATAAGGTCTGTCACCACATAGTTAACTACAGGGATATTGTAGTGGGCTAATTGTGTCATCACATGTTTGATTATAGTTTAAATAAAGTCAGTGTGATGATGTGTTTGCTGGTTACGGTTGGTGGAAGGCGGCTGATTGACGCGGGTTGTTTACGAGGTCAAACTGCGGCTAAAGGTGGATTTCACACAAATGGTCGTGACCTGGTTGTTGTCAGCTGGCACTTTGTCTTCTCTCTGCTGGTGTCATTATAGCTGCCCCGGCACACACACACACACACACTCACTCGTGAATTATCATGGTCTCTTCCACAAATAGCCCCTATAGCACATTGGTGCATGTTGGTCAAACGACTTTTAGGGAAAGGAATGTTTGTGCTGCCGAATGAGAATGCTGCATTCAAGGACAGCAAATGTTAGACGCAAAAACAAGATGAGGAAATTGTTCTCTGGCTATACAATCGACTCGACCTGACAATATCCCCCTCTGCTGGTCTTCTGGCATCCAGGGCACCATTAAAACAAATGTCATGACTGAGTGTTTTTAACTGTTTTCTTGTGTCTGCTGAAGATTGTATAATTGCAAAATTGTAAGATTTTTGACTTCAAAATTTGGGATAGTTTTTGGAGCTGCCTTAAGTTCAAATGGACCCAAATACCAGCTCTCCAAAAGATTTTCTCAAATTGCTTCCATTACCTTTGGAGATACAGTGCATCAAACAAATGGGCATGATCACACAACCTTCATCATCCTCCTCCTCTGGAGGTATCATGGTTCCTTATCCTTCCATTACTAGAGGAGGGTGACCATGGAATCGGAAGCTGGCGAGTCCTCAAAGAACACGTGCAAGGAACAAATGTCATAAAAAGTTACTGTGCTGTGATGAGGTGTGTGTCCTTCAGCAAGATTTCTGTATAACACAGTGCTGAAAAATTATAAAACAGATTTTTTTTTTTTTTAACTGTCCAGGGTTGAAATATAAACTGAATATTTGAATATAATGTCTAGTTAAAAGGGTGGCATGGTGTGAGATACAGTATTCTTCCAATTTTCATGAAACTTGGTGGAAAAGGGGGCATGGCTTTGGCTTGCCTTTTAATTTAATTATCGTACTATTTGTTGTAACTCTATGAAGGCAGTTAAATTTTGCTCAGTATTTCTGTCCAGTAAATATGTTTATCCCAATCTCAGTTAAATAAATCATATTGTCCAGATGTTCTTTGTTTGATTGGGTCTACCAATATTTATTGGATGGAAATCATGCACATAATTTAATTGAGTTGATCCAGAGAGTAATTTTTAAGCAGTTTCTACCAAAATACCTAAAAATTTTTCCTTTTCACTACTTGATGAAGGAATCACTGACTTTATTCCAGATGGCAAGAAACTTTTTTAACATTTTGGGAACACAAGTTTGCTTCGATTCGAGACATTCTCAACCAATACACTCACTCACACTCACCAGGTCATGGGGGGCAACAGCTCCAGCAGGGGACACCAAACCTCCCCTTCCCAATACAATACAATACAACCAATACAATCAAGACTAAAACATGATAAAAAAAAACACTTTCACCTCCCAGCATGAAGAAGAACATAAAGATTCTCTTTGTACATGTGGACTTCTGTCAGGGAGGGTATACGGCATCAAAATTTTTGTCAAATCAACGTGTGGAGGATCTATACCAGATCTGTTGTGGTGAGACTGAACAAATGAGAGAAGGGGAAAAATTTTATTTCAGGAACACAACACTTGGATTGACTTTTGTGATGTTGGGAAATTTGGAGTTATTGTATACAAATGGAATTTTTGCACGCACGCACGCACAAACGCACACAAACACACACACACACACACACACACAAAACAACTTAAAACCTGAAAACTGAGTTTTAGAAATAAGATAAGACTTTATTGATCTCCCAGTGGAGAAATTCACGTTACGTCAGCTCTTAAAAAACACACAAGATGGGTGTGAGTAGAGGAAAATGTGCATCAAACAGCGTGTGCAAGGATAAGCAATAATAATAATACTTGTAGCAATACAATAAAATAAGAAAATTAGGTAGAAATAGAATATGTATATATAATATGTATATATATATTTATAGACACATTGCAAAGAGAGAGCGCACACACGAGAGATGCATTTAGTTTCTTTGTGTACAAACAGAGAGCAATGACTGTTGCCACGGCTAAACAAGGGCTGATGGGTGAACCAAGCCGTCGTGGTTATACTTGGGGAAGCCTTCTGCAAATATTCCTATCTTAGTATTTTGGTGAGAAATACAGTAGTTTTTACAAAACAAAGTGAATTCGATGTCCAGGATGTTGGATTCACCCTCAGGTTTTTAAGGATTTTAATCATACTTGACCCAGCTAATGCCATTAAATAGAGTCATCCCAAAACATCTGTGCAGCTGCTCGACTTACATTTCTAACTTTTCTGGACATTTTCACTGTGCAGACATTTAATCAAACTTGATCCCAGTTGTTAAATTTCCTCCCTGTTATTATTTATTATCATTTCTGCTTCGTTTTTATCTGACTTGCACAGAAATTAAAGCGAAAACACATTAGACGCAGAGTTGACACCCAGAAGACATGTTACAGCCTCATGAAACCCTGACAACCCTTGTTTACTTTTTCATGACAGGTAATGAGACACATTTATGGCCTGAAACCACCCGGTAACGATCTATTGTTACTGTGACAGGACCCCCGCTAGGACAAGTATAGCGCCAACACAGTCAAAGCTCCTGACACGCAGATGAGTCAGAGTCCACCACCTGTTGCCGTTCCATATTCTGACACCGACATGCAGAGATAACAAGAAGAATGGGTGGACTGAGAAACAATGCCAGCCTTTGGACTGGTTCCAGAAGTGGCAGACATAGAGCAGATTATGTTTTTCAGCCATGATTTACATTACAAAGTCTAATATAATGTAATATTTTAAATTCTGTATTTTTTTTTGTTTTTTTTTTGCTGCTCAAACTTTTGGCATCGCAGTACAATTACAGTAGCAGGCAAAAGTTTGGACACAATGAATGGGAAAGTGTTGTCCAAACTTTGGGTTGGTCGTGTGTATGCATGCTTGCCAGTTGAATATTTGCAATGCAAAATGAACGTTCACATTTTGATCTGTGGAAGTGGATCAGAATGTATGATTCACTGTTAAATGCCACAAATGAGTCAAAAATCGGAACCTTAGATTAAGCTGGGGACGCGTCAAACTCTTCGTTAATTTTTGTTTCAGACCATGAACATAAAATGAGTTGATCATGTGTCAAATTCATGTTGGTGAAGCTCTGTGGTCATTTTTCGCGAGCTTTGCTGAATTTACTGAACTGTATTCAAAGATGTCACGATTTTAATACCTGTGACAGTTGTGGGAGTGAATGCACAGCTAAAGCCCCTCATTAATGCTTAAAGTTAAATACAAGTAGAGACGAAGCATTCTATCCACGCTGTGCATTCGTTTCTTTATATTTGTGTCTGTTTTCTGAAAGATTATATATGGATCAAATGGAGCTGCACCACTGGGGGCAGTGTAGCCAACGTTAGGAAAGACACACCCCTATTCAAAGAAATTTAACAATGGCAGAAAATTCTGACTTTTTTCTCTAGTTTCTCTATCAATTTCAATCAATCAATTTTATTTATATAGCGCCAAATCACAACAAACAGTTGCCCCAAGGTGCTTTATATTGTAAGGCAAGGCCATACAATAATTACGTAAAAAACCCAACAGTCAAAATGACCCCCTGTGAGCAAGCACTTGGCGACAGTGGAAAGGAAAAACTCCCTTTTAACAGGAAGAAACCTCCAGCAGAACCAGGTTCAGGGAGGGGCAGTCTTCTGCTGGGACTGGTTGGGGCTGAGGGAGAGAACCAGGAAAAAGACATGCTGTGGAGGGGACCAGAGATCAATCACTAATGATTAAATGCAGAGTGGTGCATACAGAGCAAAAGGAGAAAGAAACACTCAGTGCATCATGGGAACCCCCCAGCAGTCTAAGTCTATAGCAGCATAACTAAGGGATGGTTCAGGGTCACCTGATCCAGCCCTAACTATAAGCTTTAGCAAAAAGGAAAGTTTTAAGCCTAATCTTAAAAGTAGAGAGGGTGTCTGTCTCCCTGATCTGAATTGGGAGCTGGTTCCACAGGAGAGGAGCCTGAAAGCTGAAGGCTCTGCCTCCCATTCTACTCTTACAAACCCTAGGAACTACAAGTAAGCCTGCAGTCTGAGAGCGAAGCGCTCTATTGGGGTGATATGGTACTATGAGGTCCCTAAGATAAGATGGGACCTGATTATTCAAAACCTTATAAGTAAGAAGAAGAATTTTAAATTCTATTCTAGAATTAACAGGAAGCCAATAGCAGGGGTGGTGGCCAAGTGGTTAATGCGCTTGGTTTCAGTTCAGAAGGTTCCGGGTTCAAATCCCACCCCTGCCACATTTCTCCATGTAATGTGGAGTTGCGTCAGGAAGGGCATCCGGCGTAAAACTTGTGCCAATTCAACATGCAGATCCACCTTGGATTTGCTGTGGCGACCCCAAGTGCAAACAAGGGAGCAGCTGAAGGGACTTACAACAGGAAGCTAATGAAGAGAGGCCAATATGGGTGAGATATGCTCTCTCCTTCTAGTCCCCGCTAGTACTCTAGCTGCAGCATTTTGAATTAACTGAAGGCTTTTCAGGGAACTTTTAGGACAACCTTATAATAATGAATTACAATAGTCCAGCCTAGAGGAAATAAATGCATGAATTAGTTTTTCAGCATCACTCTGAGACAAGACCTTTCTAATTTTAGAGATATTGCGTAAATGCAAAAAAGCAGTCCTACATATTTGTTTAATATGCGCATTGAATGACATATCCTGATCAAAAATGACTCCAAGATTTCTCACAGTATTACTAGAGGTCAGGGTAATGCCATCCAGAGTAATGATCTGGTTAGACACCATGTTTCTAAGATTTGTGGGGCCAAGTACAATAACTTCAGTTTTATCTGAGTTTAAAAGCAGGAAATTAGAGGTCATCCATGTCTTTATGTCTGTAAGACAATCCTGCAGTTTAGCTAATTGGTGTGTGTCCTCTGGCTTCATGGATAGATAAAGCTGGGTATCATCTGCGTAACAATGAAAATTTAAGCAATTCTGTCTAATAATACTGCCTAAGGGAAGCATGTATAAAGTGAATAAAATTGGTCCTAGCACAGAACCTTGTGGAACTCCATAATTAACCTTAGTCTGTGAAGACGATTCCCCATTTACATGAACAAATTGTAATCTATTAGATAAATATGATTCAAACCACCGCAGCGCAGTGCCTTTAATACCTATGGCATGCTCTAATCTCTGTAATAAAATTTTATGGTCAACAGTATCAAAAGCAGCACTGAGGTCTAACAGAACAAGCACAGAGTCCACTGTCTGAGGCCATAAGAAGATCATTTGTAACCTTCACTAATGCTGTTTCTGTACTATGATGAATTCTAAAACCTGACTGAAACTCTTCAAATAGACCATTCCTCTGCAGATGATCAGTTAGCTGTTTTACAACTACCCTTTCAAGAATTTTTGAGAGAAAAGGAAGGTTGGAGATTGGCCTATAATTAGCTAAGATAGCTGGGTCAAGTGATGGCTTTTTAAGTAATGGTTTAATTACTGCCACCTTAAAAGCCTGTGGTACATAGCCAACTAATAAAGATAGATTGATCATATTTAAGATCGAAGCATTAAATAATGGTAGGGCTTCCTTGAGCAGCCTGGTAGGAATGGGGTCTAATAGACATGTTGATGGTTTGGATGAAGTAACTAATGAAAATAACTCAGACAGAACAATCGGAGAGAAAGAGTCTAACCAAATACCGGCATCACTGAAAGCAGCCAAAGATAACGATAAGTCTTTGGGATGGTTATGAGTAATTTTTTCTCTAATAGTTAAAATTTTATTAGCAAAGAAAGTCATGAAGTCATTACTAGTTAAAGTTAAAGGAATACTTGGCTCAATAGAGCTCTGACTCTTTGTCAGCCTGGCTACAGTGCTGAAAAGAAACCTGGGGTTGTTCTTATTTTCTTCAATTAGTGATGAGTAGTAAGATGTCCTAGCTTTACGGAGGGCTTTTTTATAGAGCAACAGACTCTTTTTCCAGGCTAAATGAAGATCTTCTAAATTAGTGAGACGCCATTTCCTCTCCAACTTACGGGTTATCTGCTTTAAGCTGCGAGTTTGTGAGTTATACCACGGAGTCAGGCACTTCTGATTTAAAGCTCTCTTTTTCAGAGGAGCTACAGCATCCAAAGTTGTCTTCAATGAGGATGTAAAACTATTGACGAGATACTCTATCTCACTTACAGAGTTTAGGTAGCTACTCTGCACTGTGTTGGTATATGGCATTAGAGAACATAAAGAAGGAATCATATCCTTAAACCTAGTTACAGTGCTTTCTGAAAGACTTCTAGTGTAATGAAACTTATTCCCCACTGCTGGGTAGTCCATCAGAGTAAATGTAAATGTTATTAAGAAATGATCAGACAGAAGGGAGTTTTCAGGGAATACTGTTAAGTCTTCTATTTCCATACCATAAGTCAGAACAAGATCTAAGATATGATTAAAGTGGTGGGTGGACTCATTTACATTTTGAGCAAAGCCAATTGAGTCTAATAATAGATTAAATGCAGTGTTGAGGCTGTCATTCTCAGCATCTGTGTGGATGTTAAAATCGCCCACTATAATTATCTTATCTGAGCTAAGCACTAAGTCAGACAAAAGGTCTGAAAATTCACAGAGAAACTCACAGTAACGACCAGGTGGACGATAGATAATAACAAATAAAACTGGTTTTTGGGACTTCCAATTTGGATGGACAAGACTAAGAGTCAAGCTTTCAAATGAATTAAAGCTCTGTCTGGGTTTTTGATTAATTAATAAGCTGGAATGGAAGATTGCTGCTAATCCTCCGCCTCGGCCCGTGCTACGAGCATTCTGGCAGTTAGTGTGACTCGGGGGTGTTGACTCATTTAAACTAGCATATTCATCCTGCTGTAACCAGGTTTCTGTAAGGCAGAATAAATCAATATGTTGATCAATTATTATATCATTTACTAACAGGGACTTAGAAGAGAGAGACCTAATGTTTAATAGACCACATTTAACTGTTTTAGTCTGTGGTGCAGTTGAAGGTGCTATATTATTTTTTCTTTTTTAATTTTTATGCTTAAATAGATTTTTGATGGTTATTGGTGGTCTGGGAGCAGGCACCGTCTCTACGGGGATGGGGTAATGAGGGGATGGCAGGGGGAGAGAAGCTGCAGAGAGGTGTGTAAGACTACAACTCTGCTTCCTGGTCCCAACCCTGGATAGTCACAGTTTGGAGGATTTAAGAAAATTGGCCAGATTTCTAGAAATGAGAGCTGCTCCATCCAAAGTGGGATGGATGTTGTCTCTCCTAACAAGACCAGGTTTTCCCCAGAAGCTTTGCCAATTATCTATGAAGGCCACCTCATTTATCATATAGAAGTCATATCAATATGACTTCTTCAACCATCGCAATGTTTGTCATTGTCAGAAAACTGGATGTACTGGTTAACATGAATGCAAACATAAAGGGCATATGGAAGTAGGTGGGCAGTGACAGTTACATCGTTTCAAATACATGGGTAGATTAAAGTACGTAAATGGAGCATAAATGAGCCTTAACTCAACCATTATTAGTCATGTCACTCATCTGTCTTTCCATTAGTAAAATAGTCTGTCTATAGAGTGTTCATTAAATAGTTTCTGAGTAATTATTATGATAGTGGGGGAAATTGCGCAGGAAACTCAATGATCATTGTAATAATTGTGACAACAGCAGGCGCAAGTGCATTAGATTGTTGTCTAAGAATGTGTAGACACTGTTATATTCATGTAAAGAGGCATTCGTGATATTCAGTGGTGGGCACAGCTAACCGAAAAGTTAGCTTTGATAACCACTAATCTGCTAACTGAAAAGTTAACCTTTCTAACCTAAGCTGATAAACTCCTAAAAAAAATCTGGAAGTTACAGCTAACCAATAAGTTTTAGTATTGACTCGGCACACTATCAGCGACTGACAAACCAGTTTCAACTTTTAGCACTGCAGAAGCTTCTGAGTAAACGCAATGCAAAACAATCACAAACCCAAAACAACGACCCAGCGTTTGTGTTGCCTGCTGCAAAGACATCTCAATTACCTTTCACGGTGGCAGTGTAGATCACACGCAAAGCACTTTTACTCATGGTTTCATTTATAAACAGACTAATTCTGAATAGTTTATCAACACAGTAACAGCCACTCTGTCATTTTTACAAAGTGAGAATATAAGTAATGCATTAATTCTGAAGGTTTGAGTGTTAAACTGACACCAGCACCAAAAGGCATTATGGGAAATCAAACTCATCTCATCCCCCCCCCCCCCCCCCCGTCAAAACGCATAGAACACTATAGAACACTGCCATCTACTGGATGAGAGTGTGAAAAGCAGCCAACATGCTGAGTCACAGTTTTCCAAATGTTTTGTTTTTTTTTTTACAAATGGAAAAATAAAAAAAATCTACTTGTAAAACCCAACACACTAGTTACCAATCAGAAATTTATGTTTGTGGATCACAAAACACGTGTGCAAATCAAGGACTATTCGTAGATCACCCTCTGTGCATTTGTAGGCATTAATGAGACAAATTTATCTCCATAAATGTCTTTTCACTTAAACAAGTAAAGGTTTGCATGTACATGCTGTCTTTTAACGCAGACACACTGTCTATCATAATGCATTGCAACAATGCATTATGGGAGTTTGGAGTTTGTTTTTTATTATTATTATTGTTATATGTTATTTTAGGAGTATTATTGGTGTTATAGATTTGTTGTGTTTTTTATAGTTCAAGTGAGGCTGAGTTCCTTGCGGCAGCCTGGCTGATGCAAAACACATAACAGACAGGAAATAATTTTGTTTGATTTTCGCATTTACAAACATTTTTGACTGTTCTGTCTTACTCACTATCCCAGCAAAGAAATGTCAGCGGACTGAAAGTTAGCGGAACTAAATTTAGCAGAAGCTAATTAATCCGCTGATGTTTTTTTTAACTTAGCTTAACAGCTAATGCGCTAATGAACAAGTTAGCTTCACTCATTAGCAGTTAGCGGAACTGTGCCCATCACTGGTGATATTACTATCATTTATATCAAGTTAGCTGTGTCTCAGCAGTTGCATCAAATGTGTTAGAAATATTTTGTCCTGATGGATCACTCCTAAATGTTTGTAATTGTAGTTTTCTTTATCTTGTTGTCCTCACAGTTGATTGGTTCAATCATTGGTCGCCAGGGCACCAAGATAAATGAGATCCGTCAGGTATCAGGGGCTCAGATCAAGATCGGAAGCCAGATTGAAGGCACCAGTGATCGTCATGTCACCATCACTGGCACACCTATAGCCATTAACCTGGCTCAGTATCTAATCACTTCATGGTAAGTATCACACTACATGATACACATCTATGGCATTTTTTTTTTTTTGTCACATGTGATATTATCCTAAACCTCCAGTATGACTCAGTCCATTAACTGTTGCTAAATTGCCTTAAAAGCTACATTAATACTTAATACTAGTATTTTGCAACAGCAATTTTAACCTCAAAAAAACATTTTTGCCTCTCATTATATAACATAAAGGCTAAAAATGCCTAAATGCTAAAACCACATGTCATTTCCAAACAAGGTGTGGTACAACCCCAATTCCAATGAAGTTGGGACATTGTGTAAAATGTAAATAAAAACAGAATACACTGATTTATAAATCCTCTTTGACCTATATTCAATTGAATACACTACAAAGACAAGATATTTAATGTTCAAGCTGTTAAACTTTGTTTTTGTGCAAATATCTCCTCATTTTGAAATGGATGCCTGCAACATGTTCACAAAAAGCTGGGACAGTGGTACGTTTTCCACTGTGTTACATCACCTTTCCTTCTAACAACACTCAATAAGCGTTTGGGAACTGAGGAAACTAATTGGTGAAGCTTTGTAGGTGGAATTCTTTCCCATTCTTGCTTGATGTACGACTTCAGTTGTTCAACAGTTTGGGGTCTCCATTGTCGTTTTTTTGCGCTTCATAATGCGCCACACATTTTGAATGGGTGACAGGTCTGGACTGCAGGCAGGCCAGTCTAGTACCCGCACTCTTTTACTATGAAGCCACGCTGTTGTAACACGTGCAGAATGTGACTTGGCATTGTCTTGCTGAAATAAGCAGGGACGTCCCTGAAAAAGACATTGCATGGATGGCAGCATGTGTTGCTCCAAAACCTGGATGTACCTTTCAGCATTGATGGTGCCATCACAGATGTGTAAGTGCCATGCCATGGGCAGTAAAACACCCCCATACCATCACAGATGCTGGCTTTTGAACTTTGCACTGGTAACGGTCTGGATGGTCTTTTTCCTTTTTTGTCCAAAGGATACAACCTCCATGATTTCCAAAAGCAGTCTGAAATGTGGACTCATCAGACCACAGCACACTTTCCCTCTTTGTGTCTGTCCATTTCAAATGAGCTCGGGACCAGAGAAGGTGGCGGCGTTTCTGGATGTTGTTGATGTGTGGCTTTCGCTTTGCATGGTGGAGTTTTAACATGCACTTGTAGATGTAGCGACGAACTGTGTTAACTGACAATGGTTTTTGAAGTGTTCCTGAGCCCACGTGGTAAGATGCTTTACACAGTGATGTCGGTTTTTAATGCAGTGCCGCCTGAGGGGTCGAAGGTCACAGGCATTCAAGGTTGGTTTTTGGCCTTACCGCTTATGTGTAGAAAGTTCTCCAGATTATCTGAATCTTCTGATTATATTATGGACTGTAGATGATGGAATCCCTAAATTCCTTGCAATTGAACATTGACAAACATTGTTCTTGAACTGTTGGACTATTTTTTCATGCAGTTGTTCACAAAGTGGTGATCCTCTCCCCATCTTTGTTCGTGAATGGCTGAGCCTTTTGGGGATGCTCCTTTTATACCCAATCATGACACTCACCTGTTTCCAATTAGGTGTTCCTTGAGCATTTGTCAACTTTCACAGTCTTTTGTTGCCCCGTCCCAACGTTTTTGAAACGTGTTGCGGGCATCCATTTCAAAATGAGCAAATATTAACACAAAAACAGTAAAGTTTATCAGTTTGAACATTAAATATCTTGTCTTCATGCTGTATTCAATTGAACATAGGTTGAAGAGGAGTTGCAAATCATTGTATTCCGTCTTTATTTACATTTCACACAACATCCCAACTTCATTGGAATTAGGGTTGTATTTAACATATGTTTTTAAAACTTGATAACAAAAACTACAGGTCCACTTCTGGAATGCATACATAGACATGACTATATCTTTGGTTGGTTCTAGATTCTTCTCCTTTTGGCTGCTCCTGTTAGGAGTCATTTGTGTCCATCTCACCCCATCCCCTATGTCTTCCTCTGTCACACCAACCACACTTGCATGTTCTCCCTTAGTCCATCCATAAACCTCCTCTTTGGCCTCCATTTTCCTGCCTGGTGGCTCTATCCTCAGCATTTTTCTCTCTGTATACCCTGGGTCTCTCCTTTTCAAACCTACCTGTGCTTTCCCTCTGATAAGGACATTCCTAATCCTGTTCATCTTTGTCACTCCCAAAGAAAGTTACAGGATTTTCAGCTCTGCAACGTCCAGCTCTGAGCCCTGTGTTTTTGCTTGTGCCACTATCTTTAAGTCGTACAACATGCGTCTGTCTCACTGCAGGCTTGTAAACATTCCCTTTTACTCTTGCAGATATCCTTCTGCCACAAATCACTCAAATTACTCTTTCTCCACCCAATCTACCCTACTAACATACTCTTCTTCAGTTCTTTACCACACTCTTCAATACTTTGGAAAGTTGGCCCCATACATTAGTGTTCAGAATAATAGTAGTGCTGTGTGACTAAAAGGATTAATCCAGATTTTGAGTATATTTCTTATTGTTACATGGGAAACAAGGTACCAGTAGATTCAGTAGATTCTAACAAATCCAACAAGACCAAGCATTCATGATATGCACACTCTTAAGGCTATGAAATTGGGCTATTAGTAAAAAAAAAAATAGAAAAGGGGGTGTTCACAATAATAGTAGTGTGGCATTCAGTCAGTGAGTTCGTCAGTTTTGTGGAACAAACAGGTGTGAATCAGGTGTCCCCTATTTAAAGATGAAGCCAGCACCTGTTGAACATGCTTTTCTCTTTGAAAGCCTGAGGAAAATGGGATGTTCAAGACATTGTTCAGAAGAACAGCATAGTTTGATTAAAAAGTTGATTGGAGAGGGGAAAACTTATACGCAGGTGCAAAAAATTATAGGCTGTTCATCTACAGTGATCTCCAATGCTTTAAAATGGACAAAAAAAAACCAGAGATGCATGGAAGAAAATGGAAAACAACCATCAAAATGGATAGAAGAATAACCAGAATGGCAAAGGCTCACCCATTGATCAGCTCCAGGATGATCAAAGACAGTCTGGCATTACCTGTAAGTGCTGTGACAGTTAGAAGACGCCTGTGTGAAGCTAATTTATTTGCAAGAATCCCCCGCAAAGTCCCTCTGTTAAATAAAAGACACGTGCAGAAGAGATTACAGTTTGCCAAAGAACACATCAACTGGCCTAAAGAGAAATGGAGGAATATTTGTGGACTGATGAGTAAAATTGTTCTTTTTGGGTCGAAGGGCCGCAGACAGTTTCTGAGATGACCCCCAAACTCTGAATTCGAGCCACAGTTCACAGTGAAGATAGTGAAGCATGGTGGTGCAAGCATCATGATATGGGAATGTTTCTCCTACTATGGTGTTGGGCCTATATATCGCATACCAGGTATCATGGATCAGTTTGGATATGTCAAAATACTTGAAAAGGTCATGTTGCCTTATGCTGAAGAGGACATGCCCTTGAAATGGGTGTTTCAACATGACAATGATCCCAAGCACACTCGTAAACAAGCAAAATCTTGGTTCCAAACCAACAAAATTAATGCCTCGCAGATGTGAAGAAATCATGCAAAACTGTGGTTATTCAACTAAATACTAGTTTAGTGATTCACAGGATTGCTAAAAAAGCAGTTTGAACATAATAGTTTTGAGTTTGTAGCGTCAACAGCAGATGCTACTATTGTTGTGAACACCCCCTTTTCTACTTTTTTTTACTAACAGCCCAATTTCATAGCCTTAAGTGTGTGCATATCATGAATGCTTGGTCTTGTTGGATTTGTGAGAATCTACTGAATGTACTGGTACCTTGTTTCCCATGTAACAATAAGAAATATACTCAAAACCTGGATTAATCTTTTTAGTCACATAGCACTACTATTATTCTGAACACTACTGTATATTTAAACTCATCCACCTTAAAGACCTTAACTCCTTGCAATCTCACTGTTTTACCTCATTCACACACATACTGTCTTGTCTTGGTCTGGCTGACATTCATTACCCTTCTCTCCAGAGCATATACCTTTCCTTACTTGCTCTCTACTCTTATTACAGATCACAATGCCATCTGCAAACATTATAGTCCATGGAGACTCCAGTCTTATTTCGTTTGTCTGCTTGTCAGTCACCATTGCAAAGAATAAAGGGCTCAGAACTGATCCTTGATGTAATCCCACCTGCATCTTGAATACATTCCTGCTGTGTATCTCACCACTGTCACAATGTCCTCGAGGGTCCTACATAGAGATGGGTATCGGGAACCGGTTCTTTTCGGGTATTGTTAAGAAATGTTTTGATCCACCAACACCTTTTTGTTTAACGATTCCCTTATTGGTCCTTCAGAGTGGCCATTGTTTTTGGGGGTGTTTCTCAGGAAAATGATCATGTCTCCATTGGTTCTTTGTTTTATTTCACTTTATCTTAATTTTTTTCCCCACTAAAACCCCAAAGAGCATATTTTTGTGAGTAATATTTACCTTTTATATGTTAAACTGACCTGTTATGTTCTTCTAACAGTTGATAGATGTATTTTATAACTTAAAAACGGGACAATGCTAACATGTTAGCATGTCTATGCGTTTTTCAATGTTAAAGTTAGCATTAATCAATCAATCAATCAATCAATTTTTTTATATAGCGCCAAATCACAACAAACAGTTGCCCCAAGGCGCTTTATATTGTAAGGCAAGGCCATACAATAATTATGTAAAACCCCAACGGTCAAAACGACCCCCTGTGAGCAAGCACTTGGCTACAGTGGGAAGGAAAAACTCCCTTTTAACAGGAAGAAACCTCCAGCAGAACCAGGCTCAGGGAGGGGCAGTCTTCTGCTGGGACTGGTTGGGGCTGAGGGAGAGAACCAGGAAAAAGACATGCTGTGGAGGGGAGCAGAGATCGATCACTAATGATTAAATGCAGAGTGGTGCATACAGAGCAAAAAGAGAAAGAAACAGTGCATCATGGGAACCCCCCAGCAGTCTACGTCTATAGCAGCATAACTAAGGGATGGTTCAGGGTCACCTGATCCAGCCCTAACTATAAGCTTTAGCAAAAAGGAAAGTTTTAAGCCTAATCTTAAAAGTAGAGAGGGTGTCTGTCTCCCTGATCTGAATTGGGAGCTGGTTCCACAGGAGAGGAGCCTGAAAGCTGAAGGCTCTGCCTCCCATTCTACTCTTACAAACCCTAGGAACTACAAGTAAGCCTGCAGTCTGAGAGCGAAGCGCTCTATTGGGGTGATATGGTACTACGAGGTCCCTAAGATAAGATGGGACCTGATTATTCAAAACCTTATAAGTAAGAAGAAGAATTTTAAATTCTATTCTAGAATTAACAGGAAGCCAATGAAGAGAGGCCAATATGGGTGAGATATGCTCTCTCCTTCTAGTCCCTGTCAGTACTCTAGCTGCAGCATTTTGAATTAACTGAAGGCTTTTTAGGGAACTTTTAGGACAACCTGATAATAATGAATTACAATAGTCCAGCCTAGAGGAAATAAATGCATGAATTAGTTTTTCAGCATCACTCTGAGACAAGACCTTTCTGATTTTAGAGATATTGCGTAAATGCAAAAAAGCAGTCCTACATATTTGTTTAATATGCGCTTTGAATGACATATCCTGATCAAAAATGACTCCAAGATTTCTCACAGTATTACTAGAGGTCAGGGTAATGCCATCCAGAGTAAGGATCTGGTTAGACACCATGTTTCTAAGATTTGTGGGGCCAAGTACAATAACTTCAGTTTTATCTGAGTTTAAAAGCAGGAAATTAGAGGTCATCCATGTCTTTATGTCTGTAAGACAATCCTGCAGTTTAGCTAATTGGTGTGTGTCCTCTGGCTTCATGGATAGATAAAGCTGGGTATCATCTGCGTAACAATGAAAATTTAAGCAATACCGTCTAATAATACTGCCTAAGGGAAGCATGTATAAAGTGAATAAAATTGGTCCTAGCACAGAACCTTGTGGAACTCCATAATTAACTTTAGTCTGTGAAGAAGATTCCCCATTTACATGAACAAATTGTAATCTATTAGACAAATATGATTCAAACCACCGCAGCGCAGTGCCTTTAATACCTATGGCATGCTCTAATCTCTGTAATAAAATTTTATGGTCAACAGTATCAAAAGCAGCACTGAGGTCTAACAGAACAAGCACAGAGATGAGTCCACTGTCCGAGGCCATAAGAAGATCATTTGTAACCTTCACTAATGCTGTTTCTGTACTATGATGAATTCTAAAACCTGACTGAAACTCTTCAAATAGACCATTCCTCTGCAGATGATCAGTTAGCTGTTTTACAACTACCCTTTCAAGAATTTTTGAGAGAAAAGGAAGGTTGGAGATTGGCATATAATTAGCTAAGATAGCTGGGTCAAGTGATGGCTTTTTAAGTAATGGTTTAATTACTGCCACCTTAAAAGCCTGTGGTACATAGCCAACTAACAAAGATAGATTGATCATATTTAAGATCGAAGCATTAAATAATGGTAAGGCTTCCTTGAGCAGCCTGGTAGGAATGGGGTCTAATAAACATGTTGATGGTTTGGATGAAGTAACTAATGAAAATAACTCAGACAGAACAATCGGAGAGAAAGAGTCTAACCAAATACCGGCATCACTGAAAGCAGCCAAAGATAACGATACGTCTTTGGGATGGTTATGAGTAATTTTTTCTCTAATAGTTAAAATTTTGTTAGCAAAGAAAGTCATGAAGTCATTACTAGTTAAAGTTAATGGAATACTCAGCTCAATAGAGCTCTGACTCTTTGTCAGCCTGGCTACAGTGCTGAAAAGAAACCTGGGGTTGTTCTTATTTTCTTCAATTAGTGATGAGTAGAAAGATGTCCTAGCTTTACGGAGGGCTTTTTTATAGAGCAACAGACTCTTTTTCCAGGCTAAGTGAAGATCTTCTAAATTAGTGAGACGCCATTTCCTCTCCAACTTAGGGGTTATCTGCTTTAAGCTACGAGTTTGTGAGTTATACCACGGAGTCAGACACTTCTGATTTAAAGCTCTCTTTTTCAGAGGAGCTACAGCATCCAAAGTTGTCTTCAATGAGGATGTAAAACTACTGACGAGATACTCTATCTCCCTTACAGAGTTTAGGTAGCTACTCTGCACTGTGTTGGTATATGGCATTAGAGAACATAAAGAAGGAATCATATCCTTAAACCTAGTTACAGCGCTTTCTGAAAGACTTCTAGTGTAATGAAACTTATTCCCCACTGCTGGGTAGTCCATCAGAGTAAATGTAAATGTTATTAAGAAATGATCAGACAGAAGGGAGTTTTCAGGGAATACTGTTAAGTCTTCTATTTCCATACCATAAGTCAGAACAAGATCTAAGATATGATTAAAGTGGTGGGTGGACTCATTTACTTTTTGAGCAAAGCCAATAGAGTCTAATAATAGATTAAATGCAGTGTTGAGGCTGTCATTCTCAGCATCTGTGTGGATGTTAAAATCGCCCACTATAATTATCTTATCTGAGCTAAGCACTAAGTCAGACAAAAGGTCTGAAAATTCACAGAGAAACTCACAGTAACGACCAGGTGGACGATAGATAATAACAAATAAAACTGGTTTTTGGGACTTCCAATTTGGATGGACAAGACTAAGAGACAAGCTTTCAAATGAATTAAAGCTCTGTCTGGGTTTTGGATTAATTAATAAGCTGGAATGGAAGATTGCTGCTAATCCTCCGCCTCGGCCCGTGCTACGAGCATTCTGACAGTTAGTGTGACTCGGGGGTGTTGACTCATTTAAACTAACATATTCATCCTGCTGTAACCAGGTTTCTGTTAGGCAGAATAAATCAATATGTTGATCAATTATTATATCATTTACCAACAGGGACTTAGAAGAGAGAGACCTAATGTTTAATAGACCACATTTAACTGTTTTAGTCTGTGGTGCAGTTGAAGGTGCTATATTATTTTTTCTTTTTGAATTTTTATGCTTAAATAGATTTTTGCTGGTTATTGGTAGTCTGGGAGCAGGCACCGTCTCTACGGGGATGGGGTAATGAGGGGATGGCAGGGGGAGAGAAGCTGCAGAGAGGTTTGTAAGACTACAACTCTGCTTCCTGGTCCCAACCCTGGATAGTCACGGTTTGGAGGATTTAAGAAAATTGGCCAGATTTCTAGAAATGAGAGCTGCTCCATCCAAAGTGGGATGGATGCCGTCTCTCCTAACAAGACCAGGTTTTCCCCAGAAGCTTTGCCAATTATCTATGAAGCCCACCTCATTTTTTGGACACCACTCAGACAGCCAGCAATTCAAGGAGAACATGCGGCTAAACATGTCACTCCCGGTCCGATTGGGGAGGGGCCCAGAGAAAACTACAGAGTCCGACATTGTTTTTGCAAAGTTACACACCGATTTAATGTTAATTTTAGTGACCTCCGATTGGCGTAACCGGGTGTCATTACTGCCGACGTGAATTACAATCTTACCAAATTTACGCTTAGCCTTAGCCAGCAGTTTCATATTTCCTTCAATGTCGCCTGCTCTGGCCCCCAGAAGACAATTGACTATGGTTGCTGGTGTCGCTAACTTCACATTTCTCAAAACAGAGTCGCCAATAACCAGAGTTTGATCCTCGGCGGGTGTGTCGCCGAGTGGGGAAAAACGGTTAGAGATGTGAACGGGTTGGCGGTGTACACGGGGCTTCTGTTTAGGGCTACGCTTCCTCCTCACAGTCACCCAGCCGGCCTGCTTTCCCGGCTGCTCGGGATCTGCCAGGGGGGAACTAACGGCAGCTAAGCTACTTTGGTCCCCACCGACTACAGGGGCCTGGCTAGCTGTAGAATTTTCCACGGTGCGGAGCCGAGTCTCCAATTCGCCCAGCCTGGCCTCCAAAGCTACGAATAAGCTACACTTATTACAAGTACCATTACTGCTAAAGGAGGCCGAGGAATAACTAAACATTTCACACCCAGAGCAGAAAAGTGCGGGAGAGACAGGAGAAGCCGCCATGCTAAATCGGCTAAGAGCTAATAGCTACGCTAAGCTAGCGGATTCCTAAAAACACGCAAAGTGAATAATGTGTAAATAATTTAGAGGTGATTCAGCAGAAGGAGTGCTTTAGTTAAGGCACGTAAAGATGTTAACCTGTTCGCATCTCAGCACGTTTGTGTGCATTTGTTTTCTGTATAATAATTAATGGCTCAGTGTTTGTTGTCATAAGAGTCAAATGTATTACAAATTCTAATATTTTTTTAATTTATTTTTGTTTATATATTAATTATAATTATAATAATAATAATTATAATAGCAACAACGACAATAATAGTAATAATAATTAATAATGCTACAATACAATTTTAGAGAAAGAGACAAAAAGAACCTGATAAAACAAAACCAACTAACAACGAACATAAATAAATAAATAGAAATAAATGTTTCCTGTGAACATCTAGTGACTCTTACACCTCCACTTCATCCCTGTTTTATTTAAGTTTAATGTTTTGGTCAAACCATATTTTCAATTTGTTCATTTGTTTAGTGATTTCCTCCAGAACTATCTGCCAAGCTAGAAAACTGCTGCATCCTAGTAAGAACAGAATACTACTGGAATCAATTTGAATAAGGAAAGTTGTTTTTTTTTTCTCTCTCTCTCACCAAAATGGATGCTGCCCTCACTGCAGTTTATTGTCTGGAATAGTCCCAGATTACATTTCAGAGCTTCTAGAATTCAAACATTTTCGTACACGTGGTGTTAGGGGGTATTTTTGGGTTTCAGCTTTTTTTGTTTTTCACCACTTTCATCCTTGAATATGTCAGTCGTGAGTCATTTTGTGTGGATTAAAGTCCCTAACTTAGACTCCTGTCTTGTTGTGAGAAAGAAATGAGAATCGTCCTCCGTTCTGTTTACACAGCTCCAAACGCTGCGCGGATCTCTGCCGAGTAAAGTTAGAATGATAGAGTCCAGTTGGGATTAATAACTTCAAAGCGAAACATCGTTTAAATCAATTGACACCTCTTTCCAAATGTTGTAATACAAACAAACTGCAATCGATCAAAATGTTTTTTACCTTCCAAAATGAGACGTCCTGCCTAACGTGCAGCAGCTGGCTGAGCTCAGCTCAGAGGTATGGCGAGACATTCATGTCAAATGTCTGAAAGGAAATGCTTTTGACAAAAACTACAGATTTTATTTATTTTGTTTTTGTCCAGAGATCAAGGATACAGTGACCAATTTCATATTTATTTACTTTAAGACTCAATAAAATGTTGCTGACATAGAAAACCTGTAAAGCCTACTTTTAGTACATAGAAAATTCACAAGAGGTATCGATAAGGGAAATGGATCGATTAGCAGAATCAATAATGGCATCGATATCAATGAAATCTTATCAATACCCATCCCTAGTCCTACACCAACCTCACATACAGTGGGGTAAAAAAGTATTTACGAGGTCTGTCCAAAAAGTAATGGACCTTTTTATTTTTTTAAAAACTATATGGATTTGAATCACATGTGATTGCATCAGCCAAGCTTGAACCTTCGTGCGCATGCGTGAGTTTTTTCACGCCTGTCGGTTGCGTCATTCACCTGTGGGCAGGCTTTGAGTGAGCACTGGTCCACCCCCCTCGTCGGATTTTTATTGTCAGGGAAATGGCTGAGAGACTGCCGCTTTGCTCCATGAAATTTTTTTTTTCAGAAACTGTTAGAGACAGCCAGTTGGAAACCATTCGAAAGATTCAGATGGATTTCGGTGAAGAGTCTGTCGGCGTCACACGGCTTAAGGAGTGTTAAAGCCTTTTTAAAGATGGCCCACAGCGGCGGAGGGTGCGCGGCGCACCGAGCGGCCATCGACAGGCTGGAACGACCAGATCATTTCTAAACTGAACACTGTGTTGATCTGGGACATCATGTGACTACCAGAGAAATGGCAAGAGAGCTGGACATAGCACTTTTGCGGCACATTCCACTGTTACAGGAGATTTTGTAATGAAAGACGTGCAGAGGATTTCGCGTGCCGGCACGGAACCGCTCATGGCGCGCAACAAAAAAAACACCTCCGTGTTGGAAGTCTCACAGTACATGTTGTGGCATGTCCAGCTGTTACACAATTTCTCGGATACTCACTCGACTGAAAAACCACCGAAAGCCCTCTGAATCTTCTGAATGGTTTCCGCCGCTGTGGGCCATCTTTGAAAAGGTTTTAACACTCCTTAATCCGTGTGACGCCGACAGAATCTTCACCGAAAGCCATCTGAATCTTTCGAATGGTTTCCAACTGGCTGTCTCTAACAGTTTCTGAAAAAAAAATTCATGGAGCAAAGCGGCAGTCTCTCAGCCATTTCACTGACAATAAAAATCTGACGAGGGGGTGGACCAGTGCTCACTCAAAGCCTGCCCACAGGTGAATGACGCAACCGACAGGCAAGAAAAAACTCATGCATGCGCACGAAGGTTCAAGCTTGGCTGATGCAATCACATGTGATTCAAATCCATATAGTTTTTGAAAAAATTAAAGGTCTGTTACTTTTTGGACAGACCTCGTAGTCCACCCCTGACTGTGCAAGTTCTCCTACTTAAAAAGATGAGAGAGATCTGTAATTTTCATCATAGGTACACTTCAACTATGAGAGACAAAATGAAAAAAAAATCCAGGAAATAACATTGTAGGATTTTTAAAGAATTTATTTGTAAATGATGGTGGAAAATAAGTATTTGGTCAATAACAAACATTCAACTCAATACTTTGTAACATAATCTTTGATGGCAATGACAGAGATCAAACCTTTCCTGTAAGTCTTCACCAGGTTTGCACACACTGTAGCTGGTATTTTGGCCCATTCCTCCATGCAGATCTCCTCTAGAGCAGTGATGTTTTGGGTCTGTCGCTGGGCAACATGGACTTTCAACTCCCTCAACAAATTTTCTATGGGGTTGAGGTCTGGAGACTGGCTTGGCCACTCCAGGACCTTGAAATGCTTTTTACGGAGCCACTCCTTCGTTGCCCGAGCGGTGAGTTTGGGATCATTGTCAGTCATACTGGAAGACCTAACCACGTTGCATCTTCAATGCTCTCATTGATGGAAGGAGGTTTTGGCTTAAAATCTCACGATACATGGCCACGTTCATTCTTCCCTTAACACGGATCAGTCGTCCTGTCCCCTTTGCAGAAAAACAACCCCAAAGCATGATGTTTCCACCCCCATGCTTCACAGTAGATATGGTGTTCTTGGGATGCAACTCAGCATTCGTCTTCCTCCAAACATGACTAGTTGAGTTTCTACTAAAAAGTTCCATTTTGGTTTCATCTGACCACATGATATTCTCCCAGTCCTCTTCTGGATCATCCATATGCTCTCTGGCAAACTTCAGACGGCCTGGACATGTACTGGCTTAAGCAGGGGGACACGCCTGAAACTGTAGGATTTGAGCCCCTCTCTGCGTAGTGCCTTTGATACTTTGGTCCCAGCTCACTGCAGGTCATTCATCAGGTCCCTTCGTGTAGTTCTGGGATTTTTGCTCACCGTTCCCATGAAAATTCAGTAAGGTATATCTTATATATTATATTCCAATTCTAAGGTGGAACTATGCAAGTATACAAAGGTATATCTAAATATCTAAAAAGGAAGAGTAAAATAGGAGAGTAGAAAAGAGTAGAGTAGAGCCACTTAGGTGCCTGGTCTTGAGAACCAGGAATGGTAGATGATCATTTTGACCCCATGGGATGAGATCTTGCATGGAGCCCCAGATCGAGGGAGATTATCAATGGTCTTGTATGTCTTCTATTTTCTTACAATTGCTCCCACAGTTGATTTATTCACACCAACCTGCTTGATTATTGTAGATTCACTCTTCCCAGCTTGGTGCACATCTACAGTTTTCTTCCTAGTGTCCTTCGACAGCTCTTTGGTCTTGGCCATGGCTGAGTTTGGACTTTTGAGGCTGTGGACAGGTGTCTTTTGTACAGATAATGAGTTCCAACAGGTGCCATTAATGCAGGTAACAGGTGGAGGACAGAAGAGCTTCTTAAAGAAGAAGTTACAGGTCTGTGAGAGCCAGAAATCTTGCTTGTTTGTGGGTGACCAAATACTTATTTTTACAAATAATTTCTTTAAAAATCCTACAATGTGATTTCCTGGATTTTTTTTTCTCATTTTGTCTCTCATATTTGAAGTGTACGTATGTTGAAAATTGCAGACCTCTCTCATCTTTCTAAGTTGGAGAACTTGCACAATCAGGGGCTAACTAAATACTTTTTTCCCCACTGTACTTCTCAGCCACTCCAGACTTCCTCATACAATACCACAGCTCTTCCCTTGGCATTGTATCATAAACTCTCTAAATCCAGAAATATACAATGTAACTCCTTCTGGTCTTCTCTGTACTTGTCCATCAGCATTCTCAGTGCAGTCATTGCATCTGGACCAGCTGCCTTTCTACTCTTCATTCTCTTCACAACTGTCCTCACTTCATCCTTACTAAGAAGGGTACACAGTAAATTTTGCAGAGTAAAATATACTCTGTCAGTATAACATTATGTCCCAACCAAAACAGAGTTAAATACGAGGTCTATTAGAAAAGTATCAGACCATATTATTTTTTTTAAAAAACCATATGGATTTGAATCACGTGTGATTGCGTCAGACAAGCTTGAACCCTCGTGCGCATGCGTGAGTTTTTTCATGCCTGTCGGTTGCGTCATTCGCCTGTGAGCAGGCTTTGAGTGAGGTGTGGTCCACCCTCTCGGCGGATTTTTATTGCGAATAAATGTCTGAACGATTTGGAGCTTTGCTGCATCAATTTTTTTCCAGAAACTGTGAGAGACCTCCAGGTGGACACTGTTTGAAAAATTAATATGCCTTTCAGGGACAATTTTATGGGGATTAAACAGATTAAGGAGTGTTAACTGCCACTTTAAGGACTGCCCACAACTGCTGAGAGTGTGGCGCGCTCCCAGCCCCCATCGACAGGCTCACATCCCGCTGAAACAACCAGATCATTTCCAACATGAAGGCTTTGTTGATCCGGGACCTCGTCTGACTTTCACAAAAAGGCAGAAGATGTGGACATCAGCACTTTTTCGGTACATTCCACCATTACAGGAGTTTTTTTCATGGAAAGAAAAGCGGAGGGACACGCCACAGAGCCATTCATTACGCGGGACAAAACCATCTCGGTGTTGGTCTCACAGGACGGCTTTCAGGTGGATTTCAGACGGATTCTGGTTGCTTTCCAGTCGTGTGAATATCCGATTGTGATTGTGCATGAGCTGGACATGCCAGAACATGTCCCGTGAGGCTTCATCACGGCGTTGCTTTGCGCCGAGCGGCTGCACCGCGACGCGCGGAACTCCTCCGCACGTCTGTCTTAATGTGCCGAAAAAGTGCTGATGTCCATGTCTTTTCACAATTCCTGTGCTAGTCAGATGACATACCGGATCAAGACAGCGTCCAGTTTAAAAATGAACGGTACATTTCACTGTTATAGGAGTTTTTGTCATGGAAAGAGAAGCGGCTCCACCGCGCGTCGCGATGCAGCCGCTCGGCACAAAGCAACGCCGTGATGAAGCCTCATGGGACATGTTCTGGCATGTCCAGCTCATGCACAATCACAATCGGATATTCACATGACTGGAAAGCAACCGGAATCCGTCTGAAATCTACCTGAAAGCCATCCTGTGAGACCAACACCGAGGTGGTTTTGTCCCGCGTAATGAACAGCTCTGTGGCGTGTCCCTCCGCTTTTCTTTCCATGAAAAAAACTCCTGTAATGGTGGAATGTACCGAAAAAGTGCTGATGTCCACATCTTCTGCCTTTTTGTGAAAGTCAGCCGAGGTCCCAGATCAACAAAGCCTTCACGTTGGAAATGATCTGGTTGTTTCAGCGGGGTGTGAGCCTGTCGATGGGGGCTGTGAGCGCGCCGCGCACTCAGCAGTTGTGGGCCGTCCTTAAAGCGGCAGTAACACTCCTTAATCTGTTTAATCCCCATAAAATCGTCCCTGAAAGCCATATTAATTTTTCGAACGGTGTCCACCTGGAGGTCTCTCACAGTTTCTGGAAAAAATTGATGCAGCAAAGCTCCAAATCGTTCAGACATTTATTCACAATAAAAATCCGCCGAGAGGGTGGACCACACCTCACTCAAAGCCTGCTCACAGGCGAATGATGCAACCGACAGGCATGAAAAAACTCACGCATGCGCACGAGGGTTCAAGCTTGTCTGATGTAATCACACGTGATTCAAATCCTTATGGTTTTTAAAAAAAATAATAAGGTCGGATACTTTTCTAATAGACCTCGTACACTCTATTTTAGAGTGAAATCAACTCTACCATCTTCTCAAATCACGTTTTTCAACTCCAGTAAGAGTCATTCACAGCATGATAGAGTTGATTTTACCCTACAATAGAACTGTTTTAGCGCTGAATTAACTCTCCACACATCATCAAGCCTTCTGTCCCTCTCATTTTCTTTATTCATCAGGCACTCTAAATACTCCCTCCACCTTCTCAGCATGCTCTCCTCACTTGTCAACACATTTCCGTCTGCATTCTTTATCACCCTTACCTGCGACATATCCTTTCCAGTTCGATACCTCTGTCTGACCACTGTAGTAGTACTACACTGTAATGTTGGAATGTGATGTACCTAGATTCCATTGACTCTCGTCTTGCGCATTTTCCCAAACATCAGGCACAGCAGCAGCAGGTGGAACACCTGCAGGAGCATGCTGATGAGCATTGGAACAAGACTTTTAGCCGATGTGGCGTCACTGTCCTTCAGCATACTGCAGCAATGAAACTGAATGCGTTGCAGCAGGGTTCAACTGTGCGCACGTCAGAAAAGAACACTGTCACGATCTATTAAGGATCACCACTAATCAAGATGGATAAACACGCTCAGTTGCGACCTCCATGACATGAGGCGAAATGAGGGTGGTGCATGACATTCGTGGAAGATTTTTTGACAGCCAAAAACATGCTCCACGAAAATCACAAATATCATGCACCAACACGCACTATTAAGAAACCTATTTAGATGCGTTAAGTCACGTTAAGAATGTCAGGAATGTGCCAAGAATGATGCAAATATGACATTCGGAACGCGTCCTGCCCTTGTGTAAACGCAGCATTAACTACGTTATTTCACGTTTTTCATCACAAAGATTTACAATAACAGATTTACAAATACATGCAAGTGGGTGGCATCATTTTGTGAGCATGCTCACAGATCTCTAGTTGTTGTTATTGTTCAAAAAGTTCTTCAAAGGCTGAAATGGATCAACATGAATCACGATGCACTTGTCTCATGAGAATGAACAAGTTAACTCTTCCCTCAGACATGTAATCAGGTTGTGTATATGAGAGACGTGGACTATGTGGGAGGCCTCTCAGGCAGGTTTAATTCTTTGCAAAATAACCATGAATATGCAAATTCATGATTGGACCTGGGTTGAAATTGATATTTCACTTACTGCTCTTCTTGTCAATGACAGGCGGAGAATAGGTTCAGTAAATCACACGCACTCATACAGACACATCAATATGTGCATAAATTTACGCCACTCACGTACACATGGAAAGGCTCACACATTCACTCTCATGCAAATGTGTCAGGTCAGCCTCATTCAGTCTGAAATGTCAGGTCAGGGAAGGTGATTCGCATACATATTTAGTCAGACAGATAAGACTCGCTGTCAAAGCTTTTCCCACCTCTGTCCTCTACTGGACAGATCCTTCCGACCAGAGAACATCAGCAAAATTACACAAGAGTCTGAATGGCCTCCAGGGGTCATCGTCACCATTTAAACATTTTCATGCAATGCATAAATTTCATTTCCCATCAGACTCCAAGTAAGCTTATGATATTTAAGTGTCCAAAATGAAGTTCTCCCTGACCACTACATAGTCCATGTGACCACTTGAACGTCCACCCGACCACCAGAAATTCCACCTGACCACAAGGTCCACATGAACAACCACAAGGTCCACCTGACCACCACAAGGACCACCTGACAATTAGAAGGACTAACTGACTAATAGACATTCCACAGGACCTGTTGGGAGATAAAAGTCAAAGAACCAGTGACTTGATTAAGAGCTGCATGAAAGGTGAAAGAGGGTGAATGGATGCAAATGGACCTTGTGATTTCAGCAATCTTGAAAGCTTTTGACAATGTGGGCTTTTATGTCTGGATTGAGTTGTTTCTGTCGAGGGAGCATTTTTACTCATGTCCCACTGAGTAGATTTCTCAAGGAGTTGGACTGCCAGTATGTAGACCATTATCCTTGCACACGCTGTTTAATGCACATTTTCCTCTACTCGCACCAGAGGCAATTTTAGACTTCCAGTTTTAGGGGTGCTTAGCACATTTTTAAAATTTTTAAAATCTTGATGTCCAGAAATACAATTTCCCATGATTTCAGAGTGAAAACATTGCTTGTAAAAGCTGCATTCATTGTCAAAAAACAAAAAAAACAAAAAAACAAAAAAAAAATGCATATTAGCAATGGATAACGGCCCATACATAAAATTCCTGCATTCTGGTGCAGTTTATATAACAAATTATTTAATCTCCTAATGTGGTGAGGGCAAATAGTAATTGCAACTTAGGAGCAGTTCTGAAATATTCAGAGGCTGAGTACAGTATATTATCCTTGTTTTTATATTAGTCTTATGACCCTATAGTTATTGAAGATTTTTTGTTTCATCTTAACAGATTATTATGTCATAGTACTTAGTACAGAACACTCACCCTGGTATCACTTTTCAATTACATTTAGACAGTTTTAGGCATTACTTAGATTGTGTTTTAGTTCTGGCTATTCATTTATTTATTCTACAAACTGATTGATGTCTTGGTTTTTCTGGCAGCACGCACATCCACGTCGTAAGTCATAAAAATACAGTAGTTGCAGTTGTTATGATCAGTGAGATTTAGTGCCTTGTGCAGGAGGACCTGGTTTAGCATAGCTACAGCAGCACTCCACTATAAGGCTGGATGGAGAACACAGATGGTACACTGCACATAAATGGGTTCAGGATAAGAAATATATGAATATGAATTATTTATTGAATTAACAGCAAAGCATAGAAAGGACAGACAAGATCTAATGAAGTCCTTAAAAGTAAGAAAAATAAAAATGTGTGACTTAAAAGTCAGAATTCATACCAAAACACCAGTAACACAAGTAAGACACCTCCACAGTCTGATACACATATTCAATTTCCACTTAGCTTCACTTTCCATCCTTTGCTATTCTCAATGTCCATATCTACTATCACATAAGGTCTATAGAGTGCACAAACCTCACCTGAAGCTTTTTTTGCTTTTGAAAAAAATGCTCTGATATCCATCACTGCACTGCAGGCTTGGTTTGCCACTTACTGCCAACAAATAAAAATACAAAATGAGTTTTATGATTTATGCCTTTTTAGCAGGAATTTAAATTATTCACTTATTATCATGCTGTGCATTAAACTTTGTGGTAAAGTTTACTGTCTTAATTCTGAAATGCTTAGTTAAGGACCTTAACTAAGCATTTAAGGTCAGATCTGTGTACATGGTATTTGATGTAGGAGAGTGATTTGTTCATGGAAGCTCCACAGATTGAAGGGCAGCACCATTTAGTAGTTGACAAGAGGATTTAATTGAAAAAAAAGGACAACACTGAATCAGTCGTACATTTGACCACGCACAGTGCGCACTAATTTGTAGAGCAATATACTGTGTTTAGCGATAGGTAGCTAGGTGAGTAAAATAAGCACTTTTCAAAAAGTTGCACTTGCTCTTCACATTCAAAGACATAAACTGTGAATAAATACCTCGCAAATGTGACAGTCGCCTGGCAATCACTTGACAGCGCAGCTGCGTGAGGTTACCACCAGCGCTCACAGGACAGCGCCTCTGCTAAATTAGCGCCACCCGCAGCAGCACCACGCGACACAAACACATGCCAGAGCAGACGCAGTTGCGGACGGAGAGAGACAGAGATGAATGTCGGCGTGTTTTGTGGATTGAACCAAGAAGGGGAGATGATCAAATTACTGTGTTCTTGTAATACATATTTTGGCATAATGCTTGAAATAGGTTGTTTAAAAAAATAGTAGTATAGAAGCATATAAAATATATATATATATATATATATATATATATATATATATATATATATATATATATATATATATATATATATATATATATATATTTTAGGGGTGCTTAAAATATATTTAGGGGGTGCTTGAGCACCCATAAAAATAGGCTAACTCTGCCCCAACTCGCACCCATCTTTTCTAAGAGCTGACGTAACATGAATTTCTCCACTGTCAGATCAATAAAGTCTTATCTTATCCAGCGTAACCAACGAATGCTGGGAGAGAAAGTATTGTGCTTTATACAAAATAGCAATAACTTTTGATATTTTAGATTTAACATACGAGGTCTATTAGAAAAGTATCTGACCTTATTATTTTTTTCAAAAACCATATGGATTTGAATCACGTGTGATTACATCAGACATGCTTGAACCCTCGTGGGCATGCGAGAGTTTTTTCACGCCTGTCGGTTACGTCATTCGCCTGTGGGCAGTCTTTGAGTGAGGAGTGGCCCACCCTCTCGTCGTTTTTTCATTGTTTATGAATGGCTCAGAGACTGCTGCTTTGTTTGATCAAAATTTTTTCAAAACTGTAAGGCACAACTGAGTGGACACCATTCGATAAATTCAGCTGGTTTTCGGTAAAAATTTTAACGGCTGATGAGAGATTATGGTCTGGTAGAGTTGCCGTAAGGACGGCCCACGGCGCCTGACGGTGATCTGCGCTTCGAGGCGGCAGCGTCTCACCGTTTCAAATTGAAAACTTCCACATTTCAGGCTCTGTTGATCCAGGAAGTCGTCAGAGAACAGAGAACTTTCAGAAGAAGTCGGCATGAGGAGTTTATTCGGACATTCCATTGTTAACGGACATTTTGTAATGAAAGAACGTGTGGGCAGAGTCGCATGTCGGGCCGGACCCGACCGCGGGGGGTCACGACAGGAAAACCACCTCCGTTGGAAACCTTAACGGGCAAGTTGGAACATGCCCAAGCTGTTAAACAATTTCTCAGTTACTCACTTGTTGAAATCCATCAAAAGTCGCCTGAATTTTACAAATGGTTTTCAACACGGAGGTGTTTTTCCTGTCGCGGCGCACACAGATTTGCCGAGTCGTCACGGAAATGACTCGGCGAATTTGCGCGCACGTCTTTCATTAAAAAATGTCCTTAAACAGTGGAATGTCCGCATAAAGTCCTCATGCCGGCCTCTTCTGAATCTTCTCTGTTCTCTCACGATGTCCTGGGTGAATTAAGCCTTAAATTAGGATGTTTTCAGGTCAAAACAGGCCGACGATGGCGCCTGGAAGCGCTGCAGGACGTCCTGCTCCGTGGGAAGTCCTTACACTGACAGAAACACCCCATAATCTCTCATCAGCCGTTAAACTTTTCACCGAAAACTAGCTTAATTTCTCAATAGTGTCCACTCAGATATTCCTCACAGGTCCAGAAAAAATGTTGATAAAGCAACGCGCGCCGTCTGGAGCAGCGTGTGAAACAAAGGAATTCAGCCGAGAGGGCGGGACCACATCTCACTCAAGGCCTGCCCACAGGGAAATGACGTCACCGACACGCGTGAAAAAACTCATGCATGTGCACGGGGGTTCAAGCATGATTGGTGTAATCGCACGTCATTCAAATCCATTTAGTTAAAAAATAAATAAAAGGGTCGGTTTATTATCTAATAGACCACGTATTTTATGAGTTTTCCATCATAATTTATCATCGATTAAAAACTGAAAGAAATTTGGTTTTGGATACAATTTCAGCATCATTCAATAATAAGTTTCTACTTAAATTCCTGGGCTTATTTCTGAATATAATGCACTTTGTTTTACCAAGATGAAGCGATAATTTATTTGAGTCAGACCAATATTTAAAATTTTGCAATTCTCTCTCCATCAAGCCCAAGAGCTGTCCCAAATGATCCCACTACCAAACACTTTCGTTTCATCGGCAAACAAAATACATCTCACAGACTTAGAAACCAAACCGATATCATTAATATACAACAAAAACAATAAAGGCCCAAGGACTGACCCCACATGTAAATTCATTTCAAAATTCTGAATTTATCCCTCTAAAATGAACACACTGATACCTATTACATAAATAACTAGCTATCCAATCAAAGGCCAATCCTCTAATACCATACATCTGTTATTTGTCCAATAATAAAGTATGATCAGTGGTATCAAATGCTTTCTGCAAAGAAAACCCCTACAGTGTATTGTTTCATCTCTATTGCGTTTGCAACTTGTTCAACAAAATCAGTTAAAGCCAATGAAGTAGTACAATTTTTTTCTAAAACCATACTGCTGCTCACTGAGTATATGATGTTTAGTCATAAAATCATTCAACCTCTTTACAAATATTTTTTTCCAGAATTTTTATGAAAATTGTGGTAACAATGAGATTTGCCTGTAGTTTGAAAAGACATGTTTGTCACCAGATTTAAACAATGATATCACCTCAGCTATTTTCATTTTGGAAGGAAATTTCCCAGTCATTAGTGACAAATTACAAGTATAGGTTGAGTGTTTAATAATACAATCAATAATAGTTTTACTAAAAAAATATATCAAAGCTATCAATAGCAGTTGGTTTTTTCCCTTTTAGTTTATAAACTGTATTAAGAATTTTGTTTTCATCTACTTCTCTAATATACATTGAATCCAGAATTGTATTAATTAATTTACTGCTGTACATAGAACACATTTTAGAGGATACAATTTAGTTTTTTTGATAAGTTTTTACCAACATTAACAAAATAGTTGTTGAAATGATCAGCAATAACTTTATTTTCTTTTACAATTTTTGTCAGTCTGTATAAAAATAAGATGGATGATCTTTAACAACTTTTTTCTTTTTAATGATTTCATTTAAGAGCTTCCAGGTACAGCAGTGTTCAGAATAGTAGTACTATGTGACTAAAAAGATTAATCCAGGTTTTGGTGGCCAAGTGGTTAATGCGCTTGGTTTCAGTTCAGAAGGTTCCGGGTTCAAATCCCACCCCTGCCACATTTCTCCATGTAATGTGGAGTTGCGTCAGGAAGGGCATCCGGCGTAAAACTTGTGCCAATTCAACATGCAGATCCACCTTGGATTTGCTGTGGCGACCCCAAGTGCAAACAAGGGAGCAGCCGAAGGGACTTACTTTGAGTATAGCTCTTATTGTTACATGGGAAACAAGGTACCAGTAGATTCAGTAGATTCTCACAAATCCAACCAGACCAAGCATTCATGATAGGCACACTCTTAAGGCTATGAAATTGGGCTATTAGTTTAAAAAAGTAGAAAAGGGGGTGTTCACAATAATAGTAGCATCTGCTGTTGACGCTACAAACTCAAAACTATTATGTTCAAACTGCTTTTTTAGCAATCCTGTGAATCACTAAACTAGTATTTAGTTGTATAACCACAGTTTTTCATGATTTCTTCACATCTGCGAGGCATTAATTTTGTTAGTTTGGAACCAAGATTTTGCTCATTTACTAGTGTGCTTGGGGTCATTGTCTTGTGGAAACACCCATTTCAAGGGCATGTCCTCTTCAGCATAAGGCAACATGACCTCTTCAAGTTGACATATCCAAACTGATCCATGATACCTGGTATGTGATATATAGGCCCAACACCATAGTAGGAGAAACATGCCCATATCATGATGCTTGCACCACCATGCTTCACCGTCTTCACTGTCTTCACTGTGAACTGTGGCTCGAATTCAGAGTTTGGGGGTCGTCTCACAAACCGTATGCGGCCCTTGGACCCAAAAAGAACAATTTTACTCTCATCAGTCCACAAAATATTCCTCCATTTTTCTTTAGTCCAGTTGATGTGTTCTTTGGCAAATTGTAGCCTCTTCTGCACATCTTTTATTTAACAGAGGGACTTTGCGGGGGATTCTTGCAAATAAATTAGCCTCACACAGGAGTCTTCTGTCACAGCACTTACAGGTAACTCCAGACTGTCTTTGATCATCCTGGAGCTGATCAATGGGTGAGCCTTTGCCATTCTGGTTATTCTTCTATCCATTTTGATGGTTGTTTTCCGTTTTCTTCCACACGTCTGTTTATTCTTCTGAGGTTCTCAATAGTAACATCAGTTATTATCCTTATGAAATGTATAGTTTCCTTTTGATCCTTTGTATCAACTGATGATTGGAAAGCTATAAAAAACAGCAAATGATCAATGACATCACTAATCGGTATCCCACCAGTTATATTCCCTACAGCAGCATTTGTTAATATATTATCAGTGATTGTCAATGTGTTCATGGTTATCCTGGTCGGATGTGTGATCACAGGATACAGACCCATGCAAAACACAGAGTTTAGAAATTCTGTTATTTGTAACTGACCATGAAGATTTAAGAAATCTATATTAACGTCTGCACAGACAAATAAACAAATAACAAATATTTTTAATTGTGTTTAATTATGTTGTCAGTTTCAGTCAAAAATGTTTATATTTGATCATGGAGCTCTATAAACACAGCTTATAATTATGATTTTTTTTTTTTTTACATTTAAATTCCACTGTAACACATTCCATAATATTTTCCAAAGAGAATGACATTTTTTGTATAATTTCACATTAATGATTTGAACATCCATAAAGCACCACACCACCACCCTGTTTTTTCATCGTATTTGTAGCAAAAAAGTCATATCCCTCAAGCTGAACAGCATCAATTAGCTCCTCTCTCAACCAAGTCTCAGTAATTGCAATAACTGAAAATTGTTTATTGGATATTCTTAAACAGTCTTGAATTTTTTAAAAAATGTGAAAAATTACTGGGTATTTAAGGCCAATAATATGACATGATTAAGATCAGATTCTACATGTAGTTGGTATAATTGTTACTTAAAACGTTAAAGTTTTATATTCATATATATCTTCGTAAGGTCTGACTGATGAACTCCAGCTGCCCATTATACAAACTCAATCCAGGGTTTTTTTTTATACTGTTATCTTGCTGCATTGCATCTGAGCTGCAGAAATGAAACTCCAGGGGTTCATTTCTTATAACTGTCATGAATGGCTGAATGCCACATGAAACACTTTCCACACAGTAAAGGAAACATCAGAAAATAAGATCATTAACCAGTTATGTTGTTAAAACGGGAGTTGTCATGGTAACTGTCACAGTAAACCATTCCCTGAGAGCTGAAATCAGTCCGTCATGTTATTGGGTTGAAACAAGCAGCCATGAGTTGCCTCCCGATTTATTTCAGGAGACTGCCCTTCCCTGTAGTTGGCAGAAAAGCAATAAATGAATTTATTTTAAGAAAGTAAAATCCTGTTGTAAAAATGCATTTAGGCAGGGGAAACCAGGGCACGGTGAATCACAGGGCACAGTGAATCAGTAGCTATATCTGCAAAACTACATATATATTTGCAGCAGATATGCCATATTTTTCTGCATAAAGACACCCCCTTATAAATTAGTGTTTTGTTTTTGGATACATTAAGGGTAAAACTAAGTGGCAAGTGAAGTCAGTTCTTTTCTATCAAAAGTAAATTTTGTGGATGTCAGTATCTTTGTATTTATTTCTCACAACAGAGGAAAGGTGGCCCAAAAAAAATATTAGTTAGAAGACTACCCCATCCAACTGATGAGCATGTGTTATGTCTTCTCCAGACTATCAGCTATTTGATAACATGACTCATGTGTGTCACATGCACCCGGGGCACAGTGAATCAGTCTAGAAGGTCATTTACTAAGCCCCAGTATCAAGTGGATGACAAATATTACTTGATGAAGCTTATACATTTATTTTTCCATGAATTATTTCTATAATTTATGTATATAAACAACTGTTTTCACGTTTAAAGAGAAATTATGACAGTTGTATTTATAATATACTCAACAAAAATATAAACGCAACACTTTTGGTTTTGCTCCCATTTTGTATGAGATGAACTCAAAGATCTAAAACTTTTTCCACATACACAATATCACCATTTCCCTCAAATATTGTTCACAAACCAGTCTAAATCTGTGATAGTGAGCACTTCTCCTTTGCTGAGATAATCCATCCCACCTCACAGGTGTGCCATATCAAGATGCTGATTAGACACCATGATTAGTGCACAGGTGTGCCTTAGACTGCCCACAATAAAAGGCCACTCTGAAAGGTGCAGTTTTGTTTTATTGGGGGGGGATACCAGTCAGTATCTGGTGTGACCACCATTTGCCTCATGCAGTGCAACACATCTCCTTCGCATCATCTGTGAAGAGAACACCTCTCCAACGTGCCAAATGGCAGCGAATGTGAGCATTTGCCCACTCAAATCGGTTACGACGACGAACTGGAGTCAGGTCGAGACCCCGATGAGGACGACGAGCATGCAGATGAGCTTCCCTGAGACAGTTTCTGACAGTTTGTGCAGAAATTCTTTGGTTATGCAAACCGATTGTTTCAGCAGCTGTCCGAGTGGCTGTTCTCAGACGATCTTGGAGGTGAACATGCTGGATGTGGAGGTCCTGGGCTGATGTGGTTACCTGTGGTCTGCGGTTGTGAGGCTGGTTGGATGTACTGCCAAATTCTCTGAAACGCCTTTGGAGACGGCTTATGGTAGAGAAATGAACATTCAATACACGAGCAACAGCTCTGGTTGACATTCCTGCTGTCAGCATGCCAATTGCACGCTCCCTCAAATCTTGCAACATCTGTGCATTGTGCTGTGTGATAAAACTGCACCTTACAGAGTGGCCTTTTATTGTGGGCAGTCTAAGGCACACCTGTGCACTAATCATGGTGTCTAATCAGCATCTTGATATGGCACACCTGTGAGGTGGGATGGATTATCTCAGCAAAGGAGAAGTGCTCACTATCACAGATTTAGACTGGTTTGTGAACAATATTTGAGGGAGATGGTGATATTGTGTATGTGGAAAAAGTTTTAGATCTTTGAGTTCATCTCATACGAAATGGGAGCAAAACCAAAAGTGTTGCGTTTATATTTGTGTTGAGTGTAGTTTCTAAAGGACTTATATCACTAGTTACTAGTCACTAGGGGTTATGATAAATGTGGGTGTGGAATCCATTAGCTTAGCGGGGAAATTAGTGCAGAAAATACACTATGGTGATAGTACAGTTTATCTGTCAGGGAGGGAAATTCAACAAGTTGAGACTATGGCTTGCTTCCGTAAACATGTCCATAAAAATCATAGAGGGATATGCTTTCCAAACTTAATACCCATTACTATATTGGATGATTTTGAAATTGAGGATGGCCAAGTGGTTGTTCCAGCAATAGCAAAGATTTTGTGTCTGCTACCTACAACGCGTGTGGAATGTCTCAAACCTAAACCTACTTCTAGGCATCTTATATATGCTACTCTGGAACTACACCTAAACCCAAACAGTTCAACTGTCAAAACCAGTGAGGTCCTTAGACTGGGTTTCATTAACATAAGATCACTGTCCTCAAAATCATTGTTGATCAATGATCTAATTATTGATCATCACTTAGATATGACTGGGTTATGTGAAACCTGGCTTAAACCTACAGCTGTCCTCCCCTTAAATGAGGCCTGCCCACCAGCATATACATTTAGTCATGTCCCTCGTGATGCAAAGCAAGGCGGGGGTGTTGTTCTTATTTATAAATCTAGGTCTAGCTTATTAGCTGTTGGGGGTCACAAATATAACTTGTTTGAGCATGTGATTCTCCGCTCTGCTCAGGATATTACGCATTGCCACGGTCAGAAGAATAAAAACCAGCCATATTACCTTGTCACTGTATATAGGTCTCCTGGCCCATATTCTGAATTTTTAGATGAATTTGGTGCGTTCGTCTCTAACTTGTCAACTAGTGCAGATAACATTCTGATCATTGGTGACTTTAACGTTCATATAAATAAGTCTTTGATCCCCTCTGCAAATCATTTATGGAAATTGTGGATGCATTAGGATTTTGGCAATGCATTCGGGACTCAACGCACATTAGTGGATATACCCTGGATCTGGTTCTCGAACGTGGTGTTGTTGTCATGAATATTGACATTATGCCTCTTACATCAGTGGTCTCTGATCACTCACTTATTACGTTTACAGTTTCGCTGCCGTGTTTAGTGGAACAACAACCTTATATATCACTATGGCAATGCATCAACTCCTTAAATAAGCCTGAACTCGAAGCTAGACTGCCTGATCTCTTAGCTTCACATTTGACAAATACCCAGTCAGTAGACAGACTTGTGGATAGTTTAAACTCAGTGCTCAAAACTACATTCGACATGATTGTGCCAGATGTGTTAAAACTGTGCTCCCCCAAATCACAGTCACCTTGGTTCAGTGATTACAACCCCTGGCAAAAATTATGGAATCACTGGCCTCGGAGGATGTTCATTCTGTTGTTTAATTTTGTAGAAAAAAAGCAGATCACAGACATGACACAAAACTAAAGTCATTTCAAATGGCAACTTTCTGGCTTTAAGAAACACTATAAGAAATCAAGAAAAAAAGATTGTGGCAGTCAGTAATGGTTACTTTTTTAGACCAAGCAGAGGAAAAAAATATGGACTCACTCAATTCTGAGGAATAAATTATGGAATCACCCTGTAAATTTCCATCCCCAAAACTAACACCTGCATGAAATCACATCTGCTCGTTGACATTAACCCTATGTCATGAAATTGACCCTATGTGTCTTTTTGCAAGGAATGTTTTCACAGTTTTTGCTCTATGGCAAGATGCATTATCTTCTTGAAAAATGATTTCATCATCCTCAAACATCAGAAAAGTGTCCAAAATATCAACGTAAACTTGTGCATTTATTGATGATGTAATGACAGCCATCTCCCCAGTGCCTTTACCTGACATGCAGCCCCATATCATCAATGACTGTGGAAATTTACATGTTCTCTTCAGGCAGTCATCTTTATAAATCTCATTGGAACGGCACCAAACAAAAGTTCCAGCATCATCACCTTGCCCAATGCAGATTCGAGATTCATCACTGAATATGACTTTCATCCAGTCATCCACAGTCCACGATTGCTTTTCTTTAGCCCATTGTAACCTTGTTTTTTTCTGTTTAGGTGTTAATGATGGCTTTCGTTTAGCTTTTCTGTATGTAAATCCCATTTCCTTTAGGCGGTTTCTTACAGTTCGGTCGCAGACGTTGACTCCAGTTTCCTCCCATTCGTTCCTCATTTGTTTTGTTGTGCATTTTCAATTTTTGAGACATATTGCTTTAAGTTTTCTGTCTTGACACTTTGATGTCTTCCTTGGTCTACCAGTATGTTTGCCTTTAACAACCTTCCCATGTTGTTTGTATTTGGTCCAGAGTTTAGACACAGCTGACTGTGAACAACCAACATCTTTTGCAACATTGCGTGATGATTTACCCTCTTTTAACAGTTTGATAATCCTCTCCTTTGTTTCAATTGACATCTCTCGTGTTGGAGCCATGATTCATGTCAGTCCACTTGGTGCAACAGCTCTCCAAGGTGTGATCACTCCTTTTTAGATGCAGACTAACAAGCAGATGTGATTTGATGCAGGTGTTAGTTTTGGGGATGAAAATTTACAGGGTGATTCCATAATTTATTCCTCAGAATTGAGTGAGTCCATAATTTTTTCCTCTGCTTGGTCTAAAAAAGTAACTGTTACTGACTGCCACAATCTTTTTTTCTTGATTTCTTATAGTGTTTCTTAAAGCCAGAAAGTTGCCATTTGAAATTACTTTAGTTTTGTGTCATGTCTGTGATCTGCTTTTTTTCTACAAAATTAAACAACTGAATGAACATCCTCCAAGGCCGGTGATTCCATAATTTTTGCCAGGGGTTGTACCTGCATGACCTCAAGCATAAGGCAAGACATCTAGAATGGAAATGGCATCATTCAAAATTAGAAGTATTCCACCTTGTGTGGCATGATGCTATCCTAGACTATAAGCATGCAATATTGGCTACAAAGCGGACCTATTACTCTGACTTGATCAACAAAAACAAGCATAACTCAAAGTTATTGTTCGACACGGTGGCAACACTTATTAATGGACAACCACCTGTAGTTCACTCTCCTTTTACCACACAAGATTTCCTGGATTACTTTGAGAACAAAATAGAAGACATTAGGTTAAACATATCCCAGCATGCCTTAACCCAGCCACTACATCATGCTATTGAGGTGGGCGCCACTACTGAGGTATTACCTAGATTTACAGAATTTGATAGTATCTCACAAGGCATGCTGATGAATCTCGTAATGTCAAGAAAAAGCACAACCTGTTTATTTGATCCTATGCCAACAAAACTGTTTAAGGACCTGTGGCCCACTCTTGGGCCAACTGTGCTGGAAATTATTCATCTTTCTTTAACTTCTGGATCTGTTCCTAAATGTTTCAAATCTGCAGTGATTAAACCATTACTTAAGAAACCTAATCTTGACCCTGGTGTATTGAAAAACTATCGGCCGATATCAAATCTATCATTTTGCTCTAAAATTCTGGAAAAAGTGGTGTCACAGCAGCTCGTAGACTATCTTACTGAGAATAATCTCTTTGAGCCACTGCAGTCTGCTTTGAGAAAATATCATTCCACAGAGACGGCTATCACTAAAGTGGTGAATGATCTGCTTACAATGGATTTGGACACCACTACTGTTCTGTTCGCTGTTAGATCTCAGTGCTGCATTTGATACCATGGATCATCATATTCTACTTGATAGCCTGGAAAATCATTTTGGGATTACTGGGAATGCCCTTGCACGGCTGATGTCATACTTGACCAGTCGTTCTCAGTGTGTTTTGTACAGTAACACTACCTCAAACCTTAGTGACATGAAATTTTGGGTTCCACAGGGGTCTGTCTTTGGCCCCCTGCTTTTCTCCCTTTATATAGCTCTCCTTGGGCACATATTGCGCTGTTTTGGGATTACCTTTCAATGCTATGCTGATGATACTCAGTTATACATGCCGATAATTGCTGGTAATCTCGTTCACATGAAATCCTTAGAAGATTGCCTTGCAGCAGTGAGAAGTTGGATGTCTAGAAACGTCCTACTTTTAAACTCTGATAAGACTGAAATGATGGTTCTTGGTCCAGTGAGACATTGGCATCAATTTGACCAGTTAACGCTCAGCCTAGGTTCGTGTGTCATACATCACACTGACGAAGTGAGGAGCCTTGAGGTAATTTTTGATCCTACGTTGTCCTTTGGCCTCCACATTAGAAATATTACGAGGACTGCTTTCTTCCACCTGCGAAATATAGGGAAGATTCGTCATCCTGTCTATGGCTGATGCTGAGACCCTGATCCATGCATTTATCTCTTCTAGATTGGACTACTGCAATGTTCTATTTTCTGGTTTGCTGCAGTCTATCATTAGGGCTCTCCTGTTGGTTCAAAATGCTGCAGCCAGACTTTTGACACGAAGCAGAAAGTTCGACCACATTACACCCATTTTGGCATCCCTTCACTGGCTTCCTGTCCCAGTGAGATCAGATTTTAAGGTTCTGCTACTTGTCTATAAAATTCTTCACGGACTGGTACCTCCCTACCTAGCTGACCTAATTAAACCTTACGTGCCGCCCGGGCTTTGCGTTCTCAGGGTGCAGGACTACTTTGTGTCCCAGGGGTGAATAATAAGTCTGCAGGTCATAGAGCTTTCTCTTATTGTGCCCCTGTTCTGTGGAACCCTGCATCAATAAAACAGTCAGATTCTGTGGAGATTTTTCAAGTCCAGACTTAAGACGCACTTCTTTTCCCTTTCATATGGCTAGCATACTGGTATAGTTTTGTTTTACGCTTTTTACTCTTTTAATTCATTTTATTAGTAATTGGAGTGGGCCGCAGCCTCAGCTTTACCTAAATTCTGGGTCTTTCAGTGAAGCTTAGGGCTAGTGGCCGGCAATCACCTAAGTATTTCTTCTGTTTTTCTTGTTGATTAATGCTGACAAATTATACAGTATTTCTTGTCTTTCTGATCCCTGATTCTGTTTTTTCTCTCTGTTTAAGGTGCAGCTCCATCCAGAGATGGGAGTTGTATTTGTGTTGGCGACCCTCCTGTCCTGTGCACCAACAGCATTTCTTGTATATTCGTCCATGAATTGTTCTGTGAATTGTTCTGTAATTTATGTTTGTAGCATGGCCCAAGCAGAGGGTCACCCCTTTGAGTCTGGGTTCTCAGGCAGTCAGAGAACACTGGCCTAATCTACAATCTACATATCTGATCAGAGAGCCTCTGAATAGAGACTCAGTCCTCAACAAAAGGCTGAACTTGGTGCCTGCACTGATGTCCAATGCCTTTCACTCCATCGAGTTAAAATTACAATGTGCTGTATCACAGAGGCAGAACCAGCTTACCCATCAATGTACATGCAATAGATGTTTAAATGTACACAGGTTATTTTTTTTTCTCATTTTGAAACATTCTGTGGGTAAATTGAATGAGACACCAGAATAACTGAAACATGTATTTAAGCCACACTTGTTGCCCAACTGGCTGCTTCATCTTCTTGTCTAAGAACCTTAACGTCACTGAGAAACTTTCTGGTAAAGGTTCTGGAATGGCTCCAATGGATAGTAAAATGTATGGTGATGAAATCAAGCAGACAGCTGCCTGATCGTCATTTTTACAAAATTTAAATAATCTGGAAAGTGATCCAGTGCTCTCTGTCGAAATTGATCACTTTATAAAGAAAGTGTTGTTTTGGTTATGTTAGTTTGAATTAAAGTACTTTTCTAATGACGTTCCTATAGAAACCTAAAATACACAAGCCCACTGAATGGTTCCCAAAATATCTCCCTATAAATCAAATCAAATCAATTTTATTTATATAGCGCCAAATCACAACAAACAGTTGCCCCATGGCGCTTTATATTGTAAGGCAAGGCCATACAATAATTACGTAAAAACCCCAACGGTCAAAACGACCCCCTGTGAGCAAGCACTTGGCGACAGTGGAAAGGAAAAACTCCCTTTTAACAGGAAGAAACCTCCAGCAGAACCAGGCTCAGGGAGGGGCAGTCTTCTGCTGGGACTGGTTGGGGCTGAGGGAGAGAACCAGGAAAAAGACATGCTGTGGAGGGGAGCAGAGATCAGTCACTAATGATTAAATGCAGAGTGGTGTATACAGAGCAAAAAGAGAAAGAAACACTCAGTGCATCATGGGAACCCCCCAGCAGTCTAAGTCTATAGCAACATAACTGAGGGATGGTTCAGGGTCACCTGATCCAGCCCTAACTATAAGCTTTAGCAAAAAGGAAAGTTTTAAGCCTAATCTTAAAAGTAGAGAGGGTGTCTGTCTCCCTGATCTGAATTGGGAGCTGGTTCCACAGGAGAGGAGCCTGAAAGCTGAAGGCTCTGCCTCCCATTCTACTCTTACAAACCCTAGGAACTACAAGTAAGCCTGCAGTCTGAGAGTGAAGCGCTCTATTGGGGTGATATGGTACTATGAGGTCCTTAAGATAAGATGGGACCTGATTATTCAAAACCTTATAAGTAAGAAGAACAATTTTAAATTCTATTCTAGAATTAACAGGAAACCAATGAAGAGAGGCCAATATGGGTGAGATATGCTCTCTCCTTCTAGTCCCTGTCAGTACTATAAGTGCATACATGAATTACCAAACCTTTATTCAATTTCATCTCTAAAAGACACTGAAAGCCTCATAAGTCAACTGTTGGTGGTCTTGTAATAACAGTGATCACCTCATGGCCTCTATAGATGTAGTTAGACTTTATACCAGTGTTCCAAACTTCACTGACTCATGCTTTTTCTTAGTACCAGGTCATCTCCTAACTCACCTTGTGGTTTTGTTTTGTTTGTTTGTTTTTTAGAGATTGATCTCTTTATTGTCATTATGCTTACATATAATGAAATTCCTTTCCGAAGCTCTTGGCAATCAATGTCAAAAAAGGAAAACAGGCAAACAGATATGTACAGAGGATGTATATATAAAATATGAACACAAATGCAAAACACAAATTAAGCATTGGGCGTTGGCAAAAAGTAGTGTAAGGTGCAGCATTGTGCCTCTGTGGGGGGTGTGAGTGACTGTAGGAAAATGACGAGTGTGTGTGTGTGTGTGTATGCGGATTGTAGGGTGCTTAAGTGACTGTAGGAGAATGATGAGTGGAAATGTGTGTGACTGTGCACTGGGGGAAATGGATTTCACAGCTCTGGGGGAAAAGCTGTCTCTTAGGGCCCACTGACACGAGGATGCCTTTTCTGCCTGTGTCGTGATGTGTCGTCAGTGGCAGTTCTACACTGACCCCCTACAAGACCCCCTCCGAGCCCCCCGCAAAAAAAGGCAGACAAAATTTTGCACAAACAGCCATTTTTTTCTTGCTTTATTATTATTTTTAATATTTTAGAAGTGCCCCTGAAATTGCAATTGAAATTGACATCAAAACAACACAGGCTACAATATAACTCTTATAGTACATCCATGAATTGCAAATTTGAATAAACATACCGTCACATGCTAAATGTCTGTCATTAGACGCTATATTAATCTGTCTTTTAAGGAGGAACGATTAGCGCTTTTATGGTGTAGCACCAGAAGGATCATCTTATTTAACTATGTGCACCAATCTTAGATTTACGCCCTCTGTTGGACATTTCTGACATATGAAGACAGACGCCTGTTGTAGATGCCAGTGATTCTGCAGTGCTGACTTTCCTTCTGGCCCTGGTTTCATCGTTACAGTTTCTGATGGCAGTCCGTCCAATTCTGAGTCCTTTATTTGTTCCTGAATGTTTTGTTTTTTCCTGTTTGTAAGTGACCGTTATCTGATCTCACAGCCATCATATTACCAGTGATGACACAGAAAGCAGAATGAAATCAGAACTGAATCGGATCTCAGAGCACAAACACAAAGGAAGATAACAGGGAAAATACATAAATTAATCTTGAGATGTTCAGACGGTTCATAAAACAGTAAGGAAGTCAAATCTCACATCAAATAACTTGATTTGGCACATTCACACTCTGCGCTTGGTTTCAGTGCAGAAGGTTCCGGGTTCAAATCCCACCCCTGCCACATTTCTCCATGTAATGTGGAGTTGCGTCAGGAAGGGCATTGGACATAAAACCTGTGCCAGTTCAACATGCAGATCCACCTTGGATTTGCTGTGGCGACCCCGAGTGCAAACAAGGGAGCAGCCGAAGGGACTTACTTACACTCTGCTATAATCACTTAATCTAGTTCTGTAAACCGGTCCAACATACCTCAGTTGTTAAAATATTAAGCAGAATATAATGTAAAATACAATTAATTATAGATTTTGTTAAATTAGCTATATATTTTGTTAAACAACCAGGATTTGTGGTGAGGGTTAACAAAAAATTAGATTAAGTACATATACGAGGTCTGTTAGAAAAGTATTGGACCTTTTTATTTTTTGCAAAAACCTGATGGATTTGAATCATGTGTGCTTGCATGAGCCAACCTTGAACCCTCATGCGCATGCGTGAACTTTTTCATGCCTGTCGATTGCATCATTTTCTGGTAAGCAGCCTTTGTGTGAGGACATGTGCTGTGCGCTCAGCGGATTTTCATTTAAAGGAAAAAGACGGAACGACTGGAGCAGCGCCGCATCAAATTTTGCCAGAAACTGGGCAACAGCCAGGTGGAAACCATTTGGAAGATTCAGATGGCTTTCACTGACGATGCTTTGGGCATCACACAGATTAAGGAGCGGTACAACCGGTTTAAAGACTTTCGCATAGTCGTGTGACTATCCGAAAAATTGTGGAAGAGGTGGACATCAGCACTTTTTTGGCACATTCCACTGTGACAGAAGATTTGGCCATGAAAAGAGTAGCGGCGAAATTCATGCTGCTGCTGACGGCGGAGCAAAAGCGCCTCACAAGTCTCACAGGTCATGCTGTGACATGCCCACCTCTTCCACAATTTCTCGGATAGTCACACGACTGAAAAGTCACCGAAAGCCGTCTGAATCATCCGAATGGTTTCCACCTGGCTGTCGGCCAGTTTCTGGCAAAATTTGATGCGGCGCTGCTCCAGTCGTTCCGTCTTTTTCCTTGAAATGAAAATCCGCCGAGCGCACTAGACACGTCCTCACACAAAGGCTGCTTACAAGAAAATGATGCAATCGACAGGCGTGAAAAAGTTCATGCATGCACACAAAGGTTCAAGGTTGGCTGATGCAAGCACACATGATTCAAATCCATCAGGTTTTTGCAAAAAATAAAAAAGTCAGATACTTTTCTAACAGACCTCGTATGTTGTAATTTGTTAAAGTGTACACGGGATCAGATGCAGGCACACAAAAAAGGTTAGATTCAAGTCACTTCAGCTCATAATGTGAACACAACTCAATTTCTAAACCCTCAATAAGCAGGCTCTCCTTCTGCAAAGTTTTTTTTTTTCCATGAGTGGGCAGTTTGTCCTCTCTGGTGAAATTTGAACCTGTTCTTACACTTGGTCTGGTCGCGTTCAAACACGTGTTCTGGGTGCAGAGTTCTGGTTCTGTGCTGCGTCCTAGTGAACTTTGTCACCAGACAGCAAGATCCTGCTGAGCAGAACAGTGTAGAAACGGGAGCACCGCAGGAAGATCCGTCCGGAGTCAACGAGGAGCAGAGCGCCTGTTCCAGGGGACAATCGCAGAAAGGAACAGCCAAACCTTTTACACTGGTGCAGCTCAGCAAGTACGGGCACCTACAGCTGCAGGGAGGGGGCACCAATTTGCTAATTCCCCACACAGTGATATGATCACCACTTTGCAGTGCAGGTGATGATTATTTATTTTTTCTTAAGTGTTTATGCTGCCCCCTGTGTGTCATGAAAAAAATGCACCCGGGGCAGCTGTCCGCTTTGCCCGCATTAAAAACCATGTCTGTGTGTCGTGCTGGAGAGTAAACTCGTCTTTAACAGGTGCAGACAGGACACCAGAGGTGCGCCGGTGCGTGCTATTGCCCACAGAGAATTTTGAAATGTTCAAAAAAATCTTTCACGTACAAATATCGTGCTATGTGACGCGATGTAATCTCCAACACAACGTGCATCTTGTCAAGTGGAGTAAAGAAGAACTGAACAGAGCAAGTGGTGACGTCAGCGGATCGCATCAGAGCGCAGCTCGTCTGAAGAATTATAACAAGAAGTTAAATCTGTTATAAACATACGTACTTTAACAGCTGCACACAAGAAGGAAAGAACACACAACTGTTTTATCAAGCCGTGATAATGTAAACATGACAAATAATTACCCTTTTAGATGGCTAAAAATGGGCATGTTCGTGTCAGTGCACCTACAGTCTTGTGGTCTGTGTTCTTTCCACGTTCCGTTTCCCCGATGGAAGCGGTACAAACAGTCTGTTGCCTGGATGGGTGGGATCCATTGCAATGCACCTAGCCCTGGCCAACATATATTGAATCCACATCTGGGAGAGGATCTCCCACAATCCCCTGAGCTGTCCTCACCACCCGGACCAAGTTCTTCCTGTCCTGTACCATACAGCTCCCATAACACTGTGGCACTGTGGGAGAGGATGCTCTCTATTGTGGCACTATAAAAGTTTGTGAGCAGCCAATAGGAAAGTCCAGCCCATTTCAGTTTCCTGAGGAAAAAAAAGACTTTGCTGGGCTTTCTTCACCAGGCAGGATGTATGCAGAGGCCAGGTCAGGTCGGATATGATGTGGAAGCCCAGGAATCTAATGCTGTCCACCTGCTTTACTGCGTCCCCATGGATAAAGAGAGGAGCATGTTCTGTCTTTCTGGACCTTCTGTAGTACACAATGACCTCCTTGTTCTTACAGATGTTCAGAACAAAGATACTGGCTGCACACCAATAACTTCTCCGTAGTGAGCCTCATCATTGTCCGATATGAGGCCCACCACCACTGTGGTATCATCCGCAAACTTGAGGACCAAGTTCCAGAGATGGATGATCTGAAAAGTCATGGGTGTAGAGGGTGAGAGAGAACTGGGCTGAGCACACATCCCTGAGGTGTACCAGTGTTCAGAACCGGTGTGGATGATGTACAGTCCCCTATTACGACCTTGTTAATTTTATATGGGTCGTTTAGGGAATAACCCCCTTGTGTCTGATGGTTTGCGGACGTTCATGCTGTTATATGGTCGCAAATAGCGCTTTACGCATTAGCGGAACCGTAAAACGGCTATTTGCGACCATATAACAGCATGAACGTCCGCAAATAATCAGACACAAGGGGGTTATTCCCATTCTAATTCAATTCCATTGTTTGCACAGTTTATTTTTGTGTGGGTAATTCGGTCAGCAAGGCTTACCATTGAGCTGAGGCAGCATCGCTCCAACAGCGGTCAGAGCACGGAGTAATCCATCAAATGTGAAAATTCATCAAATCCATGAAATGTGAAATGGTAATTGTGTATCAGAATACACATCAGTACTTTTGTATGGTAGTTTAAATTCACCCATTTAGGCGGCGGTGGTACGTGACCTTTTCTCGCTCTCAGCTAACAGCGCACGCAACCGGTGTTCTGTCAAACTGTGCATCTTGTTACATAAATCGACACTTCTGCATCCCAACAATATTGCTCATGCATGCGCAGTTGCACGAAGGACAGGAATGACATTCAACAGAAATGACATCTCGTCAGAACACCAGTCAGGGCACGGAGTAATACATCCAAATGTGAAACAGTCGAATATTTTGCCACCATTACCCCGATATTATACGGCCTGAAATCTCACACGATTAACCGATCACATTCACAGAAAAATGTAATTGGATTAGAATTTTGTATATTCCAATCTGTTACACACATGAAAATTCAGTGAGGTATGTCTTCTATAGTACATTCCAATGCTAAGGTAGAACATGCTGATCATGTATCTCCTTTTGGGCTACAATGGAAATGTGTTATTATACTTTTTGTGTTGTCCACTTTGTTGATGCACCTTTGGCAGCAATTACAGCCTCAAGTCTTCTTGAACATGATGCCCAAGCTTGCCCCACCTATCTTTGGGCAGTTTTGTTCATTCCTCTTTGCAGCACCTCTCAAGCTCCATCAGGTTGGATGGGGAGTGTCGGTGCACAGCCATTTTCAGATCTCTTCAGTGATGTTTAGTCAGATTCAGGTCTGAGCTCTGGCTGGGCCACTCAAAGACATTCACAGAGTTGTCCTGAAGCCACTCCTTTGATATCTTGGCTGTGTGCTTTGGGTCATTGTCCTGCTGAAAGATGAACCGTCATCCCAGTCTGAGGTTAAGAGCACTCTGGAGCAGGTTTTCATCCAGGATGTCTCTGTACATTGCTGCATTCATCTTTGCCTCAATCCTGACTAGTCTCCCAGTTCCTGCCACTGAAAAACATCCCCACAGTATGATGCTGACACCGCCATGCTTCACTGTAGGGATGGTGCCTGGTTTCCTCCAAACATGACACCTGGCATGCACACCAAAGATCTTTGTCTCATCAGACAAAAGAATTTTGTTTCTTGTGGTCTCAGAGTCCTTCAGGTGCCTTTTGGCAAACTCCAGGTGGGCTGCCATGTGCCTTTTACTCAGGAGTGGTTTCCGTCTGATCACTCTACCATACAGGTCTGATTGGTGGGTTGCTGCAGAGAAGGTTGTCCTTCTGGAAGGTTCTCTTCTCTCCACAGAGGAATGCTGGAGCTCTGACAGAGTGACCATCGGGTTCTTGGTCACCTCCCTGACTAAGGCCCTTCTCCCCCGATCACTCAGTTTAGATGGCGGCCAGCGCTAGGAAGAGTCCTGGTGGATCTGAACTTATTCCATTTATGGATGATGGAGGCTACTGTGCTCACTGGGACCTTCAAAGCAGCAAAAATGTTTCTGTGCCCTTCGCCAGATTTGTGTCTCGAGACAATCCTGTCTCAGAGGTCTACAGTCAATTTCTTTGACTTCATGCTTGGTTTGTGCTTTGACATCCACTGTCAACTGTGAGACCTTGTATGTAGACAGGTGTGTGTCTTTCCAAATCATGTCCAATCAACTGAATTTACCCCAGGTGGACTCCAATTAAGCTGTAGAAATCAGTGCAAACAGGATGCCCCTGAACTCTATTTTGAGCTTCGTGGCAAAGGTTGTGAATATTTATGTACATGTGATTTTCTAGTGTTCTTTCATTATTATTATTATTATTAATAATAATAATAATAATAATACATTTGCAAAAATCTTAAAAAAAAACAAACTTTTTCCCTTAGTCATTATAGGATATTGTGGGTATAATTTTGAGAAGCATTGATGAATTTCATCCAGTTTGAAATAAGGCTGCAAGATAACAAGATGTGGAAAAAGTGAAGCGATGTGAATTCTTTCCGGATGCACTTTACCAATACTTTATGGTTCCTCTTCATGGCTCTGTCGACTTCTTTTTAGCTGTGGCAACAGGCAGGTTCTCATGCGTTGATCATGCTTAAAATAACAGGTCCCAACATGGGACAGACTGCTGTGTAAAATGAGGAAAAGTTGGAATTTGTTTTCCTTTTTTTGTGGACACTGAATTTGCATTTGTTTGGGACAAAACTAACACCATGTGAAACTTGAAATAAAATCCTCTTTCAGTGTTTTTATCTTCATTGTTGAACCTAAAATTGAAGGCTACTTATTTATCTGAAATTTCAAGAAGCTTTCTCTCAGAGTAAATAACCCATTTGTCATAATGTTCAGGACTAATAAGGTTTTACCTTTGGATGTGTCAGTAACCCCACAGTCACATTAGCTACAAATGAGGGAGACAAGGAGTTGGCATTTGTTAGTTTATGGGAGTTTTCAGGGCGTGGCAGTTCATAGTTACTTGCCGTTAGTGTGCACAATGTTTAATGATCAATTATAAAGGACGTAGAAACTGACACAGTCACTGTGAGGTTTTATTCTATGCTTGACTGCTTAACAGAACCAAAGTTCGCTTGATTTGTTTCAGTACAACGTAGCACACAGTAACACTCCTGTATCGCTAGTTAGCGTGCTAACATCTCCATATAATGTCTTGTAAATCAGCTCAGCTGTATTATCTGGTTAAAAAAAACAGGGTTTTCAGATTTAAGTGTTTTGTGTGTTGTTGTTGTTTTTAACTCTCTAAAGGCCAAGTCACAGCATACAATGATTCCTGAACGAAAGGGGAAAAAAAGTAAAAAAGTCACAAATCGTCCAGAAAAGGTGGACAAATGAGCTTTTGACTTTTCCCATCACTGAACAGCCTGCAAATCAAGAGTGCAAAAGGAATGAAAGAGGAACAAAACAAAACCAAAGCTAACGTTGATCTAGACGTTTTAAATGAAACACGCCTGGAGCCAGTGCTGGAGCAGTGTGTGTCTGCATCTCTGTGTTCCAGGACTCGGCGCTGGGACAGAGCTCTGTAGCGCCTGAGTCCTGGAGAAACTGCAAAGAGAAGCGCACGATCTGACCCACTGTGGAGATCTGTGCGCATGCCGGTGGATCCACCTGCTCTGGTTGCTCATCCAGAGCAAAAGAGTTATCATCTCCTTCATCATCAGAATCTTCACTGTCTGGTTCAGACTCTAACGACACGCTGCACACTCCGTCTTGCTCCAATTAAAAACAAAAATTGAAGCACTTGCTCAACATTCATAAGATACCTCATTTTTACAAAAAAACACCACACTAACCACACAAAACATTCATCAGATGCGTCATTATTACAAAAAATCCACCACACTAACTACACATGTTAAATACTACACCAAAATATAATACACAAGCCAAACATGCCAAATATTTCTCAAATCTCTCAAATACCAAAACTCTAATCGCTGTCTGTACACCCGAAATGTGTGCATATTCAGCGTTTTTGCGTATCGTTGCATTTGTAGATTTGCTTGCAGCTGTGTATGTTTGCTTTTAATGTATGGGTTCTGTCATGTGTAGCCCGTGCCGCACTCCTGCCTTCGTTTTTTTTTTTTCTTTTCTTTTTTGCATGCGGAAATGCGCTTCCTTCTCTAAACAGTAAAGTAAATGGCACTCAGGTTTCCAGATGTACAGCGGGATGCACTGCTTCCTTGTCAGGGCTGGGAACATCAGATCACAAAGTTCAGAGTCTTTCTGTGTCCCAAAAAAAGTAGAAAATATTGCCATTTAAAGTCACAAGCAAACTTAAACTTCCCTTCTCTTGTTTCAGCAGAAGACGACAGAAGACAGGAGACAGAGAGCAATAGCACTGTCTCTCTGCCTTTTTTTCTAAACCCTGGTGTTTCTGATCAACGAGCGCTGTGGCTGTGTGATCAAGCAGTCAGTTACACGCACACGCACTGGTTTGATTACCAGTTCTGATCAGACACACACACACACACACACACATGCTTCACCTTTTCTCCAGCTGATTCACTCTGGATGAATGCATTCAGTGTTTGGATGTGCTGTAGCACATGCGCACGTACACACGCGCACAAAGGGACTGTCTCGTGCATGATTCAGCGACTGAAACGAAAATAAAAGAATGCAGCTATTCACGATCACACTGGGTTTTCAGTTTTTATATGTCACACCTCGATGGATCAAAGCTGTTCACACTTGAATGTCTGCTGCTGCTGGAACTTTTTTCACACTTCATGCTCAAAGTCACGCTTCTGTAAACTACTGCCTGGTTTGCACAAACCAAGGCACTCTGTGAGATCACCGCAGAGGACATGAAATATTACGTCCATGGCAACGAGGCTGATCGCGCTCCTGCAAAGCTCCCCCACTGCGAACAAATACGCATCATTCAAGGATCACTTGCTCAAAACTTTTGAACTGTCAGACACTGACAGGCCCAGCAGGCTCTTCTGGGCTGGAGGACAGCAAGTCCTTCAGAGTTCATGGGCAGAATGCTGCATACCGGTCGGACTTTTTGTGCAACAACACTCTCCTCAGGTGCAGTGCTGAAAGAACACCATGATCATGGACTGCCATGCGCTGGTGGAGGAGGCCAACAAATTCTTCCTGACCGGCCAGGCATGACAGCAGCTACACTCGCCCCATCACACGCAGTGGCAGAAGCCCCACACCACACACCAGCTCCGCCACGGAGGAGCTGCAGCTCTCCACCACAGCAGCACTCACAAACCAGCTTCTGCACTGTATGAAAACTTTCAGCTGGTCGAACGAAATCAAACTAAATGCTAACGTTACAACAAGTAAGTAAACGATTAAAAAAGTCAAGAACTGCAGGAAAACGAAGTACAGATGAATTGACTTTTTCTGCGGCATTTGTTCAAATTTTTTGACAGTTTAAAAATCCTGACGAGGTGCCACCTGCAGGAATGAAGCTGCGCAAAGGTTAAATGATGTCAACGAAAGTCCAGACTTCTTGTTTCGTTTGGGCTTTGTTGACTGTCGTTAAGTGCCGTGTAACTTTTAACAAAATAAATGGACTGCATTTAAAATGGACTACATTTATATAGCTTTTTTCCATCTGCTCAAAGCACTTTACACACTAATGCCTCACATTCACCCCGATGTGAGGTTGCTGCCATACAAGGCCCCCACTACACACCTACATCTATAGCCATCCCCAGTAACTGCCACACACAAGGGCCCTTAGTGATTTTCCAGTCAGGCTGGGATTTGAACCGAGGATCTTCTGGTCTCAAGCCCATTGCCTTAACCACTAGACCATCACCTCCAAATTAGAAATGAATCTGGCTGCTTGGCGCTGGACCATCTCAAGCTTAGCCTTGTCTTTAATGAGATAAGGGTCCCAGGAAGCACTTGCATACTCTAAGTGTGGCTGTACCAGTGTGAAGTATGCCTGTTCCTTCACCATAGGTGGACAAGATGACAAATTCCTCTGTAAGAAACTTAATACACCACTGGCCTTTGAGGAGATGTTCTGAATATGCTGATCCCATTTAAGGTCATGCTGGAAATCAACCCCAAGATAGGGATTGTGGGGGACATCAGTCAGCAGTTTTATTATCAATTTGATATCTAGTACTGTAAGGATGCCATTTTCGCGTAACTGATAACTTATAGTATTTGTTGATATTGAAAGTCATCCTCCATGTGTGAGACCAGTTCTCAAGAGAGGTCAAATCAGTCTGAAGCGTATGAGCATCAACTGGTGACCTAATAGGCCGATACAGGACACAGTCATCAGCAAAAAGTCGAATGGGAGATGTTATATCCTCACCTATATCATTGATGTACAATAAGAATAAGAGAGGGCCCAAGACTGTACCCTGAGGCACTCCAGAAGCAACATTGGCATCGAAAGAGCACTCACCTCCAACAACAACAGCCTGTGTGCGGTCTGCAAGCCATCTTGAGATCCAAATATTGGAAAAACCTCTTATCCCATAATAAGCGAGTTTATGGACCAAGCGATGGTGATCAACCTTGTCAAAAGCCTTGGAGAACTCAAGAAACGAAACATCTAACTGGATGGACACCGGGAGCAACTAGGGATTAAGGACCTTGCCCAAGGGCCCTTAGTGATTTTCCAGTCAGATTGGGATTTGAACCGAGGAACCTCTGGTCACAAGCCCAATGCTTTAATCACTGGACCATTACGTTGCCTAAAATATGAGGGGGAAAAAATACCAAAAAGACCTACATAGAAATACAGCTCTTTGGGAGCAAGTTGTACAGCCAGCCAAAGTCCATCACGCTGCCTCACTTGAATTGGAACTCCTTATGTTGTATTGCTCAGCATCTGCGGAGGTACTTTCTCGTATAGAGAAAAAAATGTCATGCCAGAGTATTACAGAAATAAGATGTTTTAGAGTGTTTTTCCACCACCTTGGATTATTTTGTTCACTGAGCAACAAGCTGACATCATGTTGCCTTTTTACTCAGATTGGCAGTTGTCATGTTGTATCGCTGAATATTTGCATAAAATAGACTTCTTATCTATTTTGGCACCTCCTCGCTGGCGGTATAGCGACCATTGTCTCTCGTCACTTCAAAACGACCACTCTAATTGAAAATGAATGGAAGGTTGTCGCTTTGCCTCTGTCTCTTGTAGCTAATGCTACTGTAGGTTTAGGCAGGAAATACTTAAAAACAGCCATATGTCATAAAAGGCTTAAAAGTAGCTGCAAGACTACTGTAGTTCTTTGAATGTTCCACGCTATACTTACAAAAATGTACATTGATCATAAGAGAGAATTTTGAAAGGATAAAAGTCTTTTGTGGTTATTTTCCGGCTGTTTTTTTCCAACTAGCAGTGTCTCTTCCATCCTAATAAATCTGTAATGATTTTGTTCCCTCCTCCCTAAGTCCCCTCCCAAGCCATCACCCCAACTTATACAGCACACCCCCCATCTGTACAGTGAACTCCCCTACAGCAGTGTCGCAACCTCCAGCAAAACACACCTGTCTTATGATTTGTTTTTCAGATTTCATTTATTTCATTTTTACTCTCCAGAATATCCTGTTTGTTTGTTTGTTTTTCAGTTTGGGTTTTGTTTCTTACTCTTGATTTCTTTAACATGTCTTTGATTTAACCCTCTAACCCTTCTCCATCCAAACCTCCCTCCTCCCTTACCCCCCCTCTCCTCCACCCTCCGTCCCTTCCCTCCACCTCCACCCCCCCACTCCAGTTTAGAGACAGCCAAATCCACCGCCCAGTCCTCCTCCATGCCGTCTCCCGTTGACTTGACCATGAGCTTCACCCAGCCTGCCCCCCCTGTCTCTGCCTCGTCCTCCTCCTCCTCCCCCCTGGCAGCGATGGGCGCCACACTGCCCCATGCTCCCATCCTGGGCGCTCCCTATGCCCTCCCCCTCACCAGCCTCCTGGGAGTGAAATCCATCCCCTACCTGGCACTCTCCACCCCTCCCGGTTCAGCGGTGGCGGCTGCAGCGGCAGCTATCGGGGCCCCGGTGATCCCGGGTTCCGCGGCGACATCGGCTGTTGCAGTTCCAGCCCACGCAGCAGCAGCTCTGGCATCCTACACGGCCAAGATCTCATCCTCAGCCAACGGGATGAAGAAGCCCGAGAGACAGAAGTTTGCACCGTACTGAAGAAGGCGGATTTCGTGAAGCGCGGAGGTGCATCACTGAGGTACCCTGTGGTGGTGATGATGATGATGCTAGTTTACCAGGAGGGCAGTTTCATTTCTTCTTCTCCTTCTTTCTTTTGTGACCTTTGTTCCATTTCTTTTGTCTGCTCAGAAAATGTCAAAGTGGGATGATTGGAAACATATTTCAGACATGGACTTGCTGTTATGAGCTCAAAAACATAACAGGCAAACCAAAAAGGGTTCCGCAAATGATGGCTGCCTGCTACATCGTCAGCATTTTTATTCTTAACTTGCACAAACAGACATAATTCATTCAGCTAAAGCCTGTTAACTGATCCTGCTGTCACGGCTAATCAGGGACACGATGAAGGAGGCTGTCAAATCTGCATGCCAATATGCGTCTCGGAGCCGCCACGGGAAAAATAAATTAAAGAACAAGCAGCAGATGAAAAAAGAACTCCGGTTTGCTTATTTGACCCAAAATACAAACAACCGCCATCTTCTCAGACGTTACCTCGGCTGAAAATTTCAAACATACTTTTAGACGCATTTGAAGCTTCAATGCCAACAAAGTACATAAAAAAGCATAAAAAACATTAAAGTAAGCCAAAAATATCTGATTACTCTCCGATCTGAACAAGGGTTACAGTGTGGATTATTTATAACTTTCCAGTTTCCAGCAGCGATTAAAACAAAAAACAAAAAAAAGAGGAGAAAAACACTAAAACCGTTGGACATTTTTTGTATATTTCTTTTGTAAACACAGCAATCATATGTTATATAAATCACACTGAATTCAATTATTTAGTAAGTTGAATCTTTATTGTTAATTTTGAAATAATTTTCATTTATTTTGCAGATCTGCTTCTTTTTATCTCCCATGAAATTCATAAGATGCCTTAAGAGAGGAATTCTAAGCTCGTATTTGAGTCTGTATACGTAGAGGTGACTTCAGTCATAAATCATTCATGGAAAATAAACACCAAACACCTGCTTGCTTTTGAGTTTATTCAACTCTATAATCACACCGGTGGGCATGAAGACAGTTGGGATTAAGGCAATCTGACCTACTGACACCAATAACCTTGTCCAAGACCCAAATGACTGACCTCTGGCTGACCTTGCCAGTTCTGGAATCCATTTCAGTTTGTGCCAACCCAATTTTATCCAAATTGGGCAGAAAATTTGCCAAATTCGGGGTCAACCTTCATTGGCATACCCAGTTTGGTAGCAATCGGCAAAAGGACCTGGGAGGATGAGACCAACCAACAGACACGCAAACATAACTTTGGTCCCATTGATTGACACATTTGGGAAATTTAACATTGCCTGGCCAATTTTCGAACCCACCTACAAATTTGGTGGGCATTGAGATTTTGACCCTAGTGACCTTGACCTTTTCAGGGTCACCCTTCATTCATATACAGCACCAGTCAAACGTGTGGACACACTTTCTTATTGAATTGAATGGGAAAGTGTGTCCAAACGTTTGACTGGTACCGTGTCTTGTTTGGTGGGACTCTGTCAAAGAAGCTGGGAAAGATAGGAGACCAAATTTAACTGTTCTAATAAATGTTTAACTGTTTGCCATCTTGATATGTCATTTTCTAGTCCACATGTTTTATTTAATAACAAAATAAAACCATTTTATAACTTTAAATTTTGATATTAATTGGAACTGTGTCTTTGGGCAGGTGAGTCTCTAGATTTACACAGTTTAATCAAAAGGCGATTTCTCTTTTGAAATTGTTTTATTTTAAATAATTTTTGAGGCCCAAACATGTTAAATTATTGAGTGTTTCATAATTACAAAGTAAAAGCTGGAGAACAATCATTTATAACTTTTAGCAGCAGAAATTATTTTTTGTTGTTTGTTATTATTATTATTATTTTTATTTATTTTTTTTTATTTAGAACTGTCATATTTCCTGTTGAAGATCAGTTTTGTGAAAATTAAAATGACATTTACAGTGCAGAAGATAAGTGTAAGAAATGTTCATTTGATAATAGCACCAAATTTGGTATAAATACTTATGAGAATTCCTTTTCTTCAAAAAAGTTGTTAGGCACAAGAAATAATATATGGCGGCCATTTTTCAATATGGCCAAAAAAACATACTGTAGCCTGTTTGCCCAAATGACACACATTGGCAAGCAAATGTAGGTGATTATGATACTAAATCATGAAATGTGATGCTACTAAATGCAAATGTAACATATTAAGATATGAGTCATGTTCATTTTTAAAAGTAATATTTTTTGTGAGGTGAACCTATTTTATACTGTTGTACAAGAACAGAAGCTCACAAATGTACACAAAAGGTGATTACATTTGAGACAAACAGTCATCAGTCCATGTCATTTTATTTTCTTCACACTACATAAGATTAACCCTTTAATGATCAACTCAACCGTTTGGTACAGTAGTGTTCAGAATAATAGTAGTGCTATGTGACTAAAAAGATTAATCCAGGTTTTGAGTATATTTCTTATTGTTACATGGGAAACAAGGTACCAGTAGATTCAGTCGATTCTCACAAATCCAACAAGACCAAGCATTCATGATATGCACACTCTTAAGGCTATGAAATTTGGCTATTAGTAAAAAAAAAAAAGTAGAAAAGGGGGTGTTCACAATAATAGTAGTGTGGCATTCAGTCAGTGAGTTCATCAATTTTGTGGAACAAAAAGGTGTGAATCAGGTGTCCCCTATTTAAGGATGAAGCCAGCACCTGTTGAACATGCTTTTCTCTTTGAAAGCCTGAGGAAAATGGGACATTCAAGACATTGTTCAGAAGAACAGCGTAGTTTGATTAAAAAGTTGATTGGAGAGGGGAAAACCTATACGCAGGTGCAAAAAATTATAGGCTATTCATCTACAATGATCTCCAGTGCTTTAAAATGGACAAAAAAAACAGAGACGCATGGAAGAAAACGGAAAACAACCATCAAAATGGATAGAAGAATAACCAGAATGGCAAAGGCTCACCCATTGATCAGCTCCAGGATGATCAAAGACAGTCTGGAGTTACCTGTAAGTGCTGTGACAGTTAGAAGACGCCTGTGTGAAACTAATTTATTTGCAATAATCCCCCGCAAAGTCCCTCTGTTAAATAAAAGACGTGCAGAAGAGGTTACAATTTGCAAAAGAACACATCAACTGGCCTAAAGAGAAATGGAGGAAATATTTTGTGGACTAATGAAAGTAAAATTGTTCTTTTTGGGTCCAAGGGCCACAGACAGTTTGTGAGACGACCCCCAAACTCTGAATTCAAGCCACAGTTCACAGTGAAGACGGTGAAGCATGGTGGTGCAAGCATCATGATATGGGCATGTTTCTCCTACTATGGTGTTGGGCCTATATATCGCATACCAGGTATCATGGATCAGTTTGGATATGTCAGAATACTTGAAGAGGTCATGTTGCCTTATGCTGAAGAGGTCATGTTGCCTTATGCTGAAGATGACATGCCCTTGAAATGGGTGTTTCAACAAGACAATGACCCCAAGCACACTAGAGAACGAGCAAAATCTTGGTTCCAAACCAACAAAATTAATGCCTCGCAGATGTGAAGAAATCATGAAGGTATAGTTTGGACTATCTGTGACTGAATGTTATGGAGTTATGGGGTAAAAACGGCAAGAATGGTAACAAAGGTCAGTTTCAGTTTGTACAGGGGTCAAAAGTTAAAGCTGCTCTAATTTTAATAAAAAGTGATGCAGATTATTAGTTGAGTTAATAGGGTTTTAAAAGGGAACAGTTTGTACCATCTGTCATGCTTAGTTATCATGTTACAGGGTAACATATGTCACATGTCACAGAATCCAGTGGACATTGACCTTGTTTGACCTTTACTTTGGAGACCAAGCATCCAACGCAGTCATAACTAGTCCATTTATTAATCCTATTAGCTCAACTTATAATTTGCACCACTTTGAAACAAAAAATGGAGCAACTTTATCCTCTGACCCCTGTACAAACTGAAATTGACCTTTGTTACCATTCTTGCTGTTTTTACTCCATAACTTCATAACATTCAGTCATAGATAGTCCAAACTATACATTTTTGGGATCTTTATGATCAGATAAATAATATGGTATAGTTTCCAATATGAATGGAACATCTTTTAATTTTGACCCCTGTGTAAGTCTTCGGTTGACCCCTACCTGGCTGCCTTTTGAAAATTTAAATGGCGAATCTGTTTTTTTTTTTTTTGTTTGTTTGTTTGTTTGTTTTCAAAACAGTAATGTCTAGGGAGTATTTCTGCCCATTTTGGTGCTTGTTTCCAGAAGTGAACGATTGTTACAGTTATCTGATCCACTATACAGAATTTAAGAACGAAGACATAAAAAGAGTCTAATCATAGTGATGGATTGATATCCTGATTTTCCAATAATCCCACTTTACACCTTTGAAAGTTAAAGTTCTGCTCTTTTTAAAGTTCCATTTGTATTTTTGCCCTCCACGTGTTGGGTGGATGTTTGTAGCGACTGTGTGAAGATGATGTTTGAGGTTATTTGGGCCATAATGCCTGTAAAAGCCATAGAGACTCTTCAGCTTTTCCCTCCTCATCTTGTTCATCTTTCTTCTCTCCTCTATTGTATAATCTCATATTTATTGACTAATAATCCCTCAGAGTTTCTATCACTGGTCACTAACACTGAGCTGAACCACAGCTTTTCTATACAATGATGTCTACTTGTATATGACTCATTTTATTTCATGTGTTTGAATTTTTTTTCTGTTCTTGTTGAATAATGTTTTTAAAAAACAGGATTTAAAACCTCCTTATTGTTTTATGTACATGTTTTTTCCACAATTTATTTTAAAATGTGTTGTTTAAATTATTTTTTAATTTATTAAGCCGAGTATTACATTTATAGAAAAAAAACTTTTTCTAACATGGCGGCAGGTAAATTTACAAATGTTTTTATTTTGGGTTGTGTGGACATTTGTTTGTTTCTTTACAAAATGATGATCACTGTACCCGTAATGATAATAACCAGATGTTTTTGTTTTTTGTTAGATAGACGAGTAGCGTTTTCACTTGTGAGCTCAAACCGGCCATTTTAGCACACACTGTAAATTTCTGTGCCGATTTAAAACTTGCAGCGTCCACAGAACAAACGGAGGCTGTTGCTCTGTCACTCAACTAAATTTCAGTTAAACTCAGTTCCATGTGTTTACTGTGCCAGACATTACAATCCAAAGTTTATTCATGGATTCCCAGATTTTATGCTTTACATTGTTATATAAAGAACCATTTTCACCCAAAAAAAATGCTACGTATCTAAATCATATCCTTACAAACTGTGAATGGCCACATATGCTAACATTTATCTACAGTTACCACGGAGGGTCCACTGGTCATAGGGTCCACTGGTCCCAGTACCGCTTTATATTATTTGATGGTGTATATTACAATCCCAAATTGATTTTAAAGTTGACAAATAAATGTAATACTTTCAAATAGCTAATAAACCAGATCCAGTTTTGTTTAGTTTACAAAAATAAAACATGATTCTGTTTACATACACCATTAATCACCAATAAAACATGATTCTGTTTACATACACCATTAACCACCTTTAAATGTTCTGTTGTCTATAAATCTGTTGAATTGAAAATCAACAAATAATGGTGATTCACTATAATTAAATGTTTTTTTAATTGTCAAACTTTTGTATCATTACTTAACCTACTTTAGTGCAACATATAGCCTACCATAAATGTAGAAACGACTTCAACATGCTCTCCTTAACACTAGGACTAGGACTAGTGGACCCTAGGACTAGTGAGAAGTTCCCGTTACGACTGTTAGCATATGCAAAGCTGAACACAGCTAGCATGACTGTATATGCTAACTGCATTTAACATTCACTGTAAACTGTATCTCTGTCAAATTTAACATATCAATGTACCAAAATCCAGAACTGCCTCAAAACTCAGTATGTAGGTATTATCTAGAAACCACCAACAACACAGCTGATCTGGAGGCACGACGGTCTACGTAAGGTGACAATCAGCTACACAGTTATTACATCTGGGTTGATTAATTTATATGTTTTTAATTGATTGTTCAAGAGAAACTGGTCTTTATTTTTAAGTATAGAGAATTCATTTTGCACGTTAGGGTTTCTCATTTTCTTCAAGAAATTAATGCTGGCACTCAAGAATGTGTATCAGTTTTAAAATTCATTTTTTACAGGGAGCTTTGATAGCAAAGGGGTATTGTTTGTTTGTTTTTGCAGGTGATAGCGCTTCTTACACAATAATCTGAAAACTTGGTTTTCATTGCAATTGTCATGGGGATTTTTTTTTTCTGTAAATTACTTCTGGTGTGTTATTTAATACTTGGCTATGAAGAACTGACAAATAGTGAGTTTAATTCAAGATTCGCAGTACCTCTCCATATATTTTTATCCAACTGATTTGACCTCAGCCCTCTGTGCTAACGTGTTTAGTTTAATTTCATACTAGTTGTTTTGACGATCTTTGATAGCCAAATGTGTTAGAGATTCAGAGAATTCACAGCATGAGAGTGTTGAAGATAATTTGGGTGAACATTCCCATGATGCTGCTGCTGAAGGTTGCCGAAGGCTAAAGGGACATCTGATTTTACAACAATTAATGCCCTTTGAATTGATAACTTCAACATAAAGTAATGTTCATGTATGATCAGAAACAAGATTAAACTTTTATCTGCATCATGTTGCAATCCGAAGCTATCAAATTCTGTATGGCAACAGCATTTTATCTCAGCAAGGCAAATAAATCTTTTTCCATCACATATGCCCTCAATACTCATTTTACGTTGAGTTTCTCAGCTCTCATGTAATTGTGGGGGGTTTTGTATAGTTCAAGCTGACCCTTAGCACTGTTAGCAGTTAGTTAACATACTGAATAAACATGACTTGTGAATTACATTTGCCACTCACACTAATGCTAGTTAGCTACATGTGGAAAAGTCTCCTACTTGGAACCACATCATAGTAAATTGTTAAAATGCATTTGTCACTTAAACTAATGCTAGTTACCACTTAGATAACACATTAGTAACTTAATGTTAGCTGTGGTTCATTACAGACACAAGCTCGCCATAGCTAATGCTTAGCTAAGATGTTACCAAGTCAAGTAAACACTAACTACCGATTAGGTAATGTTTCAATGACAAGTCGACTTTTCTTGTTTAAATCACTTGTACTGAGGATATTAACACAAAATGAGTTGAGCCCACCTTAAAAACTAAGATGAAACAAAGTGACAGAGCATCAGCCTACATCTATGTGTGTAGCAAGCAGTGTTTTCTCATATTATTTTAATTTTCCAAATATACTGATGCTCAGAGCGTCAGAAATCGATGCTGCATGTTTGCTTGGCCTCACTAACACCACACACACACGCACAACACACAAAGGTGATCAATTCAATTTCAATTCAATTTCAATTGTAAATCAGTAAATAAAATTAATTTGTCACAAAACGACTTTTTGCGCAGATGGAACTGGCGCACAGGCTTCGGTCTTCACTCACAGCGTGAACTCAAAGCAATATTACACACAGCTGGACGAGTAGCGACGCATTTCCGAGGAACAGCGGGGAAAGAAACGCATTGTTTGTGCGCCCAGCTGCAACAAACACGTGACATCAGCTGACAGGTCATCACTGATCTGTTCTTTTAATTTGTTTTAACGGTGATGTGGCATATTGAACAAGTTTGTTTATTTTTATAAAGTCAGGTCACTTTGAACTGTTTAATCACGTCACTCATCTGTTTCCATCTGACGTTTTACTTTTTTACTTTTTTTTCTTTTCATGCCGACTGTCCTTTTGCATGAGTTTGACTTGAATCGATGTCTATGCAAAAACATCTTGCGCTTGTCAAGTGTGCTGAAAAGAAAGACACTGGGTCTGACTCACAACACATCTGCCCTGATGAACAATTTTAATTAATTACATATATATACGAGGTCTATTAGATAATAAACCGTGCGATTGCACCAATCATGCTTGAACCCTTGTGCGCATGCGTGAGTTTTTTCACGCGTGTCGGTGACGTCATTTCCCTTTGGGCAGGCCTTAAGTGAGATGTGGTCCCGCCCTCTCTGCTGAATTCCTTTGTTTCACACGCTGCTCGAGACGGCACGCGTTGCTTTATCAAAATTTTTTCTGGACCTGTGAGGAATATCCGAGTGGACACTATTCAAGAAATTAAGCTGGTTTTCGGTGAAAAGTTTAACGGCTGATGAGAGATTATGGGGTGTTTCTGTCGCTGTAAGGACTTCCCACGCAGCGGGACATCACACAGCGCTTCCAGGCGCCGTCGTCGGCCTGTTTCGACCTGAAAATATCCTAATTTAAGGCTTAATTCACCCAGGACGTCGTGAGAGAACAGAGAAGATTCAGAAGAGCATGAGGACTTTATGCGGACATTCCACTGTTTAAGGACATTTTGAAATGAAAGACGTGCGCAAAAATTCGCCGAGTCGTTTCTGTGACGACTCGGCAAATCTGTGTGCGCCGCGACAGGAAAAACACCTCCGTGTTGAAAACCATTTGTAAAATTCAGGTGGCTTTTGATGGCTTTCAACAAGTGAGTAACTGAGAAATTGTTTAACAGCTTGGGCATGTTCCAACTTGCCCGCGGTCGGGTCCGGCCCGACATGCGACTCTGCCCACACGTTCTTTCATTACAAAATGTCCGTTAACAATGGAATGTCCGAATAAACTCCTCATGCTGACTTCTTCTGAAACTTCTCTGTTCTCTGACGACTTCCTGGATCAACAGAGCCTGAAATGTGGAAATTTTCAATTTGAAATGGCGAGACGCTGCTGCCTCGAAGCGCAGATCTACACTACCAGACCAAAATCTCTCATCAGCCGTTTAAAATTTTTACGGAAAACCAGCTGAATTTATCAAATGGTGTCCACTCAGTTGTGCCTTACAGTTTTGAAAAAAATTTGATCAAACAAAGCAGCAGTCTCTGAGCCATTCCTAAACAATGAAAAAATCGATGAGAGGGTGGGCGACTCCTCACTCAAAGACTGCCCACAGGCGAATGACGTAACCGACAGGCGTGAAAAAACTCTCGTATGCCCATGAGGGTTCAAGCATGTCTGATGTAATCACACGTGATTCAAATCCATATGGTTTTTGAAAAAAATAATAAGGTCGGATACTTTTCTAATAGACCTCGTATATATATGCATTGTGGGTGAAAAACTGCAGTATGGTTCCAGTCAAATGTCTCGACACACTTTTGAATTAAATTGAATGGGAAAGTGTGTCCAAACGTTTGACTGGGTACTGTGTATATACCAAACCATGGGCTGTGTACAATACTGACTGAATTCTATCTGTTGTATGTGGAATTAACCCCCCCCCAAAAAAAAAAAAATTGAGGTAGGGTTATTTCCCAAATCTCAGGCACTAGTCCATGATTATAATCCACATTTTCATATCCTGAGAAGACTTTTTCTAGATTCCTTCAGAGACATCACCCAAGCAGGTGTGGATAGTCCTCCATGTGCTCAACAATATCTTGAAAGACAGTGACTCTTTGTTGGTTCTAGTCCTCGGACAGCTGCCCAATTCGATATTTTCAGTCCTTGTTGATGGGAAGTTTGTCAGCAGTCACCCACTCTGTGAGTCGACTTCCTGCTTGACACCATCAATGTTGTCCACCGTTCTGCTTGAGTGTGGATCGTCTTCATCCTGTCTCTTTGATGCACATGTGCCATTGGCTTGCACATGGCATTTCTACACTGTAGTCTGGTTGCAGCATTGTGAAGGATTGCAGAAGATGTTTTGCTGAGCTTGGAAAGAAACTTCAAATTGCTTCTCTAATTGCAACAAATAGTTTAATGAATCAAACTCAATGTGTAAAGAGAAGAAAATCCTACATAGGCAGGGAGGTCGATTGATGCCTGTGCCTATCACGATCCCATAGCATGAATTAAATAATAAGAGTCTGCAGCTGCCTTTGAGTGGAACGCCAGATGAAGTCATTAGCAGTTGACGTCTGCTAACAGAAAGACCTGAAACTAGAGACTCTGCACCAAGATGGACCATTTGTAACTGTTAGCATGGTCCAAGCAGTGGGTCACCCCTTTGAGTGTGGTCTGCTTGAGGTATCTTTCTCAAAAGCACCAGAGGAGGTTTCTCCTTACCACTGTCACATGTGTGCTTTCCCATGGGGGTTGGTAAGGTTAGCGTCTTGAGGCAGTATTGTCATGATTTGGTGCTTTATAAATAAATTGAAGTGTCTTGTCCAAGGACACAAAAAAGGGAATGTGACCAGGAATCAAACTCTGAACTAAATCTTGATAGAACAGCTTCTTTTCCCACTGGTCTACCTGCTCCACGATGTGCAAAGCATGACTTCTAGAAACTATCACTGTGGACAACCACAATTCATCATGTTTACTGGGGTATTGCATAAGACAGTTCATTCCAGCCGTGGATGTGGCGCGCACAGCCAAGTCAGTCCCGCTACTTTAAGCGTGTCTCATATAGATATCTTAATCAGCAACTGTTTGAGAAAATCGGTTAAAATGTGTGTCTTTCACTACCACACAATGTACATAGTTTACAGCCTGCTGAAGTATCTCTTTAGGTTGTGCCTCTTTGGCGAAGAAACTCCAAGGAGTACTTCAACACTCGTTGGACAGTTCAGGGTAAATGTTTGGAAGTCAGATCCTTGGCCATAGGTTGAAGGTTTCAGCGTCACCATACAAGACTATCAGAGAGAAAAAATGTATTCTATAATGATGCTCTCGTCCCAGTTTGTATTAAAACACGTAACCTGTATGGAAAACACGCGCACACACACACACACACATTTATATAGAGACACACATTCACTATGAGCCACCTGCTGAACAAAACGAGTACAGTTCTGAATATTGTATTGCACTTAAACATGGAAAATCCATTATGATAGTCTACTGAGTATGAAGTACTACCATGTGTCTGTTTTTAATTTCTGCTTCCTCGTGAACTTGGGGATGTTTGCTCTTTGTATATCAGCCTGATGTGTTTGGAATTCTATGTTTTCTTTCTCAACATACCACATTCTAATAAATAAAACACACTGTAAAACTGTTGGCTGGTTGATGGTTTATCACGAGGCTTACTTTGAGACCCTACAGGTAGGACGTTCCTCTGACGAGGCCCTGCTGGGAGTGGAGAGGGACCAGAGACCATCACATCATGTAGCTGTGGCAAAGAGAGTGTAATGACTTCATGTGAGACTTTGGGTGTTGACAAGTAGCCATCATCTGTGGTTGTTACCAACGAATCACCAATGTCAAGGAACAACACCTTGTTCAGCAGAATGTTCTCAAATCCACAGTTGGACTGTCTGTGACTGTGATTGTACTGGAACAGGTCTAAGCTCCAGGGCCTGTATCTGCAAAGCGACATAAAGTCCTCTCAAAGAGCGCCTAACTTAGCCTAAAATTTCCTAGTAAGGAATCTTACCCAAAGAGTGATCCAGCAGGCGTCTGAGAGCAAGTCTGAGCAAGGAGTGGACAGAAATGCCAATCTTAGTGAGGAGGTGGGGTTGACCCCGTTGCTAGGTAAGACACAGTCCTCTAAGAGCTGTGATTGGTTGTCACAGAAAGGGGAGGAGAAATAAAAAACAAATGTGCCCCGCCCTCCTAGTCATGAATGAACAGTAAAATCAACTGATCATAAAATCTGAACTGCATTAAGACAAGTAATCATGAGGATAACATAATGTCATGATGATGAAATTCAGAAATTAAATGAATTGTTACACAGCTTGAAAATGTATGAATGTACCTCATTCACATGTCTATATATTAAAAGTGTGCTTGCATGTGTGTGCATGAGTTTATTTAGTACGTTCATTGAGTACATAATATAATTGTATAATACATTAAAAATACATGCATGACACAAGAAAGTGAAAACACTTATTTCCATTGTGGTCCATTTAAGAATAAAATTAAAATAAAATAAGTAATTATAAATGAAAATAGCAATAATAATAATAATAATAATAATAATAATAATAATTAGTAATAATAAAAATAATGATAATCTTAACAGTGTATATGATAACAACAAACTAAACAATTTATAAATACATTAAGACAGTAAATGAACATAAAATAATTACGTAGATCAAGCCAGTAGCATGTTACTGACTCACTGTCATCGTACATATGGAGAATATCTCTGCTTCCTCTCTGTCTTTTCTGCCATTTTCTCTGCTTAAGGCACTCTTAGGCTTCTAAAACGCCCTCCTCCAGGTGTGTTGCGTCTTACCAAGAGAAAATCCTAAGAAATGTGTAAGAATTTGAGGAATTCTAAGATTTTCTTAGAATATCACTGGGAACTATTTTTAGCTTTAGGCTGATTCGTGGATACGGCCCTTGGTCTTCAGTGACTTCCTGGACATAGCAATCAGAAGTGTATCTTCTGTGGTGAAAGTGTCCAAATTGTGTTATCTCACCACTAACATTCATATCTCTGGTTTCTCAGTGTTTGAGAGTGAGAGATGTGTGTTGAATGATGCCAGTACCTTTTCAGAAGAATGACGATCCAGCTTTTTATGGTGTTTCCTGTCTTAATTTGTGGCTATGAGACTTGGACAAAGAAAGTATGTCTTTGGTACTAGGACTCTTTGAAAGATCCTTGGATACCACTGGAATTACTTTGCATCAAACATTACCAAGGAAGACTTAGCCCCATGTCCGTACAGCGCTTTGTTTTTTGTTTTGTTTTTTTGGCAGAAAAGTGCTGAGAGAACATCCACAAATGCTTCTTCTGAGCAGTTTGTGACAATGGTAACGGGCAAAGAACTAGCTTATGATGTTTGGAGATAAAAGGTACTCACCCTCAGCAAGAACCAGGCGTCTGTCCAATCTGCTATCACAGATGAGGTTTTTGTTTGTTTGTTTGTTTTGTTTTTATCACTAATATAATAGATTTTGGGTGCCAAAATCAGAAAAACTAAATATCATCGACTGAAATCGTCTCTTCATCTTTATGAAACATTCAAGGATTTGCGGCTTAAAACTGCTCAGAGCAGTCACACAAAAAAGAGGTCTGAAAACAATTTGGTTAAGTGTGATGTAACGCATCACGTGATTTTCAACTTCCAGGTCCAAAAAAAAAAAAAAAATGCGTGCTTTGTCAGCTGTTTGTAGTCGTTGGTCGTCTGCATCAGCTGAGCTTCTCTCGAAGCTAAGACCTCACAGGCAGAGTTCCCGGATATGCAACCGAGTCAATTGGTCGGAAACATCACCGGAGCTGTCGTTTTATAGTTTCCCAGCCGATGACAAACAGAAACAGAAGTGGCTACAACTGATCAGGTCAGCCCCCAACCTTGGCCTTTTTGTTTTGATTGCTGATGCTGTAGCGGCTGTACCGACCATTTATGAAATGAATCTTGTCAATTTACATAAGTGTTTTGTTTGAACCCCGAAACAAATTTATCACGTGATGCGTAACATCAGAGGTTAACAGTCCCATATGCTGGATGTGGCATTTATTATTTTTTTTCTTCTACATGTGGCCACATATACTCCATTCTCATTAAGAGCAACTGAAAAAAGATGCTGCCGTGCAGAAAAAGCTGTATTAGATGAAGTATACCGCTTAAATTGTGACAGAAAATTGGATGTGACATTTTGACCATGTGAGGAGTGCACGTGAATCATGGTGTTGAGGACTCCAGCAGATGGGGAAGGTGACAGGGACGTCCATGCTTCACCCGGCTGTGGCAGATGGATGGTTAATTTCGAGAGGTGGGGTTGGGCCAGTGGTCTAACTGGTTACCATCCAGGACCCAAGGTGGTTCTGTTGTGTGGTGGATGGTGGGTTTTTAATAAATGCTTGTCATAGTTCTGTATGACTAAATCTAAGCCAACAGCGATGTCCCAACCTTAATGCCAAAGACAGAAAAACATTTCAACATGTGCATTTTATTTTGTATTCACCAGATAACAAACCCAGACAAGCTAGACAGCTACCACCCCAGACTCTGCCCAAGAACATAACTGGCCTGTTAAGTTGCCCTGAAAGGATCTCACGTTGCTTGAAAAAGCAACTGCATGACCCGGAGAGACAAGCAGAACTCAAACACGGGACACTGTGGATCACACCTAAGGTCTTGGCCAACCCCAAGCCCACAGAGACGTGTTTTTGCTCAATAAAAACACATTTACATTTGGAAATCAAACAGGGGGGGGGGGGGGGGGGGGGGGGCTGCAGGAATAGTGTCATCTCCTGCATGAAGGTTGCTCTGTTTCCATAACATCTGTGGCGGACGCTACACTGGAGCATGGACAGCAGACGCAACATATGGCTGCCACACTGCGGGCAATATGTCCCTCTGGCTAAGGAACATAAAACACGGTGGTTGATTTTGTGTCCTCTAGAGTCAAGTCTAACGACACCTCACAGTGTGACATGATGACTGATCATCGCTTTCAACAGGACACACACAGCATGCGCACACATACGCGAGTGTCACCTGCGTGCAAGTAGAGTCATCTCATGCTATCTGAGCATCTCTCCACAAGGAAAAGGGCTTAGATCTCAACAGCTGCTGGATGCTTCCAGCCAGCAGTTTGTACTTCGTGTGTCGAGCTGCACTCAGACTCGTTTTATTGTTTTTACAAAAAATCGCTGCACGCAAATGTCTAATTTCACAGCGCAAGTGGAATTACTCAGTAAAAACAATAACCGTCTGACATTTATTTGATCAAATGATATTTAACAAATTAGTTTTTTTAACCCCTTACCTGCTGATGTCGCTGAGTCACACAACAGCACCGTGAAACAAACGGTGACAAGAACCGCAACAGGGACACACACCAACGCAAACAGCGGTGGTGGGTGGGGGGTTGCAACCTCCACTTCCCCTCGAACCGCTGGCCTAAGGTGCGATAGTAAAATATAGCAAAATTCTTGCATACACAAAGGCTGACTGATGAGCGCGGCTGCATGTAGAATCAGAAGATTCCGGCCACTTAAAATGAAATTGTGTATTAAAACTGATGACTAGCGAGTCAGTATTTAGCTTCTGCCTTAGAATGCAGGAAAAAGATTTGTAAAATTTTCAGAGGGCATGCCTCCCAAACCCCACTAGATCTGCTCTTGAACCACGTTTGCAGCAACAAAGATGTCAACAAGAACTGTGGAAAAACAGCGAGAAAAACACACAAACAACAAACCTTGTTTATTTGAGGAGGTGGTCAGGATGATTGAGGGCCGTTCTGTGTCTCTATAAATGAAAAACCTATGGGTGACATCACACAGAATTTGTCCAATATACATACATTTTCACAAAGTTGTAGGAGGTTACAATTTCATCCCGTTTGTTTGTCTGTCTGTGAACAGCCTGGGGCCTACAATTTTTCATATATCATTATGAAATTGTTATTGAAGATTCATATCCTAATAGGCAAGATCTGATTCAGTTTTCAGTGTCATAGGTCAAAGATCTCTGTCCTTTAACACTGAAATTTTTTTTTCAAAAATTCATACCCCTGTCAAAAAAGAGCAAATTTCTTTCATATTTGAATGTGTTAATGGAGGATGTATATAGTAGGGGTGGTGGCGGCCAAGTGGTTAATGCGCTTGGTTTCAGTGCAGAAGGTTCCGGGTTCAAATCCCACCCCTGCCACATTTCTCCATGTAATGTGGAGTTGCGTCAGGAAGGGCATCTGGCGTAAAACCTATGCCAGTTCAACATGCAGATCCACCTTGGATTTGTTGTGGCGACCCCGAGTGCAAACAAGGGAGCAGGGAGTATCCTTTACTGACAAAGTTTGATCCAGATCTGATCCAGATTACAGATTTTGCCATTTAAATTTAACATTGAAAACCCCATTTAATATATATTTTACATTATATCATAATCAAACTTGCCCCAATCGGTCTCATGTTTGAAAGTGAGATGCAGACTGGCACTCAATATCACCTGACAAAGTTTGATCCAGGTCTGATCTGGATTATGGATTTTGTGGGCATTTTAATTTAATATTAAAAAGCCCATTTGGTGTACATTTTGCATTATATCTCAATCTAAAGTGGCTCAGTCACTCTCATTTGTAACCATGAGGTGCAAACTGACACTCTCAATGACCAGACTAAAGCTCCTATCACACATAAGAATGTGGAGGAACCAGCCCGACAGCAAATATTACCATAATCAGACGCAGCCGGGAGGAAAAGAGGCGTGGTCAGCAATGTCAGAACACCTGCACGATGGCATCCAAAGTGCATGTAGACAACAGGTAGATGACACAGACTGCCGTCAGCAGGCCATAAAAGGTGCTGAAGACTGCCCAATGTCCAAACGTCTGGATGGTAAACATGGGACCGGAGTGGGAGGGAGCGCTGTGTGCCTCCCTTTGCACCGTTCCTGCCAGTACTGAACACCGGAGTACAACCAACGCATGGACCGGACTCACACCATATGTGTCAAAGCCGGCATGGTGCGGTCACTCACTCAGTCATGCACTCACATCTGTGTTTGTCCTCCCCTTCCCAGCACTACTGAGCTCACATCTGCGTGTGTGTGTGTGTGCGCGCGTAGAGCAGAGCTGGACTGATGACATGATCACTGGGTGTGTATGTGTATATGTGTATATAGTATATGTGTGTGTGTGTGTATGTGTGTGTTCCCAGTGGCTGAATGAGCAGCTATGTGTACGTGTGGTTGGTGCACGTGCACGCCCTTGCCAGCTACTGGACACTGCTGGCAGTGGGCCATGCTGCCCCATGCATCAGACGGAACCTTTCCAGGGAACTTTAATTTCATTTTTGTATTTTGGCTCACTTCAGCAGCACAACACAACTCTGTACACCACATCACATGGGATTTATTTTTGCATGTTTGATTCCAGCACACAGCAGCCGGGTGAGAGGATTTTAACCACAGGCTGCGGTCCGGCTCCACGTCCACACTGCACTGTGAAACACTCCTGGACCGCTGTTGGAGGTGAGAGTCATGTTTATTAATGCTATCACAGCCTGGCACAACAGTTCCATATCATATCTCCTACAGAGTTAGAAGGTGATCAAGTAATAATATGTATTTTACAGCAGTGAGATCCGTTCAGCTCCGAGTTATGGTCTCATGCATGTTACTGCGCATGAGACCACGGAAAGGCACAGCTGCCCGTGTTATATAGAGATATGATGGAGACAATAGTTCACATTATTTATGTTGCTATTGGGAAGGAATGGACAAATATCTGTACTGTAAGTCTATTGTGGATATTACAACCTGTTCAGATTTACAGCGCCATGCGCACAGTAGCACACGGTGCTTTCGGTTCAAATGCACGCTGTTCACATTCACTGTACATGATAAATGTGTGCCACATACATATCAAGAGTTCCTTTGCGCTTCCGGCGGGGGAGACATTGGAGGTGAACATTATTACGTGCAGGTCATACCGGCAGGCTTTGCCGTGCCAGATCCATCTTGAGGTCCCTCACACGTGCTCAAATAATTTTGGACCCTCTTTTGCCACCATCAGAATATGTAAATTGCAGTCAGATGGTGCTCAGACTGCACATGGACCACCATCAGATACATGTCCCATCTCGATGGCACCTGGAGGGTTTTGAAGATGGCTGTCAGAAAGTTTTCAAACTGCAACTGGACACTTTTCAGATGTGTACCGAATCGTCATTCTGACGCCATTCAGCCTCATTCTGGCTATGTGTGACAGGGGTATAATTATTGCAGATTTATCACATATTTGATTTTAACTTTGAAAAGTCCTTTTGATCTATATTTTGTATTATAATTTAGCTTATGAAAAGTCATTTCTAACAGGACTTTGATCTTGAAAATTTTTTCCAAGGTAAAAATTTGTGGAATTGGAAACTAGTGGTGTTGGAGGTTTGAGCTCTATGAGCGCGATGCTCTAGTGTCTTTTTTTCAACATCCACAAAGGGTATGTGTGTTGTGCTCTTAATATTCATGACGACGGGGCATGAAGATGTGTTTGCTGACGATCTGATTGGCCAGTCAGTTTAGTTTCAGCTCCGACATCCATAAAAAATAAGACTATTTACTCCATACACACGTCAAAGATGCATCAGAATGTGTGGAAATCCAGTCATATTTACACACCACACTGTCCGACCCTGTACTTAAACCACCGCCTGACCTCCTGCACTCTGCTGGTCATCACCTCCAGTTTATCGTCTCTCCAGCAAACATTAACACCACTGTTAGTATTTCAGCTTTGTGGGCTTCTGTCTGCTTCACTCAGTGCATTCTAACGCCTCAACCGTTGCCTTGTCAGTCTGTATTTCCACATTCTGGTTGTGCCTTCCAGTTTCAAAGGGATTCTCCTTCCAAAAAAGTCATGCAGTTTTGTTTTGTTTTTGGCTGCTGGGGAAAGTGTTTGAGGACAGAAAGCTTTGAGGTTTTACTGGAGCATTTGCAGCATTTTCAATCAGGAGTCATTTCAGTGGCAATGAGCTGCTTTATGGCACCAAAGTTCATCAAAATGGCAACGTTTGAGGACTGACAATCAAATAAAACAGGAGACATTTGGGAGGTTGGAGTTAATTACTGAGCTCAAATGAGCAGTGCACGGTGAGGGCATGCACGTACAGCTTTAGTTTGGGCTGGGGGGAGAGCTTTGGCCGGACCAATGGTGCTTTGTTCAGTCATCCGGCTCTCCTGCATATAATAGAGTGGGGCGGCGGGGGAGGGGGGGGCACAAAAGAAAATATGTAGATACACACACACTAAATCCCAAAGGGGCAGACACTCCAGAACTCTGGCAAGGCAATCACAAAACCTTATCCGTCACCGCTGACAGGAGGAGAGAGGAGACCTGGAGGAGGAGGAGGGTTAGTGGAGGGACGAAGAACAGCCTGATGGTTTTGCTTGGAATTGGTGCTGAGAGTTCAAGCAGCTGTGGAAATTTATGCAGAAGGAACAAGTTTAGGGCGGCTGCAGCTCGGCTGGATGTTACAGCAGAAGAAAAATGGTGTCAGCACCAAAGGTTTGTGTTGGGGGGGGCAGATCACAATGATCGCAGGACTGTGACTTATACATGACATTTACAGTTTGAGTGCATGAATGTTGGTTTATAGATGTGGGGCAGGAGGAAGAGAAAGACATTGACAAAACCAGCACATGAAGACTTGAAGGACTTTCAGGAAAGACTGAGATCTCATCACCCGAAAAACAGTACGACCGCGACGGTGGGTTCCTACAACGACACGTCGGCAAATCTAGATCAGTCGAGAGGACAGAGCAGCTGCCGTCAGGTCTGACCGTGACCATGACAATAAAGTGATAAAAGGATTTCAGAAAAGACAGGAGGAGGCAACAGAGTGAAAAGTAAGATAGAGGAAGACTTCAGCACTTTCACTATCTGGAAAGTATGTTTCTTTCTTCTTCTTTTTTTTTGCTGAAAGTGTTGACTCCATTCATATTAAATTCTTTCAGTAGGGTTGTGTGGATGCGTGACTGCAACTTAGTGTTAAGTGACGGAATTCAGGGGGAAAAAGAAAAGGTGCAAGACAACACAAAATATAAAAAAGCAGTTTGGAGCGAGTGATTTTGTGAAGGAGATGCACCAACAGCACGCTGGTTGTGGCAGCGTATGCTAAGATTAGCATCACACACTGACAGCATGACCTAACATTAGCATCACACACTGATAGGATGAGCTAACATTAGCATCACACACTGAAAGCATGAGCTAACGTTAGCATCACAGACTGATAGGATGAGCTAACATTAGCATCACACACTGACAGCATGAGCTAACATTAGCATCACACACTGATAGGATGAGCTAAGATTAGCATCACACACTGATAGAATGAGCTAAGATTAGTGTCACACACTGACAGAATGAGCTAGTATTAGCATCACACACTAATAGTAGCACCACACACTGATAGGATGAGCTAACGTTAGCATTAGAATCACACTGATATTACAATCACACTCTGACAGCATGAGCTAACATTAGCATCACACACTGATAGGATGAGCTAATAGTAGCACCACACACATAGAATGCTAATATTGGTGTCACACACTGATAGAATGAGTTAATATTAGCATCACACACTAATAGCATGAGTTAATAGTAGCACCACACTGATAGGATGAACTAATGTTAGCATTAGAATCACACACTAATACTGCAACAAGCATTACAATCACACGCTGACAGCGTGACTTGCATTAGAATCACATGCTGATAGTGCGACTCGCATTAGAATCACACACCGATAGGATGAGCTAAGATTAGCATCACACACTGATAGAATGAGCTAATATTCATGTCACACACTGACAGAATGAGTTATTATTAGTGTCACACACTAATAGGATGAGCTAATAATAACACCACACACTGATAGGATGAGGTAATGTTAGCATTAGAATCACACACTAATACTTCGACAAGCATTACAATCACACGCTGACAGCGCAACTTGCATTGGAATCACATGCCAATAGTGCGACTCGCATTAGAATCACACACCGATAGGATGAGCTAAGAGTAGCATCACACGCTGATAGAATGACCTAATATTGGTGTCAAACACTGATAGAATGAGTTATTATTAGCGTCACACACTAATAAGATGAGCTAATATATCACCACACTGATAGGATGAGCTAACGTTAGCATTACAGTCACACACTGATACCGCGATGAGCATTACAATCACACACTGACAGCATGAGCTAACATTAGCATCACACACTGATAGGATGAGCTAACAGTAGCACCACACACTGATAGAATGAACTAATATTGGTGTCACACACTGATAGAATGAGTTAATATTAGCATCTCACACTAATAGCATGAGTTAATAGTAGCACCACAAACTGATAGGATGAGCTAACGTTTGCATTAGAATCACACACTAATACTGCGACGAGAATTACAATCACACGCTGATAGCGCCACTAGCATTAGAATCACACGCCGATAGGATGAGCTAAGATTAGCATCATACATAGAATGAGCTAATATTAGCGTCACACACTAATAGGATGAGCTAATAGAAGCACCACACACTGAGAGGATGAGCTAACGTTGGCATTAGAATCACACACTAATACTGTGACGAGCATTACAATCACATGCTAACAGCATGAGCTAACATTAGCATCACACACTGATAGGATGAGCTAAGATTAGCATCACACACTGATAGAATGAGCTAATATTAGAGCTAATATTAGCGTCACACACTAATAGGATGAGCTAATAGTAGCACCACACACTGATAGGATGAGCTAACGTTAGCTTTAGAATCACATACTAATACTGCGACGAGCATTACAATCACACACTGATAGTGCGACCAGCATTGGCATCACACACTGAAGATATTAGTATTAGATTCACAGACTGAGAAGACAAATTGCTGGGATTGTGAGTTTTTTTTTGCTTGTAATTCATTTATTTTGTACACCCACTTATTTGAATTAAGGGTCTCAGGGGTGGGGGGTTGAGCCTGAAGCCTATCCCAGTGGTCACAGCACGAGAGGCGGGGTTGACCCTGGACAGGTGCCAGTCCATCACAGAGACAAACTCAATCACACTCGCACTCATACCTCAGAGTTCCCAATTCACTTAAAGTTTCATAGTGTGTTCCATTTTATAAAGTTTATTGTTTCAGCTCATTGTTTTCGATCCAGCATATAAACATAGATTTGAGGGGAAACGGACTCATACTTTTTTAAAAATATGTAGATTTTACACATGTTCTAAAGCTACAGGGATAACAACAAGGACCATTAGGTCCACATGTTAGTCATTAGACCAAACAGAAAGACAGACAGGAAGACATGCAGACTGGTGAGCAGGTATACAGCAAGGAAAGGTCATTATGGAGACAACATACAGACAGACAGACAATTAGGCACACAGCTGGTATTTACATGTGCACACACTCGTGCACATCCTGCAAACTGCAAATTTAATCACATTAGTTCCACAAGATGCCACGTCTACCTTTAAACAAGAAGCCTTGAACTGGCAAATACCGCACACACACACCCCACCCCCGCCGGCTCTCCGTGAAATTCTACACTGGATGACTTCATGACCTCAAAGGGGAGGTTATCATGTAGACCAGCTACTGCAGCTGTTTTAGGTTGTGTGGTAGGTGATATAAACATTATAAGCTAAAACATGATTTTGCACTCTCTATCCCGGTGACCTTTTGACCCCTTATGGCCTACTCAAAAGTTTGGTTAGTTTGCACCCAACGGCCTTGAAGATACAATGGAAAATGTTCAGATGCATGGATATCCATATGGTCTTCTCAAATACCTTCCACATTGATCATTTGTTTGTTGGTGGGGGGTTGCATCCTTCCAAGGCTGCACTTGTTGACCGCATGTAAGACTAGAACTTCTTTCACCTGAAAATGAAGGACACAACAGGTGTACGGTTCGTGGCCCAAGCAATCCCAAGAATCACTGCGCGATTCTGATTCACCCCCCTCCCCCAAGACGTAATGTTGGGAAAATGTTTTAAAAAGGACAATTTCAGGCTTCATATGTGCAATTATAAATCAATAATATGTATAAAATACACATTGGAAAATTATTGCTAAACTACTGGTTATGCTTACTACACCAGCTCACCTAATGCCGCTGTCTACGGGGGTATGGGCGTTAAATAACGCAATCGCAAAATACTCTTCTCATTTCAGAACAGTTAGTTTGGTCTCTGAAGGCCAGATCTTCATAGAAGGAAGCCTTCGAAGGATGCAACCCATGAACTGAGATGCAGCTAGAGCTAAACACAACAAAAACTAAGACAGCTGCGTCCCAAATTCATCTCTACACAAATCACTCTGTACCTTCTTGCACGGAAAATATGAATATTTTTCATACTTGTGTTATCCTCCAGTCCTGTAGATGTCGCCAAGCACTGATTGGCTGAACTACTATGGGGAGAGTTTGGGCCAAACGAAGAACTGGTGCTTTTCCACTTAAGTACTGGACTCACCTCCAGTCTGAGGGACCTCCTTCACAAGAGTCAGACACAACAAAATGCTACCAAACATGCATTTTAGATTTTGACCAGCAGATGGCACTGCAGACACAGTGACACAGTGTGAAGCCCAACAAAAGCTTCAACTGTAAGCACTGGAGTTGTTATTGTTTTAAAATGAATGACACTTGGTGAAGGAGTTTTGTTTTACCAACAACCAAAATTAATTTCAACCCGTCGCCCTGCTTGTACAACAATTTGGTCATGATGATGACGTAGACGTTGTCAGCCAATCACAATATCATGGATGCCACCATATTCTGATTGGCTGAGAACTCCCACACCATCATTGTGACCAAATTGTTGTACAAGCAGGGCATCATTGGTATCAATGCTTCACAATCAGTGGCGGTGCCAAGTGATTAGTGTGCTTGGTTTCAGTGCAGAAGGTTCCCAGATCAAACCCCACCTCTGCCACATTTCTAAATGTAATGTGCAGTTGCATCAGGAAGGGCATCCAGCGTAAAACTTGTACAAAACTTGTGCCACCTGAATATGCTGTGGCAATCCCAAATGAAAAACAAGGGAGCAGCTGAAGGGACTTACTTACAATCAGCAAGTGCTTAGACCAAGTCAAGTCTTTGGCACATCTATCCTCTACAGCCAGGTAAAGAGTGGGTGTCCCCTTGGCCTTGTCCAGCTGGGACACTGAGGTCCTCAACATTCAGGATCCTGTGTAAATCAGGCATAGAGACGCTCCCTCCCAATGCAAGTGATGCTCCTCGTCTTAGTCATTGGACAAAAAGTCATTGTAGTGGTACCCAAGGATCCTCCAGAGACCAAGAACTAAAGACATCCATTCCTTGCCTTAGGTCATTAGTTAGCTTGGATCCAGACCCTCTTTTTAGTGGGTGGAGTTAAAATCTAGTCTTAATCTAGTCTACTTTAGGACCTGGGACCTTTTTACGTCCACCAATGACATAATAAAATGATTGTATACGTATGTTTATTTATTTGTCTGTCTGTTTGTTAGCAAGATTACGTCAAAACTACTGCACGGATTTTGACAAATTTTCACCACAGATAGATATTAGATCAAGTAGACTCCATTCAATTTTGAAGATGGATCCAGGTCCAGAGCTGGATTAAGCGTTGGGCTTTGAACCAACCTGGCCGGAAAATCACAAAGAGCTCTTGGGCAAGGTCCTTAATCCCAAAGTTGCTCCCAGGGTGTAGTGGGCGCCTTGCATGGCAGCAGCCTCACATCGTGGTGAATGTGAGACGTTGATGTGTAAAGCACTTTGAGGGTCTGATGTAGATGGAAAAGTGCTATATAAATGCAGTCCATTTACTATTCTCACCAAATTTCCACCTAATTTTGGAGGTGATCCAGATCCTGATCCAGATCCGGAGTGGCGGACATCAGAAATCTCTGATTGCTCTTGTTCCGGATGTATCTCACAGAATGTCATTTATGGTGGTTCACCTTTGCAGCACCACAAAGTGATGAATAAGCACAAGAACATCAAAGGGAAGCGATACTGTAACGTTCTTCACAGCACCTCCAGCAGCCTCACCTCGTGTCTTATTTTAGACGATTCAGAGACCTTGATGTGAATAACAAAGTGGGAACTACAAGTAAGATTTGAGAATGGATCAGTAAGTTCTGTTTTTAGGAACAAGGATGACTGTAAAGTAGCTTTTAACCCCACACAGAGAAAACAGTTATCGCTGACAGCATGATGCATAAACGGAACAAGACAACAGATTTCTAACAAGCCTGAAAGAAGGATGAGCTGACTGCTGATACTGATGAATGCTCGCTAAATAGCACAGCTGCAGTTCAGAGCAGATGATGGAGAAGAGGAGGGGAGATGGAGTAAGCCGGTGGTACATACTGCCAGAAGAAGCACAAGAGATGAGACGCGGGAGAGGACAACACTCACATTAATGGAAAAGACAAAGAGGTAGAAGATGGCAGCTAAAGTAGAAAATCAACACTTTGTCATTCAGGCTCATCAGACACCACTGTGAGAGTCCATGAGGTCAACACAGGGATGGTTATGGTCTGAGTCTGCCAAGGTAACCACAAATGTGACACAACTTGTCCTTCCAATGGCAACCAAGCATTCTCCATAAGGACCTGGTACAACAGACATGCAGCTGCTGCTTTGGGTCACTGGTTAGAGACCAAACTCACACAACCATACAGAAAGACTGCAGGCACCAGGATACTAAAGACTTGGACCTTTGTTCTCATGCAGAGGTATCTGCATCACCAAACACCTCTGTCCCATGACCTTGTGACTCTAGATGCTCTTCCTAGACCTCTGTCAAAGTCATAGGAGGAGGAAATGGTAGACTCTTGTGTAAGATGAGGAGAAGCAGGAAACCTGGAAGCCAGAGGAAGACAGGGAAGGAGATGGTTGAAGGAATAGAGGAAGACAGGGAAGGAGATGGTTGAAGGAATATATGTGGGGTCACCACAGCAGATCATCTACCTCCATCTCACCCTGTCTTCCGCATTTTATTCTGTGGCACCAACCACCTGGATGTCCTCCCTCAGCACATCCATAAACCTCCTCTCCTCCTGTCTGGTGGATCCATCCTCAGCATCCTTCTCCCTATATACCCTGGGTCCCTCCTCTGCACATGTCCATATGGTGATCAATACGTTTAAGATACAATGTAAAGAGGAGTAGAGCTCAATATGTTTACATTTATTCTTACTCCCCCGGAAACTGAACAATGTGATTATTCTCTTTTTTTGCAGTATTTCAGTTAAGATCTGTTTATTCTGTGTGATGACACTCATCTTTTAATGTTTTGTTTTAATGTTTACTTTATCTCTATATACTTTGTCTGAGTGAATTCATCCATTCATTCAAACCATCTCAAGCTCGCCTCTCTGACTTTGTATCCAGACCTTCCTACCTGCACTGTCCATCTGATACCTTCATACCTAATCTTGTCCATCCTCCTCACTTCCAAAGAACATCTCTACAGCATCAACTCGGTCACCTCCAGCTCTGCCTCCTGTCTTTTTATTTGAGCCACCACCTCTAACCTGTGCAACATAGCTGCTCTCACTACCTTCTGGTAAACTTTCCTTGTGGTGCCCACTGCATCCTGTCTTTACTCTCTTCTTCACCTCTCTACTACAAGTTCCATTACTTTGAACAGCTGATCCCAAGTATTTTAACTCAACAACCTTCACCACCTCCACTCCTTGTACTCTCACCATTCCACCATCCCGCTCATTCACACACATACTCCGTTTTGCTCTGATTGACTTTCATTCCCCTTCTCTCCAGAGCATACCGCCACATCTTCAGGATATCCAAGAATATGGATATGAATTAAAAAAAAGAACAACTGGTTTGCAGAAGGAGGAGATAAACAAGTTTTGAAAGTCTAAGAAAAGTGAAACGAGTGTGAATTGCTAAGAAAATAACAGGTAAAATATCATTTGGAGAAGTAGGAGGCTTGAATGAGGGCGAAGAGAGAATGAAGAAGGCTGATTGTAAACAAATGAAGGTGAGTACAAGGGATATGAAAAAAGCAGGAGAAGGAGAGAATGGGCAGCAGGTGAGTAAAATATGCAGAAATTTAGGAGGCAAGATGTCAACGCAAGAATGTTTAAAGAGTTTGAGGCTAAAGAGCAAAATTTAATAGGAAAAAGCTGGATTTTGGGATGAAGCAGTGTAGGTGAACAACAAACACAATAACGGTGGTAAAGAAGTAGCAGAAACAAATGGGAGGACAAGACTGATTGATCACAACGTGACATCTTGAAAAACAACACCACAGATTTTCTCTCCACACAAGAAGGATGGTTTGAACTGCTGATGATGATAAATATCACAGCTGTCAGCAGCCCTGGAGCAGGAAGACCAGGAGGATGGGTGCAGAAAATACAGGGGAGCAAGAGGAAGCTGGACCAGAGGACAAGGAGGTGTTGAAGACAGAGTTGGGAGAAGGTGATTATGAGGAGGAAAGGAAGGAGCAGCATGTGCTGCAGGCTCCTCACAGCATGTTGTCCAATTAGAGCGATATGAGAGATTTCTAAAGCACCCAGTGGAGAAACAAGTTCCCCTGAAGATAAATCAAGGATCAAGGATCAAGGAAATTTTATTGTCATATGCACAGACCAGAAGAACTTTCCTGCACAATGAAATGTGGCTACTGCATTTAACCCATCCTATTTGCCAGTAGGAGCAGAGGTCGCCATTAGGCGCCCGGGGACCAGCTCCAGATGTACATCCCTGCCTTGGTCAACAGCAGGGCTGAGCAAACCAACACCGACCCATAACAAACAACACACATAACACACAACACATAGGCCGGCCCGGTACATAAAACATATATATGAAGCAAAACACGAAGGAAAAGGAGAAGAAAAAAAACCCTCATAGCCGCTGCATTACACAGCGGCAATGAGGAAAAAAAAATCCCATCAGCACAAAAAAACAATAATCACAGAGACAAAACAAGGACACAGGACGACAACCGAGATTTGAAAGGACCAGTTTATCAGAACACTCCGGAAGGCAGCCAGTTTCGGCGCCGTCGACGGCCTTGTTCGACAGTCTGGGGGGGGGGAAGGGAACAGCCCTGCGCAGGCTGAGAAAGTCCTGGACAGTCCACAGTTCACGTCAGGGCTGGAGAAGCTGAGGGGAGGGGGGAAGACCAGGGAGCGAGGCATAAGAGTGTTGTTCTTCTGAGGAGGTATCTTATCACAGCGACCTTGAAGTGCAGCTGTATTTGGGGAAGCCAAATGAATAGCCAGATTAACAGACGCCTGAAAGATTCCACAGTTCTGAGAACAGAGTGGCTCCCAATGCATCTGAAATGTAGAATGTGGTCTTCACAGACGGTCAAAGCGGGTTTCCAGGGCTGCAATCTTCCCAGAGATGTCATCCAATGCGCGGTTAACCCCCGCCGACTGCGCAGCCACTGCCTTCCCAATCGAATCAATCATATAGGGCAGCTTGGAACGACCAATCAAAGCTGCTTCCACTTTCTTGATTTTCCGGTAAACCAGCAAGTGCCCCGCTCCACACATCAGAAAGCCGGTCACCACCAAGCCGAATATGTACACATCTTCAACGTCCTCCACAGAAAGTATGTAAAGGCACATGACCTGCCATCTCCTCCACGAGTCCATCACGTAACCCATCACATGCGTCCCAGCAGGACAGGTCGGGTCCTCCGCTCCCGAAGATCTTGTAGAAAAAATAGTGTCAATTGCGTTCAGAGACCACTTTAACAGATCCATTTTTGTCGTTTCCAGAAGAGCAACGCTGCAGCCTCACAGACAACACGCCACAAAAGCAGGAAAGATAAGGAGGGAGGGAGAAGAGAAAAGTGCGTCCGTCTCGGTCGAGTGCAAGCTGGCAAAAAAAAAAATGGTGGCTAAATGTCAGTGTTATCCGTGGGGTTTGTCATTTTAACTTTACAATTACGTGAATAAAAAGAAACTTTCACACTGTCTCATGTGTATTTAAAAAAATAAATGGTGTCAAAGTGCATCACTGAAAGAGCCCAGAATTTTGCCTGAACTATAACTTGCAAGTTGCACTTCAAGCCAGCTAGAGGGAGGTGTCTGTGAACCTCGGTCACTATACACACGTTAGTCCAGTTGGCGGCAACTAATGGTTTTTACCCATGCTAATGCTGCCCAGAAGCATTTACTGAAAAAAAAAAGTCTGAAGGACCTAAATGAGATGGTGAGGACTTTCCAGGCATGTCAGACACAAATAAAGAGAAATGCTTAAAGTGTCGGGGGCTTAAAAGGCCTGTAGTTGGGGGGGGGGGGGGGGTCTGGTGGGAATCGACCCCCAGAAGCTGATGGTTTTTAGCCATGCTAATGTTGCCCAGAAGCATTTTCTGAAATGAGATGGTGAGGACTTTTCTAGGCATGTAAGATGCAAAGAAAAATACTTAAAATGGCGGGGGGCTACAAGGGCTAGGGAGGCTAGGAAGGTGATGCTCCCCAGAAGCTGAAGGTTTTTCGCCATGATAATGCTGCCAAGAACCATTTACTGAAAAATACGTCAAAAGGATTTAAATGACATGCTGAGATGCTGAAAAGCTTCACTCGTTCATGTTCGCGACATATACACATTATAGCAAAATCTACAATGTCAACAGTCATTCAGAATCTACCAAATTTAACCAGTGTTGTATAAAGTACCAGAAAATCACACTTAAGTACAGATACCTGTTAAAAAAAATGACTTTGGTAGAAGTTCAAGTCACTGATTGAAATGCTACTCAAGTAAAAGTCTTAAAGTATCTAGTATTTATTGTACTTAAGTATGACGAGTAATATACAACGAAATGTTCTCAAGTATTGAAAGTAAAAGTACAAGAAAATGTTAATAATCAAAAACGGACTGATTTTTTTTAAATAAAAGTTTATCTAAGCTTGTAAATGACTGATAGTATTAGTCAAAATACTGAAAATTGTGCACATCACACAAAAACACTTCAGAAACAAGGTTTCAAAACCTAAACAAGAGTAGGCTACTCACTAGGTGTTCACAGGAAACAGTTATTTATTTCTATATGTATTTATTTATTTTCATTGTTACATGGTTTTATCTTTTCTGTTGTGTTTTGTTTCATTAGGTTCTTTTTGTCTCTTTCTCTAAAATTGTATTGTAACATTATTAGTCTATTATTATTGACTATTATTGTCTACTATGTAGACCAGGGGTAGGCAACCTGTTCCAGAAAGAGCCATGAGGGTGCAGGTTTTCTTTGCAGCCACTGACTCCACCAGGTGATTTCACTGATTAACTGATTCCATCTGCTCAAAGTGATATTAATCAGTAAAATCACCTGGTGGAGTCAGTGGCTGCAAAGAAAACCTGCACCCTCATGGCTCTTTCTGGAACAGGTTGCCTACCCCTGATGTAGACTATTATTGTTGTTGCTATAATATACGAGGTCTGTTAGAAAAGTATCTGACCTTTTTATTTGTTCAAAAACCTGATGGATTTGAATCACGTGCTTGCATGAGCAAACCGTGAACCTTCGTGCGCATGCGTGAATTTTTTTCACACCTGTTGCTTGTAAGCAGCCTTTGTGTGAGGATGGGTGGAGTCTCTCATAGTTTTTTCTTTGCAAGGAAATGGCGGAATGACTGGAGCAGCGCGACTGCATCAAATTTTGCCAGAAACTGGGCGACAGCCAGCTGGAAACCATTCGGATTATTCATACGGCTTTCGGTGACAATCCTATGGGCATCACACAGATTAAGGAGCGGTACAACCAGTTTAAAGACAACGGTGGAGAGCGAGCCGCGCTCTGGGCGGCCATCAACATGCTGAAATGACCAGATCATTTCCAAAGTGAACGCTGTGGTGATGTGGGACCGTCATGTGACTATCCGAGAAATTGCAGAAGAGGTGGACATCAGCACTTTTTCGGCACATTCCACTGTGACTGAAGATTTTGCCACGAAAACAGTTGCAGCGAAATTCATTGGTACAAAGCTGCCGACGGAACAAAAACGCCTTCATGTTGAAGCTTCACAGGACATGTTGTGACATGCCCAGCTCTTCCACCATTCAGATGATTCAGACGGCTTTCAGTGGCTTTTCAGGCGTGTGACTATCCGAGAAATTGTGGCTATACAATATGGCCAAATTATCGTATCTCAATATTGTCATATCAGTATGATATGACTATGATTTGACACAAAGTGCAGCAACAGTGAAAATTAAACATTCTTAAACAAAACAGTAATAATACCACACTCATTTTCCACTCATCATAAGGTTAGAATACTGTGCCCTCCAAAAGTATTGGAACATTTGGACTTTCACACGTTTTAATTTGTTTATGCCATTTTAAATACAAGAAATACAAAAAAATATAAAGAATAAAAATTTCTGAAATTATCTTCCTCAAACTCAAACTGAAAGCAAATCTCTAAAACTTGATAAAACCTGTAAATAATAATCAGTTTTATTGCCAGTTTTCTTTAGACAAGTCAGAGGATGGAAACATGAACATTTCCAAGTCACTGAATATGTCTTGGACTTTATTTATATCAATTATGAAGAAATACAAAAGTTTCTTTGACCAAAACATCAAATCTAGACTTTCATCTCAAATGTACTTTCTGTCAAATTGTAGCTGAACTTTCAGGTCTTCTTTTTAAGAAAATCCTCCTCTACACCACTTCATCAGGAAGCTGGATTGTATATTTTTAATTAATTTATATCAAGTTGTAGATATGTGCTTTCAGTTTGAGTTAAGGAAGATAATTTAAGAAAAAAAAATGTATTTGAAATGGAATAAACAAATTAAAATGTGTGAAATACCAAGTGTTCCAATACTTTTGAGGGCAAATGAGAAACACTGAGGAGCAGAATCTTACATCTCATATATAGTGCAGCAGATAATATTTAGAGTGGAATCCTGCAAATGGTGATACAAACATCAAATTCGGCACAAATTTGAAGCGGCACAAATTTAAAAAGTAACAGTTTGCATCATGTGTCATTCTTAGTTCATATTATAGGGTAACATATGTCACAAGTCATAGAATCCAATGGACACTGACCTTGTTTGACCTTTACTTTGGAGACCAAACATTCAACACTGTCAAAACTATTCCATTTATTAGTCCTATTAGTTCAACCAATGATTTACATCACTTTTTTTTTACCTAAATTTGATCCACTTTAACTTTTGACCCCTGTACAAACTGAAATTGACCTTTGACACCATTCTTGCTGTTTTTACCCCATAGCTCCACAACATTCAGTCATAGAGGCCTGTAGTTTAAGCAAAGACATGGATGACCTCTCCTTCCTGCTTTTCCTCTCCTGTGGAACCAGCTCCCAATTCAGATCAGGGAGACAGACACCCTCTCTACTTTTAAGATTAGGCTTAAAACTTTCCTTTTTGCTAAAGCTTATAGTTAGGGCTGGATCAGGTGACCCTGAACCATCCCTTAGTTATGCTGCTATAGACGTAGACTGCTGGGGGGTTCCCATGATGCATTGTTTCTTTCTCTTTTTGCTCTGTATGCACCACTCTGCATTTAATCATTAGTGATCGATCTCTGCTCCCCTCCACAGCATGTCTTTTTCCTGGTTCTCTCCCTCAGCCCCAACCAGTCCCAGCAGAAGACTGCCCCTCCCTGAGCCTGGTTCTGCTGGAGGTTTCTTCCTGTTAAAAGGGAGTTTTTCCTTCCCACTGTAGCCAAGTGCTTGCTCACAGGGGGTCGTTTTGACCGTTGGGGTTTTACATAATTATTGTATGGACTTGCCTTACAATATAAAGTGCCTTGGGGCAACTGTTTGTTGTGATTTGGCGCTATACAAAAAAAATTGATTGATTGATTGATTGAGATAGTCCAAACTAAATTTCGACCCCTGTGTAATTCTTCAATTGACCCCTACCTGGCCACCTATTGAAAATTCAAGTGGCCAATCAGTTTGTTTGTTTTTTAAGTGTAGTGTCTAAGGTGTATTTGTGCTGAATTTGATGCTTGTATCACCATTTGAAGGATTATTTCAGTTATCTGCTGCACTAATAAGCCAACAGAGCATGAACCAGCTGCTGCGTGTTTGCTTAAACATGTGTATATAAGACAACCCGAAGTAAAGGAGAAATGCTGCTTTTAACAACCTGGACCTCATTTCTGGCATAAAATTTTGTCATTTACTCACCAATATAAGTTTGTTGTGATTAGAAGTCCACGGTTCAAATGACGTGTTCAGTTCAAATCTGAGGCAAACATTTTCTTCTTCTACTAAGGTGGATTAAAACTTTTTGTGGTACACAGCACAAACTACTGGACAGGAGGATCCTAGCAGTCAATGTGACTCTGATTTCAAAATGCAGCTCTTTTCAACCAGACGTGTGGTGCCGTGACATGCCAATCATCTGTGTCCAATCAGATTTCAGGAGAGTCCAGCGAAACCCCAGCCTCTGCTCTAGCTCCACCCATGCCAGGAAGTGTTCAACATTTGACATTTTCTGCTTCACTGTTGACTCAAAATTTGGCACTTCTTGTTTCACTGTGAACTTGCCACTGAGTTCCCGCTAGATTCCATGGGATCCCGTCTGTCAATATAGGAAGTGTCAAATCAGGAAGTGTTTGACATTTCCTGTTTCACTGTGGATTCAAAATTTGGCACTTCCTGCTTGGGCCACAGTGTACCATGAGCAAGCTTTGTGCTGCTGTGCAGCGCTTCGCTCGTATAATGTCGCTACCAAATGTAAGTCATGGGGTCCGATCACTTGAATTTTGACCCACCAGGGGTTGAAATTCTACATTGTTTCCAGACAGCAAGAATTTTGATCATATTGGCAATTCATTCATATATCATGAATCCCTTATTCAAATGCTAAGGAATACAATGATAGTGATGCCAAAGAAGGTTCTTTTTAACCTGTATTTGAAAAAGGCATTTTATATTTTTTAGAGCTGTAGGCCACAATTATCAAAATTAAATTAATGTTTGAAACATTTTAGTTTATATGTAATCAGTCTATAATATATAAAAATTTTCACTTTCTCAAATAACTGACAAAAAAATTTAACTTTTTCACAATATTCTCATGTTTGAGATGCGCATGTACGCGTGAACTTCACCTTAATCTGTCACATTGACATATTGTGTACATTAGATGAAGTTGTTGCCTTTATTGGCTTATTAACTAGAACGTTGACTCTAGAACCACGGGTCCTAGATGTGGTCGTTTGTACTATATATGGAGGAAAGCTGACTTTTAGGGAAAATCTGTTTAGTTATGCCACATTTTTAGTAGTATTGACATACTGGCTTTTATAAAAGTATTTATTGAAGGTTTAATCTGTTTTGTGTTCAATTTTAGGAAATTAATTTTTGTCGTCAATAAGCTTTTCTGAAGCTGACCAGCTCACTAGTAAAATATTCCATGTAAAGAAATTACAAATAAGTGAAGTTTTATATTTGCACTGTGACAGTGTTCATATTAGATCAAATTTCTTTTTTTTTTTGGCATGTGTGAGACACAGTTCTGCTGTTTTGTATGGAGTGTGAACATGTTCATTCTGGGTTTGAGGTCACATACAAACAGAAAATGTCCAGATTTGAATCTGCTGTCTGGGATGGTAGAGGATGGAGAGATTGATGAATTCTGTCAGGTCTGCAGCAACCTCACAGGCTTTTATTTTGAAATACAGGCTCTTATTATGAACGTGCAACAGCTTCTTTTAAAAAATATTGATTTCTCACAAAAATACTGGTCTGGTCACTTTGCTGTTTTCATGAGTTCAATCCTTGTGAAAAAAATAGATAAATATACCAAAGGAACAAACGCAGCTCTTTCTGGATTTCAATTCATGCTCCGGATACACAAACACACAGAGGCCACTTCCCTTTAATTATATGAATGTTTGAAGTTGGAAACCAGTGTTACTTAGGGCTTTGTTCAGGAAATAATCATCACAAGACTCCCTTTTTTTTTTTTCAATGTGGAGCAGGAAGCTGCTAACAGCAGCGCCCCCTGTGGTTCACCTTCCACAGGAGGAGCTGGTCTAATTGGCACTCGAAAATGGTGCCAATTAGACTGTTTTTGAGGGTAGTCACATGGAAGGTTCTGACTACACCTCCAAACAAGAACATGTTGGAGGTTTGGTTGAACATTTTTCTCCTCGGCCCCCTTCTGTCCGTCCCGTATTACTGATTCATTTGAAACAGAACAGGAGGAAACTGAGATTTGATGATGGACTGAATGACTGTAGTGTTCCTGATGCACTCAACCTTGGATTTTTCAACAGTGACTTCAACATTTGTCTGAAGTACAGCTTTAACATTTCCAGCTGCCTGTCATTTTCCTCCGGCTTGCTTGACAAAGGCTGTCCGCTGTTGCACACCGAACGGTCCCCTCTAAAAACTGCCCTGCCTTCACTGCGCATGTGTCATTTCGGACCACAGCGCCTTGTCTAAAATGGAGTCTCTTCACCCAAAGCGATCAGATGGATTAATGTGATTATTAACATCAGGTGGGAACCTCTTAATTCATTCTAAAGTCAGTTTTAAATAGAAACGTGTCGATAATCGGTGACACTTTGAAATCACTGACGTGCAGTGAACGCATCAGCTAGCAGCTCGTGTAGCCGCTGCACTATGATCGTTTCCTCCGTCTTTTATGATGAAATAATGCTGAATTTATGTGGAAATGACTGTTGTACAAAAGCTTCAGATATCTGTGGCTGAGACAGATGATGACTGGAGTGCAGTTTGAAGCAGAAATGAGGCAATAATCGGTGAACCGCGGCTAATGACGCATGCACAGTGAATGCAGGGCGGACTGCTTTTTAGGGGGGACTGTTTGGTCCGCGACGCCGGCTTTGTTTACTCCTCCCATTGATTTTAGCCTCCTAATGGATTTCACTGGACCTCCCATGTTTCCACATTGTTTCATCAGCCCTCCATTTCCAGCCAACGCAGCACGGTAACAGCCTCGCCAGTGCCATCGCTGCCACTAATGCTGCTATTGGGTTACTGTGAGTACTGCGTGTGTTTGTGTGTGTGTAATGGAGACGTTCTGTACAGCAGTATAAAGTTAGGAGGTGAAGGAAAGAGACAGAGGAAGAAGGATAAGAAGAGAAGGAGTTTTCCTAATCAAAGGCCACACACTGGGGGACCTCCGAGTCACCTGTAGAGTGTCTAATGAGTTTATTTTAGTCTACTGATTTCTGACTAGTCTGGCTTCCCACTCTGAGGCCGACCTGGACCAGCTATAACACACTAAACTTCAGTACCGCCACTGCTCAGTGGCTGTTAAAATATTTAAGATCACATGGCAAACTCTAAGGCACTAAATATCAGTGAGTAGAAGAGAACCACATGGTTCCAGTACTGGAGATATGAGCAGTAAGGGTGGGGTCACACACACCTTCAATTTTCAAAAGAGACACAAATCAAAATCTCGCTTTTTAGTGGATCTGACCTTTATTGACATTAATATGATTCCATACGCGGCACACTGGACCAGCTCTACACGCTCCATCGGGTGCTCGAGGGTTCATGGGAGTTTTCCCACCCAGTCCACATGTGTTTTGTGGATCTGGAGAAGGCGTTCGACCGTGTCCCTCGGGGGACCCTGTGGGGGTGCTCCGGGAGTACGGGGTCCGGGGTCCTTTGCTAAGGGCTATCCGGTCCCTGTACGACCGCAGCAGGAGCTTGGTACGCATTGCCGGTAGTAAGTCAAACCTGTTTCCAGTGCACGTTGGCCTCCACCAGGGCTGCCCTTTGTCACCGGTTCTGTTCATTATTTTTATGGACAGAATTTCTAGGCGCAGCCAGGGTGTAGAGGGGGTCTGGTTTGGGAACCACAGAATCTCGTCTCTGCTGTTTGCGGACGCTGTTCTGTTTGCTTCGTCAAATCAGGACCTTCCGCGTGCACTGGGTTGGTTTGCAGCCGAGTGTGAAGAGTCTGGGATGAAAATCAGTACCTCCAAATCCGAGGCCATGGTTCTCGACCAGAAAAAGGTGCTTTGCCCTCTTCAGGTTGGTGGAGTGTCCTTGCCTCAAGTGGAGGAGTTTAAGTATCTCGGGGTCTTGTTCACGAATGAGGAACGGATGGAGCGTGAGATCGATAGACAGATCGGTGCAGCATCTGCAGTGATGCGGTCGCTGTATCGGACCGTCGTGGTGAAGAGAGAGCTGAGTAGGGGGGCAGAGCTCTCGATTTACCGATCGATCTACGTTCCGATCCTCACCTATGGTCATGAGATTTGGCTCATGACCGAAAGAACGAGATCGCGAGTACAAGCGGCCAAGATGAGTTTCCTCCGCTGGGTGGCTGTGCGCTCCCTTAGAGATAGGGTGAGGAGCTCGATCACTCGGGAGGAACTCGGAGTCGACCCGCTGCTCCTCCACGTCGAAAGGAGTCAGTTGAGGTGGCTCGGGCATCTTTTCCGGATGCCCCCTGGACGCCTCACTGGAGAGGTGTTCCGGGCACGTCCCACTGGGAGGAGGCCCCGGGGAAGACCCAGGACACGCTGGAGGGACTACATCTCTCGGCTGGCTTGGAAATGCCTTGGGGTTCCCCCGGAGGAGCTGGGGGAGGTGTGTGTGGATCGGGAGGTCTGGGCGGCTTTGCTTGAGCTGCTGCCCCCGCGACCTGACTCCGGATAAAGCGGAAGAAAATGGATGGATGGATAATTCCATACTTTAGTTTGTACAAAGCAGAATTTCTGCTTCCATCAAATTCCAGTCACCGTGAGTTTTGTTCCATTGTCATTAACATATTTAAATGCCTTCCCATCAAAAATTTCTTGTAAAGTATATAAAAAGTAAATCCTACATTCTTGTAAATAAGAACAATAAAATAATATTGTAATTTCTAACAGTGGCGGCACCAAGGGGGGGACTTGGGGGGGCTTAAGCCCAACCAATAATGAGCCAAGCCCCCCAGCCCCTCCAGTAATTCTGCCAATAATGTGAATAGCGACTGACATATTTATGGATCTCAACTGCAGTTTTGCGCTGAGAATGTCTCAATATTGTGTAACTGAGCAAAGTGATGAATGTGTGTGTTCGGTGATCCACCAATGCTGAATCACCCTTCACAAACAGAATTTTCAGTTTTGCAAATAAACATTTATTTGTAAAAAAACAACCCACACACGTTACAAATCAGAAATTTGTGTTTGTGGATCACAAAGCATGTGTACAAATCAAAGGATATTTGTAAATAACCCTCTACATCTGCAAGTATTAATGAGACAAATTTAACTCCATACTACAAAAATTTAGGTTTCCTAAATAGTTATTACAGCCACTCTTAAAACTTCACTTATCTTTATTTATACCTAAGTGCAAGTTTACTGAACTTGCAATCATTCTAAGTGATGTGTGTGTGCATTGATACCACATTTTAGAGGCGCACGGGTGACTAAAATATATACCTTGGTATTTATAAAGCAATTTACTATATATTGTTCATTTCAACGACATTTTGTGGAGCCCCTCCAATGTTTACCCCCCCCCCCCCAAAAAAAAAGAATTTCCTGGTGCCGCCACTGATTTCTAAATCAATATTATAATAGCCAAGTGGTGTGTGTGTGTGTGTGTGTGTGTGTGTGTGTGGTTTCGATCACGCAAAAACTGAGGAGAGCTGACATTTGCCATTTGGCATACTTATGTATTTTGGATCAAGGATGAATGCTACAAAAAGGGAAAGTTGATAGGTCAAATATTTTTGGAGAAATTAACCATTTTAGCAAACCAATAAACAATGTTGCTACAATGCAACAATTCTGTGCTACAATGCACCATGGGAGTTTGTGGTTTTGAGGTTTTGACATTTGTTATTGTGGTTCATGTTACTTTAACAGTGTTGTTAGTTTCATTGATTTATTGTTTTTGTAGCTCAATTGGTTTTGTCAATTCAGATAAGTCTTGTGTTGCTATTATCATGAGTGACTTAAGTTTCATGTTGCTACCATGAGGGAAATGTTTAGTGGTTTTAATGTCTTCAGCCACTATCTTTGTCAAATTGCACGCACGGTAGCCATGCGTGCATGAAACTTCGATCAGAGACAAACAGAGCACAGCTGATACTTGCTGTTTGGCATGCTTATGTATTTTGGGTCATGGATGAACACAGCCAAAACGGAATACTGTTAGGACTAATAGTTTTGGAGAAGCTGTGAATATTAGCTAATGTTGCTAATTACATTTTGGACTCACACACCTTTCCAGCAGGGGGCAGTAAAACATTTTTAAAAGAGTGTAAGAGCATATAATTGTAAAAACTTTAAAAATATAATGGATGACACAAGAAAGTGAAAACACTTATCTCCACTGGTGTATTTAAAAATCAAATGAGAAAACAGAAGTAATTATAAAACAGAAATAACAATAATAATAATATTAATAAGTGTGTATATGATAACAACACCCTAAACAATTTATAAATACATTAAGACAGTAACATTAAAAATGACATAATTAACAGGAAATAAAAGGGTTGAGTTCCTCTTATAAAAATGGTTGTGGTCTAAGGTTCTAAAACAGTCTGGACTCGCACTACATGCCAATTGCATAATTTATTATCACCCTTGAAAAATGAAGCTACCTATTTTATAAACACGACCCAATCTAGAGCCCATGGATCCCCACGGGCAACACGCTAGTAAAATATAATGGTGCACTGAAAAATATAGTATTTGATCAATGTCTGAATGGCTACTTTAGGTTTACACACACTATAAAATTTTGCAGATCTATTTCTGTATAAATCTTGAAGCCAGTAAATACCCGTTTTACGTCTGGCTCACCCGACAAAAGGCTCAAGAAAAGGTGACAAGACTTCTCCAGACTTCTGGGTGTAGCCGGACCACCAAAGATGGAAGTATAGTGTTGAAAGTGACTCCATCTCTAAATCTAAAAATAATAATTTCGACAAGCTGTGTCCAGACGCAGATCTAACAGTCCTGGTGCTAAGTGATTAAACATAGTTTTTAAAGCGACTGCTTTGTTTTGTTTTGTGCAAGCATCATGTTCTGCGTTCAGTTTGAAATCCTGCAGTTTTCCTCCAGTTCTGAACGTGAAGCTTCCAGAGCGCTGCAGCCACGTTCTTTTCTTTGCTTGTACTGCCCCCTTGTGGTCGAACGCGTCATGCACCGACAGTCAAATTATGATGGCCCAAATCAACATTTGTTTAGGGAAACGTTAAAAATTAACACTTTATACACTATATATATATATATATTTTTTTTTTTTTTTTTTACATATTATACTTTGTTACCAACATAGTAAATTATAGACAATATTAAATGTACCAATTAACAAAATCTAGACATCACATTCTGCTGTATTAGAGCATTTATTTACCAAGTCGATCAGCACTCTTTTGATATAGTGATTAATAATCACTGAAGGCATTTGTGGAGAGGAAATAAATTCAATTTGTGACCTTTGCAGAGGTTAGGGTTTCCCCCATTTTAGTTATTTGAGGTAAACTTGCTTTATCTGAAGTGTTGGACACCAAAGAGAACAAAATGTTTTTGTTTTCACATCACTTAAAGTTTTATCATTTATAACGTGTGGAGTTACATTAAGAGGTTAAACCAGTTTAAACCACATAATAAACCTAACTGGTATAAAATGGCTCAAAATCTCTGATGTACTTCAGTCCTTAAGGAAAACTTAGTTCATGATTTTTAGATGCTAAATCAATTCTAAACACATTAACAGTTTTTAAACAGTTCTACAACAATGGCAAAATGTTTCAAGTGGCTCAGTTTAAGAAACTGCTTTAACAAACTGAACTTCTTTGGATTTTACACAAGAGTACAGTACTTTCCGGAGTATAAGCCGCCGTTTTGTTTTTAGGTATTTTTGGAGGCCCTGCAACTTGTACTCCAGTGTGATTTATATACCAAAATATCACAAATTTGTTGTTAATAAGAACAACTTTAAATTGGATTTTCCCAAGAATCAAGCATTAAACAAAATAAACTCTAATAACAAAAAGTACACTTCAACAACGCACAAAAATCCCAAATTAAATTTCTGATAAGGGATGTGACTTATACTCCAGAAAATACAGTAATTTAAAAACATGCTCTCTTGTTGTGACTAATTGTGAGGGTACTTCTTATTTTCTGACACTATACTGTGTATATACTGAATAATCCATCACAACAGATTAATCAATAATAAAATAACCATTACTAGTCACACTAGTTGTGCAACACAACTGTATTATTAATTATTATAAAGTGGTGCAAAATGGTCAGGTTTAAAGCGTTAATACAAATAGTAAGTTTGCATTTCATGACCAGATTAAATGTGACTGAATCACAAGTCACTCGACATTAAAGTACCAAATCCTACATCAATATATTGTTTGTTGTGCCTTCAACTGGAAACAACTTTTTAAAACATATTTCTCGCTATTTGATCAAACTACTTTGCTTATCTGCAAAATTCATAGTGTTAATGTTAAAACACTGTAACAAGTTCTACATGTGTAACATGCACTAAAATGTCATAAAAAGTGAAAGAAAAGACTGAACTCTTCCTGATCTTAGAAAGAGCATAAAATGTTTATTACATTTTTTTTTAATACAGAGCACATTTTCTTATGTCAACACAAAAACAAAACCAAGAACACAATCCTTATACAAACCTGACTGCTGATGTGGATTTGTTTAACATTATCTACCGTTAAACACGTTCATGAAACGGGGAGAGGAAATTATTCACAACGTAATGTTTTGCAAGAGTGCAGGTGTAAAATGTAGTGTTTTCATCACTGTTTAACACAGCTATGTACAAAAATTAAGATTTGTGCAGCTGGTGTGGTGATAAATATTCAGCAGCTTACGTGTTAGTGTTAAACCATCGACATTTTAAAGAAAATGGAGGGATCCTCGATATTTTTAAAAAATACCACCCATGTATTCAAAGCTTTGTTGAACACGTCTTTGTGAAGGAAGCGTTCCTGCTTAATTTGTGCCCCTCAGTCCATCTGTGATGAATAACTGACATTTGGCCACACTCAGTTTGGGAACTACTGACACACATGACTTTATCAAATGTCTCTGGGTCAAAAGCTTTTTAGACTTTTGATGCCTCACTGCTTTGAAAATTCAGAAAGTTTTACATTTGTTTTTACAAAAACTACATATGTCTAGATTTTAAAAAGGCAGGTGGTGTATCTTGTATTTCATCATCATTGCTGGGTGATAATATGCACTAGATGCACCTCTAGTGCTTAATGTGGAAAATCTACAATTTTACATGAAATCAAATGTGTTTTCTTTCTTGGATTACGCGAAGAAAAGGAAAAAAAATAAATAAATCAGACAAATATTGAAGCTCCAAAAGAACTGAACTCAGACTTTACAAAAACAAAACGGGAGCAAACATTTTAGAAATTACTATTCTGTTTTGTCAAAGTTGTTGTATTATCATGTAGGGAACTTTTTGGGGCCAATTTCAAGCAGAATGGAAGCTTCTGGAAATTACCAAAATGGATCATCAAAATTCCTATCTATGACCTTGATAGAGGTCACCAACCATCACACACAAAATGACTGAAATGTAAAATTTGGTTAACAAAAATCTGGCAGAACGGTTTAATTAACGGTTACAGCACATTCTGTCTTGTTTCATTACATGTGCATTTTTCTTCTTCATACCCGTTTTTCCCTTTTCTTGTATCAATAGAGAATTAGCAAGCTAACACATTTCACTGTAGAGCTGAAATGACAAACAGATGAATGGATGAATGTTTTTTACAGTTGACTGCTTATCAAAAAAAATGAAATTGACATTGGTTCTCAGATTTGAGTTTTCCATTTTGAGAAAAAAAAATCCTTTTTTTAAACTGTTGCAGAAAAAAAAACAACTAATGTTTGACACTGGTTGCAATCTGCTTGGCATGCATTTCAAACCAGTTGAAATGGCGTACTTCACTTTTCATTCCAAATGATTCTATGATCAGATTTTAAATGGTGTTAAAGTGTTCTATCAGTTTAAAGTACGGCTATCACACGTCAAATCCATTTTAAAGGAGACAGTTGTTTAAAAGTAATTTTTAAAACAAGCTCAACAGATTTAACATTTTAAGCGTGATATAAAATTATTTAAAAATGTCTCCTTGTGTTTTGTGAAACTGTACTGGCACTGGCACCATCAATAATTAAAACGCCCATTTGTTCAAGTCCAACATTTAGCTTCTGTGCATGTAACCAAAACGCAGTGACAATGGGAAAAGAAAGCAAGTTTTTGGCTTTTTAGGGGGCAGAAGGATGGATGTGACAAAAAAACAAAAAAACATTCAGGTTTAAAAGCTGGATGACTGATACAAAAGTCAGTATAGAAAACTGAAACCTGTAATATCAGCCATCCAGAGTAACACGACAGCTGAACGTGTAGCAAACGGAAACGCCTCAAGAATTGGGCCATTTGATCGGAACACCACATCAACAAATTACTGCAAGGGAAGTATATGTTTTGAGACAACAACTTTCTTTTCCTGCATGCAACAACAGACACCATAAAAAACACTAAATAAAGACTGGAATGGTTGATTTAAAAAACAAAACAAACACTAACTATATAAAATCTACAGTCACAGGGACGGGTCAGGATAATCACTTCTGTCTCCACCGGCGCTTTATATATATATATATATATATATATATATATATATATATATATATATATATATATATATATATATATATATATATATATATAAAAAAACAGAAACACGCAATAGTTCGCACCGTTGAACATTTACCGTACAATCACACCAAATAAAACGTTGTAGTCCCACTTACACTGGATATACATACCAACATGACCAGCTGGATAAAAGACAAACACCTCAAATTTAGTGTTTGACAGATCAGAGTAGAAAAGCATCAGTAATACCTGCATGTACAGCAGCTGTGTGGATATTTAAATCCGCTTTTCCTCAAACCATTTCACTGCTTCATGCCAAAATCTGCCATTCCTGCCTCCTGACGATGGCCGAGCAAACGTTGAGAGGCATTTAGTAAGAAAACTATACGTCATGTAGTGTATTCTGTGTTTTGTCAAAGGACCAACCTCATTTTGCATTTTCGCCCAAAATATATAAATGACCCTCATACCTGCCTGAGTCTGGTGACAATTTGCGCCATGTTAATCTGGTGCGCCTCTACTGATTTCCATGGTTCAGGGGGTGAGAAGCTCCAACAACTGGACAAGTCTCGCGCCAACTTTTCACGAGTGCCAACTCAGCACAACTTGTATGCAAACTGGGGGAACTCGGCGTACACTCTGGATAAACTGTGCACAAAAATGGATGCAGAGTTGCACCGAGCTACACCAGTTGAATGTATCTTAAGCCAAGCTAGACAGATTTTGACTGAGTTCCCCAAAATTTTGAAGGTTCAACGCGGATATGAGTTTTGTCATGTTTTACCTAATTTGTGTCGAGCTACACCCAGTTCCCCCTGAGGTATATAAACAAGTTCTGTCAAGCTGCTACTTGGGAAAACTCGGCCAGATGTGAAAGCTGCTTTAAGGTTGGTGTTATGCTACAGGAACATTTTCCCAACATTAATCTTAAAACCTTTTTTGTTTTTTGCGAACTCCTTCAAAATTCCACTATGAGCAGTTCATTCAGGGATGCTATTAAAATCATGACACCAAAACTCTAGGGATTAAAATGAACATTGTCATCGTCGTCGACCCCCCCATGTCATATTTTCAACATTCTGCGCACTAACAAAAACAAACAAACAAACAAAAAGGACACTGAAACCTGATTTTTTGTTGTTGTTTTGGCAGTAAAAAACAAACAAAAAAACTTAAAACAGAATTCCATCTTCAGCTGTATCATAATATGTCAGGAGTCTGACAACAAAATTTAAGTCAGCTAAAAAATAAAAATAGACACTTATTTTTACTGAATCATGTTAAAAAAAAATACTGGTTTCTGCTTTTTTGTTAACTTCCCAATTTTACAATACAACTGATTATGTAACTTTGAGCCAGATTTGCACTGCAGGAGCTGAACACTGTGCAGAAAAATAAGTGTCTTTTTGTTTTGTTTTTGGTACACAAAAATGCTTTTAAAACATGCCCAATTTTAACAGCATTCATGAATGAGGTAAACCACCTAATGCTAAAAAAACGTCCAATGCTTTAACTACATTGTTCTCGTCGCACGCATGCACCCGTGTTTCTGTACCAGAAATGGAACATGTTTGTCAATTTGGGCTCAAACCTGCAAAACGGTTGCTGCGGTCCTTTAAAATGTGTGTGGTAGTGCGTTCTTCAGTGTCTGTACACATATGTACACCTCAGTGTCAACCTGCAAACTCCAAGAATCAATTAGTGTCACTGACAATCACAATAACCATGTGCTCCTCATCCAGATTACCCACAGTCCTTTTGGCTGCCTGGAGGAACTGCTGAGAGAATTCTCCAGGAGGGAAGGCATACAGCATAGCGCCACTCCCACCCTCTTTAGAAGAAGACAGACTCACCACCCCGGCCGCCTCCTTGTTCCGCAGGTAGGTCACAAGGTGGCGAAGCAGGCGTACCTGCAGTCCTGGTTCGGGGGCAGGGCCCTGGCGGTCGACGGGGCCCTGCAGAGCCAGCAGGATGGCGAACCCGCCAGGCCGCCCCAGTTTAATGCGGCGTGACACTTCATCGAGACGGGTCTGGTCCATGCGGAGCCTCTGGGCGATCTTCAGCTGGCTGGGCTGGTTCTGGCTCTGCAGCTTCAGGCTCTCCTTCATCACAGTGTTGAAGAAAGAGGCTCCGCCCTCCAGCAGGTAGAGGTCTGTGGGGAAGCTGCTGTTCTTCAGTGCAAAGAAACCGTGCCACGTTTTGGAGAGGGTGGCCCGGGCGAATTCGGACAGAGTGCTTGGAGCGGACACGGCATGCGTGTCTGTGTGGACGGTGGCGCTGACCTCACTGTTGCGATGATGATGATGGTTGTTGAGGTGCTCGCTGGATGATCGTTTATTGTGGTGGCGGCCAGATGCCGGCTCGTTTTCGTTAGTGGATGAGTGTCTTCCTGCTCCGCCGCTATCAGGAGAGTGGTCTCTTGGCTCTGTGGTGGAGTCAGGGGCTCGAACCCGTGCTCGGTCTGGGCTGGCTTCAGGAGATACAACACCTCCCTGTCCTCGAAGCCGAGACCTGCCCCTTTCTTTCTCCCTGTCTCTCTCCCTCTCCTCTGTTTGTCTATCCACTGACAGACTCCGACTTCTGCTCCTCCTCTTGGTCCTCCTTTCCTCCCTCTCTTTAAGCCAACGCTCCCTGCTCCTGCTGCGGCTCCTGACTGCTCTTCCACCTCGCCCAAACGCCTCCACCGCTGCCACTCTCCTCTCCAGGCTGCGAGTGGGGCTGGTGCTGTAGTCTCTCTCCAGGAGGGCCCTCTCCCTTTCTCTCTGGGGGAGGAGGCTGTGGGAGGGCGGGGACGAGCGCTCTCTTGCCACCCTTAGCTCTCTTTCCAGGCTGCGGTGGCGGCTGTAAACCTCCCCCAGGAGGTCATAATGAGAGGAGAGAGGGAGAGCAGGCTGGTAAGCAGTGGGAAATGGACGAGAAGGGCTTTCCTCAACTTTGGCGAAGTCCACCCTCAGGCGACGCTCGGGGCCACCGAGAGGAAAGCCCCTCATTTGCGTACAGGCGGCTTGAGCGGCATCCAAACTCTCATACTGAATGTAAGCAAAGTTGTCCCCTTTAACATAGTCAATATTCCTTATGCTCCCAAACCGGTCAAACTCCCGTGCAAGGGCCGCCAAGGAGTTCCCAGGACCAAGACCGCCAACCCAAAGCCGTGTGGTTGGGTTTGCTTTGCCGTAACCGATTTTCACCAGGTTGCCACCGATCAGCCGCCCCTGCATAGCCACTTTGGCCCGATGAGCCATGTCCAGGTTCTGGAATTTCACAAAACCGTACACCCCACCCTGACCACGGGAGGGGCGCTTAATCACAATATCCTCAATGATACCGTACTTGTCAAAAGCCCGCCTTAGATCTGCTTCAGTGACATTCCCATCCAGGTTTCCAATAAAAAGGTTGCTGGTCGCTCTCTGGTCGTCCTCTGGTTTTAAATCCTCCACTGCTGGGACAGGGGGGAAGACAAAAGGCCTACCCCTCTCATCCAGCATGCTGTAGTAATCCAAGAGCCGCTCCCGCTCCCTGCTCAGTCCCAGCGTCTCCAAGGCGTACTGCCTGGCTCTGAGGTCCCTGATGCTGCTGGCCCCGGGGCCCGGAGGAGACAGGGAACGTTGCCGGTAGGAGTAGGCCGGGTGCAGAGCCAAATAACTCACATCCGGCGGCGTGACGCTCCGCCTCCTCACGTACATCGGCTCGATTTTCAGCTGCCGCTCTCCCAAAATCAGCCTGGACGACTTGGAGTGCCGGGCCTCCTTGGCGTCCTCCGGGTGCCTGAAATTTACATAAGCGATCCGGCCGAGCTCGGGCGTGTGCGACAGCTTGACACTCACGTCCCCGAACTTTTTGAAGTCGTGGAACAGCGCGTCCTCCACGTCCTCGTCCGAAACCTGCGAGCCCAGGTTGCTGATGAGCAGCGTTTTGTATTCCAGAGTGCCGGGCCGGGCGGTGGGGAGCTCCGCCGCCGCTGCTGCTGCCGCCGCCGCCGCCGCCGTCGTGGCCGCGGTGGTCCTCAGCGGAGGGCGGCCGAGCAGGCTGAGCTCGTGCCGGTGGTGAAGCTCCAGCGCGGCCGCTCGCTCCTCCCGCAGCCGCGGCTTCTCCCGCTCCCTGCTGCGGCTCCGCCGGTGATACCCGCGGCTGTCCGCCAGCAGCAGAGCCAGAGGAGGAGGAGGCAGCTCCTCCCGCCGGCCGCTCTCTCGCTCCCGCTCCCGGATCCGTTTGGCGATGGCCCTGGACGGGCTGCTCTCCCTCCCGGCCTGCCGCTTCATTTTTTTTTTTTCCTAAAACGACGATGGAGCTCAAACTTTTCACTGCCTGCAAAGACAAACCCGGCCAGCCGAGCGGATTCCACGCCTTTCAGCGAAAAGAAGGCGGCACACGACAGCTGCAATTAAAAAGCGCCACCGTCACGAATAATAAATAAGTGCATGAACACCGAAATAAAAGCGTAAAGTCGTTTAAAAACATGTCAGCATCGGTGAAGCTACACCGACACCGCCATCTTGGACAATAGGAATGTGTGCGCGTTCCCAGCAGAGGGCGGGGTTTACAGCGGCGTCATGACGTCACACGGAGTGGAAAATCATTTTTGAAAATTACCATAACGTTTTGTTTTGTTTATTTTAATTGTGTCACTCGCGCTGGCTTGAGGTTTAAATCAATTTTATTTTATTATCCAGAGAATCACAACGGAAATAAGTTTTATGGTTTTATGTATTTAATGTATTTTATATACATGTATTTTTATTGCCAAAATACATCAAATAAAAAAACTGCCCTATTTTTTATCAGCTGATTTATGCAATGTTTTCACTGAAGTTCAATAAAGGAATAGTGCAAATGTGCATGTTTTACACATTGTGCCGTTCAAAATCACTGTCATTTGGTATCTTTTTGTCTAAATTTTATTAAAAATGTTTTATTATTCATGGTCGCTATTGTTTATTTGTGATATGCCATGTTGGGCCACAGTGGAAACAAGTGTGTTTTACACTTTTTGTGTTACCCTGTATATTCAGTGTATTGCTAACACCTATTTGCATTGTTTTGTGTTTACATTGTTTATACGAATAAAAATAAATCAAAAACATGCTGTTTTTTAATATTTTGGATTATTATATATTTGTTTGTCAGAATAGTACAAAAAAGTATACTAATTCTTGTTACTTATTTATTGCACTTTCACACTGGTATATAATTGTATATAACAAATAAATATTTTAAAACCGTTGTAACAATGTATAAACATAGATAAACCACTGTAAAACGCAAATAAATCAGAAGTATTGAACTGCATATAATTCAAAATAAAAATCTCACATACATACATAATATATATATATATATTCTATCCATCCCATCCATTTTCTTCCGAGTCGGGTTGCGGGGGCAGCAGCTCAAGCAAAGCCACCCAGACCTCCCGATCCACACACAGCTCCTCCGGGGGAACCCCAAGGCGTTCCCAAGCCAACCGAGTTGCCCGAGTAGTCCCTCCAGCATGTCCTGGGTCTTCCCCGGGGCCTCCTCCCAATGGGACGTGCCTGGAACACCTTTCCAGCGAGGCATCCAGGGGGCATCCGGAAAAGATGCCCAAGCCACCTCAACTGACTCCTTTCGATGTGGAGGAGCAGCGGCTCGACTCCGAGCTCCTCCCGAGTGACTGAGCTCCTCACCCCATCTCTAAGGGAGCGCCCAGCCACCCTGCGGAGGAAACTCATCTCGGCCGCTTGTACTCGCGATCTCGTTCTTTCGGTCATGAGCCAAATCTCATGACCATAGGTGAGGATCGGAACATAGATCGATCGGTAAATCGAGAGCTTTGCCCCCCTACTCAGCTCTCTCTTCACCACGACGGTCCGATACAGTGACCGCATCACTGCAGATGCTGCACCGATCCGTCTATCGATCTCACGCTCCATCCGTCCCTCACTCGTGAACAAGACCCCGAGATACTTAAACTCCTCCACTTGAGGCAAGGACACTCCACCGATCTGAAGAGGGCAAAGCACCATTTTCCGGTCGAGAACTATGGCCTCGGATTTGGAGGTGATTTTCATCCCGGACACTTCACACTCGGCTGCAAACCGCCCCAGTGCACACTGAAGGTCCTGATTTGATGAAGCCAACAGAACCACATTGTCCGCAAACAGCAGAGATGAGATTCTGTGGTTCCCAAACCAGACCCCCTCTACATCCTGGCTGTGCCTAGAAATTCTGTCCATAAAAATAATGAACAGAACCGGTGACAAAGGGCAGCCCTGGCGGAGGCCAACGTGCACTAGAAACAGGTTTGACTTACTACCGGCAATGCGAACCAAGCTCCTGCTGTGGCCGTACAGGGACCGGATAACCCTTAGCAAAGGACCCTGTACTCCCGGAGCACTCCCCACATTTATATTCTATAATATTATAATTTTATATATATATATATATATATATATATACACACACGAGGTCTGTCCGTAAAGTATCGTACCTTTTTATTTTTTTCAAAAACTATATGGATTTCATTCATATGTTTTTACGTCAGACATGCTTGAACCCTCGTGCGCATGCGTGAGTTTTTCCACGCCTGTCGGTGACGTCATTCGCCTGTGAGCACGCCTTGTGGAAGGAGTGGTCCCGCCCCCTCGTCAGATTTTCATTGTCTGGAAATGGCGGAATGATTTGGACTTTTTTTCCATCAGAATTTTTTCAGAAGCTGTTAGAGACTGGCACCTGGAAACCATTCGAAAAATTTATCTGGCTTTCAGTGAAAATTTTACGGGCTTCACAGAGAATAAGGACTTTAACTACAGGTTTAAGGACCCCTTTAAAGGACGGTCGGTGCGCCGCGCTGTGAGCTGCGACGATGCGGCACAAACCACTGGATCATTTCTAAGCTGATGGCTCTGTGGATACGAGACCGTCGTGTGCTCTTTCTCTGGCTATCAAGACCTGGACATCAGCCATTTTCCGGAAGATTTCACTTGTACCAAGAGATTTTGTCATGGAAGGCCGCGCGGAGGCTTCGCGCGTCACGACCGATTCGCTGATGAAGCGAGACAAAGGAACACCTCCGTTTCGGAGTGTTAGAGGACAAGTTGGGACATGTCCAGCTCTCCACAAGTTCTTTTATACTCACTCGACTGGTAAGCACTGAAAGCCGAGATAGACATGTCCCAACTTGTCCTCTAACACTCCGAAATTTCCCAACAGGATGGTAACACCTCAGGATCCTCCAGGAATGAGTTAGTGGACTTGGCCAAGGACAGGAAGTGTTTGTGCAGCTGCTGTCTTTCATCACAACCCAGATGTGGATAAATGGCTTCAGTAAGTTATTACAGCTCAACCCAACTCCTGACATAGACATATTTTGAGAAACCACAACATTGAGCACTCAGTGTGACGCTTTTTCCTTTTTAATGAAAATGCGGTACAGTTGTAAATGTTTTCACTTTACGTCAGTGTGAATCAGGACCATTTTAAGATTCCTGTCGTCTTTGTTTTGTTACATACAGCAAAACATCACTGCTGCAAGATGCAACAATGAGAAGTGTCGATTAGGCTCAACCGTCATGAGGTCAGTTGGAAAACAGCTCCCCTCACCCAGTACTAAATACCTTCGGATTTAGTAAATGACAAATGTGGGTCATCAGGAAAAGTTTTAACAAATAAACTTCATGCATTATATCTTCTTAAATATGCATCTTGTGTCTAAACTACTGGTGTGGATTTTACTGACGTTTTTCCATGGTAGAAAACAAAAGTGAGCTCTGACAAGGAAAAATCTCAAATATCTTGTATTTGCTAACATAACTGACATGTCGAAAAAGAAAGCTCAATCATTCTTTGCAGTTAACCTGACACCATCCCATCTACCCCCCCCACACTACTCCCTACTGAACCAATGATTAACCCCAACACCCCATTTAACCTGGATTGGATTTACTAAATTACAGTAACACTTCCAGTTGCCCTTTACTTCACTGAGACAGTGGAGTAAAGGGCTAAAATTAAAGACACCGTGGTTACATAAATTCAAGCCATTGTTTCATTTTAAACACACCTACCATTTATTTATTTTAGCTAAACCAGGATTGCCTTACACAATATGACCTGCAGAACACGTCTGCCACGACACAACCGGCAGGTGCCGTCAGTGAAAGACTTTTCAGACAGTCCAACTTCTCCCTCAAAATAAAATGAAAACTATGGTAGCTGGCGCCCACAAGGGCGGCCGTGAATGTCGGACGACAACTCGTAAAGACACGGGGGGGGGGGGGGAGATATGACACTAAGGAAACAAGTGGTAAAAACAGGCTTTAAATAAAATAAGTAAAACTATCAAAAAATTGCAGATCAATGAAACAGAGATTAGCAAGATTTTTTTTAAACCCACATGCCATATTTAATAATAATAAAAAAAAGTCAATTTTAACTACAATTTGTTGCACTTTGATGACATTAATAGCAAACAAAAACAAAAGGTTAAAACTAAAGAAGTGGAGGCAGTTTTCCCGTTCTAAGATACGAGTCACAGGGTAACTGGAAACAGTAATTCTACTTCTACACACAAACGCCACGAAGCTTCACCCGGTGTTGCCCACAACAAAACGCCAACATCTGAGGTAAATGAAGGACAACCATCATCAGTTTCCAAAAAACATCGCAGCTGAGGGTTTGTGAAGCTGCAGACTCGAAACCTCTGGGCCGGACCAGCCAACGTGTTACTGTACCTACAGGAAGTTTGTATGGCAAAAATATGTAGCCTACTGCCTCCTACTGCTTTATGACCGTTGAACCACATTTCCAGAACACAGCTCACTGATGTACATATTTATCTTTAATAAGACTTGGCCCACAACCCCCCCCCATCACCTCCCATATTTTAGATACTTGGAAATACCATGCAGCTACACATTTATTTACCCACTGACTGGGACGTGTGGACTACATTTATGTAAAACATGTTCCAAAAATTTTTTTATTGTTTCAGTGATGTGTATTTCTTCCCACCTTTATTCATGACTGAGAAAATGCTCAACTATACTTGATTTGAAAGTCCAGCACTTTTCTCCCCACACAGATACTTGAATCAGTGCAGGATACCAGAAAAGTGTAAACTAGAAAAGAAAAAAACAAAAAAAAAAAGAAGAATCAGACAAAACTCTGCATCTCATTGTCTCATCCTGACTGGAGACAGCAGTGTGTCCACAGCTTTAAAGTTGCGTCCGCTCGTTTCCCGTTACAGTTCTGTCCGTGCTTGGCAGCTGCAGGGGGTACTCGGCATGAGCTCTGTGATTTACGGATGAAGTCTGTCTTCTCGGCGCAGCCTTACAGGGACTCGCCCCACTCCTCCAGGATCTTCTTCAGGTCCTTCACCTTCAGCTTTTTCAGGTCGACTGTGCTCAGATCCAACTGTTTGTCTACAGGAACAGCAAGTAGTGATCAGAAAGTTACCCCACTTTGTCAGGGCCAATGCTTTAATAAAACCGGAAATTCAAGTGTAAATGCTAATTTCTCAAACTATTTACTGTTGTGTATATCTTGTATTATGTCATATACTTAAGTCTTAACCATTGTTCATAATGTGTAAAAATGTAAACTTGTGCAAAGTTTTAGAAAATTTCCAAGTTACACTGGCTGTCTTCACCTGCTACAACACAAAATATTTTACATGCAATTTTGTGTTCGGACTCACTTGGTTGAAGAGTTTGAATGTCGGCACGAGTTGTAAATCAGTGGAATATAGACTCAGATTGTGATATTTCATGTTACTTTTTGGAATGATAATAAAAATTATGATTAGGCAAGTAGTATTATTATTACTCTTCTTGGCCACAATTATATAAAGCCCAAACTTTCACAAAGAATTTGTGCAAGATGGAGACGGAATTTTTCTGTTGTTGAAATCCCAAAGAAAACAACCGCAAGACAGAATCTGTGCACCTTGAAAGGACCCGATTTTAAAGGCGTGCACACGGCAGTCATCCAGAAGATTAGTCAGAGGCCTGGGGCTTCACCGTCAGAGCTCCTGGCTTTAGGCAAAATTAGACCCATTTTAAGCCTTATTTTGGCAGCTAAGAAGATGCTTTTATATATACTACTACTAATTTCAGAAAAATCCTGAAAGTTATGTCTGGAGCAGGCATATGCATGCAACTCCTTGAATGCAAGTTTGTTTTTCTACACAAACAGAATAATGTCTCACTCAATTTGGCACACAAATTAAAACCATACAAAGCCCATCAATCACACTGTGCAATAAATACTACCGGCGCACACACCGACAGGAAGAGCCATTTCTTACTAGCGTGTTGGCCCGTGGGGATCCATGAGCTCTAGATTTGGTAGTGTTTATAAATAGGTAGCTCACATTTTTCAAGGGTGGTAACACATTTTGCAAAGTTTCTTATTTAGTTAGAATGGTGTTTGAGTCCAGAATGTTTTTAGAACCTCAGAGCTCAACAACCTTTTGAAGAATTCAACCCTTTTATTTCTGGTTCACTACTTAATGTTAATTTACTGTCTTAGGTATTTATAAGTTGTTCAGATTCTTCTGATCATGTACACAGTATTATTATATGGCTACGACGCTACGCGCGCACTGACTGGTGATTTCCAGCCCGATATTTTCCATATCAGATCATTACCATGACAATCGGTCTGGAACACGTATCACATTCGTTACAAACCAGAAAGCTAAAAACACAATTAGAAAAACCAAGTCAGACATGAACATACTCTATAAATATCTAAACAGCATCGGAAAAATGCAGACTGAAAGCTTACCAGCTAACAACCGGACCATCTGTTAGCAAGTTCTTCACTACAATTAGCCACAACAACATTTAAAACCACAAAACCCTGAACTTCCATGGTGCATTGCAGCACAATGTCCACTGTTATTAGCCAATACCACCAATTTCTCCAAAAATATTAGCCCTATCAACTTTGTTGTCGCAGCAATCACCCTTGACCCAAAACACATAAGCATACCAAACGGCAAATGTCAGTTCTTCCCAGTTTCTGTGATCGAAGCCCCCCCCCCCACACACACAGGCCACTTGGCTATTACAATATAGATGTTGGATCCTTATAAACTATGGGATCTGATTAACTGCTTTCATGGATGTGTGGGTGTTTTTGTTTTGCGTTTGTAGGGTCTACAGTTTTGGATGTTTAGAAAGAATGGTTTTGTAAAGAGGTAATATAAATGTAAAAAAAATATGGCTTTGTTATCACCCCCCCCCCCCCCCCCCCCCAATCACTCCAGAACTCTACGTGGACTACAGATGAGACCAACTTGCTGTGCAGCTTTCGCTATCATCGTCTGCTCCACTAAACAGACCACAGGGGCAAACACTAATGTGTGTACTGTTATTCTGCAATATGCTGCTGTGTCACAGCGACATCCATGAACTGGATCACAATGTGTGTGCCTGGCCACCATAACTACTCTTCTCTGCATAATGTCGGAACCTTTCAAAACTCTTGACATTTCATCAAACCTGTGAAATATATTTATTTATGGGAGACACATTTTAATATTTAAATGTCTGTTATAAATTAGTCTCCGGTGACGAAGATAGGTATTTCTGCAGCCAGTTTCAGATTGTGAAAATTAATTTTACAGCCATCTCACTTTCATCTGTGAAACTAACAAGTTATTGAACCATTAGTCATTTAAGGTGGAAGACAGGCAGCATGTTGTGGGTTTATATTATGAAGATGAAAACAAAAGCTGCATATTTAGATATACACAAGTACACTTCACTCAAAAAATAGCTTGAAGTACACAAGGATGAGAAGATAAAGTAGTAAAGAGCTGAAATAGGCTTCCTTCTTTCACATACATACCATATTTTAACTCGCAGATCTGACTGTCCCTTTTCTTGAGTTTCTCACAGATCCTCTCCACCGGGACGTGGAAGCTGAGAGGCTTTGACACCTCGTTGATTATCTTGGTGGCCGCGTCACTTGTTGCCCCGATGTAGTAACACTGGAGAGCAGGTGGACAGAAGCAGCTGTGACTCAAGTCTTAAGCCCTGGTCCCACCGAGTAATGAAGGATGATTAATGAGCCACGTAGCATGTTTTTCTGGTACGAGTCCAGTTATTCAACAATCGTGGGAGAATAGCGGCTCTTAGAGGCAGAATATTCAGCTAATGAGGCTCATCGCCGAGCGTTGCGCAAATTTCAAGAAGTTCAAAATTTAGCAACAACAGCGTGGGACAGTTTGTGTACGAGGTACTACGAGGAGCTACTAACCCTGGCAGCTATGAGGACAGGACAGGCCAATTTGCCTCAGCCCTCTTGCACACTACAATCCCACCTGCTTTGTGCAATGTATATAAAGTAATTATTTTGTAGCAGATTAATCATATTCTGCCAGAGCTTAGATGTTGAAAACACCTCTAGTTGCTTCTGAATCACAAGACATTTGGAGCTTTTTCCCCTCGGTCTCATAAAACAGTTGCATGTTCATTCCTTCTTTATAAGTTGCAGTAAAAGTGATAGATAGATGATAGTTATGATAGATTTAACATCTTGTTATGGATCAGATAAGGCGTACTCTGATGCAATGACTGGCACTTAAGCATTTTACAGAGAATGCAAGCTCGTAAAAGAGCGATTTTGCACTAACAGACGAGCACAAAGTCAAAAACTGCATCATGGTGTCAAAACAGCTGTAAAGCTGCAGAAGAAATAGAGCCAGCGAGAAGAAGTGCGGAGGCAACTGTCCAAGAAGCCGTGGTTCGGTTCTAGCTGGTCTGGTGCATTTAATGACTGGAACACAGGTGAACAGTAGCCTGGCGCACACCGGCTGGACTGTGTGACAACATCTTGAATGGATGCTGTGAATTGAAAACCCACACTTTAGAGGGAGCAAGTGTGGAAGGGCTGGAGGTTTGGACCGAAACCATGCCTAAACGTGCACCAACGTCACGTTACATGGCGCTACATGGATCAAATGTGGCTTGACGTGGATCATATGTGGCGACATGAGCCATTTGAGGTTGGACGGGACTCATATGATAGGTCGGTAGCTCACTAGAGGCTGATACGTGGCACATGAGAGGTACAGAGAGGCACCTTAGTAGCAGATATGCGATATCTTAAAACGTGGATCATTCTTCAAATAATCCCTGACACGCCCACGTGTGGCTCATTATTCATGGATTATTATTCGGTGGGACCAAGATGTTAGCGTTTAACTCGTATCAGTACTCTGTGCCGTCTCTGTTCTTAATGTGCTGAATGGTTGATCTGATCACACAATATTTTTACTTCCTCTGAAGGATTTTTGTGTTTATTTTGACCTACTATGGACTTGTTTCATATTAACATTTAACAACAGATTCCAATTTAATTAACAGCTTTAGACTGTCACATTCAAATGTTGCTGTAATTTCAGCTTTATTCCCTTGATTTATATGCACATCCCCTCAAACCAAAGCTGACTGTCTGCAATTTGTGCTCTTTATGAATGGCTTGCAACTTCAGCATGTTGTGGCAGAGTGTGATCCAACAGGACTGTGCACAAATCTCAAGGATCAAACCAAAATGCTTCAAAACCAGTTCCTCCCCTCAACACGTAAACTGTTTAAACTTTTTAAAGGTATCCTTTTCCCCACTGAGTGAGGAGGCTACTTACAAAGCGGTTTTCTTTGCCTTTGGCATCCTTGCAGGCCTTTAGGATGGCTGTCTCGATGTCTGCATTGTTGAAGTTCACGTTATTTGCTTTAAGCGACTCGTAAAACTTCCCAAGAAAGGTTACACATACTGGGAAGGGGTGGGGAGAAAAAAAGAAATGTAAATACATTCTGACGCAATTACTGGATGAAGTTTCACTGTTCACAGGTGTGTGTGTGTGTGGTGGGGGAGGGGAATGTTTGCAATAGCTGGTTGGGCACTGCAGGCAAAAAACACTATATTACAACAACATGAACTGCAAATAGATGCAAAAATAAATAAATAAATAAAAATGTTAAAGCGTACCCAGTCAAATTTAGCTTTTTTTTAAAGTATATTTGTTCAAGGTATTAACACACTTTATCAGTAACATCCTGGTCAGATATTTAAAATACTTTGGCTATTTAGCCAACATTTAATTAACCATGGGGTTAGGTCAAGTAATTTTTCCCCACAAGGAAAACTGTAAGATGTAAAGTAAAACAGCCTCAATTAAAAAAAAAAAAAAGGTACAAAAACCTAGTACTTTTGAAATCAATGTGTTGTACCTATTACTTAACTGATACTATCCAATTTCTAGTCCAAAATTATAATAATAATTTTTAATAGTGTCACTCGCCTTCAGAAGTTGCGACACATTTAATACCATTCAACATAGTAGCGCACACATTCATGTGTTGAGAATTTTCAAAAATAAACATTTCACATTATTTGCAGCCCAAACAATTCTTTCAGTCACCAAAAACCTCAAGATTTCCATATCTGACAATTCCCTTAATAACATTATCAAATAGAATGCCAAACTTTAAGCACTTCGATCACCTCAAGGATTTGCCGCAACATTTGCCTGATGTAAAAACATACAAATTGACTATCTGTTTTTTGGATGGTTGCTTGTGTAAAATAAGTCATTTGAATATGTGAAGCTGGAACTATGGCAGTCATTTTTTTTCCTCTGTAGTATTTGCTGAACTTTGCAGACTTAAGTATATAAAAGAAAAATACACAAATTGGTAATGAAAAAACAATTCATTCGATTGAGTGGGAAAAGTGTATCCAAACGTTCGACTGCACTGCGTAAATAATGGCAGGGGGTGAGGGACAAAGTAGCGCAAATTATTTATTTGTAACATAAAATATGGTTTAACGCCAGGCTGCAACACTTCCCCCCCCCCCCAAAAAACAATTTTAATAAATTTGCACGTCCACACATCACGCAAGTTACATCTCTGGAGTTGAAGGAGTCTGTTCTGTGCATAAGAGATTTCTTAGTTCCACTATCTCACTTTGGGTAGTGTTTCAAGAGGCTTTCACTGAATTATAATAAACAGAAAAGATATTGCCATTTATTTTGATATTCTAAAATTGCAATGTCATTAGAAAACAATCTTACTTCCCATGTCTTTGCATTTTTAGAAGACATTTTAATACTGATTAAGCCTTATTTTTAAATAAAAGTCAATGCCTTTCATAACTAAGTATTTATCACATTTTTCTGTTTGTCCAATCTCTTCACTGGTATTACACTCAACAAAAATATAAACGCAACACTTGGTTTTGCTCCCATTTTGTATGAGATGAACTCAAAGATCTAAAACTTTTTCCACATACACATTATCACCATTTCCCTCAAATATTTTTCACAAACCAGTCTAAATCTGTGACAGTGAGCACTTCTCCTTTGCTGAGATAATCCATCCCACCTCACAGGTGTGCCATATCAAGATGCTGATTAGACACCATGATTAGTGCACAGGTGTGCCTTAGACGGCCCACAATAAAAGGTTAGAATCAATGCAGCCCGAGGTGGTTTTCATCGGGCAGCCAGTCACCGAAGTACAAATTCTCACCATCAGATTGGCCACTTCGCCGGAGGTGACATGGCTCCGCGGCAACCCGTACAATCATCTTTACACTTACATTTATTCCCCCTCTTGACAGTTTTGTTTTTTTATATATACTGTATATGGCTTAGTAACAATACAGTGAAATAGCAGCCACCACGGTCAGTGCTTAATTTGTAAAGTGGGAGGTCCCGGAGCGCAGAGGATGGGTGGCTCCGGTGCAGAAAAAAAGAAGGGGGGGCTTGCGAACAACGCTGTGCACCACACCGAAAATAAACTGGGCATGTACTGTAGGCCTAATAACACTAGTCACACCAAATGCGGATAGAGTACAAATTCCTGTTTAATGATGTACAGTGGTCCCTCGTTTATCGCGGGAGTTACGTTCTCCGCGTTCACACCGGGAGCGACACGAGCGACTGCAGCCACAGGTTGCCATGTAATCCCTATGTAAGGACGCGTTTTGGCGCCAAGTCATGCAGCGCGACGCGAGTGAAGCGATTTTGAGCGTTTTGTGCGTTTGTGGCGCGATATTGCGTCACGTCACGTCGCCCTCCTCCCCATGTTGAAAAATCTGAACTTTTTCGTTTAATCTCGTCGCGCCGCGATGACCAATCAGGGACTGAATATGTAGTGACGTGGAGATGTCTAGAGTTTGACTGAAGATGTGAACATGTCCTGTATCTGGTAGCAGCCTGTGAGCAGGACTAGTCTCTTTTGTCCTTTATTTCACAATCATGACAGAGTTTTTGGAGCGAGCAGCAGCACCACAGCAGGGGGAGCGGAGTTTTTTTTTTTTTTTTTTTTTTTTACGTGCGCACGCGAGCGAATCGTCTGTGTGGAGAATATTTTATTAATTAACTACACAGATGTATAATAAAACAAATGGTACTGGTTTCTAAACAATTATGGCAGTTTTTTTGGGGAGGAGCGAGCTGCAGCGTTTTTTTTTTTAATTGTTTACACGTGCGCGCGTGAACGGGACAGTTGATCCTCAAACTGGGTCCCGTAGAGGCAGAAGGACCGCTGAAAGCGGCCGTCACCCAGACACAGGCAAAGGAGGCGCGTCCGTCGCCACGCGACTCCCGCAAATTTGTAGCATTTGATCGCGCCCGGTGTGAACGCGGCATTAAATCTGCGAAGTAGCGCTATTTTTTTTTACACTTATTATAGATGTTTTAAGGCTGTAAAACCCCTCACTACACACTTTTCTCAAACAGGCATTTTCTCACTTTTCTGTCTTGTGTAAACACTCTTTTTTCTTCTGTGCGAGATTATAAACAGACACACACAGAACACAATGCGCGGCTCTCCCTTCACTCACTGCCTCCGGGGGTACGGATGCAGGACCTGCAAAGAATCCAAGTCCTTTCTCGGTGGCCACGGAGCTCTGCGGCTACGGTCAACATCCGGATCAAAACAGCGAGCGTAGCCTCTGGACCTGTTGCCAGATTTGGCGCAATTCCGCACAGCAGACAGGAGGGCGGCGGTGTGACTGTCAGTGAGAGCAATAGCTGTGATTTTATATATATATATATATATATATATATATATATATAGTTACTCGAGAGGTGGCGGATCACGGATCCAGTATAAATAGCTGGCGGAGCCAACGTCAGATGTTCCGGAGCGCGCTCCGGCTTGCTCCTCCTCAAATTAAGCCCTGACCACGGTACACCAGCATTGTTTTAGGGATCCTGCACACTCCTGCAATATTTTCGGCTCCTGCTTCTTTCAGTCTGGCTGGTTTTGATATACGACTGTGGACACAAGGCACTTTCAGATGTGTACGAGTTAGTTACATTTTATAATGAACAGTCAAATACAGCTTTATGAAGTATTTTATCGCAGGACTGTCAGGTTGATATTAAAAACAGGTGTGTCTATTTTTGTGGCTACTGAGGTTATGTTAGTATATGATTATACGTGAGTAATACCTTTAAGCCTACAATCCACTCCAGGTTGTGATCTGTAAAGTATTTCACCTGCCCTCGTCCTTTAAACTAAAACATAAGGCTATAATAGCGTATCATACAGGACATAAAACATTAAGAAGTTTTCATTATGTGAAGCCAGGCATGTTAGCCACGCGGCTAACTGAAGCTAGCAGACAAACCTACCTTCACATTCTCCTTCTTTGAGCGCTTCAGCAGGCACCAAAGCAAGAGCCAGAGCCACCGACAGCCCGCCGACACACAACATGTCGCTTTAAAAAACAAGAAACAAAACTTACTTACCACGTTCCGTCTAAATAAAGTAAACACTCACACACGCTGAAAGCTACTGCACGCTACAAACGCCGGTAAAACTGTGTACGAGCTTCCGAGTGTCACGTCATACTACGCCGATTGGTTGAGAAGCCTTACTTTTCCTGTTCTCATCCACGCAACATCCTCTGATTGGATGAAAAACCACATTCTGGGAGCAACGTCCAGTTGGCGCACTTTGATTGGGTGAGACTCAATTTGCGGGCCAGAAATAAATGTGCATGTGTTACAAAGCCACAGATTATGACAGCATTATTTTTTTGGTGTGTTATTAAGACATAAAATTGGACATAATTATTGTGTATTTTTTATTTTATTTTATCCTTTGTGTTTGTTTGTTTGTTTGTTAAGGCTAAATTTATGAAGACAACACTCATCTTTACCTGTTACAAAACAACATTGATTCATTCCTCAAGTTCCTAAAATCAGTTAAATCAAGAGGAAGAGTCACTAATGAAGTAGCATGAACAGGAAACAAGCAGTATTCACTGAAGGCACTTTGTCAGTCCACAAAAGCATAATGTGGTGCACCACAAGGCTTTCTTTTGGGTCCATTATCAATCAATCAATCAATTTTTTTATATAGCGCCAAATCACAACAAACAGTTGCCCCAAGGCGCTTTATATTGTAAGGCAAGGCCATACAATAATTATGTAAAACCCCAACGGTCAAAACGACCCCCTGTTCGCAAGCACTTGGCTACAGTGGGAAGGAAAAACTCCCTTTTAACAGGAAGAAACCTCCAGCAGAACCAGGTTCAGGGAGGGGCAGTCTTCTGCTGGGACTGGTTGGGGCTGAGGGAGAGAACCAGGAAAAAGACATGCTGTGGAGGGGAGCAGAGATCGATCACTAATGATTAAATGCAGAGTGGTGCATACAGAGCAAAAAGAGAAAGAAACAGTGCATCATGGGAACCCCCCAGCAGTCTACGTCTATAGCAGCATAACTAAGGGATGGTTCAGGGTCACCTGATCCAGCCCTAACTATAAGCTTAGCAAAAAGGAAAGTTTTAAGCCTAATCTTAAAAGTAGAGAGGGTGTCTGTCTCCCTGATCTGAATTGGGAGCTGGTTCCACAGGAGAGGAGCCTGAAAGCTGAAGGCTCTGCCTCCCATTCTACTCTTACAAACCCTAGGAACTACAAGTAAGCCTGCAGTCTGAGAGCGAAGCGCTCTATTGGGGTGATATGGTACTACGAGGTCCCTAAGATAAGATGGGACCTGATTATTCAAAACCTTATAAGTAAGAAGAAGAATTTTAAATTCTATTCTAGAATTAACAGGAAGCCAATGAAGAGAGGCCAATATGGGTGAGATATGCTCTCTCCTTCTAGTCCCCGTCAGTACTCTAGCTGCAGCATTTTGAATTAACTGAAGGCTTTTTAGGGAACTTTTAGGACAACCTGATAATAATGAATTACAATAGTCCAGCCTAGAGGAAATAAATGCATGAATTAGTTTTTCAGCCTCACTCTGAGACAAGACCTTCCTGATTTTAGAGATATTGCGTAAATGCAAAAAAGCAGTCCTACATATTTGTTTAATATGCGCATTGAATGACATATCCTGATCAATAATGACTCCAAGATTTCTCACAGTATTACTAGAGGTCAGGGTAATGCCATCCAGAGTAAGGATCTGGTTAGACACCATGTTTCTAAGATTTGTGGGGCCAAGTACAATAACTTCAGTTTTATCTGAGTTTAAAAGCAGGAAATTAGAGGTCATCCATGTCTTTATGTCTGTAAAACAATCCTGCAGTTTAGCTAATTGGTGTGTGTCCTCTGGCTTCATGGATAGATAAAGCTGGGTATCATCTGCGTAACAATGAAAATTTAAGCAATACCGTCTAATAATACTGCCTAAGGGAAGCATGTATAAAGTGAATAAAATTGGTCCTAGCACAGAACCTTGTGGAACTCCATAATTAACTTTAGTCTGTGAAGAAGATTCCCCATTTACATGAACAAATTGTAATCTATTAGACAAATATGATTCAAACCACCGCAGCGCAGTGCCTTTAATACCTATGGCATGCTCTAATCTCTGTAATAAAATTTTATGGTCAACAGTATCAAAAGCAGCACTGAGGTCTAACAGAACAAGCACAGAGATGAGTCCACTGTCCGAGGCCATAAGAAGATCATTTGTAACCTTCATTAATGCTGTTTCTGTACTATGATGAATTCTAAAACCTGACTGAAACTCTTCAAATAGACCATTCCTCTGCAGATGATCAGTTAGCTGTTTTACAACTACCCTTTCAAGAATTTTGAGAGAAAAGGAAGGTTGGAGATTGGCCTATAATTAGCTAAGATAGCAGGGTCAAGTGATGGCTTTTTAAGTAATGGTTTAATTACTGCCACCTTAAAAGCCTGTGGTACATAGCCAACTACAAAGATAGATTGATCATATTTAAGATCAAAGCATTAAATAATGGTAGGGCTTCCTTGAGCAGCCTGGTAGGAATGGGGTCTAATAAACATGTTGATGGTTTGGATGAAGTAACTAATGAAAATAACTCAGACAGAACAATCGGAGAGAAAGAGTCTAACCAAATACCGGCATCACTGAAAGCAGCCAAAGATAACGATACGTCTTTGGGATGGTTATGATAATTTTTTCTCTAATAGTTAAAATTTTGTTAGCAAAGAAAGTCATGAAGTCATTACTAGTTAAAGTTAATGGAATACTCAGCTCAATAGAGCTCTGACTCTTTGTCAGCCTGGCTACAGTGCTGAAAAGAAACCTGGGGTTGTTCTTATTTTCTTCAATTAGTGATGAGTAGAAAGATGTCCTAGCTTTACGGAGGGCTTTTTTATAGAGCAACAGACTCTTTTTCCAGGCTAAGTGAAGATCTTCTAAATTAGTGAGACGCCATTTCCTCTCCAACTTACGGGTTATCTGCTTTAAGCTACGAGTTTGTGAGTTATACCACGGAGTCAGACACTTCTGATTTAAAGCTCTCTTTCTCAGAGGAGCTACAGCATCCAAAGTTGTCTTCAATGAGGATGTAAAACTATTGACGAGATACTCTATCTCACTTACAGAGTTTAGGTAGCTACTCTGCACTGTGTTGGTATATGGCATTAGAGAACATAAAGAAGGAATCATATCCTTAAACCTAGTTACAGCGCTTTCTGAAAGACTTCTAGTGTAATGAAACTTATTCCCCACTGCTGGGTAGTCCATCAGAGTAAATGTAAATGTTATTAAGAAATGATCAGACAGAAGGGAGTTTTCAGGGAATACTGTTAAGTCTTCAATTTCCATACCATAAGTCAGAACAAGATCTAAGATATGATTAAAGTGGTGGGTGGACTCATTTACTTTTTGAGCAAAGCCAATAGAGTCTAATAATAGATTAAATGCAGTGTTGAGGCTGTCATTCTCAGCATCTGTGTGGATGTTAAAATCGCCCACTATAATTATCTTATCTGAGCTAAGCACTAAGTCAGACAAAAGGTCTGAAAATTCACAGAGAAACTCACAGTAACGACCAGGTGGACGATAGATAATAACAAATAAAACTGGTTTTTGGGACTTCCAATTTGGATGGACAAGACTAAGAGTCAAGCTTTCAAATGAATTAAAGCTCTGTCTGGGTTTTTGATTAATTAATAAGCTGGAATGGAAGATTGCTGCTAATCCTCCCCCTCGGCCCGTGCTAGGAGCATTCTGACAGTTAGTGTGACTCGGGGGTGTTGACTCATTTAAAGTAACATATTCATCCTGCTGTAACCAGGTTTCTGTAAGGCAGAATAAATCAATATGTTGATCAATTATTATATAATTTACTAACAGGGACTTAGAAGAGAGAGACCTAATGTTTAATAGACCACATTTAACTGTTTTAGTCTGTGGTGCAGTTGAAGGTGCTATATTATTTTTTCTTTTTGAATTTTTTTTTCCATTAGTGTTCTCATTGTATGTAAACAACAACTTGTAAATTATTGTTGTATGCAAATGATTCAGCACTACTACCAAGGGGCAAGAAGACAAAATGTAAAAGAAACCAATCAAATTCCAACATCAGAGTTGGAGGCTGTGTGTGATAGGCTAGTTGATAACAAGCTGTTAGTCCAGCTTGGTCAGTTAGTGCTGTTCAGCTCAAAATGAAAATTGTTTAATTTAATTTAATTTAATTAGCTTATAATGCACCAAATCACAGCAAAAACCATCTCAAGGCCCCTTACATAAAACAATTCAACATAAAATTTAATAAATAATTAAAAAATAATAAAAAAAATTCAAATACATAAATAAAAACTGAAGTAAAAGAATAAAACAGATAAAAAATTAAAACTATTCATAAGAAAGAGAATAAAAATAGGTTTTCAGTCTTGACTTAAAAATGTCCACGGAGTCTGACTGCCTTACGGTCGCTGGAAGACTGTTCCACAGGGTGGGTGCATGATACGAAAAGGCTCTTTGACCTCCAGACTTCTTCTTCACCCTGGAAACACAGAGAAATCCCACATCCTGCGACTGCAATGCCTGGGCCGGCACGTAGAGTTCCACCAGAGCAGCCAAATAAGATGGCGCCAGTCCATGAACAACCTTATAAGTCAATAGCAAAACATTAAAATCTGCTCTCACTGAGACAGGGAGCCAGTGCAAAGATGCCAAAATGGATGTGATATGTTCAGACATTCTGCTATGTGTCAGAAGTCTGGCAGCAGCGTTCTGAACCAGCTGAAGACCCCTGATACTGGACTACAGTAACCCTGAAAATAGAACATTACAGTAATCTAGTCTAGAAGAAACAAAGCATGAATCAGGGTCTCAGCATCAGCCATACACAGGATGGGGCAGATCCTCGCTATATTACACAGATGGAAAAAAGCAGTCCTAGTAACATCCCTGATGTGGAGGTCAAAAGACAACGTGGGATCAAAAATTACCCCAAAGTTCCTCATTTTGTCCGTATGATGTATGACACATGAACCCAGGCTGAGCGCCAGCTGGTCAAACTGATGCCGATGTCTCGCTGGACCAAGAACCATCATTTCAGTCTTATCAAAGTTTAAAAGTAGGAAGTTATGAGACATCCAACTTCTCACTGATAGAAGACAGTCCTCCAGAATTTTATGGGAGTGAGATTTCCCGCAGTTATCGGCATGTACAATTGAGTATCATCAGCATAACAATGAAAGGCAATCCCAAAACTCCGCAGTATACGCCCAAGGGGTTCAAATCCCAACCCTGGCACTTTTCTCCATGTAATGTGGAGTTGCATCAGGAAGGGCATCCGGGGTAAAACTTGTTCTAATTCAAAATGCAGATCCTCCTTGGATTTGCTGTGTTGACCACCAGTGCAATCAAGGGAGCAGCCGAAGGGACTTACTTACTGTGGCTGTGCTAAACTTATACTACTACAGTGCAAAAGTGTCTAGAATTATGGTACAGTTGTACAAGCCCAGCATGTTACGTCATCAAACCACATGCTAGATCAGATTGTCAGGGAGCCATTCAATTTAAATTTAAATTTATGACATATATATAGCACCACAGCATAACAAAGCTGCCTCAATGCGCTTCACGCAAGTAAGACACAACCTTACCAACCCCAGAGCAAGCACACAGGTGACAGTGGTAAGAAAAAACTCCCTCTGATGATATTGAGGAAGAAACCTCAAGCAGGCCAGATAGTAGAGGCTCTAAGCCACAAAATATGGCCGAATCATTCACTTTGTGATAGAAGCACCAAAGTTGGCTTAAATGTAGTTTATTATATGCCCTTTCAAAAAAGTAACAGTTCCATGAAATATCTCAAGGAGAACTGGGGGAAATCTAACCCTCAACTGATATACCCAAAGATATAAAAAGTGACAGATTTTTCCTGAATTTGTTGGAATGCATCCAACTAAACTTAATTTTAGGAATCCTTAAAAAAGGAGAATTGGGGTCAAATATAATGAAGGTAATATGCGTAGTTTTCACACACACATATGCCAAAATAGATTATTCACTAGCATCAAGTAAGTTCAGACATAATTTTATAATAGTTGTTTTAAAATAGATGTTTGATCAAAAAGCATTTATTTTTTTAATCCCCCAATTTTATATAATTATTAGTTACAGAACCACAGAAAAGTGATGACAAACTAATAGGTAATAACATTGTTGTTTTATTCATAAAAAGACACCCTTGTATGTTTTTACAGAATGTATGACTTGTGTTTTACTTATAGTATTATCATTCTTTTAACTAATGGTTTATGGTGTAAATTTTGACTTTAAAGTAACATTTATATAACTGTTACAGTATAACATAAAATAGACATACTTTATTTCTGAAATATTAGGGTTTTTTTTTCTTTTGTTTGCAATAGTCATCAATAGTTTTTCTGTCTAAACAAGTAAATGCTAGAAACATAAAGATGTTTTTATCAGTTTTACTCTTGCTGTACAGAAGTTTCAAGTCACTTTGACATTACTTACAACTATAAAGCTCAATAACCACAAAAATAATTCAGAACAAGATGTATTATATTAACTAACCAATAGTGAAAAACACTTTACATGTCCTGTCTACTACAATTTCCACAACAGGCACACAGTGTAGTGCAAGGTAGGTTTGCCTTTGAGCATTTGCAAAGACCCTGACAGGCCTTCTTGCATCCACAGTGAATACGTTCCTTACAAGCTTTGCATGCTTCAGGCAACTCTGACCACAAAGGCCTCCATCTTTCTTCAACAAGTTGCCAACCCCACTTATCTGGTGACAGGTACTCTAGTCTTGGAATCAGTGTTTGACCCCAGATGAATGCTGATTGATACACTGAGCGCTTTATGTGTTCCCGAAGAGATCCTTGGGTTGGGGGAATATTTTCAAATGACTTAGTTCCCCTGGCAAACAGCTTCTGGCATGCCATGTTTACATTACTGTGCTAAACAGCAAAAGTGTCGGGAGTAATTGTGTTTGTATTACTTACAAAGTAACACTCATTTTGATTCTGCAATTGTTTTGGCAGCCATATTTGATTTTCAAAATGGCATTGATCACCAATTCTTGCTTATTTTAGGTCATTATATATTATACTGACAAACTTACTAAGCTTGGACACCAAGATTTCCATTACATTTATTATTAAAGCAAAAGTGTTGTAATTTTTTTGCCTGATGGCAGCCATCTTGGATTTTCAAGATAGCCGTCATATGTAGACCATTTTTGATTGCACAAATATGACCACAGAGCCCAAAAACCTAGAAAAAGACACCAAGATCATCTTCCTAGCTCCTCTATAACTCCTAAAACTGTCTGATCATTTCTTAATAACATTTACATTTACTCTGATGGACTACCCAGCAGTGGGGAATACGTTTCATTATGATTCCTTCTTTATGTTCTCTAATGCCATATACCAACACAGTGCAGAGTAGCTACCTAAACTCTGTAAGTGAGATAGAGTATCTCGTCAATAGTTTTACATCCTCATTGAAGACAACTTTGGATGCTGCAGCTCCTCTGAAAAAAAGAGCTATAAATCAGAAGTGCCTGACTCTGTGGTATAACTCACAAACTCGTAGCTTAAAGCAGATAACCCGTAAGTTGGAGAGGAAATGGTGTCTCACTAATTTAGAAGATCTTCACTTAGCCTGGAAAAAGAGTCTGATGCTCTATAAAAAAAGCCCTCCGTAAAGCTAGGACATCTTACTACTCATCACTAATTGAAGAAAATAAGAACAACCCCAGGTTTCTTTTCAGCACTGTAGCCAGGCTGACAAAGAGTCAGAGCTCTATTGAGCCGAGTATTCCTTTAACATTAACTAGTAATGACTTCATGACTTTCTTTGCTAATAAAATTTTAACTATTAGAGAAAGAATTACTCATAACCATCCCAAAGACGTATCGTTATCTTTGGCTGCTTTCAGTGATGCCGGTATTTGGTTAGACTCTTTCTCTCCGATTGTTCTGTCTGAGTTATTTTCATTAGTTACTTCCTCCAAACCATCAACATGTCTATTAGACCCCATTCCTACCAGGCTGCTCAAGGAAGCCCTACCATTATTTAATGCTTCGATCTTAAATATGATTAATCTATCTTTATTAGTTGGCTATGTACCACAGGCTTTTATGGTGGCAGTAATTAAACCATTACTTAAAAAGCAATCACTTGACCCAGCTATCTTAGCTAATTATAGGCCAATCTCCAACCTTCCTTTTCTCTCAAAAATTCTTGAAAGGGTAGTTGTAAAACAGCTAACTGATCATCTGCAGAGGAATGGTCTATTTGAAGAGTTTCAGTCAGGTTTTAGAATTCATCATAGTACAGAAACAGCATTAGTGAAGGTTACAGATGATCTTCTTATGGCCTCAGACAGTGGACTCATCTCTGTGCTTGTTCTGTTAGACCTCAGTGCTGCTTTTGATACTGTTGACCATAAAATTTTATTACAGAGATTAGAGCATGCCATAGGTATTAAAGGCACTGTGCTGCGGTGGTTTGAATCATATTTATCTAATAGATTACAATTTGTTCATGTAAATGGGTAATCTTCTTCACAGACTAAGGTTAATTATGGAGTTCCACAAGGTTCTGTGCTAGGACCAATTTTATTCACTTTATACATGCTTCCCTTAGGCAGTATTATTAGACGGCATTGCTTAAATTTTCATTGTTACGCAGATGATACCCAGCTTTATCTATCCATGAAGCCAGAGGACACACACCAATTAGCTAAACTACAGGATTGTCTTACAGACATAAAGACATGGATGACCTCTAATTTCCTGCTTTTAAACTCAGATAAAACTGAAGTTATTGTACTTGGCCCCACAAATCTTAGAAACATGGTGTCTAACCAGATCCTTACTCTGGATGGCATTACCCGGATGTCTAGTAATACTGTGAGAAATCTTGGAGTCATTTTTGATCAGGATATGTCATTCAATGCGCATATTAAACAAATATGTAGGACTGCTTTTTTGCATTTACGCAATATCTCTAAAATTAGAAAGGTCTTGTCTCAGAGTGATGCTGAAAAACTAATTCATGCATTTATTTCCTCTAGGCTGGACTATTGTAATTCATTATTATCAGGTTGTCCTAAAAGTTCCCTGAAAAGCCTTCAGTTAATTCAAAATGCTGCAGCTAGAGAACTAACAGGGACTAGAAGGAGAGAGCATATCTCACCCATATTGGCCTCTCTTCATTGGCTTCCTGTTAATTCTAGAATAGAATTTAAAATTCTTCTTCTTACTTATAAGGTTTTGAATAATCAGGTCCCATCTTATCTTAGGGACCTCATAGTACCATATCACCCCAATAGAGCGCTTCGCTCTCAGACTGCAGGCTTACTTGTAGTTCCTAGGGTTTGTAAGAGTAGAATGGGAGGCAGAGCCTTCAGCTTTCAGACTTCTCTCCTGTGGAACCAGCTCCCAATTCAGATCAGGGAGACAGACACCCTCTCTACTTTTAAGATTAGGCTTAAAACTTTTCTTTTTGCTAAAGCTTATAGTTAGGGCTGGATCAGGTGACCCTGAACCATCCCTTAGTTATGCTGCTATAGACTTAGACTGCTGGGGGGTTCCAATGATGCACTGAGTGTTTCTTTCTCTTTTTGCTCTGTATGCACCACTCTGCATTTAATCATTAGTGATTGATCTCTGCTCCCCTCCACAGCATGTCTTTTTCCTGGTTCTCTCCCTCAGCCCCAACCAGTCCCAGCAGAGGACTGTCCCTCCCTGAGCACTGGTTCTGCTGGAGGTTTCTTCCTGTTAAAAGGGAGTTTTTCCTTCCCACTGTCGCCAAGTGCTTGCTCACAGGGGGTCGTTGTGACCGTTGGGTTTTTTTTACGTAATTATTGTATGGCCTTGCCTTACAATATAAAGCACCTTGGGGCAACTGTTTGTTGTGATTTGGTGCTATATAAATAAAATTGATTTGATTTGATTTAAAATGAGCTATTATAACTTTATAGGCGGCCATTTTGAAAAAATGGCTGAAATATACTGTTCCAGTCATACGTGACAATGGAACTGTTCCTAAATCTGTTTCTTATATCAAAACACATCTCTGTGCAAAATTTGGCGCTTCTATCAGAAAGTGAACGATTTTGAGGCTTAGAGCCCCTACTAAAACTCAGAGGGGTGACCCACTGCTTAGGCCATTCTAACCATTAGAAGGTTTTTTACAAAGTTTTACAAAGCTGAAGAAACAGAAAAAAGGAATTCAAAAACATCCTGCTGATGCCATGCCTGAAGCTGCATCAGCTTCAGGCATGGCATCTCTCGGTCAGTCCAGCATCCCATTGTCAACAGACTCCTCTCCTGTGCATTTCCCTCCATACCTCGGACAGAGAGAAAAAGAGCAGAATCAGCAGGCCTGAAGAACCACACCACAGATATAATTCATCAGCATTAAAGTGACAGGAAAGCAGAGAAAATGCACCGGTGATTGCCGGGCACTAGCCCTAAGCTTCACTAACAGACCCAGAATTTAGATAAAGTTGAGGCTGAGACCTGTTCCGTTACTAATAAAATTTTAAATTTAAAAGGATAGGAAGCATAGTACATACTATGCCAGTATGCTAGCCAAAAGGGAAGAATACAAAAGGGAGAATAAAAGCAGCTTAAGTCTGGACTTGAATGTCTCTACAGAACCTGACTGTTTTATCTCCATAGGGAGATTATTCCACAAAACAGGTGCACAATTAGAGAAGGCTCTATAGCCTGCAGGCTTTTTATTCACTCTATGGACACAAACTGATTCTGCACCCTGAAAAAGCTGAGGGCAGGCTGGTACGTATTGTTTAATTAGGTCAACTAAGTAGGGAGGTGCTAGTCCGTGAATAATTTTATAGGTTAATAACAGAACTTTAAAATCCGACCTCACAAAGTCAGGAAACCAATGAAGAGACACCAAAATGGATGTAATGTGGTCAAACATTCTGTTTCCTGTCAAGAGTCTGGCAGCAGAATTTTGAACCAGTTGGAGGTCCTTAATTCTGGACTGCGCTAAACCAGAAAATAGAACATTGCAGCAGTCCAATCTAGAAGAGACAAATGCATGGATTGGGGTCTCAGCATCAGCCATAGACAGAATAGGATGAATCCTTGCTATACTTCGCAGGTGGAAGAAAGCAGTCCTCATGATATCTCTAATGTGGAGGTCAAAGGACAACGTAGGATCAAAAATTACCCCAAGGTTCCATGGCAATGTATGGCAATGTGCAAGTGTTTTATACATATAAATATGTGTGTGTGTGTGTGTGTGTGTGTGTGTGTGCGTGTGTGTGTGTGTGTGTGTGTGTGTGCATGAAAGCATGTTTTCAAATTATATATTGCACCTCTTTGATCGCCAGTTGTGGAATGTTATTCAGTTTTTCACATTATAAAACATATAAAAAGTATGTTTTGAGCTTCACGAATATCTACATACCGTACATATATGACACATTCAGAAATTTCTTAATTTGTCGTTGTTGTGTGTTTTCACATAATTTTGACATTATTATTTTTTACGGCCTTTTCTTGCACTTTATTCACTGATTTGTTTATCCTTTCTTATTTGATCCAGCTGTGGTCTGTTAGGAAGGGGGGAGGGAGTTGTAAAGGGGCGTGGTTTGAACTGGCACCAAGTGCACAGTTTTGTCCTTTACGTGCTTTACGTGCTGTGTCCTTTTTAGAGATTTAAACAACTAGAGCGGATATCGTCATCGTCAGATATGACAGCTCCGGCCGCCATCTTGGAATAGGCAACGAGTGACGTCACAAAACACACAAAGCAACGTATTCGCTGTTTACTTCCAGACGGGGACAGTCAACCATCAAATGTATGAAAAATTATTTTGAATGAAGATATATTGTGTGGCTCTCCTGTGTGAGATCACTAAAGTTTTATCTTATCTTTTATTGGAGACTTGTCTTTTTTTTTTCTTTTTTAAGTTTTAACCTGATCTGTATTATAGATGTAGGTTTATAGATGTAGGTTTACCTCTCAAGTGTTTACCTCTCATTTTAAATAACTCGTGTTGGAATTACACTGTTTATCATTTATTGAATGAATGTCTCTCACAATGCTGTTTTATGTGATATAAGGGGGTTTTCCCCCTTTCCTTTTTTTCTGTCAAATCGTGGACATCTGTAGGTCCACAATGGGAATAAGTCAGAATTTTTCTGTGTAGGCTCTCAGTTGTCCAGGTGGTTTCCATAGTAGAGAAGCTTGAATCTTCTACTGGACTGGGTTGCTTGACGCAAGGACGTTTCGTTTCAAATCACAGAAGCTTCCTCAGCTAAAATTCTTGCTCTGGAAGTCTGACTTCTGTCTGACTCTTGTAGAGAAGAATAAAACAGAAGCCAACAAAAGCTGGAGTTTTAAACCTAACCAGACCCCTCCTACTGAGAGGCAGACTGCTATAGGCTAGTGACTAAACAATAGCTCTAATTAGCAACTATTGTGCTCTAGTTAGCACACCTAATGGCAGGACAGCTGTCCCTCTAATGATGGGATGGATGCCTTTCTGATGGCTCCCTTGATGACGTGAATGACTCATTACCATGAACAAAAGACTGAAACTCCTTTGACCTGAGTACCCCATTGTAAACAGGGGATAAATTGTGTATCAGACCCCCTCCCCGGTTAAGGCTGGGTTTCAAACGTTTCACAAAGAATGCCTCCTTGACCCCTCTGTCAAACCATTTCTTCTCTCTGGCTAATATTTTAACTTCCTTGTCCTTAAACAAGTGGTTAGTGTCTTTAAGGTGGAGATGAACTGCAGACTGAGGTCCACTGGCGCCCTCTCTGCGGTGCTGGTATAGCCTTTTGTGTAAAGGTTGCTTCGTTTCACCTATGTAGTGTTCGTTACAGTTTTCCTGACATCTGATAGAATACACTACATTGCTCTGTTTGTAACTAGGGATCATGTCCTTAGGGTGAACTAATTTCTGTCTCAAGGTGCTAACCGGTTTAAAGTAAACTGGGATTTTGTGCTGTCTGAAGATCCTCTGTAGTTTTTCCCCTACTCCTGCTAAATAAGGGAGAGACACTTCTCTTCTTCTTGTCTCCGTCTCCTGTCTATCTGTTCTCTTTGTTCTCTGGGACTTCTGCACTTTGTCCAGGGACCATCGTGGGTACCCACATACTGTGAGGGCTTTCTGGACACTTCTTTAGCCCTTCCCTCTGCAGTTGTGGGCACCTGTAGAGCTCTGTGTTGAAGCATCCTGATCACCCCGAGCTTGTGTTCAAAGGGGTGGTTTGAGCCAAAGAGCAGATATTGGTCAGTGTGAGTTGGTTTTCTGTAAACCCCTGTCTGGAGCTGCCTGTTCTCTCCAATCGTAGCATCACAGTCCAAGAAGGCTAAATGGTTGTTTCTGGCATCCTCACGTGTGAACTTGATATTGGCGTCCACCGAGTTGATGTGTTCTGTAAAGTTCTCAACTTGCAACAGGAAATACGTGGTGTTGAGAGAGATCTCCATCTGCCAACTCTTGGAGATCTGTCTCAACACCACGTATTTCCTGTTTAGGGGGAATTACTACAGACAGATTCATGGTTGTGTGATGGGGTCTCCGGTATCCCCCATTGTGGCCAATCTGTACATGGAGCGAGTGGAGAAGACAGCCTTGACGTCTTTCACGGGCATCTCTCCCAGTCACTGGTTCAGATATGTTGATGACACATGGGTTAAAATCAAGCAACAGCAAGTTGAGGACTTTACAGAATACATCAACTCGGTGGATGCCAATATCAAGTTCACACATAAGGATGCCAGAAACAACCATTTAGCCTTCTTGGACTGTGATGTTACGATTGGAGAGAACAGGCAGCTCCAGACAGAGGTTTACAGAAAACCAACTCACACTGACCAATATCTGCTCTTTGGCTCAAACCACCCCCTTGAACACAAATCCCTGGTGATCAGGACGCTTCAACACAGAGCTCTACAGGTGCCCACAACTGCAGAGGGAAGGGCTAAAGAACAACAACGTGTCTGGAAAGTCCTCACAGTATGTGGGGACCCACGATGGTCCCTGGACAAAGTGCAGAAGTCCCAGAGAAGGGACCTTAAAGACACTAACCACACGTTTAAGGACAAGGAAGTTAAAATATTAGCCAGAGAGAAGAAATGGTTTGACAGAGGGGTCAAGGAGGCATTCTTTGTGAAACGTTTGAAACCCAGCCTTAACCCGGGAGGGGGTCTGAGACACAATTTATCCCCTGTTTACAATGGGGTACTCAGGTCAAAGGAGTTTCAGTCTTTTGTTCATGGTAATGAGTCATTCACGTCATCAAGGGAGCCATCAGAAAGGCATCCATCCCATCATTAGAGGGACAGCTGTCCTGCCATTAGGTGTGCTAACTAGAGCACAATAGTTGCTAATTAGAGCTATTGTTTAGTCACTAGCCTATAGCAGTCTGCCTCTCAGTAGAAGGGGTCTGGTTAGGTTTAAAACTCCAGCTTTTGTTGGCTTCTGTTTTATTCTTCTCTACAAGAGTCAGACAGAAGTCAGACTTCCAGAGCAAGAATTTTAGCTGAGGAAGCTTCTGTGATTTGAAGCGAAACGTCCTCGCGTCAAGCAACCCAGTCCAGTCGAACATTCAAGCTTCTCTACAAGTCAAAATTTTGTTATTTTAGGGCTCCCTGCTAAGACGTGATTTTAAATTACTGTATTATAATGTGGTGTTTTTAGTTTCTTTTGTGTGTAACTGTGTGTGTCTTGGCAAAATAAAATTTATCAATTAACTGTTTACAACAAGTTATTATTATGATTTATTATTGCTTACAACATATTCAGAAATTTACAATATTCATTTTAAACAAAGAAACTTATGGCTAACAAGGTACGTGATGTGTGCAGCCCTCTGATCTCTGTATAAGGAATAACTGAGCTGATTCTCTCATTTACTTATTTTTGTTCTTTGGATAATGTAAGACTGATCCCTCCTAATCTATGCATGCCATGATTAGCTATTTAATTTATTTTCTTTCTTTTATTACTTAGACACTTTCTTCCCTTCTATTCTCACTTACTCATATCTCACTGGGACAAATAGTCAATACTAAAAATTATCATTCTGTAATCAAAGTTTATACAAGTTTTGTGGAATCATCAGCAAGCTTTATATATATATAGTATTGAGTATTTGTCCCAGTGAGCTATGAGTAAGTGAGAATAGAAGGTTTAGAAAGTGTCAAAGTAATAAAGAAAGAAAGAAAATAAATCAAATAGCTAATCATAGCATGCATAGATTAGGAGAGATCAATCTTACATTATCCGAAGAACAAAAATAAGTAAATGAGAGAATCAGCTCAGTTATTCCTTGAAATTGTTGGCGTTCTAATAAGCTGTCTATGTGCAGTCAGCATACGTTGGGAGTGGTAAGATGGTCGCCAGTTTGCTTCAGCGGATTGTACGGAGTGTGTGGTGTAGCCTTTACGTATGCAGTGTTTGTTTACTTCTCGTTGCTAGGTAACCCTCTCCCAAGATGGCAGTCGAAAGTATCGAGGGAACAGCAGTCTGTCCGCTCTACTAACTGTAGTCTGTCTGTTTGTGTCCTGCGCGTTGTTGTTCGGCTGTAAACAAGGATAACTTAGCAAATAGGTGTTGTATTTCTGTTGAATCTTTGCACTTTTTGTTCAGATTCTGTGCTGGGTATTGGACGGTTTTTGTGTTCGTTGTCAGGCTGTCTCAGAGTAGTGTTTTTAAGCCGTAACTGTCGTGTTTTGGACTGAAACGAGCGTACATAGTTACAGCTAGCCTCTTGAACTAGCCACAGTTAGCTGAGCCGACTAATACATTTCCGAATAAAACTTCGCATATCCTGGAAACATTTCCATTTTCAGCGATTAGGACGTTCCGAACAGTAAGTATAATCTCCGCTCTTTTGCAACGTTTTTGTAGAGTTGAACGATGACGTGTGAGCGGAGTTAGCTTAGCTGCTAAATTAGCTTCCTGTTTTTTTAATAAGTAAATTATGAAATTATACCTGATAATTCAAACAGACTTGTGGCTTTGAAATACTTTCTCTTAGATGCTTTGTGTTTTTAGTTGATTGAGATAGAAATAATCAACTGCTTTGACTATGTGAAGGGAAAATACAGTCTTATGATGGCTTCTCATTAACTTTCGGTTTTATCATCATATATTCAGTGCTTTTAGTCGTGAATTGCAGGACTAACAAAACAAAAATTGATGTGTCAGCTTGGACTGTGAGTTGGATTGGATTTGTTTGGTAAAATTCAGATCAGTAAAAAAATACAAGTTACAAATAAGAGTGAGGATATTTAAGTATAAAAACACCTATTTCCAATGTGGTCCTTATGCCACGTTCACACCGGACGCCACGCAACACCACAAATTCATAATTTGCTGCAGGAGCTGCGTCTGGATGACGGCCGCTTTCAACGGTACTTCTGCCTCTCTAGGACTCAGTTGCTCTCACTGGCTCTGATGCGCTTACGGAGTCTGCGGGCTCTGTAAACGCTGCAGCGGGCCACTCACACTGCCCCCCGTCTGGTGTGTGGAGCTGCGGCCAACTGTGGCAACAAGTCCAGAGACTACTCTCGCAGTTTTGATGCGGAGCACTCCGGCAGCCCGCAAGGATAGACTTCTTGCGGAAAAATCCGCAGCGCCGCAGGGTCTCGGTAACCTCAGCCACAGAGCTCCGTGGCCACTGAGAGAGGTTTGTATCTTTCTAATGACTTGGATTCTCTGCGGGTCCCGCATCTGTACCCCGCAACGGTAACACCGGAGGCAGTGTGAGCAAGGAGTGAGGACCTCCTGTCCCATTCGCGCGCGCACATGTGAACAAAGAAAAAAATAAACTGGATGCTGCTGCTGCAGTTCATCGCTCTCCCCTCAAACTCTGTCGTAATTGTGTTATAAACCAGTCACCATTTGTTTTATTATACGTCAGCATAGTTAATAAAATTATCTTCACCTACAATTCGTTCGCACGCACACATGTGAACAAGGGAAAAAAAACTGGCTGTTGCTGCAGTTCATTGCTCTCCCCTCAAACTCTGTCATAATTGTGTTAAATAAATAAAGGACAAAAGGGACACAGGCTGGCTGCCAGAGACAGGACATGTCCACATCAAGTATCACTACATAGCCAGTCCCTGATTGGTCATCGCCGTGTGACAAGACAAAAAAGTTCAGATTTTTCAACTTGGGGGAGAGGGCGACACAACTCGATGCAACGTGATATCGCGCCACAGATGCGCCAATCGCTCAAAACTGCTTTATTCGTGTCGATTTATTCGCGTTGCATTGCGTGGCTTGGACTTCTGTGGCGCCATAATGTGTCCTTCCATAGGGATTACATGGCAACCTCTCGCTGCCGTCGCTCGCATGTGAGCGCGGCATTAAACAATTTAAAATACAAGATTTAAAAACAACACAAATTTAAAAAAAATCACACAAACAACAATAAAAACAAATATTTGTGGTTAAAACATAACCTAAAAACACAACGTTATTTTACTGTAGGCAGACAAAGTAAAACTATCATTAAAAACTACTAATACTAGTCATTTTAATGCAACAAACTGTCCAATTCATAAAAACAAGTCAGTCCAGATACATGAATTCTGAGCTATATGTCCATACAGGTAACTTTTATATTTGGGTCCCGGCTGTGGAGCAGCTAGATGTTAAGTTTGTGTTACGGTCAAGATCTGTTGTTAATTTTAGGTTGAATGTGACTTGCATGAGGTTGGGACCCTTAACTGCTTTGGGCCCACTGTGTTATGTGTACGTGGTCTGTTAGAAAAGTATCTGACCTTTTTATTTTTTGCAAAAACCATATGGATTTGAATCACGTGTGATTGCATCAGCCAAGCTTGAACCTTCCTGCGCATGCGTGAGTTTTTTCACGCCTGTTGGTTGCTTCATTCGCCTGTGAGCAGGCTTTGTGTGAGCAATGTGAACTACTTCTATATCTCTTTCATCTCTATAGATTTTCATCTTAAATTGTTGGCCAAACATCCACAGTCATGTTGATTTGTGGTTGTATGTTTGTGTTTTTAGATGGGTGGCTGGTCAAAGGGGCCTCGTGCTGCCATGGATGCAGGAAGTAGTGACGGTGAAGAGTCACTGCAGATAGCATTTAAAAAGTTGAAGGTTGACCCTGAGAGGTAAGTGTCCGCTTAGATGAGTGAATATACATCCCATAACATTTCCATCATCATTCACCTTACTGATGTTTTTAATTTTATTTATTTATTTATTTATTTTTTGCTATATTAAAATGCATATTTCTCTCTCTCTCTCTCTCTCTCTCTCTCTCTCTCTATATATATATATATATATATATTGTGTGTGTGTGTGTGTCTGTATAATTACATAATTGAGGTGTTTGATGGGACATTTCCATGGGAATATGTGTCCAAACTTTTGTTTGGCACTATTCTTCATGTTTGGTGAGCAGCACGGTGGTGCAGGAGGTTGATGTACTCGCTCACCAATGAGAAGATCCACACTTTGAGTGTCGACATGCGCATCCACTGTGGTGACCCTGAGAAAAATGACAGAATCCAATTAGTTTTGCACACTTCACATTTGGTGAATGTTGTTTTTTGACCAGCCCTATTTAAGAGGCAATCAGTTTGGTGTATCTGAAGTAACATAACGTGCTGCCTGTAAAACAGTCTGTGTTAAATAGATTTTGTATGATATTCTTTCGTGTGCTCTCAGGTTGCCACATTCTGATCCAACATGGCTCCAAAAGTTCATTTGGGATTGGCATCGACTTTATAGCTTATAAAATTGATTTGACAGCAAATGCACTTTTTTTGTTTTTGGGAGCTCTGCTGCCAAGTGACATTAACCTGGTCCCAAACTGTGTGAAAAGCTGTTTTGAATATTTTGTACTCTGCCAACATTATTATTCTAATCAATGCAGACGCTACTTATTCTTGTGGTGTGCGTGAATGATTACAAAACTGTGAAATATCAGCTGTTGAAATGTGGTTCAGACAAATTCTGCAAACATATCTAATCAAAGTGGAAATATTGTAGCCAGCGTACAAAATTTAGCATCTCTGGTGCCATTTTTGTTTGGGCTTTGAAGCTTGAAAGATCAGAAATATACCTATTACACAAAACAAAAAGGTTAAAGTTTATGTATGTATGTATGTTATTGTTGTTGTTATATATAATTTATGCATATGAGATCATTTTGGGAGTAGGAAACTAACTTGTGGGCTACACCAAGTTGCAGTGTGAGGGTGTTTTTATTTTTAAAGCTAATTCCATGATACACCTGTGGCTAAACTGACATGGAATGATCCAGGAACAAATCCCACTCAGACTACTGATTTTGACTTTGTCTTTATTCCAGTTTACCAGGGGTTGTGAGTGTTTCAGAGCCAAGAGTGAATCCATGGTCCTCTCATGACAGCAGCAGCGTGAAGCCAAAACTCAGCTCCCCTAAAGACAACAGGCGTGGGTAAGTCTGAGAGTTTGCTGTGCCAGTTGGTGGATGTGGTGTCTTGTAACTGGTGTACTTGAGCATGTGACATACTAGCTTCTGAAAAGTTGTAATTTCCCTTCCATCACGCTGGTTTTGTGCTATTTGGTAAGAAAACATCAAAGACTGAGGTACCAAAATCTATGTTCCAATTCGTTCTGGTGGCACATAGAAATTGGTGCCTTATTGGAAGGAGGGCTTGATGCCAAACCGTACTGAAGGCCGTTTGTCGTGAACTGTCTGCTCACTCTGAGCCGTTTATGCAAATGCTCGATTAACAGAAAAGATTATATTGAAAAAAATGTCTTCCCCTCTGCTGTGTCGCTAGGTGCATGAGGAAATCCTCTAGAGGAGTGTCCAGAAACCAGAGGCGTCGGAGGTCCAAGTCCCCGATTCTTCGTTCCCCGATTTTCACTTATTGCAGCACCATGGAAACCTCTGCAGTGTCTGCCCATGCTGGAGGTGTCTCAGCCCAGAAAGTGCTCTTTTCTTCAGGAATCCCAGGCTGTTCTGGAGCTGGAATGTCTTCAACATCCTTACAGGAGGTTCCTTGTGGCATTAATCCCGTGACACCAACATTCACACATTCACTCAGTTCCACAGAGGAACATACCCGTGAGGGGGCAGGACCACCTCAGAAACCTGAACCTGCTGGATTTACAGACTTAGGGAAACGCTATAATTCTGAGAGGGAAGAAGATAAACCACCTGCAGGTCAGTGCCTACACCAGCATCCAGTGCAGGAGGTGAAGGATGTTTTCTCCTTCACGGGGCTCCACAATGCCCTCTCATGTGAGCGGACGCTCCCAAGCTACGAGGACTCTTCTAGGACTCACAGCACGGCCGCGTTGGCCCCGTCGCTGTCTCGCTCGTGCTCGGAGCAGGCGCGCGCCTGCGTGGACGACTTCAATATAGAGGACCTCTGTGGCTACATGGAGTATTATCTGTACATCCCCAAGGAAATGTCCACCATGGCTGAGATGATGTACACATAAAAACAAACCAGAAGGACAAAAAAGACAGACAGAGAGAGAGACTATATGAAATAAGGAAAGTATTAATGTCGAATTCTTTCAGTTTTTGGGAGAAGGATGAAAACAAGGTGTTGGTCTTGTGTAGAAATATGGATCACACAAGAATAAATTCAAACGTACAAAATAAACAGGTCTTTTATCGGAGTTGAAAGTGTTTCAGTTTCCCCTCTTCTGAGTTTAAGCCTTTTTCCTTCATTTTTCTTTGAAGTAACTATCAGCACGAGCTGTGCTAAAATAACTCTGCACGGTGAGAGCTTTTTCCCATTTTTGTGGAAAGTTTCCTGCATGTACAGAAAATGCTCCCTGATCCACCTACAGCTAATTAATGGACAGGTGTGCTCAGCCAATGAGGAGCCGGGAAACACCAGCGTTATGAAAGTGTTTGGGGCATGTTCAGGTTCACTTTGCAATTCACACGGTGCAAAAATCTCAAACCCCAAAGGCGGGTTTATGATGAGCGGTTCACAGGAGCAGCAGCTTCCGTCACCAATGTGATTTCATTTTCAATCAATTAAAAAAAAACAAGCAAAACTTATTGAAAACGATTGTTCTTTGCTAAAAGGTTGTTTTTATGATCAAACTTTAGTTGTGTATGTAGGTGTAGTGATTTAATAATTGGACAAGTTCCATGAAATAACTAATTGGAACTTAAGATTTTACAAGAAAGAAAAATGATAACAGAGGCTGTTGTACACTTTTTTTGACAGCTGGCTGATTTTACATAACATTTCCCTGTGTGACTGAAGACACTCCAGGTGTATAAATAAGGTATTGGATGGTGTTCACTCTGCATGATAACATTTTTTGTTTTTTGGTTTTTTTTTGGGCTGTAGTGGTTTGGGAAACAGGCTTTAGATCATCTCTCCCGGCCTGTTGTGGCCTTGAAAGTCCAAGATGCTTCAGGTTTTCCTATTTCCCTTCAAACCAATCACCTCAGCAAGTGGGTTCACTGATGAGTGCCTCCCCCAACCTTAAAGTCCAGATCATCTGCTGAGGTGATCAGTACTCAGGAAAACCTGGTCCTTCGTGACCACCCGGGCTCCAGACCACTCAAAGGTGGTTTCACTGATTCCATCTGCTCAAAGTGGAATCACCGGGTGGAGTTGGTGGTTACAAAGGAAGCCTGCACTCTTTTGGCCCTTTCTGGGATCAGTTTGACACCTCTGCTCTAGGCCTACTGTTTGTAAAGATCTTGGGGTACATTTTTGCCAACTTTGACCTTTGACTGATCTGCTCTTGAAGTTGAGAGCCCCTTTATTCCTGTAAGCAGAAGAACAAGGTCCTCGATCACAGTCGGCTCTTAGGGACTGAATGGAGAGCAGGGTAACTCCCCCACTCTACCCTAAAAGTGTCTTTATATTTACTGAGGTAAACACACACACGTGTACCTCTGTAGGGGTCCCCACTGGTCTACTAGACATTTCTAATGACATTTTTGCCTTTTTGCTGGCGATAAGAAGCGTTATACTGTGAGGTTCTTAGATTGCCCCACAGGCTTACATTGTGACACTGCTTAGCCTGTGAACACGTTAGCGTTCATGTTCAACACTGGACAGATTATCATCATTTTTGTTCTAAGTGGAGAAAAAAGAAATCCGAAAACCTCTAAAAAATATATATCCCAGGTTCCCCTTTAACAAGAGCATATGAATGGTGAAATTACTTCACTTGGTGGCAGCAGCAGACAGCAATGTGCTGTTACCAAGAATTCAAACTGAGATCTACTGACTCATTCTGACTTCAAAAATCAACAACGCAGCCCTGACACCTTCACAACAGACAACCTCTGACCCTCATCTGTGTCGTTGCGGTACAACCCCAACTTGCATACGGCCAGAATGTCCTCAGGTATATAGGCCGTATTCAGTCTGCAGGATTACTGACTCCTGTTTTTGAAACATGAACATACAGGCAACATACTATATATTTTTTATTATAATAAGCAATGCATCACATGAGCTTATGTTTATAAAAAGAATCTGTTTCTGTTTCTTTAAAAATAATCTAATTTAGATTGCAAGCTACATGCAATGTAAAGATGTAGAACGGCAAGGAAACTATGAGGATCAAGAAATGAGGGAAAATGTACTTGAACGTTTCACTAAATAAAAAAAATAAAATGGTAGTAATTATATATACGTACACACACGTGTGTATAAAACAACAGATCATTACTTATCAAGTAATTATTCATAATAAATAGAAATAAATGCATAACAAATGTCCAAATAACTGATATAATAATACATTTTATAATGCACCTTTCATTATTAAAAATCTCAAAAAAGTGCTACAGGAAAAAAAACAAGGATCAAGAAATTAAAAAGAGAAAATCTTAAGATAAAACAGTCAGTAGAATAGAATAAAAAGATAAAAATATATAATAAAATGGAATAAAAAGACACTAACAGTTCAAATTATGGAGAGCTGTGAAAGGCCTTTTTTAAAAGCTTCAACAGTTTGTGGAGCCCTCAGGTGGTCAGGGAGGGAGTTCCAATATGATGCCCCGTCTCCCATGGTGAGAAGTTTGGTGCGAGAGGGATGGAGGAGATTAGGAGGGAAGGGGAGGATGTTTGGGGAGTGAGGAGGTCTGTGAGGTAAGTGGGGGCACTGTGCTACGAGCAGAACGACAACCAGACTGGAACCTTTCAACCCGTCTGTGAGAATGGAGGTGGTCCTGTAGCTGAACGGCAACAGGACGGAAGTTAGGAAATGGGCCCGTAATTAGAGAGGACCTCTGGGTCCAGGTTGGGTTTTTTTTCCCAGCAGGGAGCTCATGGAGCCCAAACCTCCAGCAACACAAATTTGTACCTTGGAAAAATAGTTCAAGGTCAAAGTCCTGTCAGAAGTGACTTTTCATAAACTAAAATATAATAGAAAATATGTATCAAAAGGGCTTTTCAATGTTAAAATCAAATATCAGCTGAACCTGCAATACGGCTCAGATGTGGATCAAACTTTTTCTGTTCATTGAGAGTGCCAGTTTGCACCTCAGTGTCACAAATGAGAGTGATGGGGTCACTTTTGATTAAGATATAATGCAAAATGTACATCGGATGGGCTTTTCAATATTAAATTAAAATGTCCACAAAATCCACAATCTGGATCAGATCCAGATCAAACTTTGTCAGGTGATAGTGAGTGCCAGTGTGCACCTCACTTTCAAATATGAGAGAGATTGGGGCACGTTTGATTAAGATATAATGTAAAATATACATTAAATGGGGTTTTCAATGTTAAATTGAAATGGCTAGAAAATCTGGATCAGATCCGGATCAGACTTTGTTGGTCAATAAAGGAGCATCCTACACAATGCTCCCAAATATGAAAGAAATTTTATCTTTTTTTTTTTTTTTTTTGAAAGAGTTATGAATTTTGGAATATTTGTTCAGTGTTATAGACAGGGATTTTTCCCATTTTCCAAGATTTTTTCTGACTGCCCTTTGACCCATGACCTTGAAAATTTAATAACGTCTTGCCCATCAGGATATGAATCTTAAGTAAAAATTTTCCTAGTGACATATGTGGACTCCAGGCTGTTCACAAACAGACAGACAGACAGACAGGGGTGATAATATAACCTCCTCCACCTTTGTTGGCGTCGGTAATGACGGGACATGGGCAGACTGTGGAGACGGGTTTATTATTTGTGTAATGAGAGGGCTTCGGGCACGTGGTTGGATTTAATGACAGCTGTAGGGAAAGGATCCACGGCACAGGTAGATGGCAGCAGTGCATACAGGAGAGAAGCTGAAACCAAGGTATTGATCTCATTACACGGTATCAATCAATATGGATACTAATGGTATCGATATTATCAATATTTGGATCGATATGCCCACCACCATTAATGATACTGATGTGGAAATAGCTGTCAAAATGTGTTACTTTTACATCGCTCCATTCCTGCCCATAGGGCAGGTAGTTAGTTTGCTAGTATTCCTAATTTTTTCAATTTCAATTTTATTTGGTAAGAGGGACAAAGTACATTAATGAACATTTTGTTTTTAAAAGAAATAAAAATAAGAATGTAAATGTACACAATTGCAGCCATAGGCTGATTTCCATTGTCAGTCCCCCTGCCAGATGGTACAGGCAAAATCCTAAAATAATAAATAAAAAAACGCATAATAAATCATAAAAAAACCCACATAAAATCATATTATAGCATTGTCCAATGTCCAAGGTTCTACTGATGATGGCAGGTTTGGGTGGACTGGGTTTGGACTTTGGACTTGGACTTGGGTTTGACTTGATTTCCCCTCCGTGTAATTTAAGAAGCACAAGTACAGCATTATTAGCTGGAATCTTTAAAGTAGAGTCGTGAACTCACTGCATGTGGAAATATTACTGTACTTTTAGGTACTTTCTTTCTGCAGTGCAGTTAAAAGAGATTCAGATGAACTTCAGATGCACCACTGCTTCCTGTCAAATGTACCAACCACTTCAAAGGTCCATGCAGGAAGTTGGTGTCTTCAGTCACTTGAGAGCCAGAAGGCATCAACTCAGCTGAACCCACGTGACTATTAAGAGGTCCAGGTCACGATCGGGATCAGGGTTTTGAAACCACAAGTGGAGATCTCCCAGAGAACTCCCTGGCAAGAAATAAAGTCATGGTTTGACATCAAACAACACATCTTTTAAACTCCATCCATCCATTTTCTAAACCTGCTTATTCCAGTTAAGGGTCACAGGGGGGCCAGGCAGTGGTCAATCGGCGAGAAAAAAAAAAAAATTGAGAATAGAATCAAAGGAAACATTAGGAGGCAGAATGAGATCACCTGTGGTTCATTTCCACCAAACCTTCTCACCCTGAGAGTGGAGCAGATAACATCCATTTAACAGCAAATTTGTTCAAATGCAGATTAAAGCACCAAATTTGGCACCATGGTTCCCAAAGTAGTACTTACCAAATCTGGTCAAGTGGCCACGTGAAAAGTCAAGATGGCAACTGGCGACCATTTTCCATGATGGCTGCCAAAAAAAATCTGCTGAAAATTACTTTTTTCTTAGAAATCCTCCTACTTGATCGATTTGTGTAATATCCATTGCAATTGGGGTTATTAATCACAATGAATCTGTTTTACAGCATCAAGTGAATCCAAAATGGTGTGTAATTTCAAGATGGCCAGCAAATCGACCCCCAAAATAATTCTTTTTTTCTCATAAAACATTTTTTTTTTTTTTTTTTTTGATCTTGGGGTCAAATTGTAGGTTTTCAGGCATGCCGGATTTAATTTTTCATGCATCGACAACAGTATGACTCTCTTCATTGCATAAATTGGCATTTGACCATGTTGACTGCAGATATTAAAAATAAAAACATCATATACTATTCAACCCTAAACACCTTTTAATAGGCTTACATGCAGTACTTTCCATTAATACTAAACATAGCAAATTTGGCAAATAAGCAAAATCTCACAATGAATAAATGAAATTTTTGGGTTTCCAGTTTTACATTCTCTTCATGTCACCTGTTGTGGAGCGTTCTTCGGATGTGATCGTACCACCTCGGTTGTTTTCTTTCGGTGATTGAGTGATTGTGAGTACAGATCCTCCCCGGGCCTTCAGTTTAATGACCCCATTGCTTTTTCAGATGTCTTTTCTTTGCGCTTGGCTGGCAGAGATCAAGACAGCAGATCGATTCTTCTGTGGAGTAAATCAGTAACAAATGTCCACCAGAGGGCAGCGGTTCCTGTAATTCTTTGCACGTGGTGGTGTAGTGTTTCTCACTCAGTAGGGTTTGAAAGTTGATGAAAGTTGACCTAGAATGATTCAGTAGGGTGTGTCTTTATTTTCTTTGTGCCCCTTGAGGGAAACAAAAAAGATCTACCTGTTGGACACAGAAAAAAAGGAATGTTTGGCGCCTGTAGGAAGAGAAGATGAATGTAAAATACAGGAATAAGAAAATCAGCTGCTCAAAGTCGTACGAAAGAACGTTTGAAAGGTCTCGGATGGTGTTTACGCAACAGCAACTGGCAACATTTCTCCAAAGAAACTTTGAACACTAAATAATAAGTTCAGCTGATTTTGAATAAAATTTAAACTTTTTTTTTTTTTTTTTTTTTTTTTAAAAAACCTTGACTGAGAAACTTCAATAGATTTTTACATGATTTGAGATAGAGAACCAGAAATTGGTGAAAAGATGGGTTGTTTGTTTGTTTGTTTTTAAAAGCCTCTTAGATGAGTGGTGGAAAAGTCTTGAAGACTATAGTGAAAGTCCAGTTGCTTTGTATTTAAAACCCAATTATAAATATCATGTAGAACTTCAGTCTGTTTGTCTGTTCCACACATTTTTCCTTTTCTCTTATTGCACTTTTCATTTGCACATTTTTTTTGTACTGTGAATTATTCAGTGTTTAGTGTATATTTATCCATGTCGTACAGAGAGAGTGCAGTTCAAACTCAAGTCCAAGTCCTTAATGTAGATACTTGGTGAATAAAAGCTATATTGATAGATATTGAAGCTATATATGATTCTGATTCTGATAATTGCTGCCTGAATGACAGAACGTTCCTTGACATTTTTTTTTCATCATTTGAAGCAGAGACCCAATTACTTTGATATGTGGCTAAATGTCTTGTTTTTTTGTGGCTGTCCAGCTGCTTTCAAACAATTTTCAAGATATCTGATGAGCAATTTTGCACAAAATGTTTGCAAAAAAGTTTAACCTTGAATAAAACAATTAAAAACCAGCTGGAATCATTTAAAAAAAGAACGTTACTACAAGTATGAGACCCATGTCGTGGCAGTGGCAGCAGCTAGGGGACGCTGCCCAAACAGTGGCACTATGACAGAACCCAAGATGTTGTAACAGTTCTACTTTATTAAAGGTATTATTATAAAAAAAATACTTTAACAATGTAAAATTTTTGATGTTTTGTGGAAATCACATCTATCGCAGCCACAGCAGGAAAAATCACAGATAATGACATGGATAATCACCGCACAGCGTTATCTGGGTGGTAGTAGTAGTACTGCAGTACACTGCTAGTACACTGTTAATAGTACTGGGTTCTGAGTGCGCGGAAATGTATCATGTCGACCACTTTGGATGTGACACTTATACCTACAGCCACGCCCTTTAATAAAACTCCATGTCCTTTAATAACACAACCACGCCCCTTAATAAAACAACCACGCCCCTTAAAAAACGCCACGCCCTTTAATGAAACACCACAACTTTTAATAAAACAGCCACAACCTTTAATAAAACAACCACGCCCCTTAATAAAACACCTCGCCCTTTAATAAAACAGCCACACCCTTTAATAAAACAGCCACACCCTTTAATAAAACAGCCACGCCCTTTAATAAAACAGCCACACCCTTTAATCAAACACCACACCCATTAATAAAACAGCCACACCCTTTAATAAAACAGCCAAGCCCTTTAATAAAACAGCCACACCCTTTAATAAAACAGCCACGCCCTTTAATAAAACAGCCACGCCCTTTAATAAAACAGCAACGCCCTTTAATAAAACAGCCACGCCCTTTAATAAAACACCACAACTTTTAATAAAACAGCCACAACCTTTAATAAAACAGCCACAACTTTTAATAAAACAGCCACAACCTTTAATAAACAACCACGCCCCTTAATAAAACGCCACACCCTTTAATAAAACAACCATGCCCCTTAATAAAACACTACACCCTTTAATAAAACACCACAACTTTTAATAAAACAGCCACAACTGTTGTGTGGGCCGCTGAAGAGGAGGTACTGCTGGCCCACCACCACCAGAGGGCGCCCTGCTTGGAGTGCGGGCTCCAAGCACAAGAGGGCGCCAGACCCAGAGGAGGTGACAGCTGTCACTCATTACTCCAGCTGTCACTCATCTACACCACCATATAAGCCGGACTGCAACTCCACCTCCCCGCCGAGAAATCGACTACCAGTACTAAGGTAATTTTCTCTGCTGACTTATACGTTGAAAAGTAATCTGAACTTCTGTTGCAGCCGTTATTCCTGGTGCTTTCCTTGTCTGGAGGATTGGCGTGACAGTGACGGCTTCACCTCGCACCCCGTCCCAGATAAGTGGTTGATCAGGAGCTGCACGAGTGTGTGTGATTTTGGAGGTGGAGGTGCTCCCTCCTAACGGTGTCTGGACTGTTAATCACTGAGTGTGCGGACTCACACTCACACATCATCTTTCTGTTTTCTGCCAGCAGTACCAGGGTCGACAGCCGAAGACAGAGGCCACCTGGGGACTCGGGACTTGGCGGCTCCGGTGTTCTTCAGGCCGTTGGTGGTGGAAGCCGTGTGGGACGCGGCTTCTCTCTCGTCGGGCGTCTTCTATCTTCGAGCCTGCCCACACGTCACCTGGTGTTTATTGACTGTGAACATTAAGACACGTTTCGTTGTGTAATATCACAACATTAAATTGTTACCTTTTGGCTTACTCATTGTCCGTTTATTTGCGCCCCCTGTTGTGGGTCCGTGCTATGACACCTTCACAACAGGATTTCTCGGCCATCGTCATGGACTCCGAGGGGCGTCAACTCCAGCTTGAACGGCCAATGGAAGAGCCAGGAGCGCAGGCGTCAGCGGGAGGCGGGTTGAGTGAGCTGCAGCAGATCTTAACCGCCTTCAAGGCCCGGTTAGTGTTTGTGACCGAGCAGAGTGTCCTCCTTAATCGGAGGGTGGAGGCTCTCACCGCCAGGGTGGAAGCGTGCGATCAGGGCGCTGCTGCAGCCACTCCTCTGGCTGGTCCTGGGCCCGTATCAAACGTTCCACTGGTCGTTCAACGAACCCCCCCACCGTCCCCTGAAGCATACATAAGCCCTCCGGAACCGTACGGGGGCTGTGTCGAGACGTGCGCGGACTTCCTCATGCAGTGTTCGCTCGTTTTTTCACAGCGCCCCGTCATGTACGCATCAGACGCTAGCCGGGTGGCTTATGTTATTAATTTGCTTCGAGGAAAGGCACGCGCATGGGCTACGGCGCTTTGGGAGCAGAATTTACGGCTCCTAACGTCTTATACTGGGTTTGTACGGGAATTCAAACAAGTGTTTGATCATCCCAACAGAGGCGAGACCGCTTCGAACGTGCTGCTGTCGATGAGACAGGGGCGTCGTAGCGCAGCCGAGTATGCAGTCGACTTCCGCATCGCGGCAGCGAGGTCCGGCTGGAATAACGTTGCGCTCCGCGCCGCCTTTGTAAATGGACTGTCCCCGGTCCTTAAGGAGCACCTACTGGCCAAGGATGAACCGCGGGAATTTGACGGGCTGATCGATTTGGTTATACGTTTAGACAACCGTTTAAATGAGCATCGTCGGGAGCAGGCCGGGGGGCGTGACCGGGCACGAGCCGTCCCTCCCCCTTCCGGTTCCGACAAGGTGACGTCGTCCCCACGCTTCACTGCCAGAGAGCTCCGTGTGGCTACGGCTCCCCCTGCTGAGGAGGCTAGGGACACGAGCAGGGCCAAATTAAGATCAAAAATCAGACAAAGGAGGCTGGCCCGCGGGGAGTGTTTTGTCTGCGGCTCTTGCGAGCACATGCAGAAGGACTGCCCTAAAACGGTCAAACTACAACGCCCGTCCTTAGAAACTGGGCTAAGGGTGGGTCATAACACGCACGCGGGAAAACCCCGCAAATCTGCACGAATCCCAGTAACAATCCTTTGTGGGGATTTAACCCTTCATGCCCCAGCACTGATAGACACAGGGTCTGAAGGGAATCTGCTGGACAGCAGATGGGTAAAGGAAGTAGGGCTCCCTCTGGTGGCTCTGCCGGCACCATTGCAGGTGCGAGCACTAGATGGCACCCTGCTTCCATTAATCACACATCAGACACAACCAGTGACTTTGGTTGTGTCTGGGAATCACAGGGAGGAGATGGTGTTCCATGTAACACCTTCTACCTCCCGAGTGATTTTGGGCTTTTCATGGATGGTGAAGCACAATCCCCGGATTGATTGGCCGTCTGGGGTTGTGACGCAGTGGAGCGAAACCTGCCACCGGGAGTGCTTAGGATCCTCGGTTCCTCCCGGCACTACAGCTAATGAGGAGGTCAAAGTTCCCCCCAATCTATCGGCGGTGCCAAAGGAGTACCACGATCTTGCTGACGTTTTCAGCAAAGATCTGGCACTCACTCTTCCCCCGCACCGACCGTATGATTGTGCCATCGATTTGGTCCCTGGCGCTGAGTACCCGTCCAGTATGTTGTACAACCTCTCACGTCCGGAACGCGAATCAATGGAGACCTACATCCGGGACTCCTTAGCTGCCGGGCTGATCCGGAACTCCACCTCCCCGATGGGTGCTGGTTTCTTTTTTGTGGGCAAGAAAGACGGCGGACACCGTCCATGCATTGATTACCGAGGGCTGAACGAGATCACGGTTCGCAACCGATACCCGTTACCTCTGTTGGATTCAGTGTTCACGCCCCTGCATGGAGCCCAAATTTTCACAAAATTGGATCTTAGAAACGCGTACCACCTGGTTCGGGTCCGGAAGGGAGACGAATGGAAGACGGCATTCAACACCCCGTTAGGTCATTTTGAGTACCTGGTCATGCCGTTCGGCCTCACTAACGCCCCCGCGACGTTCCAAGCTTTGGTAAATGACGTCTTGCGGGACTTCCTGCATCGGTTCGTCTTCGTATATCTGGACGATATACTCATCTTTTCCCCGGACCCTGAGACCCATGTCCAGCATGTACGTCAGGTCCTACAGCAGTTGTTGGAGAACCGGCTGTTTGTGAAGGGCGAGAAGTGCGAGTTCCACCGCACTTCTTTGTCCTTCCTGGGGTTCATCATCTCCTCCAACTCCGTCGCCCCTGATCCGGCTAAGGTTGCGGCGGTGAGAGATTGGCCCCAACCGATAAGCCGCAGGAAACTACAGCAGTTCCTAGGCTTTGCAAATTTCTACAGGAGGTTCATTAAAGGTTACAGTCAGGTAGTTAGCCCCCTGACTGCCCTGACCTCCACCAAGGTCCCCTTCGCCTGGTCGGATCGGTGCGAAGCCGCGTTCCAGGAGTTGAAACGCCGGTTCTCGACTGCACCAGTTCTGGTGCAGCCTGATCCTGATCGCCAGTACATAGTAGAAGTGGACGCCTCTGACTCAGGGATAGGAGCCGTGCTGTCCCAGAGCGTGGAGGCTGATAAAGTCCTCCATCCTTGTGCCTTTTATTCCCGCAGGTTGACCCCAGCTGAACGGAACTATGACGTCGGCAATCGGGAACTTCTTGCGGTGAAGGAGGCTCTTGAAGAGTGGAGACACCTGCTGGAGGGGGCATCGTTGCCCTTCACGGTTTTCACAGACCATCGGAACCTGGAGTACATCCGGACCGCCAAGCGGCTGAACCCCAGGCAAGCCCGCTGGTCTCTGTTCTTCGGGCGCTTTGACTTCCAGATCACGTATCGCCCCGGGACCAAGAACCAAAAACCAGATGCATTGTCCCGGGTGCACGAAGAAGAAGCCAAAGCGGGGCTGTCGAACCCCACCGAGACCATCATCCCCGAGTCCACTGTCGTGGCCACCCTCACCTGGGACGTGGAGAAGACCGTCCGGGAGGCCCTGACAACGAGCCCGGACCCGGGGACTGGCCCCAAGAACAGACTGTACGTCCCACCAGAGGCAAGAGCTGCCGTATTGGACTTCTGTCACGGGTCCAAGCTCTCCTGTCATCCCGGAGTGCGTAGGACCGTGGCAGTAGTCCAGCAGCGCTTCTGGTGGGCGTCCCTGGAAACCGACGTCCGGGACTACGTCCAGGCCTGTACCATCTGCGCCAGGGGCAAGGCAGACCATCGGAGGACGACGGGACTCCTCCAACCCCTGCCAGTGCCTCATCGTCCCTGGTCTCACATCGGCCTGGACTTCATCACGGGCCTCCCGCCGTCCCAGGGCAACACCGTTATTCTCACGATAGTGGACCGGTTCTCCAAGGCGGCCCACTTCGTGGCCCTCCCGAAGCTCCCGACGGCCCAGGAGACGGCGGACCTCCTGGTCCACCACGTCATGCGGCTGCATGGGATACCATCGGACATCGTTTCAGATCGTGGTCCCCAGTTCTCTTCACAGGTGTGGAAGAGTTTCTGGAAGGAGCTGGGGGCCACCGTGAGTCTCTCGTCCGGGTACCACCCCCAGACCAACGGCCAGGCAGAGCGGGCTAACCAGGAGTTGGAACAGGCCCTTCGCTGCGTCACCTTCGCGCACCCGGCGGCCTGGAGTCACCGTCTGGCCTGGATCGAGTATGCCCATAACAGCCAAATCTCGTCTGCTACCGGCCTCTCCCCTTTTGAGGCATGTTTGGGGTTCCAGCCCCCTTTGTTCCCGCTGGTGGAGGGAGAGGTCGGTGTGCCCTCGGTCCAGGCCCACCTCAGGAGGTGCCGCCGGGTGTGGCGGACCGCCCGCTCTGCCCTATTACAGGCCCGGACGAGGGCCAAAACCCATGCGGACCGCCGATGTTCCCCGGCCCCCACATACCAGCCCGGGCAGGAGGTGTGGCTGTCAACAAAGGACATCCCCCTCTGTGTGGACTCACCCAAATTAAAGGACAGATACATCGGCCCATTCCCCATCCTCAAGATCATCAACCCGGCCGCAGTGAAGCTCCGACTTCCAGCTTCACTGCGGATCCACCCTGTTTTCCACGTGTCCCGTATCAAGCCACACCACACCTCGCCCCTCTGTGCACCTGGCCCTACGCCGCCTCCTGCCCGGCTCATCGACGGGGAGCCTGCTTGGACGGTCCGCAGGCTCCTGGACGTCCGTCGTAAGGGCCGGGGGTTCCAATATCTGGTGGACTGGGAGGGGTATGGACCCGAGGAACACTCCTGGGTGAAGAGGAGCTTCATCCTGGACCCGGCCCTCCTGGCCGATTTCTACAGCCGACACCCGGACAAGCCTGGTCGGGCGCCAGGAGGCGCCCGTTGAGGGGGGGGTCCTGTTGTGTGGGCCGCTGAAGAGGAGGTACTGCTGGCCCACCACCACCAGAGGGCGCCCTGCTTGGAGTGCGGGCTCCAAGCACAAGAGGGCGCCAGACCCAGAGGAGGTGACAGCTGTCACTCATTACTCCAGCTGTCACTCATCTACACCACCATATAAGCCGGACTGCAACTCCACCTCCCCGCCGAGAAATCGACTACCAGTACTAAGGTAATTTTCTCTGCTGACTTATACGTTGAAAAGTAATCTGAACTTCTGTTGCAGCCGTTATTCCTGGTGCTTTCCTTGTCTGGAGGATTGGCGTGACAGTGACGGCTTCACCTCGCACCCCGTCCCAGATAAGTGGTTGATCAGGAGCTGCACGAGTGTGTGTGATTTTGGAGGTGGAGGTGCTCCCTCCTAACGGTGTCTGGACTGTTAATCACTGAGTGTGCGGACTCACACTCACACATCATCTTTCTGTTTTCTGCCAGCAGTACCAGGGTCGACAGCCGAAGACAGAGGCCACCTGGGGACTCGGGACTTGGCGGCTCCGGTGTTCTTCAGGCCGTTGGTGGTGGAAGCCGTGTGGGACACGGCTTCTCTCTCGTCGGGCGTCTTCTATCTTCGAGCCTGCCCACACGTCACCTGGTGTTTATTGACTGTGAACATTAAGACACGTTTCGTTGTGTAATATCACAACATTAAATTGTTACCTTTTGGCTTACTCATTGTCCGTTCATTTGCACCCCCTGTTGTGGGTCCGTGCTACGACACCTTCACAACAACAACCTTTAATAAAATGCCACACCATTTAATAAAACAGCCACGCCCCTTAATAAAACACTACACCCTTTAATAAAACACCACACCCTTCAATAAAACAGCCACACCCTTTAATCAAACACCTCGCCGATTAATAAAACAGCCACACCCTTTAATCAAACACCTCGCCCTTTTATAAAACAGCCACGCCCTTTAATAAAACACCACGCCTTTTAATAAAACAGCCACACCCTTTAATAAAACATCCACACCCTTTAATAAAACAGCCACACCCTTTAATCAAACACCTCGCCCTTTTATAAAACAGCCATGCCCTTTAATAAAACGTCACGTCATTTAATAAAACAGCCACACCCTTTAATCAAACACCATGCCTTTTAATAAAACAGCCACACCCTTTAATAAAACAGCCATGCCTTTTAATGAAACAGCCACGCCCTTTAATAAAACACCATGCCTTTTAATAAAACAGCCACGCCCTTTAATAAAACAGCCACACCCTTTAATAAAACAGCCACGCCCTTTAATAAAACATCCACACCCTTTTATAAAACAGCCATGCCCTTTAATAAAACGTCACGTCATTTAATAAAACAGCCATGCCCTTTAATAAAATGTCACGCCATTTAATAAAACAGCCACACCCTTTAATCAAACACCATGCCTTTTAATAAAACAGCCACACCCTTTAATAAAACAGCCATGCCTTTTAATAAAACAGCCACGCCCTTTAATAAAACATCCACACCCTTTAATAAAACAGCCACACCCTTTAATAAAACAGCCACAACCTTTAATAAAATGCCACACCATTTAATAAAACAGCCACGCCCCTTAATAAA